>NC_071577.1:39650065-40288815 GCF_024509145.1 Vidua macroura | reverse complement strand
CTTTCTGCAGTTCACAATATTTTGATGCAAGAAAGCAGAAATCTAAAGGAAGGGGGGGAAAAACTCCCAGTAAAGTATCCCTGCTTACTGCTCCCTCCTTCCTACAACAGTTTAACCGGAGAATCTCTTAACACCAAACCAAAAGAACTTCAGTAGCAATAATCAGTTTTTAAATTCATATGAAAGCTTTATTAGTTGTTCCTCGCACGGTTTAAAAGAGATGAGACAGCTTTTCAGATAATTCAGGGAGAAGCAAGCCCTGTTCACCTGGCTACTCTGGGCTCCCACACTCCTCTTCCTCCCAGGAAATTACAAATTAGAGGAGTGCAGGAGGGGGAGAGAAAAGCAGTAATTTATGAAAACACAGTACACCATAATTTTGCCATTTTTCTGCAATAAGGATGGCAAATGATTCATGGGGAAAAATGAAATATATTCCCCTGTCAGCTCAATAGATCCAAGATTTACAGCTCCTCGACTTGGACAGGAACAGCTCCGCTTGCATAGGAATGAATTGCAAATCAGTTAATTGGAGAGATGCAAAAATAATAAACGAATCTGTGCAGAAAAAAACGGAGCAACAATTCGGGAGAGCAAATGAAGGGCAGCGCAGCCCTGGGATTGTTCTGGGGGGGGACAGGGCCCTCGGCACGGGGGCACCACCCCGAGCCTGCCGGGTTTACAGATCCCTTTAATTCCAGCTGCTGCCGCTGGAGCACGGCGGGTGCGGGAGGCAGAGCCCAGTCTGGGAAATAAAGGCACGGGGCAGGGAGAGGTGTCCCTGCAGGTGAGGCACAGCTCACCTGGGCCATGGGGGGTGTGTGACCCCTGCCCACAGCTCACCTGGGCCATGGGGGGTGTGTGACCCCTGCCCACAGCTCACCTGGGCCATGGGGTGTGTGACCCCTGCCCACAGCTCACCTGGGCCATGGGGGGTGTGTGACCCCTGCCCACAGCTCACCTGGGCAGTGCAGGTGTGTGACCCCTGCCCACAGCTCACCTGGGCCATGGGGGGTGTGTGACCCCTGCACACAGCTCACCTGGGCCATGGGGGTGTGTGACCCCTGCCCACAGCTCACCTGGGCAGTGTGGGGTGTGTGACCCCTGCACACAGCTCACCTGGGCCATGGGGGGGTGTGTGACCCCTGCACACAGCTCACCTGGGCAGTGCAGGTGTGTGACCCCTGCACACAGCTCACCTGGGCAGTGTGGGGTGTGTGACCCCTGCCCACAGCTCACCTGGGCACAGCAGGGTGTGTGACCCCTGCCCACAGCTCACCTGGGCAGTGTGGGGTGTGTGACCCCTGCCCACAGCTCACCTGGGCAGTGCAGGTGTGTGACCCCTGCCCACAGCTCACCTGGGCCATGGGGGGTGTGTGACCCCTGCCCACAGCTCACCTGGGCCATGGGGGGTGTGTGACCCCTGCACACAGCTCACCTGGGCCATGGGGGGTGTGTGACCCCTGCCCACAGCTCACCTGGGCACAGCAGGGTGTGTGATCCCTGCCCACAGCTCACCTGGGCCATGGGGGGTGTGTGACCCCTGCACACAGCTCACCTGGGCAGTGTGGGGTGTGTGACCCCTGCCCACAGCTCACCTGGGCAGTGCAGGTGTGTGACCCCTGCCCACAGCTCACCTGGGCCATGGGGGGTGTGTGACCCCTGCCCACAGCTCACCTGGGCCATGGGGGGTGTGTGACCCCTGCACACAGCTCACCTGGGCCATGGGGGGTGTGTGACCCCTGCCCACAGCTCACCTGGGCACAGCAGGGTGTGTGATCCCTGCCCACAGCTCACCTGGGCAGTGTGGGGTGTGTGATCCCTGCACACAGCTCACCTGGGCAGTGCAGGTGTGTGACCCCTGCACACAGCTCACCTGGGCAGTGTGGGGTGTGTGACCCCTGCCCACAGCTCACCTGGGCCGTGTGGAACACCTGCCCCAGCCCTGCACACAGCTCACCTGGGCCGTGTGGAACACCTGCCCCAGCCCTGCCCACAGCTCACCTGGGCTGTGTGGAACACCTGCCCCAGCCCCCGGAGGGCTGCGAGGGCTTGGCAGGGGCAGGCAGGGCCCGTCCCGGGGCACGGAGCTGTCCCAGCAGCACGGCCACAGCCCCACGGTGGCCTTGTCCCCACAGCTGCCATCAGCTGGCACGGGACACACCCAGCTCGGCCCCGAGGCTGATATTAATGCTGCTCTGGTATTCCCCATCGTGTTTCTAACCAGGCTGCAACAGCCACACCAGGGCAATAAATCTGAATTTCTGACCATTCTGGGGAGACACCAGAGGAAGGGACTGGCCCCAGACTCCTGTGCCTTCCAGCAGCAAAGCCAAGAGCTTGACACGAGGCAATTCTAGTGCTGCAAAATATTTGGGATAAAGCTGATCACAGCAAACATCCTTTGCCTTATCACTTACACGCCGTGGATTAGGGGAAAATCCATAATCTCTGTGGTTCCCCTCGGGTCTGGCTCATTCCCACGTGGAGGGAGCTGCTTGTACATCAGCACAGCTCCGTGGCAGCTGTGCAATATCCCTGCTACAAGTGTAAATGAACCCACGAAATAATCTGGAGATTATGGAGATTGTGCTCACGCTGCTAAGGGCGCTGCTGACTCCCTGACAGGGAAAATGGATCTGCTCTGCTGGAACACCCGTGGCAGCCCGGGCTCACCTGACACGGAACACGACCCACAGGGACTGGGAAACCTCTCCTGCCCCCTGGCACAGGTCTGGGTCAGGATCAAACCCACCCGAGCGTGGGGGCTGCTCCCGGCCGGCAGTGAAGATCAGGAGGAAAATGCAGGTCTCGCTATCGGCCGAGCCCAGTGGCTGCTGCCGTTCCAGCCCCAGGGCAGTGCAGGACTCCTCACCTGCCACTGCCACTGTCACCTCCCGGCAGTGCCGAGGCTGCACTCACTCCTCACTCCTCACTCCCACTCCCTGCAGAGCACTCAGGTCTGAGCTAAGAGGGGAAGGCGTGGGCAACCCGGGCTCTGTTCCCCAAACCCGTCCATCCCCACCTCCTCCTTCCCAGAGAAACTTCCCCAGGGCGACTCCAAGGTATTTGTGCACCTGGCACAACAAACTGCCAGCGAAAGGAGCTTTTTTAGCCAGTTTTATTGATTCATGCTTTCAGTCCTCACTCAGTTAAAAACAAGGCACATTAAATACATCCTCTTATTGCTCAATAAACGCATGCGGCTCATTCCAGATATCAAAGGTAATAAATAATGGCAGGAAAACACCAGGACAGTTGTAAAAATGACAACCCAGTTTCAAACACAGCATTATTTTACAGCCCAGGCTGCAAGAGGAACCTGACAACAGACCGAAGTGCCACGTGGAAACCTGCAGCGTGTCTGTACAGGTATTTATACACACCCAGACACTGCATGGACCCCCCCTCCCCACAGGGGCACGTCACTTACAACACAAAACACCCAGAGAAAACCCAGAAATCTTCACTTCACACACACAGTCCCACTCCTGCTTTTCCATCCCAGACCAGCGCAGCAAGACAGAGACACCACACAACTCTTCCCACAGCACACCCACACGAAAAGCCCCACAGAGCAAAGGCAGCATTCCTGCAGACAGGAGCAGGGGATAAATAAACAAACACGTGGGAGTTTTCCTGTACTGCTGGGGGAACACGTGCAGCTGTCCCTGTCACTGCAGGCCTGGCTGTGCCCTGCAGGGGAGCAGGAGGTGACACAAAGCAAATCCATGCCCAGGGACACACAGCCAGGAGAACCCACAGCCACATTCCAGAAGCAAGATTAGCAAAATGAGAACAAAGAGCATATTTTAGGTACAACACAGAAATCCTGCTTTCCAGGTAAATTCAGGTTATTATTTTAACAATGCAAGTTAGAGAGGAGTGGAGAATTTATCTTTAAACTGTACAAAAGCTGTTCAATAGTGAAAATATTTTTTCCTTACAAAATACCTGTTCAACACTGGAAATATTTCTTCCTCACGTGGCCTGGAAAAGGCTTCATGACTTTTACTTTGTTTTTTTCCCCTTACACTTCTGTTAACAGCAGAATCCTGCACCCTTCCCTCGCTCACTGAGCCAAAATTTCTGTGTGTTACACATTCACTTCATTCTGCAGGACATGTGGAACCTGTCACCGTGCGTTTGAACACAAACGTTCCATCCTTGCCCTGAACATTCTGGAACACAGCTCAAAAGGAAAAGCCTGCAGGGCCATGGGAACAAACCCCTTTGTTCATCCTTGTGGTGCCAGATGTGCCAACTCCCCCTTCCTCAGCCCTGCTCGAAGCACAGAGCCAGAGCCTGAACAACATCTGCACCAAAAAGCAAACTGAACAGGCAAACCCCATCTGAGCTGTTCTAGGAACTCATTTTAGGTGAGTCTTACCCTTTTCTTCTGTATCTACTGTTTCTCAGCACCTGGATGTTTAATGTTTTTGTTAAGGGCTCTGCTACTGCAGCCCAAGACAGCATCTGCACTCACTGTGCTATAACCCACCACTCCTCAGCATCTCCATTTGTGTCTGGAGCCATTTTCCCTGTTAAAGTATCAAGGAATCCTTGCTGTTCACTCCTGCCCTGTTGGGCATCCCTGATGGATGTTATTTTCCATCAGTGGACGTGGTGATACCAGTTAAATACATCAAATTTTTTACTTCAGCAGAAATTCTGACCCCTGGGAAGTGAAGCTTGATTTGAGGTGGAAATTGCTCTACTCAGGGAATACAGCAGATGCCAAATCCAGCAGAAAACCAGGCTTCCCTGCCTTGTTCTACATCAGGCAGCAATCTCCCACCTGATCTCAGCCCAACCCAGCAGCAGGGGGACAACAGGCAGGTACAGCAGTGCTGGAAACAGCTCCAGTGAGGGCTCCACGCTTTGGTTTTCCATTGAGCTGCTGAAAAACAGCCCTTTTCTTCTAGAAAAGTTAGTAGGATGCAAGACACACACTTTGTTTTTTTCACTGTGTCTGAGCATTTTTAAATTAATATTTAACAACGTTGTGCTACCAAAACCTGCTCTGTCCTACACAGCATCAGGGTTTGCCCCAAGCTTGAAGCTCTTTTTAGTATAAAACACCTTTTGCCTTTATTTCACTGCACAAAGCACCACCTGCAGACAATGCCATTTATTAGAGGCAGTTTATTTGTGTTAACAGGGGAGAAGGGAAGCTGTGCCCAGCTTTCAGCTACATTATTACCTCGGGTGATTAATCCAGGTGTCTTGTTTTCCGGCTGGAATTTCTGAGTGGCCAAGTGCTGGCAGCACTGCAGTAACAGGGCAAACCCACCACCCAGAGCAGGCTCAGGACACGTCTCCACTGCCCCCACCCCCAGGAAGTGCTCCTCTGGAATGGTGTCTCCACTCCAGAGCACAGCTTTCCCTCTCTTGCTCCTTGCTGAAGAGGCAGAGGCAGCTTAGAGATGTCGTGTTGGCAGAACTCAGCGCGTCGAAGGGCAGGATTCCCTCTGAGCACCCAAGTGAAGGCGATGCAAACGTCAAGGGCCGGGGCAGGGCGTGCCCAGAGCGCTGCAGCCCGCACTCCTGAGCCCTGCCAGGACACCCCAGCCAGGCCACGTCCCGGAGCAGCAGGGAAATCATCGGTGCCAGGACAAACACCGGAGTCTCCTGGGAGAGCTGCCCCGGGGCCAGGAGCGCCCTGGGGCTCAGAGCCCGCCGCCGCTGCGGTCCACAGGGATGGCCTGGCGGCGCCAGAGGTTCTCCTCGGCGCTCTTCATCAGCACGGCCAGCCTGCTGCCCGACACACGGCCCTTCTGGATGGCACTCATCAGCTGGGGACACGGGACAGCGACTCAGGGGCTGCCAGCGCGCCGCGGGCCAGAGCCACCGCGGGGAGCCCGCACGCCTGGGTTCCCAAACTGCAAACCCCAAGCTGTAAACCCAAACAAACTGCAAACCCCAAACTGCAAACCCAAACTGTAAACCCAAACTGTAAACCCAAACTGTAAACCCAAACTGCAAACCCCAAACTGTAAACCCAAACTGTAAACCCAAACTGCAAACCCAAACAAACTGCAAACCCCAAACTGTAAACCAGACTGTAAACCAAACTGCAAACCCAAACTGCAAACCCCAAACTGTAAACCACAAACTGTAAACCAAACTGCAAACCCAAACTGCAAACCCCAAACTGTAAACCCCAACTGCAAACCCAAAACTGCAAACCCAAACTGTAAACCCAAAACTGCAAACCCAAACTGCAAACCCCAAACTGTAAACCCCAACTGCAAACCCAAAACTGCAAACCCAAACTGTAAACCCAAAACTGCAAACCCAAACTGCAAACCCCAAACTGTAAACCCAAACTGCAAACCCCAAACTGCAAACCAAACTGCAAACCCAAACTGTAAACCCAAAACTGCAAACCAAACTGCAAACCCCAAACTGTAAACCCAAAACTGCAAACCCCAAACTGTAAACCAAACTGTAAACCCAAAACTGCAAACCCCAAACTGCAAACCCCAAACTGTAAACCAAACTGCAAACCAAACTGTAAACCCCAAACTGTAAACCCCAAACTGCAAATCCCAAACTGTAAACCCCAAACTGCAAACCCCAAACTGCAAACCCCAAACTGTAAACCCCAACTGCAAACCCAAAACTGCAAACCCCAAACTGCAAACCAAACTGCAAACCCCAAACTGCAAACCAAACTGCAAACCACAAACTGTAAACCAAACTGTAAACCCAAAACTGCAAGCCCCAAACTGTAAACCAAACTGCAAACCCCAAACTGCAAACTCAACCTGTAAACCCAAACTGCAAACCCCAAACTGTAAACCCAAACAAACTGCAAGCCCCAAACTGTAAACCCCAAACTGCAAACCCCAACTGCAAACCCCAGCTGCAAACCCCAAACTGCAAACCCCAGCTGCAAACCCAAACTGCAAACCCCAGCTGCGGCCTCAGAGCCTCGCCCAGGCTCCCTCACACCTGGCAGGACTGGCAGAGACTGCTCTGGCCAGTCCTGGTGGCAGGAGGAGGGCAAGTACCCAGCATGATGCACTTGGAGCAGTGCAGACACCACCAGTGCAGCCAGCCGCCATCGCTGGAGCTCCTCTGTGACATCTGAGATTGTGGGAAAACCCTGCAGGTGCACAGGCTGCACCTGGTTAGTTGTAGTATCTGAGGGATGCAGCTCCAGAAGATTCAGGATTTTTTTTCCATTTAGGAAGAAATAGTTCCCTGGGAGGGTGGGCAGGCCCTGGCACAGGGTGCCCAGAGCAGCTGTGGCTGCCCCTGGACCCCTGGCAGTGCCCCAGGCCAGGCTGGAACACCCTGATCTAGTGCAAGGTGTCCCTGGCCCTGGCTTGCAGATGAGCTTTAGGGTCCCTCCCAGCCCACATCATGCAGGGATTTCATGATTCCTGATCCATCACTGATCCCAGACCTGCCCTTTTCCACCCACCTGCCTTTCTCTGGAGAGACACTGTACTTGACTCCCACAATTCTTTCAAATCCAAATTCCTTCATAGACTTTTAAAACTAATTTGCCTCTAAGTCCTGGAAGCTGGACTCTTCTCTCTCCCACTGAAAGCACACTAGTGCTAAGATTTTAGTTAATTCTTTTTTATCCCATGGATAAAGCCAGCATTAGAGCTGAAATTACCTGCAGCCAGCTCTGCAGAGAGCGCTGGGGAAGCAATTGGCACTTGCCAAATGCAATTTCTTACTCCCATGGACTGCAGGAATCCCTCAGATTCCCTCCTCCCACAGGAAAAGCTGCTCGTTAGGCTTGCAGCTGGACCTGTGCAAATGTGGTGTGCCCTTCTCCCTGGCGTCCCTCCCAACCCCAGAGCCACGGGGACGAGGCCAGGCCTGTGCACGGAGGGATCTCCCAGCAGCAGAGGCACTGCCTCCTGCTCAGCCACCCTCCAGGGCCACCGGCCTGCCAGAGCCTGGGGCAACGTGCTTTAGAGGAATGTGATGGGCTTCCAGGCCCCTTCCCACCCTAGCCACTCTGGCACTCCACGATTCCTGCTGGTTGAACACGGGGTGCCCTTTAGATCCCACCTGCAGTTCCAAGGCGCCCTGTGCCTCGTGGAGCAGCACTGCCAGCAGCTGGCTCTGCAGGAGCCCAGCCCTGCCCCAGGCAGCCCCTGTGCCCCGGGCTCTGTGCCAGCTCTGCTGCCTGCCCCGGGCAGCCCTGCTTGCCCCATCACTCCACGGGCACCGTGTCGCCCTGTTCTTTTGAGCGTTTTAAAGTTCTTCTAAAAGTTCCTGTGCCTTCTGATATTTACATATCTCAGCTGAGTTTTCTCACGCACGTTCACGTAAATAATGATTGTTTTGCATTCTTCTTTGTGGGAGGAGAGAATTGATGGGCTGTTGGTTTGACCAGTGTGGTTGGAGAGGTGGCACTTTCACCCTCCAATCCACTGTCATTTCTGCTGTTGTATATACAGTGGAGTCAGAACATAAAGTTGCTTTTTTGGGTTCTTTTTCTTTCCTTTTACATCTAGCCTGCTTCTGTGAGTTATTTCGTGTCGCAGCGTGACAGCACCAAGCACCAGGGCCACTCTCTGCCAGCCCCCTGAGCCCCATGAAGGTGGCCAAGGCCAGCCCTGCTCTGCTCCCACCTCTGCAAGCCAGCAGCCCCCAGGCACAACCTGCTCTATTTTCCAACACAAACCTCCACAAATATTTGCCCAGGCCTTGCACAAGTTCTGCGCCGAAACGCAATTACTTGAAAGTTTTCAGAAAGCAAACACTCAAGTACTGGGCACTGACTTAACAGATCCATTAAAAAATTAAACAAACATTTAATGTATTTTGCTCCTTCCATGGCAACCCCAGTTCATTTCAGTGGCACCTTCCTGCTTAGCACTGAGTGCTTCCCTGGAGCAGTGCAAGGCACAGGAGAGGGCTCAGCCCTGCAGTGCCATTGATGCCTCAGGTTTAGATTTTATATTTTCCAGGCTCTGTGCTGCTTTGGTGTGCAGCTCTGAGCTTCACATTGAGTGTTGCTGAGCTCTCTGCACAGAGCAGGGAGACAAAACAATTCCTGCTCCAGCTGGGCACCAAGGACAAATGATCCAAAGCTCAGGCCCAGGAGCACAAACAGCGTGGGCTGCAGAGAGAAAAACAAGCAGGATGGGAGTGCCTGGGCTAAAGCTGGAATGGGACAATGAACTGCAAGGTGCAAATGGAGCAGAGCTGATCCCAGTGAGAGCCCCCGGGAGCGCTCGTGCATTTTGGGACCATTTTGGTTCCTCTTGGGTGCAGCCCTGGCTGGGCTCTGGTGCTGCCCAAGGTGGATCCATGGAGGAGATCCTTTAATAGATCCCTGCTTTGTTCTGTCACTCTGCCCAGCCTCTGCTCCAGGGCAGCCTGCTCAAGGCATCCCCATCACTGCTGCTCCACACCCAGGCTGCTCTGGGAGATGTGCAGGAGCCACAGGGTGATAGGTTTGCACAAACAACCCTGAAATACTCCTAAGCACTGCCTGGCCTTTGCATTCTGTGGGATGATGCAGGGCTGGCAATCCCTGGTGAGACTGGTCAGCGTAGCAAAACCACCCCAGAACGCCCCCAAACCCCACAGAACAACAATTACTGGTTGTTTCAGCTCCCCAGCCAATGCACCCAAGTTACCAAACTCCAGCTAGCTCAGCCCTGCAGAAAGGGCTGGGCTGCCCCAGTGAAAGGCTTCCAGTGGAGGTAGCAGGGTGTTCCCTTCCAGCAGCCAGAACCCAGCTGGGCTGCTCTCTCCCATTTGAACAGATCAGCATAAACTCCCAAAGCCATTGGTTCTCCTTCCCCCCTGGCTTGTTCGGTTTGGTTTTTCCCCTTCCCCCAAATTCACTGCAGCTCCTCAGCTCAATTGCTGCATTTTAGGCAAATAAATACTCCTTTTTGCTAATGCTGGACACAACCTGTGAAAATTTTCTGCATTTAGATTCAACAATGCTGCTCTTATCCCCAGCTCATCTCCAGAGAGACAATTACCATTTCCTTTGCCTTGATCTTGTTTGTTTAACTTGACACAGTGAAGAAAGGGCTGACATTGACCAAAATCCCCAGCATTAATTTCCCTCCTGTTTGGCATTCATCATTGCCACCGGGCAGGGGAGACAGGGCAGGCTCTGAAATACCACCCCAAAAAAGACTCCTCAAACATCAACCCAGCTGACTTATGCAAAGGGAGCACCCTTGGGTTTGCTTGAAAGCCCCCCAAAAAGCAGATGCATGGAATTTTTTTCAGAGAAACTGGGACAATTTAGCCAATCCAGGAATTAAAATGGGTTATAGGGCCTGCATGGGCTCTAACTACAAGATCATTCTTTATAATATTCAGTTCATCATTATTATAGTTATATTACTATTTATCACTATAAATATTTGGTTATTTAGTTATTATTCAGTTTCTTAGTTTACTCATTTTTATAATAACCCTTAACAGCTGCAGATAATGTCAGTGTGCACACTCCTGCCATGTACCTTCCAATGGACACCCATATAATCTTTAATATATTTAAACAGCATTTCTGGGCTTAAAATGCCAAATTCAGGTCTGGGGCATACTTTGTAAATTGGACTTGTTCTTTGAGTCTGACTAGGCAAAAAAAAAAAAAAACACCTGAATTTCCAAGCTGCTTGAGGATGCTCTGTGTGCCCCTTGTACCACCACCACCACCACAGGTAACAATCCCCTGGTCTCCAGCCCAGCCCTAAGCAAGGGGAAAAGTTCCCCAGCTGTGTCTTTGCAGTTTGAAATCCAGCCTTTCCAGGACCCAGAGGAGGCACGTACCTGCAGGAACTCGTTGAGCTCCACCTGCCCGTTTTTGTTGAGATCCACCTCGTTGAGGATCTCGTGGAGGGTGTTCTCGTCCATCTGCACGCTGATGCTCTGCAGGGACGAGCACAGGAGGAGGGGGCTCAGCAGCCCGGGCCTCACCCTCTGACAGGCTGCTCCCAGAGGGAGTCAGGAGCAGGGGGCAGCTCACCTGCAGCACTCGCTGCACGTCCAGGATGGTGATGAAGCCCTTCTTGTCCTTGTCAAACATGCGGAACCGCTTCTTGTACCTGCCAGGGAGGGGCTGGCCCGTCAGGGTGCCACGGGCTGCAGGGACAGCAGCTCGGGCAGCCCTCCTGCCTCACTCACCTCTCAATGTCTGAAGGCACCAGGCTGATCTCAGACCTGTCTGTTAACTGATCTGTTTTCACTTTGTAGCCCATTTCATAGTACAGGAATGTTTTAGCGGTTTCAAGCTCTTCCTGCAATGAAAACACAAAACCTGAGTATCCGAGCAATAGCAAGTTCTTACACAAGTATTTATTTTTTATACTTTACTATTAGCTTCTTCCACTTAACCAGTACTTTTCTAAGGTCCCCAAACTAAGCAGATGGCAGCTAAGAAGTATAAAGAAGTTAAACTTAGGCACTTTTTACCCTTGGAAAAAGGTATCCAGGCTAGTAAAGACTTCTAATTTCTGTGTAAATGCTTTCAGGAGCATCCACACCTTCAGTCACACACAGTCTGTCTGCCCCTTTCAGGAAGAAATGGCCTTTTTAGGCCAGGCCTACAACTTGTCATTTCTCTCCCACTTGATATCTTAGTGTGATGATTCACATAGCTGTCCAAAATCAGAAAAAAAATCAGGGAGCTCAACACCAGGCAGGTTCTTTATCATTACAGGAGCTTCCTTGGCTGAGGCAGATCTGTTGAGAAGTGTCAGTAAAGCAAAATAACTGACAGGAATAAGACAGCAATGCCAAGCCTGCTTTCATTTCTAAGGCTGGGGAGCAAGAGGATACAGATCTTCCCGTTCCCCTCCACCCTGGCTAATCCCAGATAAAGTCTTTAGAATGAAATGCACCAAGTGACTCATTCTGCCGGGAATAAAACATCACTTGTAGTTCTCTATTCACCCAACTGGGATCCTTAACACGGGAAACTCAGGCAAAAAGGCAGCAGCTGCAGCTGGAGAGGGCCCTCCGTACCTTCTTCTTCTGCTCGCACCAGTTGAGCTCCTTGGCCATGATGTCCACGATGCGGGGCAGGGCCTCGTCGGCAGCCTGCACGTTGAGGAAGGCCAGGCGGGTGCGCCGGGAGATGATGTCCACGGCGGTGCGCGCGTACTCCTTCACCCCATACACCACCTGGAGGGGCAAAGGGGACACAGGGCTGGCACCCCACACCCCAGAGCACGGCTGGCAGAGCTCCCGTCTCCTTGGGACGTTTTACAGAACCCGCCCGGGATCGGGTGTTTGTGCATGAAGTAAAAAACAGGCGCTATGTAAATACTGAATTGTGTCCATTTCTCCCGGGGTTCTGAGGTCAGCGTGACCCCGAGATCGTAAAGAGTCTTTGGTCCCCTAGCCCGGCACAGCCAAAGGAGCCTGGAATGTGTCTGATTGCTTTTCCAAGGTTGTTTATTTCTTCTGATCTATAAACATTCTTTCTCTGACCTGCCCAGCTCTGCCTAGCAAGGAGGCCATGGCCATCTGCCCTCGAGCCTCAGGCAGCTCCCACCTTATATACTCAAAACTACGTGGGTATGTTTACAATTTATTACTAATTCCCATCATCTATGTTAGACCGTGAATCTCTGCCTTAAACCAATAGAAAAGTGTCACCATCACACCAAGACATGGAGGACAAGAAGAAGGAGAAGGCAGCTAGGACACACCCAAATCCCTCCATCTTGTACCCCCTGAACCCCATTCTAAAAACCCCAAAATTCTACTTTTCCACCCTGTGTTAGTTCAACTACCACACTACTCAAACCCTTGTGGTTTGTAACTCCTCACACAGAATTGGCAGTTTTTCCCATGGGCTAAAATGGAAGCCACAGGTGTTTTTGACTTCATGCCAAGGTCTCCAAGCCCCCTGCCAGGGTCTGGAGCCAGCCAGGGCAGCCAGAGGGATGTCCTGGACTCTGACAGAATTGTGCATAAATATATTAATGTGCATATATATCAATACACGAAGTGTGCTCCAGGTACAGGCATAGAAAATATCTTGGCCTCCCCAAAGGAAAGGGCTCAAGGAGATGTTTCAGAGCCATCGACCTGCTCATCCCAAGGACGCAATCACAGAAGGTGACATGGTTTTCCCACATACCTCAGCTTCAATGTAAGGAAATTCAGATACCAGACGTTTCCCAACAATAGGCCACCTCTTCCCTGTCACCTGGGCTATTTTGGCCACCTCAAAAGCCTTGTCCCCGTAGGTGGAAGCCAGGTGCTGAGCCACCTGTGGAGAGGAAAACAAATCCAGCATGCTTCGAAAGCACATGAAAGACACATGTTCCTTAACCTTTCCCTCATCCCCAATAACAAACAGGCTGCCAAGGGTGTTGGAGTGTGACAGTGTGGGAGGAAGCTCTGTGCTGTGGGAGGCTGGACCAGCACTGCCCTGCCGTGTCTGTGCCACCAGGCCTGACAGCCCAGCTCTCCTGCCATACGGTGATCATGCTGCTGCACAGCTCGGGGGGCTGCAGGGACCACAGACCCCAGCAAGTCAGGGCATTTTTAGCAGGAAACAGTCAAGATACAGAGGAAGAAAAAAGGGGAAGATGATGAACAATCACTAACCTTATTTCTGTTAGAACTATCTCTGCCCCAGCTCTGACTGGGCTCACCACACCTTTGCCCAAGTTACGCTGGTGTTTGATTGAGGGGAAGACCAAACCCCTCCGAGGCAGGAAGCCAGGACTCACCTCACTTTCCAGTCCGTAGTCCTGGACCAGTCTGATGTAGAGCGTGGGGCTCCAGTCCTGAGCCCCCTCCAGCTGCAGCCCCATGGTTCTGCAGGAGCCTGCCTGCAGGCTGTGCTCGCGCACGGCCGCGTCGATGGTGTCCCGCGCCATGGCGCGGTAGGTTGTCCACTTCCCACCTGGGGGAACAGTGCTCACCTCGTTATTTGGGAAAGCAGCAGGAATACAAGCTCTTACACCCTACAGACACATCTGTGTATTCCATATATCACATGACTGGCGCCAGGCTTGCTCCCAGATGCCTGCTGCCACTGACAGAGTTACAGGAGCAGAAGCATTCCCACGGAACAAGGTTTTTGCATGGAATGCCCTGGGGAAGCCCAGCAGAGCTGGAGTTTGAAGGAACCCCCAGTACCTGCAATGGTGATGAGGCCGCTGTCGCTGATGGTCACGACGTGGTTCCGGGATAAGGACTGGGTGTCCTTGGAGTCGGGGTTGGTGACCAGGGGCCGGATGCCACTCCAGGCTGCCAGCACATCTCCTCTTCTCACTGTGCAGAGCCACACTGAGGCACGGCCAGCCCGAGCCCAGGCGTGCCCAGTTCCCACTGGGCACTGCCAAGGGCTGTCCCACACCCTGCTCGGCCCTGAGCACCCCCAGAGCTGGGGAGAGCCCCCAGAGCCAGGGGAGAAGCTGGGCTATGGAATCTCAGAACCACTGATGTTGGAAAAGCCCTCCCAGGCCAATGCCCACCTTGTCACCAGCCCAGAGCACTGAGTGCCACATCCAGGTGTCCCCTGGACAGTTCCAGGCATGGGGACTCCAAACCTCCCTGGGCAGCTCCAGCCTGACCCCCTCTTTCCACAAAAATTCTTCCCAATGAACCTGAACAGTCCTGACATTACATTTTGTAAATCAAAACAAAGTTTGTTACATGAGTGTAACATTTCCTTTCAGATCTTCCAAGCTTTTCCTCTAGATTGAAGGCTATTATTCCAAGATTTCCTCTTGACAAGCCATCTTTATCCACAGCCTTCACTCTAAGTGCAGTTAGCAATTTGCTTTATACTGAAGTCTTTGGAACATGTTTTTACTACAACTTTCAAATGACCGATAATTGAAAAATCACTAAAAGGGTGTAAAAAACATCCCCCAAAGAACACAGAATAGATTTCCGAAATCAATGTGCTCTGCCAGCGTGTTCAACCTGCCAAAATGAAGTGTTAATCACAGACACAAGACCCTGTATTAGGTTTATAAACTAATGAAACTACAGAAAGCAGCACGCGTGACGCTGTAATTAAGCAGCTGGAAGGTGTCCAAGCCTGTGGAAGCTGATAACCCTGGCACTGGCTCTGGCAGCAGAGGCAGGGCTGTCGAGGGGTGATATGGGCAGTGCCGTTGTTATTTCAGCTCCAGCCATCTATAAACAGTAATTGCACAGGAAAACCAGCACAGGCCCAGCTGGGCTGAGCCAGAGGGACTGAACACTTCCCAATGTGCTGCTGGAAAATACGTGGGAAACCAGGGAACGGCCTGGCTTGGGACAGACCTTGCAGCTCATCCCATCCCAGCCCTGCCATGGCAGGGACACCTCCCACTGTCCCAGGCTGCTCCCAGCCCTGTCCAGCCTGGCCTGGGACACTGCCAGGGATCCAGGGGCAGCCACAGCTGCTCTGGGCACCTGTGCCAGGGCCTGCCCACCCTCCCAGCCAGGAATTTCTTCCCAATATCCCATCTAATCTCTGTCCTATTCATATTCCCATCTCCCTCCCTGATCTCCTGCGGTTCCAACACCAACTGCTGCTCCAGGAGCTTCCCTGGACACGTTCAGAACTTCACCCAACATGCAGACATCAGTTCTCCACTTCAGGAAACAAGGAATCGTTCATTCCCATCTCCAGGCAGCAGGTTTTCCTAAACCTAAGTGTGTTACAGTGCTCCTGCCCGAGTGCTTTTCAGACTTATTTTAATGCTGCAGCAGAAACGCAGCAGTACAAATGCTTTCACAGAATAATTTAAATAAACCAAACCCTCACTGTGGAGGAAAGACGGCTGCCCAGGGCAGTGGTGGAGTCACCCCAAACCAGGTGGATGTGGCAGCTGGGGAGATGTGGGCAGCTGTGGGCAGCTGTGTCAGGGGGCTGATGGGGGCCTGGAGGGGCTGGAGCAGCATCACTGCACAGCTCATGCTGACACCTCAGCACAGCGCTGTGGGACAGCCAGATGCCAAGAGCCACAGCTTCAGGCAGCAGCACATTCTCCCCCAGGCTGGAACGCCCCCCAGCCCTTCCCAGGAAGGGTTCCTGGGGGTTACCTTCCACGTCGGGGCCCAGGTAGTTGCGCACTTCGCTCAGGATGAAGTTGATGTCCTCCTCCGTGGGGATGGGGTGGGAGGTGACATCCGTGGGGCTGTCCGTGGTGCCTGCGATCGTCATCTTCTCCCAGGGCAGGAAGAAGATCACTCTGCCATCGCTGGTGGCCGGGTCCAGCAGCCCCATGTTGTCAGGGCTGAAAGAGAGGAGGGGCCTGGCACCTGGGGCTGTCCCTGCACCCCAGTGCCCAGGCAAGGACTGGGACACAACACCTGTTCTCAGGTAAAGGGAACAGGTGATTTATTAACATAAATCAACAAATAATGGATTGCACGTGTGGCCAAGACACAGCTTTAAACAGCTTTCCCTAGAAGTTTGGGGAAACAAGGCCCGTGAATGTTTTTATACCATAAAATCACAGTGATGCCTCCAATCTGCCTCCACAGTAAAGGTGGAGCAGGAGGGGAGAGGGGTGGTGACTGAGAGGAAAAGGAGAACAAAGAAGAGAAATGAAGACATGTAAGGAATATCCTTGCAGTGACACTAAGCCTGAGTTTGTCACCACCTGCCACTTCAGCAGGAAGGAACACCCACAGACTCCCGAGGGATGTGGACCAAGGAACGTGCTCGGAGTGCTTCCAGCTCTGTGGCCCTGAGTGGGGAACTGTGCTTTGAGGGAAAAAGGCAACAGGGACACTCGGTGGATGCTGCTACTCAGGCATTTCTCATTACTTCTGCCAGTGCTACCACGGAATGATTCAGTACAGGGATGAAAAACCCTAGTGCTTTGGATAGATTTTAATTCATGTATCAGGTTTTTCTGGTGTAATGTAAGAAAGATATCCACAGTATAAATCCACCACCTCCTCATGGCTTATTAAAAAGCTCTGGTTGTATTTCAGAAGACAAAAGGCTTTTATAAACACTTAAAAGGAAACAGCTTTTATGGAGGAAAACATTGAACTGCCCCTTTTTTGATCATTTTTTACTGCAAGGATTGATGCTGACTTTCATTTAAGGTGCTGCAGCTCCCTTTACAAACATGTGCAGTCAGGTCAGGGCTCTTCAGGCTGTGCCCCTGCTCCTGAGCCACAGGGAGCACATGGAAGGAGGGCAGGAGATGCAGATTTAGGTGGCAGTTGTGGACTTCAGTGGGGAATTATTCAATGGACTCAAATCCTAAGGCAGGCAAAGACCTGCTTGGGTGGGATTTACCTATTCAAGCTGAATATTGCATTTTTAGGAAGTCTGAAGTGATTACTGAAGGAAGTTGGCAATATCTGGCAAGGCTGGGAGAGAGGCTGAGAATTTCATAGCTAGCATGTATATTAGACCCATTTTAGCTGATATTTATAGACAGCTTAGGCATACGGTGGCACAGGTACAATCTAATAGGGGAAGTCAACACAGGTTTGGGAAAGGTAAATCACCTCAGACAAATGATTACTTTTTAAAATGAAAAAGCTGTTGATTTAGAGACAGAGGAAATCAGAGGTTTAATATACAGTATCAGAATTCAGAAACTTTATAGACATTTTCTTCAAAGTATGAATTTTTTTTTATGTGATTTCATAAAAACAGTTAAAAACAAGGAAGGGAAACAAGCAAAGACTTCCAACTAAGTTTCCCCACAGCACCTCTGAACTGAAGTGTTTTAGATTGCACAGCAAGTGCTGAGAAAGGCTGGAACAGTTTTTCATATGCCAATGATTTACTGAATCGCTGATACCAGCTGTCCTGGGAAGCTCTCTCTCCATGCCCTTTGCCATGCCTGTTCCAGCTTATTTAAATAACTAAAGAACCACCCAAACAAATGCAAAATAAGGTGGTTTGCATCAGAAAGAAGCATCTTAACACCCAAACACTGGCCTTCCCGAGGCCTCAGGAGTCATGCTGCTGCACACCAGGAATACCTCTGAAACAACATGGTTTTATGAGGCAGGAATTCCTACAATTCCACCACGGATAGGAGCAGGAGGTAAGAGCCATGTAGCCATGGTGAGATTTCTCTTTCAAGATGGCTAAAATGGGCAAATTGAGGATTGGAAACTCCAACATGAAGCATAAAGCAATGCCTTTACAGAGAAATGTAGAGGCAAAAGGTCTGGGAGATCCATGGAAGGTCTTGGATCCATGGAAGATCTCCAGCTGAAGAAGCATTTGACCAAAGCACCACAAATGCAGTTTTAGAACGATAAAAAGTGACTTTCCATAGAGAAGAAGTGAGGTGCAACAGGCAGGTTTACCTGGAATGTGGAATGCAGAGCAGAGAGGAAAATTCCAGGAAGACAGAAACATGTGAAATTGGTCAGAAGGGAGAGGAAAAAGCCTTGCCTTCACAGACACATTCCAGGCAGGAAGCCTAATTAATGAGGGGAGGAATTCTGGGACTATTAATGAAGGACATCAATGAGTAAGAAACCCATGGGGAGTGAATGCATTAGGTTAACATTAGTTTTACAAAATCTTGACTATATTTATAACTAAAACCCTCTAGATGTTAAAAAAAAACCCCAAAAAATCATTTGTGTGACTGTGGGCCAAAATCCTGTACCACATTCACAGGGCACACGTGGACACGGGGAAATGCCAGCCTTCCTGTGCCGAGCAGTGTTCCTTGGCACCACGAGAAGCAAGGCCTGATACAACCAAGATTAAATCCCACCAGTGTTTTCTGTTTAGCAGACAGCTCCCTGCTTTCAGCTATCCCACTCCAAGGAAATTCAGAGCAGTGTTATCTTGTCAGCTGTGCTGTGGAGGCAGTGAGTGGGCAGATACTATTTTCCAAGGAAAGTAATGCCCACATGCTGGCATACACCGGGGAACATGGAGAACAAGAATTCTCCATGTTTCCAATTAAAATTACTGGGTTATTAGAGAATAAATAAATCAGAGCTCTCAAGCGTATCCAGCCATCTTCTACTTTGAATTTATTAAGTCAGCCCAGGTTCTAGGGTTTTCCATGTTTTTGTGTAGGGCCATAAAGCTAATCACACACATCCTTCTCCTGGCATATGAGGAAACTGGGATTACAGCCCATTTCTCCACATTTTTAGTACTTTAAAGCAGCTCTCAGGTCATTTTACCAATTTTCATGGAGAAAGATACAAAAAAGAAAAAAGAAAAAAAAAAACCAAAAAAAACCCAAAAAAAACCAGAAGAGAATGCAGGGGTGATTTTACACCAGGCCAAAAAGGCCTCAATTTTACAGTGTGTGGTGGTGTCCTGTTGGGAGAGCTGTGGCAGAAACACCCCCTGGTGCACGGGAAGGCTGAATTCCCATTCTGAGCGGGGCTGTGGAAGGCATTACTGCAAGGGCACTGTATCAACACAACTGGGCTAAGTCCATAAAGGGGAATTTCCATTAGGATGCTAATGACTTCAGGAACCAAAGGTAATATTTGAGTTCCGACTGACAAGGCTGGCTCGGGAGA
Source organism: Vidua macroura (assembly GCF_024509145.1). NCBI lineage: Eukaryota > Metazoa > Chordata > Aves > Passeriformes > Viduidae > Vidua > Vidua macroura. Next base: position 40,269,381 of record NC_071577.1, on the reverse strand, counting down.
AGGGGATTTGGCTTTGCACAGCAAACAGGGAGAGGAGCAGGGGACTGCAGGGAGCAGAGTGCCACGGGAACCTCTCCTGGAACACGGAGGGCACGTCCTGTCCACCAAACCCCCCAAGGGTGGGCGGGTGGGCTTGGGGCCACAGCAAATGTGGTTGTGCTACTCTGAGCTACGGCCATTGCCTGGGACAGTAATGATTATTACTGATTACCCTGCCCATCCTCTCACTTATTCTGTGCTTTGCACTCCTGTTTTCTCTGAGCAGAGCCACATCCTGGCAGAGTCACTGCACAGGGAGTTTCATGTGTGAAGGCAGGCAGTGGAACAGGACGATCCTTAAAGTCCCTTCCAACCCAGACCACGCTGTGATTCCATGATTTAACAGGACAAGAGATTCTGTAGGAAGGTGCAACCTCTCTGGAAGGTTTTACACGCTCCTTGTTTCCCCGAGGGGGTGACCAAGCAGCAGCACACTCAGCTCAAAGGCATCATTGAAACAGGTGCTTTCACACCTGGGCATGTGCTGCCTAAACGCCTTCTGCTTCAGCAGGAGTCCTGCCTTGGGGAGCTCTAACTAAAACCTCCACGGCTTCAGTCTGTTCTGAATAGATGAAATTGTTCTCCTCACCGGCACAGCGCCAGGATCCTCTTTAAAAAACACAAACAGAAGTCCCGAGCTGCCGCAGAGCCGGCGGGGCGCCTCTCCCAGCCGGTTCACTCAGCAGCAGCAGCAGAGATCACCAGCGGTGTCACACGGGCAGCAGGCTCCCCTGCCTCACCTGTAATAACCAGGCATCACGATATGCACGCCTGCACTGGGCTGACAGATGTTGGGCACCTCCTGATCATCCATTTTGCGGACTGAGTCTGTGAAAGGTCCCGTGGCATTGATAACGCACTTGGCTCTGACATCGAACTCCTTCCCTGTGGAAGAAAACAGGATCCATCACAGACACCGTTGGTTTCCTGCTCGCTGATGCTCTTTGTTATTCGTCTCCCTGTGAACTCAACCTACTGCAAAGTGTACCCTGCGTGTCTGAACACAACAGCTGGCATGGGTTCTAAAAATCAACTGAGTGCTCACCAACACCAGATCGGAGAGGAAATGTTTTAGAGTGGAATTCCAGCTTATCTGTAAGGGCAGAGAGAGGCAGGCGGGGTGGAAGTTGCTTGGCTGAAATCTGCCTCTCAAGAAGAGAGATTTCAGTCTCAGCCCGCAGACTCGGTAAATGGGATTACTACTGTACAGCACAGAGCCTTTACAATGTCATCCTTGCTTGACAGAAGGGCTGGGATGCAGAGCTCAGTCTGGCCTGCCAAAACACTGGGGTTTGAGTGAGAAATGTGACAGAAGGGGAAGCTGAGTGACACTAATGGCACGGCCCAGAAAGATGGCTCCTGAGCTGGTTCAGGGCTGTTTGCAGACAGCAGTGGCCACACTCCTCCCTGCTCTGTTATCCCAGGGTGTCACTGTCCCCTGCAGAGCACCCCACAGCCCCCACTCACCTGTGAGCACATCCCTGCAGCACACTCTGCAGACAGCCCACACACACCACAAACCCCATACACCCCACACTCACCCATGAGCACGTCCCTGCAGTGCACATCCCACACACCCCCAATCCCACATTCATTCATGAGCATGTCCCTGCAGTGCACACCCCAAACCCACCCCAAACCTCGTACGGACCCCAAACCCCACACTCACTGGGGAGCACGTCCCTGCAGCGCACACCCCAAACACACCCCAAACCCCACACACACCCCAGACCCCCACACTCACCGGTGAGCATGTCCCTGCAGTGCACCCTGCAGATCCCACACACACACCCCACACACCCCAGACCCCAAACCCCACACACACCCCACACACCCCCCAAACCCCACACAGACCCCAGACCCCGCACTCACCGGTGAGCATGTTCCCGCAGTGCACCCTGCAGATCTCACACACACACCCCACACAGACCCCAGACCCCACACACACCCCAGACCCCGCACTCACTCCAGACCCCACACACACCCCAAGCCCCACACAGACCCCACACACACCCCATTCCCCACACAGACCCCAAACCCCACACTCACCGGTGAGCACGTCCCTGCAGCGCACCCCGCAGACCCCACACACACACCCCACACTCACCCCAGACCCCACACACACCCCAAACCCCACACTCACCGGTGAGCACGTCCCTGCAGCGCACCCCGCAGACGCGGCCCGTGCCCGGGCCCTTGAGCAGGTGCCGCACCTCGGTGTAGTTGGCGGTGGCAGCGCCGTAGCGGGCGGCGGTCAGGGCGATGGCCAGGTTCATGCGCGCGTCGTTGTGCTGTCCTGCGGGGAGGGAAGGAGCCGTCACCCGGCGCTCCGAGAGCGTGTCAGCACGGCTCTGTCACCGCTGTCCCTGTCACCGCTGTCCCTGTCACCGCTGTCCCTGTCACAGCGCGCAGCGCTCACGGCCGCTCGCTGCCGGGCTCCGCGCGCAGGGCCGGGCCGGGCCGGGCCGTGCGGGCACCGCCGCGCCCAGCGCGCCTCACGGGCTCTGCCTGCCCCACACGGGCTCTGCCTGCCCCACACGGGTCTGCCTGCCCCACAGAGCTCTGCCTGCCCCACACGGGCTCTGCCTGCCCCACATCTGCCCTACAGAGCTCTGCCTGCCCCACACGGGCTCTGCCTGCCCCACAGAGCTCTGCCTGCCCCACACGGGCTCTGCCTGCCCCACACGGGCTCTGCCTGCCCCACATCTGCCCTACAGAGCTCTGCCTGCCCCACACTCACCCTGCAGGGGCTCTGCCTGCCACACAACTGCCCCACAGAGCTCTGCCTGCCCCACACGGGCTCTGCCTGCCCCACATCTGCCCTACAGGGGCTCTGCCTGCCCCACACTCACCCTACAGGGGCTCTGCCTGCCACACAACTGCCCCACAGAGCTCTGCCTGCCCCACACGGGCTCTGCCTGCCCCACATCTGCCCTACAGGGGCTCTGCCTGCCCCACACTCACCCTACAGGGGCTCTGCCTGCCCCACAGAGCTCTGCCTGCCCCACACCTGCCCCACAGAGCTCTGCCTGCCCCATGCCTGCCCTACAGGGGCTCTGCCTGCCCCACAACTGCCCCACAAAGCTCTGCCTGCCCAACACCCGCCCTACAGAGCTCTGCCTGCCCCACAGAGCTCTGCCTGCCCCACACCTGCCCCACAGAGCTCTGCCTGCCCCATGCCTGCCCCACAGAGCTCTTCCTGCCCCACAGAGCTCTGCTTGCCCCACACCTGCCCTACAAGGACTCTGCCTGCCCCACGGGACTCTGCCTGTCCCATGCCTGCTCCACAGAGCGCTGCCTGCCCTATAGAGCTCTGCCTGCCCCATGCACACCCTACAGAGCTCTGTCTGCCCTACAGAGCTCTGCCTGCCCCACACACATCGAGCCCCTCGCTGGGGGTCTGCACCGCTGCACTGAGCAGCACACAAACCATCCCTCCTTTCCCTTTATCATCCTGCCCTAGCTCGGTACCCGTATCCCAGATTTTGACAGTACAACTGGTATTAACCAACAAGTCTGATTAGCGAGAGAACACGACACTCGACATCCAACACATCCTTTTAGAGACTCTGCCAAATTTAACTGGTTTTTTTTTTTTTGTATATTCCTTTGAACTTCCCAACATACAACATAAAAGCACCCAAAAAAGAGAAATAAGTGGACAAGAATTAATGAAGGATTCTTAACACATATCATTAAAGATTTATTACTGAAATTCCCTCGTTAAAGAAAACCAAGAGAGAGGTGGAGGGACTGTGAGGGGAAGATGATTAATTACTCTGAAATGCTGGCTTCACCTGAGACTTTTCCTATTTATTATTGCACTGAAGTTGGAGGCCTGGATGCTGGCTGGAAAGAATTACTATACATTGAAGGGGCCAGGCTCTGTGTGTCCTGAATAATTAATTTCCGAGCAGGCTAAACTTCCTGAGGTTCACTTCCCCACCTGTTTGGACCACTCCTATCACAGACCATACTGATAAAGTGATAAATCTGTAATAGATACTGTAGGTGATTTATGTTGCCAGCATTCCCAGCATTTAGTATAAATGGTTTATGTAAAGTTTGGTCCTTCGGATTCTGCCTGCGCAGATCTCCGGCCCCCGTGCAAATCATCTGTTCCCAGCTAAAAGGGCAAAGTTATAAAGATGGGATCAATGGCCTCGCAAGCACTGCCTCCCCTCCCCAAACCCCTCATTCTGACCCAGCCCAGGCTGTGCACTGCCATCCGTCTTCAGCTATGAGGAAAAAAGTTACACAAAGTGTACAGAAACGGCAGCATGATAAAGCACCGATGAAGAAACAAACAGTAACTCCAATTCCACTCAGCAAACAATGCCCGGAATCGGCCGCAACAACGGAAGAACAGCAAAACAACTGAGCGAGACGTCAGGAAAAGTTGGGGATGCTCCATCACACGAGATGCACGAGAGGGAACAACCATCGGTCAGAGCTGGCAGGCAAAGCTTTCAGTAAATGCAGGGGCCCTGCTGCTGCTGCCGTGGCAGGGAGGGATAAATGACCTTATGAGGTTCACCTCAAAGCTGCCCACTTTCAGGCAGGGTTGAGAGAAGGTACAGCTCGTGTGCAGAGGGAGCACTGGGTGAAAAAGGGACAATGGACAGTGGCAAGGTGTGGTACAGCAGCTGCTTCCACATAACAACAGGGATTCCAGAGGAACCCAGTGAAAAAGGGACAATGGACAGCGACAAGGTGTGGTACAGCAGCTGCTTCCACATAACAACAGGGATTCCAGAGGAACCCAGTGAAAAAGGGACAAAGGACAATGACAAGCTGTGGTACAGCAGCTGGTTCCACATAACAACAGGGATTCCAGAGGAACCCGGTGCTCAGGGAATGACTGGACGTGGCACTCAGCTCTCTGGGCCGGTTGATGAGGTGAGGTCACAGCTTGGACTCGATGCTCTTGGAGGGCTTTTCCAACATAAGTGCTTCAGTGATTCTGTAATGCAGGAAATGCTCCCCTAGGCTGAAGCCAGGGGCTCTCAGGAGCTCATTGCTCTGGAGACATCCCCCTTTACTGGGGCTGGACTGGGGCCAGCCTGACCCATGGCGCTGCAGGACTCGGCCACGCAGCAGCACCCCTCAGACAGGGCCCCCAAAACCCAAACCCTGCCGTGGCATGGCACATGGGGGTTTGTTCCCTCCTTGCAGCAGGACCCCGGGGCCAGGGGGATCAGACCCCCCCAGTCTGCTCCAGGGGGCACCGACACAAACCCCACTGCCTGCGGTGCCCTGGTGTGGGGATTCATCACATTCAGCACGACCCCACTTCAGCCAATATTAGCTCTGGTCTATGGAGCCCTGACTGTTTAAATTTGGCGAGTTTGCCTCTTCCCAGATTTGTCACTTATTTGTCCAGAGCAAAAGCAATCTGGAGAAGCCAATCAGCAGAATAAATAATGTGGAAATGGGTAGCTTCTATAAAACCAAACTTCCAAGTTACAATTGTTTAGCAAGCCCCAAATCCAAAGGCTGCTCGGCGTTTTGCTGAGCCTCCCAATGCTCCTAAAGTCAGAGTGAGCTCAGGACACTCTCAGCACATGCCAGGATTTGGACCACCGTGCTCAAAACAACATTTTCCTCCTTTCTCTGAACCTCTCATCCATTTTCCCCTCATCATTATTCTGACGCAAGAACCCCCGTGCTATTACTCACTCCTCAGCTGTCCAAAAGCAACTGAGTGCCCGTGGAATGCATTTGCAGGCAGAGGACTGGGAAATAACCAGTTCCTGATTAACTACATGGCTAGAAAAACACACTGGCTTCAGATTGATGTGACCTACAGTGTGGAGTCCTTGAGTATTTCATGGCATAAACAGCAGAGATCTGGAGAGGTCTGGATTTGAAAGGAGTAAAGAGTGACTTCCTACCTTGGGAATTTATCATCTGTGGAGAACAACAGTGCAACAGTTTAGGAGAGATGGGGTCACAGGATAGTGGTTCTATACTCAGGAACAGCTGGGTTTTTCGGGTTTTTTTTTTTGTTTTTTTTTTTTGAGGCTGCCAACTGGCATGTGTGTATTCTCCCTAGATAATGGCATTAAAATCCTGCACTTGAACAGAGTGCAGAATATCCTGGACTGGGAGGGACACACAGGGATCTCCCAGTCTGACTCCCTGCCCTGCACAAACCCAAACCTAACCCTAACCCAACAGTCCCCCCCGTCCCTGGCAGTGCTGTCTGAACACTCCTGGAGCTCTGGCAGCCTCGGGGCTGTGCCCATTCCCTGGGGAGCCTGGGCAGTGCCCAGCACCCTTCACCCAAAGGGGAAGCACCTTTTCCTGATCTCCAGCCTAAAGCCCTCCTGACACAGCCCCAGCCCTTCCCTCAGGTCCTGTCCCTGCTCACAGAGAGCAGAGATGGGAGCTGCCCCTCGGGAGGGAGCTCCAGACCACAGTGATGATCTTTAACACTCTGGAGAGAAAGGGAAGGACAAAGCAAAGCCAAGATTTTGCATCTCAGCCTTTCTGACCTTGCAATCAACTGCCAATGTCTCCAGACAGAGAGATCCCCCCAGCACCAGAGAAAAGCACCCCCAAGCTTTAGCTCCTCCAGCCCAGACGTGTAAAGCTCTCACTGTCCCTTCCCAGGGTGCCTGCTCAATGATTCCACTCCAAGAAACCCGAGGGGTGTGATCACAGGCGAGGGAACCCCAGCTCCCAGGGAGGCTCTGGATCACCACCACAGCCATCCTTGTCCTGCACAGCAGCCACTGGGGCTCCAAAGCCAAACAGAACAATGATCCCACCTTGCTACCACAGGTGACCCCTTGGTGATGCTTTGGGGCTCTCCAAATACTTCAGCCAAAAAGTTATTTTCTAACAACAGAGTGGCTAAGCCAAGTTAATTAATTTGGCATCCTTCTCCACAGGTGAGTATGCCCCTGAAGACCCCCTAAATCTCCTAAGTGTAGGCAGCACAGTGAAAAGGTAACTGTGGCACTCCCCGGGAAGAGATGCTCACCAGTGCCCTGCCTGGAGAGGACTGTGCTGCTCCAGGGCTGGGTTGGAGCACTTGTTCCTTGCACGATGCCAGCTGCCACCTGCTGCACCCAGCAGAAGGCAGCCACAGCTCAGCACACCGGGAGAAGCCAGCGGAGGGAACATGCTGAGCTCTCCTGCAGCTCCTTGTGTAGTGCCTCTGGAAAACTGAAAGATTCACCCCTCCCTTATTTGTTGTTTTCACCTGCCGTAATATGGTGACAATGAAGAGATACTTTCATTTTTACTAAGGGCAGTCAACCCAGCTTTTCCCAAAACACTGGCCTAAGTGCTTTCACCAAATTAGCACTGAATCCTCCAAGAAGCCCCTCAATCCTGGAAGCCACGCTGCTGAGGACATTTAGTGTGCAAAGACAGCTTGAGTAAATCTATTCCACACCACGTTAAGCCCAACAGAGATGCCATTTGGTTTATAATTTCTTATTTTTGTGTAATTTGGGAGAATTCTATTTTCACTCCTTAGTAGCAAATGCTGTATTTCTTCACATCCGAACAGACAATGTTTCCGTTGGCACTCACAGGATCCTCCCCCAGAGTGCACAGTGTACACTCAATTTTATTTTTATCAGAGCTGAGCCCCAGCCAGCAGGGAGTGGCAACAAAGCCCACAGACCGGAGAGAGATTTGTTTGGGACTGGTTCAGGAGCCTTGTGTGAAAACCAGAGCGTTAATGAGGCTCTCTGGCAGTTCTGGTATGTTCTGTCCCGTGTCACTCTGACAACTGCCCCGTCACACCAATTCACAGAATCACAGAGCCCCAGACAGGCTTGGGATGAGAGGGACCTTAAAGCTCACCTGCCTACAGGTGTATTCCTTACTGCAGCCCTGCACCAGGTAACTGCAGGCACACAATAAAGCAACACAGGCAACCAAATCCTTTCCTGTCCGAGGTTTTCTCACTGCGTACACACAAAGCTCACCCCAGGCTCACCACACTGAAGGCTGGTGAGTGATGACACAATTACACATGTGCATTAGGTGTATACAACTACACTAAGTCACCAGGACTGTCCCTCTCCTATAATTTTGAGGAAGTGCTTAATTGCACGAGCAGTTTTATTACAAGCACCAAGCAGGAGCCCAGGAGCTGTTGTGCATATGGAAAGGGTTAGATCCCAGCTAGGCACGATGAATCAGCTGGAGTGACTCAGAATCGTTCCAGACTCCTCTGAGCGAGAGCTCAGCGAGTTCCCCTCCCCAGACAAGCAGAGTAAGCTCAGGGGGAATGTCCCCTTTGACTGTGAGTCACAAGTCAGAACAATGCCCTCAGACCCGAACTCTCCAGCTCTCTGAATCACAAGAAATCACAAGAAGTGGAATTTGCCGCAAGCTCCCAGACTTTCTAGGCTATGCAGCACTCATGTCCTTGCTGCTGACCTGCTCCAGGGGCACACTTCTGACTTGCTGCATGGGCTCCATCCTCCCCAGCAGCACGGTGACAGCACCCCCGGCTGTGCCTGCAGCCCCTGCAGGGCACACAGAGCCCAGCCCTGCTGTGCCCTGGGCCACCCGTGCTGCTGGAGTAAGGCCCAGGCAGGTGGGAAGGATGGTGGACAAGTGAGTAAGCACTGGGAATAACCACACCCCCCATTTCAGCTCTTTAACACCCGCCCGAAGGTGTGAGCTTTGGCGGCAGGGAAAGCCTCCAGCCTTCTCACAGGTAAACTGATCCCAACAGACTCAAACTCAGATTTGACACATCCAGTTTAAATAATCCAGTAGCAGTCACCTGAATTTCTGACCTCCTCCACTTAGCACCAGCTCAGATCACAAGAGCTAAACCTCCCTATTCTTGGAATCACAGAATGGTTTGGGTTGGAAGGGAGTGCAAAGCTCATCCCATTCCATCCCATTCCCCTAGCAGGGACCATTTCCACTATCCCAGCCAACCTGGCTTGGGCACTTCCAGGGGCACCTGTGCCAGGGCCTCCCCATCCTCACAGGGAAGGATTTCACCCTGATCTTCCACCTACCCCTGCCCTCTGCCCGTTTAAAGCCAATGCCTCTGGTCTACTATGATTTGTTCCAAATTCTGTACTTATAAACAAAGCAATATCACAAGCAAGAGGCAGAAAACCCATAAAATATTTTTACAGAAGAAATCCCAATATCCTTCAAATATCTGTCTGATGGAGTCTGCTGCCAAGTTACAGCACAGGAGCTAAAACTCCTACTGAAACTACGATCCCAGAAAGCAAAAATAAGCCACAGTATCCACCACAACCAGTGACAGACAAAATTTGGAATTCTGGCTCTGTGTGACTGCTTTATAATTACGTTGTTTCCCACTTCTTTTGTATCAGCCTTCAACTTGTCACTACACTGCGAGTGCCGTGTCAGTGGCAGGAAAAGCACCGTGTTAAAATGAAACTAAACATTGTCACTGTCAGTTTGTGGAAACGGCGCTAAAATGTCACCGTGAGCGCCCGTCACGGCGGGGCCAGGCAGGGACCTGGTGATGTCACCACAGCTCTCCCTGTCCCCACTGCCACCAACGGCTTCCAGGGGGAAAATCCCGTCAGGGTGAGCTCCCACAGGAGCTGGGTTTTACCTCCCAACAGAGCAGCGACGGCTGTATCAGCCACCGTGGGCTGAGCTCGGCCAGCTGCCGCTGTGCCGTGCAGGAGAGCCCACCTGGGAGCCACACCTGGCCGAGGCAGGGAGGGACAGAGTGCCCTGCCACAGCAGGGAGAGCAGCACTGCTCCCACACACCACAGAACCCACAGCAGCAAGGCTGGAAGAGACCTCGAGGCCACCCAGCACCATCATCATCTCCATAACCATGTCCCGAGTGCCACATCCAGGTGGCTCCTGAGCGCTGCCAGGGATGGGGACTCCCCCACCTCCAGACAACTGATTCCACTGCCTGACCACTCCTTCAGTGAGAAGTTGTTTCTAACATTATTCTGACGCTCCTCTGTGCAGCGTGAGGCCGTTCCTCTGCTCCTGTCCCTTGTTCCCTGGGAGCAGTGAGGTGTGCAGGGATCCCATCACCCACTTGCCCTCCCAAGGACACGTCCCACAGGGATCAGCACCCCTGGCACCCCGTGACCCACTGCAGCTCCCACAAACAGCCCCTGGCTCACAGCAGAGCTCCAGCCCTTCCCCTGAAAGCCACCACACCCCGGGGACCACGCAGACGTTTGTGCCACGATGAACAAGTAACGTCGTCTCGTTCAGGAATAATCTTAAATCTTTTTGGTAACATGATCTGAAGAATTATTCCCCGTTCACTTCTCAAGGGACACAAACCCCATCCTTTGCTTATACAAGCATTAGAAAAAGAAAAGAGAGAGGCCCTGAATTCAACGGAATATTCATCATTTCCAACCTTAAACCCAGAGCGTACAAACAGACGAATCTGGCAAGTCAGAAAGCAAAGCCAATTTAATCTGTGGCTCCCCTGAGGTAAATGTAGTTCACAGTCCTGCCCCCACCCCAACCTCAGCCATAATCCCTGCTTCCTGGAGGTAAGAAAGCACTGGAGTGAGGAAAATTCTGCAGCAGGATATAATGATCCAAAATGACAGGGACAATAATGACAATGAATTTCATGTCTCCCAGTCATGAGCTGGGGATGCTTGACTGGGCTGACTCACACGATTAAATTGTTACAGGTACAGCAGGAGATGCAGTTATCGTGCCGTGCTTTCGGGAAGGCGCCTGGGGCAGCGGGCAGGCAGCGCCGATGCACGGCCCCGCTGTCGGGAGCAAAGGGCTCCTCCTGCAGCCACGTGTGCCCCTCGACAGAGGCAAAACTGGGTTAAAGAGGCAGCTGGTGCAGGCCACTGATTTTATCCCTTCTGAAAATGATAAAAGAGCCCTGACGGGGAAAGCGCGGCGGGACCGGAGCGGCGAGGCACGGCGTGTGCCGGAGGGAGCTGGGCAGCCCCGGGAACTGCTCCTGCCTGTCTGTGCCAGCTCCAGCTCCAGAATGCTCCAGAGCCCTGTCCCGGGCTGCTCCTGCCTGTCTGTGCCAGCTCCAGCTCCAGAGCCCTGTCCTGGGCTGCTCCTGCCTGTCTGTGCCAGCTCCAGCTCCAGAATGCTCCAGAGCCCTGTCCTGGGCTGCTCCTGCCTGTCTGTGCCAGCTCCAGCTCCAGAATGCTCCAGAGCTCTGTCCTGGGCTGCTCCTGCCTGTCTGTGCCAGCTCCAGAATGCTCCAGAGCCCTGTCCTGGGCTGCTCCTGCCTGTCTGTGCCAGCTCCAGCTCCAGAATGCTCCAGAGCTCTGTCCTGGGCTGCTCCTGCCTGTCTGTGCCAGCTCCAGCTCCAGAGCCCTGTCCTGGGCTGCTCCTGCCTGTCTGTGCCAGCTCCAGCTCCAGAATGCTCCAGAGCCCTGTCCTGGGTTACTCCTGCCTGTCTGTGCCAGCTCCAGCTCCAGAATGCTCCAGAGCCCTGTCCTGGGTTACTCCTGCCTGTCTGTGCCAGCTCCAGCTCCAGAATGCTCCAGAGCTCTGTCCTGGGCTGCTCCTGCCTGTCTGTGCCAGCTCCAGCTCCAGAATGCTCCAGAGCCCTGTCCTGGGCTGCTCCTGCCTGTCTGTGCCAGCTCCAGAATGCTCCAGAGCCCTGTCCTGGGCTGCTCCTGCCTGTCTGTGCCAGCTCCAGCTCCAGCTCCAGAACGTTCCAGAGCTCTGTCCTGGGCTGCTCCTGCCTGTCTGTGCCAGCTCCAGCTCCAGAGCCTTATCCTGGGCTGCTCCTGCCTGTCTGTGCCAGCTCCAGCTCCAGAGCCTTATCCTGGGCTGCTCCTGCCTGTCCGTGCCAGCTCCAGCTCCAGCTCCAGCACGTTCCAGAGCCCATCCTGGGCTCTGTGCACCTGCAGCCCCGCAGCCTGCAGGATGGCAGGGGCAGCTCTGAGATGCAGCAGGCCCTGGCACACAGCAGGGCATGGACACACACCGAGTGTTTCCCAGCTACAGCACGGTCCGCGTGCCTGCCAGGCTTCCCTCACCCACCCAGCCTCAGGCTGGAAACACGAGCAGCTGTGGGTTTAAATTCACCTGTGGAAAGTCTGTCCAGCGACAAACTGTCAGAGGTTTTCTATCCAGGGAAGGGAAACAGCCACAGTGCTGTCTGTAATACCCCCATTACAGCTCAGCATCTCCGAATATCCATTTGTCAAACATGAATTATAAAGCTGTAACATTTCATAATTCAGGACACACTCAGATCCTAGGAAAAATAGCTACAAGAGCCCAAATAAAAAAAAGCATTTATTCCATTTTTGACAGCTTAATGAATGCCCTACTCTTTTGCATTGATTTTTGTGTGTGTGTGTCTGTGTGTGCACGTGTGCCTGGGAAGGATTTCTCAGGGGGTTTGCTGTAAACAGGGAAAGCGAAATCCTCTGCCAAGGCTTTTTCTACTTTTAAATAACCTCCATATTAAAATATTTCAGCAGAGAATGTATCCAAAACTACCGAGAATGCAAAAAGCAAAAAAAACCCTACTTACATCCCAGTAAACATACTGGAGATTTGTAGAACAAGACATTAAACAATCCAATACCTCGATGTGGCAAGAGAGTCCCGGACACAGCATATGCTAATTTCTTCTTTCAGAAAATAACAGCAAATTCAGAAAGCACAGTCAGCAGAGCCCTAGAATCTTAAATTCAGGATTGATTCCAGAACACAGATTTTCCTTACACACATAAGGGCTCATCTTGCAAGGCAAAATATGTTAAAAAAGCCTGCAAGCACCTAGAGACAGAAAAATAATGTATCATAAAGAGAACCGTGCCACTTGGAATTGCTGAACACTTTACATTGACACACTCTGGCCAGCTGGATCCCTGCTTTAATGGTTTTCCTAGTTCTTATCATAATGCACTCTATATAATTTAAATGGAGATTAATTCTTCCATTTAAAGTGCTTAGGAACAATCCTGCCCGAGATCCTGAGCTCAGCCCAGCCCCTCCCTGTGCCTCCTCTCCAGCTCTCCCACAGCCCCTAAGTGGATCTGACAGATCCCTGCTCAGATAGCAGCCGCCTTCTCCCCCCAAAATGTTGCCTTTTTGCTATTCAGGAGTATCCTAATACCAACGAATGCTAAATGCAGTCTGACATGTCCCCCTAAGAAACAAACTTGTAAGTTGTGGCTTCAAAGCAAACCTTGAATAAATAGGACACGTTGTGTACACCCCGGCTAACATCCAACATATGCTCTGGCTTCCCAGTGCTCAGGCAGAGCAAGAATAGCCTCTGGACAAGGCTGTGATTTGCTCTTGCTGGTACTTCCAACGTTTATGATGTACCATTTCTTTGTGCCTGTATAAACAATTTAAGGGATGTAATGAAGACGACCCCGGCGCGGTTGGGAACGCAGCGTCCCCATGAATTATGGATGGCTGGAGGTGCCAGCGGCCCCACCACGGGCCACACAAAGACAGGGAGCCCTGGGCAGGGGCTGCAGCACACAAAAATCAGCCTAGACACGGAATGTTTACACCTCTTCCCCTTGGTGGTGGGGATCGACAGCTGTCATCATTAACAGCTCGGTTTTCAACAATTGCAGGGACAGGGAATAAAGGGCAGTGAGGAAATAGGATAAAACTGCATTTAACTGCACTTACAGTTAAGACACTCCATCCTTAAAAGGCAAATTTATCGATTCATTCTTTAGGGGAGAGAGAAGGGATGGACAGAGAAGAGAAAAGATGTCACCCACTTTAAGACTTGTATTTCGCCTTGCCATTATTTAATATTCTATTTTATGACTAATCCTTCTGAAAGGACTAAAGCAAGTTGAATTTCATCACCCCCTCCTCTGTTTCCAGTTCCATTCCCTTTCCCTTTGTGCTCCATCCCCCTGGATGTAGGGAGTGACAGTACACCATTAAAATTCAAGCACAACAGTTTACAAGACCTAAAGGGAGCTTGCTGAGACGTTGTGACTTGAAGCCCATTTCCCGTGGCCAGAGCACAGGTTAATTGATCAGGACAAAGCAGTTCATGTGGCCCAGCCCCACGGGAGCCCAGCTGGCCCACGGGCCACCCCACAGCGGAGTGACACAGACAGCAGCGAGCTGAATGTGGCCTGTTCACAGCTGAAGTAACACTCCAGCTGGACAGCCTTCACTCTGCACTAGGTGCAGCCTCAGAATGTGGTATTCTCAGCTCAGAGAGAAAAACAGAAAGATTTCTGCCAGGCTAAGCTTGGGAAAAAGTCCAAGAGGAATGTAAACAATCTCTTTTCTTGCTTTCCGTTCATATTGTTTATAGATCTGTTCTGCCACGCTGACCCGAGTCCAGTGTGCCAATCAGGTGAAATGTTTTTACTCTGAGACCAATGGAATGAATGTTCATGATGTTCTCTATAAAAGAGAGAAGTGCTTTTGAATAAACGCTCAGTTCACCTTCTAAAATCACAGAAGTCATTTCGCCCGTCCCTGGCTCAGCAGTGTCATCAGAACCCTCAGATGTGTCTTATCAACTCACAGACTTCATCCCATCTTGTTCTTCAGGGAAACTGAGGCTCGGTGGAGCTTGGGGGGCTTTTAAAATTTTAATTCAAAACAGCATTTCTCTACATTCTGCCTAAAACTGAAGATAACTAAGCTGTATCTTATACAGAAAGCAAAATAAAGCAAGACAGATTTTTTTTTCCTTTTCTTTCTGTTTTACTCTTCCTTTCTAATACTGAGTGTGGGTTTGTTTCCCCCTGTTGGGATGGCACAAAACCTCCAGAGACATCTCTCAGTCACTCAGAGCCCTGCTCATGTTTGCCATCAAAGCCCACCTGGCATCTTGGTGCTGCATCTTTAGATTTACAGCACCGTTCAAAACAATTATTCATGCAAGAAACAAGAAGACCAATTTTATGGCTATCCTGAAAGATGTATCTTTGGAATGCTGGAGTAGTAAATAGCCACGATACAGCCAAATTATTTATTTAATCAGAAAAAACTTCACTAGACTATAAATAGATTTCAAGCTATAGTGCTCTTCTGAGAAGTGTAATTACAGTTAAGAGAACCACTTCGTTCTTCTGGCAGGCTCCTGGGATCCCTTAAAGCAAGCTAAGGAATAGCTCAGGATACGGAAAAAATAAATCTGAATTCCCTCTCTGTGTGCTGTGTTTGGCAGGTCCTGGTACTGGGTACAAAAACTGTCACATAATCCCACAACAGATTTTGCTACATTTGCAAATTTTGCTCTCATTTCCTCCAGACCTTAAAAATAAGATAAAATGCAGCTTCTATCAGTAGTAAAATCAAGCAAACACCAGGTCCATCCTTTAAATCCAACTCTCCTCCCAAATGAGAATCTGCACATACATATTCCCACACATATACATGAAGTTTTAATTGATTTCCACACTGCTGGGCTCTGTCTGAGACACCTCCAATAAACAACACAAGCTTCAGCCAGAAGCCTCATAAACCCCACTGGAGTCCAGCATGTTTCCAGAGCTCTTCCCAGTCCAGAACCCCTCTGATGAGCTGATGAATTGTTCTACGTGCAGCTCTACAAAGGGAAAAGAATTCCCCTTATAATCCACCTTTCTGCTGCCCAAAGGTCAGAAACCACATCTCCACCAGAACACTTTCACACTGCTCTACACCCACCAGCCAAGAAAAGCCTTTGCATTTTCTCCTACAGCCAGTAAGTTGCTGTCATGAAGCTGTAACTTTTCTCCCAAACTAGCAATTAAGAGGCAAGTTGAATCCTTCAAGCCGTAGAGAGCCAGGGCACAATCCCCAGGCTCACACTTGTGTTTTAAGGCCAAAACCAAAGCCCACGAGCACAGAAGAGGCAGAGAGGGCACGCACCATCGTAGTAGACAATGGCTCCCACCAGCTTGTCCCTGCGCAGCATGGGGAACAGCTCCAGGGCCCGGGCCTTGGTCAGCACATAGCTGCTCTTCAGGCACTGGCTGCCTGCCACCAGGTCATACAGCTTGATCCCAATCCAGTAGTAGGGCAGCTGCCACCACCTGAGGGGAAAACAGCAAAAAACAAAACAAACAAATGCAGCACGTAGGAGTGCGTGCACACTCTGTTGTGGCAATACAGAACACAGACTGTTCTTACAGCACTTCCACCTTGTACAGCATTACAAGCTCATGGAAACAAGACAATGTAAATACTCCAGGTATTAGGTGCTGTTTGCCACTGTTTTCAACTGAGCTACTCCCTGCAGTGAGTCAAGCACATTCAAGGATTTATTTGCTCCAAAATCAGGATCTAAACGGGGCTGATGTGCCTCCGTGTGAGATGCTGTGTGTGCAAGCTGAGAGGATTCCCCCAGGGCAGGGTCTGTGTTTCCTGCACAAACAGGACCACAATAAATGCAGGCAGACACCGACCTAACAAACTGCAGCTCTTACAAGCCCCTCACACTAAGACAGGAATAATAAAAACAGGAATGGTCTTAATAAAATTAAGTTCCTTTAGCAAAGCCTCCCTGCTCTAAGTAGCCTGCTCCAGGGAGTAATTGCTCTTACAGACTGAAAACCCAACCCGAAGTGCTGAGTGTCTTCCTCAGAGGAGGAGGAAGCTGTTCTGTGCACACCCAGCTGCTGTGCTGGGAACACTGGGGGGACAAGGGTGCACTGGAAGAATAGCAAAGACATCCTGGCAATGAGAGCTCTTTGCAGCTGTCCCTGTTGGGGTGCTGGAAGGCACTGAAGAGCTGCACCCCAGGATGTGCCCCCCAGAGCAGTGACTGCAGGCTGGGCACAGGAGACCTTTGTGCTTCTGCAGCCCAGCAACTTCCCCAGCTTTAAGAAACCCCTCCCAGGCCAGGGTTTGCTTGTGAGAAGCCAAGGTAAAGGAGAGAAGGCACAGCAGAGCTTACTTGTAGATGGGGAGCATGATGGGCAGCGGGGCCGAGAGGTGGGGCGCGCTCTGCAGCAGGTGTGCACGCTCCTCCAGAGCCTCCTTCACCATCCTGTACTGCAAAACACCAGCCAAACACCAGGCACAGTCAGTGCCACAGCAGCCACCTTCCTCCAGAGCCTCCCTCACCACCCTGTACTGCCAAACACCAGGCACAGTCAGTGCCACAGCCCCCACCCTCCTCCAGAGCCTCCCTCACCACCCTGTACTGCAAAACACCAGGCACAGTCAGTGCCACAGCCCCCACCCTCCTCCAGAGCCTCCCTCACCACCCTGTACTGCAAAACACCAGCCATGGTGTCAGTGCCACAGCCCCCACCCTCCTCCAGAGCCTCCCTCACCATCCTGTACTGCAAAACACCAGGCAAACACCAGGCACAGTCAGTGCCACAGCAGCCACCCTCCTCCAGAGCCTCCCTCACCACCCTGTACTGCAAAACACCAGCCATGGTGTCAGTGCCACAGCAGCCACCCTCCTCTAGAGCCTCCCTCACCACCCTGTACTGCAAAACACCAGCCAAACACCAGCCATGGTCAGTGCCAGAGCAGCCACCCTCCTCCAGAGCCTCCCTCACCACCCTGTACTGCAAAACACCAGCCAAACACCAGGCACAGTCAGTGCCACAGCAGCCACCTCCTCCAGCCCTCCCTCACCACCCTGTACTGCCAAACACGAGGTCAGTGCCACAGCAGCCACCCTTGGCACCAGGGCAAACACTCAGTAACACACTTTATCCAAGTATCAACACCTCCCACCACCATCACTAGGCTTCCACGCTGCGATCTGCTGAGAAACCCAAAGGATACGGGAAAGGATCCCCAGTAAAATAAAGTTTTGGTAGCTTAATCTTGGCGTCTTGGCAGCACAGTTGCACAATTTTTCATTTGAACATAAAGCTCAACAAGCCACGTTGCCCTAACGAGGGGCAGGAGGCACTTGAGGAGGGCTAGGGACACGTCCCACAGCACAGCTCCGTGCCAGTTCCCACAGTTCAACCCCATCTGAACTCCAAGCTGCCAGTGCAGAAGGGCTCTTCTCCAAACCAATCCATGTCCATCAACGTGGGGGTGTTCTCTGCCAGGAAAGGGGGGTTTCTCTGTGTGGATAATTGCAGGGTTTGGCTACTTCCCCCTGAAAAGTCACCGTTCCTGCAGCAGCATTTCAACCACTTAAATGTACTTTGAGAGGCTCCAATGGAAAGACAATGTGATTCCTCAAAACAGGAATATCAGGCTTCCACCCACACAAGAATGCACAAAAGCATTTATAAACTATCACTCATTTACCATATTTTCTTTCCCCATGCCAAAATAAATCACTCATTTACCATCTTTTATTCCCTTATTCCAAAATAAGTCGCTCATTTACAATATTTTTCCCCCATTCCAAATTAAATCACTCATTTACCATCTTTTCTCTCCCCATTCCAGAACAGAACAGCCACTCACTCCCCCCAGTTCATGACACTACCAGTCGCTTTTAATTTCATTCATTTTATTTTATTTTAAGCTCTTTTTGTTCTGAGATCAGCCCTGTCTCTGCCTGCCTCTCCCAAAACCCGCAGCCTGCACGGCATGGCAGTGACACTGCCCATCAAAGCACTGGAAAGCTCCCCCAGAGAAAACACCTCCCATGCTCAGTGGCTGTGGAACACAACACTGCAATCCAGCACTGAAAAGCTCAAAAGGAGACTCAGCTCCAGCTGGGACAGTGAGGTATCTACCAGCAATTCTTGCTGAACAACCAGCACAGAAAATTACCTGCTCAAAATCCAACTTCATGATGGCCTTCTGGAGGTACCTCACTCCACCGTGGATCAATTTAGTGCTCCTGCTGCTGGTCCCCGAAGAGAAATCATCTCTTTCCAGAAGGGCTGTTTTTAGTCCTGTGTTACCAGAAAACCAAATTAACTTCTTAAATTACACAATTTGTATGTAATTCATTAAAGACACTTCTCTAGGGTAGAGACAATCACAAGAAAAATTACTCTGTACATGGATAAATTTGTATTCAAAGTGTAGTGCACTGTCTATATTGTAATGAAAAATTTTAGCCTTCTTCCTGAGGGAAAAGTCAAAGCAGAACTTAAACAGCAGCACATTAAAAGCTGGGTATTTCACAATGGAAAGGCATTACTGCACATTACGGGGCCATGCTCCCCAAGGAAATGACAGCTTGGATGCGTGGCAGGAACAGAGGGGCTCCATGGCCACTTTTAACCCTTTGCAGCAGGGAGCTCCAAACCTCTTCACTAACCATTTAAGTGGCATTCCAGAGAGGGAGACAACTGGCAGCTCTGCAGTTTGCTTCAGAGGTGCCCAAACCCAGGGGAGAGCCACAGAGCGTGGGGCACGCCTGGAATTCTGACACACAGGGAACATTCTGATCAGCCTTAGCCACTGAATCCCCCGGGCTGGAAAAGACCTCCAGGATCACCGAGTCCCACCATGCTGCAGCCCCTCAATGTCCTTTTGTCACGAGGGACCCAGAGCTGGACACAGCACTCGAGGGGCCTCAGCAGTGCCAACACTGAGATTTTAACATCTACTGGTCTCCCGAAACTTTTATGTCCTTAAAAAAAATCTAATTATTACTGGTAACTTACAAAGATCAGAGCAATTTATTTTTGTCGAATGTGACTGAAGATTAATGGACACAATCAGGCATAATTTGGTGAAGATTTATCAAACACACGAAAAGCAAAATTTGGTGTTAAGTGAAGCAAACACGATAAAAGAGCAAGTTCCATGAATGAACAGCAACGAGACACAACTCATTAACCAAATGCCTGTGAATATTTCACACCTCAGAGACCTACTGATATAACCAGTATATCCAAGAAAAGGATAAACAGAGATTAACTGTAATGACTTCTGCCTGCCTTACAACTGCATTTCCTGCCAAAGCACAGCAGAGGCAGAAAGTGAGAAGATCTCTGTCCCGTGTTATTAAATGCAACAACCAGGCTGGAGTTTGCACTTATCTCCCTAAGGTCAGTCCCTACTGCTTTATCCACTTCCCATCACCTCCCCTGCTGGACGAGTGCTTCCCATCTCCACCTGAGAGGCTCTCCTGGGTCAGGTTCTGCCTCTGTTTCTGAGGTGCATGTCCAGGTTAAGGAGCTGAGAACTCCAGGGCTCTCTGCTCTGGCAGCTCCCCAGAGGTGGGGCAACGGGAGCACGGATCTGCTGCGTGACCTTCTGCAGGGTCCTTCTGAGAACAGAGGTTTCCCCAGCCAGCACAGCCAGTCCTCTACCTCTGGGTCCTTCAGAAAGGCAGTCTGAGAAGTTTGCTACAAGCCAGCAGCCCAGGAAGGAGGCTGCAGCTGGAGCTGCAGGCCCTCACCTCTGGTGGCTGCATCCAGGGCACAGCCACAGCCCGTGGCTCCCCCGCCGATGACGAGCACATCGAACTCCTCGCCGCTCTGCAGGGCCACGAGCTGCTGCTCTCTCGTGGGGAGATGGTCCTTCCTCACTGGAGCTCCTTCTGCAGCCTCAACCTGCACCAAGGCACCCTGCAGAGATGGAACACAGCCCGTGAGGCCCGGCTTGGTTCTGTACACACACACTGCCAGGGGGACAGCCAGCGCCCAAAACACAGCCTCCTCTAGAACCACAAGGTAAACTCATTGCCAGCCACTTCCCCCACATTTGGCAATCACACCGTATTAAACACTGAGGAGCAAACAGCTCTAAATCCATGAAGTGCTGCCACACCTTTACTTCACCTTGCCCACCTCAGCGTAACACTGCACTCAAGTGTTACTACCTGTATTCATGACTCCTAGGAGCTCCCAAATGTTACAGGACGCTGTTATTATTTTTATAAACATTACAAAGGAAGCATTTTAATAAACAGACACACGGCTGGGCTCTGGACTCTGTACCAAAAATTCACCACAGCAAAGGACGCAGAGTTGAGTGTACATTTTACATCTCATGCAGTGGCATTAATCCAAGCTCAAGTTTAATGAGGTTCAGGAGTGATGTGATTGTCAAATGTAGTGCCCTGAAACACCACAGAAACTCTAATTTCACCTCCTTCTTGAGAAACTTCTAAGCAATGCAGTTTGTGTCCTACAGCACGTTAAAATACACCGTTGAAGTGACAAAGCTGAGCAGCGAGGCAGTTTCCAGAACTTTCCAGACACGTTCCCATTTTCCTGGAATGGCCCTGGGAATCTCTTTGGGCTGATATTCCCAGAGCCAATGCTGCTGTCCGTGCAGTGACTGTGGAGAGAAGGGCTGATGCTCAGTCACCCACCAGGGACCATGGCTTAAGTGGGAAGGGTTTGAGCAGTCTCTGAAGGCTCGCTGCTGTTACCATCAACTTAAGCTGAATTCTAAACATTTCCAGACTTTCTTGAGAATTATAAACACTTTGAACACCAGCAAAACCTGTTTAACCCTAATTTAAGACCTAATTTAGGCCCAGACTCCAGGCCAAATGGCAGACTTAACTATGCAGAATAGCCTCTGCCCAGATCTCCCAGACAGGAAAGAGCAGACTAATAAAAATTCAAGTGACAAACCACAGAAACTCCTTTCCAGCCAAGCACAAAAAGGCTCAGTTCAGATTATATGGTGCATGCAGCCTAAATATTTTTGTTCAGAATTATTTGCTCATTCCTCAGCAGTACCATGATTTAAATGCATTAGTTCTGTGTCCCTCTCTCTACCATAGAGCTGAAAATAAAATGTAAAAACTAGTAGCCATGACTCAAGGAAGTGCATATTCCAAAGCTAATTAATGGCCACGTTCACCCTGCAATCAGGGATGATATTGACTGTAATGCAAGCAGCCCATGAAAATCACTTAGGACAGCAGCAACCACTGTCACTGCTCGTGTGGTGCAGAGCAATCCCTGGGGAAATCGGGCTGGGGACAGAGTCCTCCACTTCATACTGAGGATCTAATGAGGTCCTGGAGCTGCTCCAGGCCTGGAGCCCCTCTGCTCTGGAGCCAGCCTGGGAGAGCTGGGGGTGCTCACCTGGAGAAGGGAAGGCTCCAGGCAGAGCTCAGAGCCCTGGGAATGTTCCCCTGGAGAAGGGAAGGCTCCAGGCAGAGCTCAGAGCCCTGGGAATGTTCCCCTGGAGAAGGGAAGGCTCCAGGCAGAGCTCAGAGCCCTGGGAATGTTCCCCTGGAGAAGGGAAGGCTCCAGGCAGAGCTCAGAGCCCTGGGAATGTTCCCCTGGAGAAGGGAAGGCTCCAGGCAGAGCCCAGAGCAATCCCTGGGAATGTTCCCCTGGAGAAGGGAAGGCTCCAGGCAGAGCTCAGAGCCCTGGGAATGTTCCCCTGGAGAAGGGAAGGCTCCAGGCAGAGCTCAGAGCCCTGGGAATGTTCCCCTGGAGAAGGGAAGGCTCCAGGCAGAGCTCAGAGCCCCTTGCAGGGCCTGAAGGGGCTCCAGGAGAGCTGGAGAGGGACTGGGGACAAGAAGGAAAACCCAAGATTTATAACAAATCCTATCTCTTGCCAGGCACGGTGATCCCTGTGGGATCAGCTCTGTCCCCCCAGCCCATGTGGGGCACCGGGAGCTGCAGTGAGTGCTCGCCCAGCTGTGCCAGCTGTGCCCAGCCCAGCCCCAGCTGCAAACACAACAAACTCTGCTCATTACCCCATGCTCACAGGCAGGGCAGCCTCGAGCAGAGCCCTCAAACACAGCCTGTGGGAGTGTGCAGGCCCCAAGCTGGGCAACTCCCTGGGGGCTGCCCTGGCAGGGAGACCCTCCTGGAGCAGCTCTGTCTGCAGCAGACTCTGCGTGCAGGAAAAACAGCACAAAATTGGCAACGACCTCGTGTTGCAAGGCCTTTTAAGTCTAATCAAAAACTAAGCTGCTCAATTAAGAAGTGACACCTAAATTATTTCCCTTTCTAACCCAATGACTGACCCCTACAGACCCGCAATGTGTATTTTTCTACCCAATTACAAGATACCACCCAAACCCAAGATGAAAGAGGAAGAAGAAGGAAGAAGAAAGGAATTAAAGACAACACCCTATATCCTCCATCTTGAACCCATCAATAACATACTAAAAATCCTAAACCCTAAGTTTCTCACCCATGTGACATACTACACTACTCTCTACAATCTATGTCACACTTTCGTGGTTTCTGGTTTACCTTGAGGCTTTGGAAGTTTTCTCCATGAATGAGGGTCAGGGTCAGTGCTCCCCTGGGGGTCAGGGCACCCCAGAGCAGACACAGAAATATTCCCGGTGCCCTGGGTTCCCACAAGCCTGCAGCTCCCAGGCACTTGGGCTGGGAGGAGAGAGGTGAATCCTGAAGAGCCCCAGCGCTGACATTAGCGTGTGCCTGCTGGAGCAGGGACAAAGTCTGGGAGCTTCAGAGAAACTCAGCTGCCACCTTGTTCCTCTGGCCATGGAATTCTGCCTGTCCCCACGTCCTCCTGCCTCTTGCTCTGCTCTCTCACTGGTCCTGGCAGCTCTAGCACTGCTATAAAATTTTTATATCGCCAGAGTACAATAAAAACATGTAATAGAATCCCAGAAGGGTTTGGGTTGGAAGGCCACCCTGGCACTGTCAGACAGCAGTGACAAGCAGGAAACTGGGAACACTAAAAACACTCTATCTTGCAGTGTTTTGGCTGATCAAGCTCAGCGACACAGTGATCAACTTCCACCAGCTCTAGAGAAGGAAAATCCCCACCTCCAAATTTACGCTGCACTACATTTCCTGAGAAATTTCCAAGCTACTACTTAACTTCAGGAAAATAACAGAACACCAGAAAAGAGAGATTTGGAGTTCAAGAAAGACTGGCATCAGGTGGGTTTGACTCCATGTCTAGGTTTGTTTTTAAACCCATTATTTACAACAAATGGCTCCTAGCAGAGCCCAGAGCAGAGTCCCCAGCATCCAGCCCCTGGTATAGCCAGAGTGTGGAGATTAGCCCTGGAATATAAGCAGAGTGATTAGTACCAGGAATTGATATAGATATGATGCATCTTGCTGTCAATTAAATGGGGGAGTGAAGAAAAGCTGCACACAGGGATTCCATCTGCAGTAACGTGATTAGTTTGGCAGTGAACAAGTGTGTTTACTGAAATAAGCAATTGCTGTTTATATCTACAATTTCTCAGGCAAGAGTTCCCTGAATGGTTTTGATTACACTCATAGTGAGAGGAATTTAGTTTGGCAGTTTGAATTTAATCATCAAGTTATAAAGTGATCTAGTAATCCATAATCCAGGGCTCTCGTTAATTTGCTACTGTAAATCTCCAGGTAGGTTTGCAGAGTCAAATTCATCATCCTTATTCATTTAAACAAAAAAATACAGTAATTAGAACTCCCCAAAGCAGGCCCTGATGCATTATCATATTATCACACTATTGGATTCACCTTGCTGAGCAGTTTCTACTGACCAACAGTGCACTCCCACCCCAGGAAGAGCAGGGTTGGGAAAGGAGAGCAGAATCCTACAACTCCAAACCAAAGCACTGCCTTTCCCCTTAGGGATCATGAGGGGAGAGGGGAAGGAAAAGCCACCAGTGGTCTCCAGTTCTGGCATACCCAAGAACACCCTGTCTCACACCAGCCTGCTGAGGTTGATGCATTAAATAAAGGCCCAAAACCAGAATGCAGCAATGCAGTCAGGAAGCTGGAGGATCTGGTACTTCCAGCTCTGTGCCCCCATCAGTGCTGGAGGTGCTGTGAAACAGCCAGCAAAGGCTCCCTGTGCCACCTGGGCCGTGCAGGTGTCTGAGTGTTCGAGGCCAAATCCCAGAATCCCAGAATGGTTTGGGTGGGAAGGGACCTTAAATCCCACCCAGTGCCACCCCCTGCCATGGCAGGGACACCTCCCACTGTCCCAGGCTGCTCCCAGCCCTGTCCAGCCTGGCCTTGGACACTGCCAGGGATCCAGGGCAGGGCTGGAATGACATGAGCTTTAAGGCTCCTTCCAATCCACACTGTTCTGGGATTCAATGACTCAATTCCAGTTGCATAAATGTGGCCCAAAATGTCAGCAGATGTGTGTGCACAGAAAAACCGGGATAAAAGCACAAGTGGCTCTGTGATTTTGACACCATGATCCCGCTCTGTAAAACCCTGGGGTTTAATCTGTCTCTGGAAGTTCACAGTGGCCATCCATACCCAGAAAGAGAGGAATTCCCTGAATTCTGGAGTACTGCAGACAATATGCAACAAGTGAGCTCTCCAGGTGACTTTTCCCTTCCAGCTCCTCTGATTTAGCAGCCCTAAAAGCTGCAGCTGCCATTTCTGACAGTAATGAAGCCAGGCTGTAAAACGCTGGGATAAAGACTCTGGAGAGAACATTACCAGCTTGGAGCAAGGCAGGCAGCCCGATGGGGAGCTCACTTGAAATGCTGGGGTTTATTTTCTGCAACAGTATCTGAAGCCATAAGAATCCTGCCTTATCCACTTCCCAGCTTGGCTCCCCAGAAATGACTCATCTCATTCCCAGCTGCTCCTCCTCCTCTCCCCACAGAAAGGGCCAGAGAAGGGATTTAAAGACCGCTGTGGATGTGGCACTTGGGGACGTGGGTCATGGTGGCAGTGCTGGGGGAATGGTCGGACTGGGAGTCTCGGAGGAATTTGCCACCCCAAACAAGCCCGTGGTGCAACGACAGAGAGGGCAGCTCAAGAGCACAGCCACTCCAGCCCTGCTGGGAGGAGCAGGTACCCAGGGGAGTCTGTTTTCTCCAGCAGCAGGATCCAGTGCACAGCCTGACGTGGGATGTGCTGCTTTAGTGTGGCAGGGCTCCAGCACCACCCTGCCCTGCTGGGGGAACTCTGTCCATGCCCCCTCACCTGGGCACAGCCCTGCAGGGACCCCGGCCCACCGGGCTGGGCTGTGCCCACCAGAGGCCACAGGAGCTGCCCTGTGCCTGCCTTGGCACAGATCCTGTCCCCAGCCCTGGGAACCCATCAGGAGCTGGCACCAGCACTGTGCTGAGGCTGGGCTGTTCAGAGCTAGTGCTGGTGGCTTCACTTCAGCTTCTCAGCTTGAAAACACTGTGCAGACAGTGCTTTTCCTTCAATCAGGTCTTTCCACGCCTCCTGCAACTAAGTAAAGCCCCCAGTGGCAGCCAAAGGTCATTTTTTTAAAACTATTTGTACAAGCCTGACATATGCTGTGACAGATTTTAAGTTTCCTATTTTATCAAAAATCATAATTAATACTTACGTGTTTGTTTCTATACTGAGAAAATTGAGAGAGGCCAAAAACTGTTGCTATGGCACCTCCTCCAATGAGAGCAGTTCCTTTCACTGCCTTCTGAAATGCCATTTTTTACTGGAAGAAAAGAAGATAAAAATTAATTGGCAGTTTTACCATGTCAGGATCTGGTACACACAGAATAAACCATTTGAAGAAACTAATGACAATGTTGTGACAAGTTGAAATTTAGGGTAGCAATGTCTTAATTAGAGACTTTCACTGCAATATTAGTAACTTCTAAACAAAGTCTAGACAGAGGCAAGCCAGAGTGCTCCGGTGCTTGCTGAGAAAGCTGAAGGAGGAAAGAGTATTTAGATCAGAGTGGATATACACAGCCCACAGTGACCCTGAGTCTGTGACAGGTACTGCCAGTCCCAGGGAAAGGCAGACCAGGAACAGCCCGTCCCCAGCCCCAGGGCCAGCAAACCCTCATCCCAACAGCACAGCAGATCTGATCAGCTCCACACCACCTCCTGCAGCTCCCTGCCCGTCCCATCAAAGCCCTGCTGCAGTCCCTGCTGCCTCGCAGGCAGGAGCTGCCCAGAGCCCAGCCCGTCCTACCGCGGGACGCCGTGCAGCAGCAGCAGCAGCAGCAGCAGCGCAGCGAGACGCAGCCGCACGCGCAGGGACAGCGCTGAGTGGCACTTTAGCACCCCAGAGGGCTTGAAACCAGCCCTATGTGGGTCAGGCAGATTCTTAATAGGCCCAGTGTTCGGATCCTGAATGACAAATTTGCACGGGACTGAGCTGAATGCTAAGCAGGCCCGGCCCGCTCCGTCTTCCCCGGCGCACTGGGGACAACATCCATCCCATCTGGGGACCCCGTCGGCACCCGGGCCCCCACACGGGGACACCTGTCCTGGCCACACTCCCCAGCAGGCCCCAGACAGAGATTTAGCACCAACAAGGCTTAAAGCAGGGGCAGACTGCAGCCCCGTGCCAGCCCAGCAGCACCAGCACGCACACCAGGCACGGCGAGCAGCCCTGGGCCAGGAGCAGGGAGCCAGCTCCCCGTGCCAGGCTGGGCAGGAACGGCCCTGGCAGCCTCCCCTGACGCCCATCAGGACACAAACACACCACCAGGGCACGTCCCTGAACCGCTCCTGTACCTGCACACGGAAACATGTTCCCAGGCTGGAATGCCTCAAAGGAAGGAATTCCTCCCTGGGAGGGTGGGCAGGCCCCGGCACAAGGTGCCCAGAGATCCCTGGAGCTGTCCAAGGCCAGGCTGGACAGGGCTGGGAGCACCCTGGGACAGTGGAAGGTGTCCCTGCCCACGGAATGAGGTGAGTCCTGAAGGCCCTCCCAATCAAACCTTGGCCTCGTTCCCTGAGCACTTTTCCTGCAGCGCACTCAGCGCGGGGGAAATCCCACACACAATTTCTGGCAGAGCTGTTGTGTGCACAACCTGTGTAAGGGATCATGTACAGAAGGCCAAGACTTGCAGCTTCCCATGAGTTTTTCCAAAGAGGGGCATTTATGCTCTTGGAGACTCCCACCATGACTGCCTTTCTTGTACCACATTTTCCATTTACTTCTTACTGTGGTCGCAAAAAAAAAAATCACCTTAATCTTTCTTTTGTGCTGTGACAGGAAGGAGTGAAAGGGAAAGGCGACAGACAAACCCCAGCAAAGAAAGCTCCTGGGAGGGAAGTTACTGTGGAGGTCCAGCCTCAAACACTACAGCACCTCTGTGAAAACAGAGGGGAAGACTATGGACAGTCACGAAGTTGTATCACAAGGTGGAATCCAGGAGAGCACAGGAGCTGGAAGAGCAGCTGGAACACCCATGAGAGCTCAGGAATATCCAGGAGAGCTCAGGAACATCCAGGAGAGCTCAGGAACTGGAAGAGCAGCTGGAACATCTGGGAGAGCTCAGGAATATCCAGGAGAGCTCAGGAACATCCAGGAGAGCTCAGGAACATCCAGGAGAGCCTGGGAACTGGAAGAGCAGCTGGAACATCCAGGAGAGCTCAGGAACTGGAAGAGCAGCTGGAACACCCATGAGAGCTCAGGAACATCCAGGAGAGCTCAGGAACATCCAGGAGAGCCTGGGAACTGGAAGAGCAGCTGGAGCATTGCCGTGGCCATGCCCACACTGAAGGAGCTCAGGCAGGCACCACTCCTGCCCGCCTGCAGCCACACCACACAGCCAGTGACAGGAGCACTGCACTGCCCACCCACACTGCGGACACACACCTCTGCCCCAGGCTCCCAGGAGGCAGGAATGACAGCTCTGCTCCCCAGGGAAGGCTGCTGGCAGTACTGGAGCAGCTCCACACCCCTCACGCAGCAGCAGAGGAGTCGCTCTGAGAGCCTGAAGCCCTCCAAGCGCCTGTGCCTGAACACACCAATGCAGGGAGCTGAAAAGGAACAAAGGAGCATCTTCCAAGGAGCCGTGTCACAGCTGCAGAGGTGCTGGCCTGCAGGAAGACAAAGGGAAGCGTGCCCTTTTCCATGCTGTATGAGCTCAGGAGGAAGGCTGATGGCTGAAGCACAATCCCTGCTCAGAACCAGGTTCCTGCAAGCACAGACATCACTCAGCCCTGCTTCTCGTCCCCTGGCTTGGACTTCTCCTGAGGCTTCATTTTGGACACCAGGGACACACCTGCCAGTTCCAGCATTCCCCTCCATGGAATTCGAGCACAAGGTATACAAACCACTGACTGAGAAGCTCAGTGATTGTCACCTGACCCCAGTCGTTCCAGCCAGCTGAAGGGACATGAGACATGCCACAGGGCACGGCTTTCCCACTTTCATCCCGCAGGTAGCATCCCTAACACCCAGAAGGGGACTCGGTGGCCCTGTGTGGGAGGATTTGTGGCCTCAGGGCTCCCCACTCCTTGCCCGGCCCCGGGGCGTGTTGCATTAGCTCTCCTCAGAGCTGAGAGCCGATTACAGGCAATTCTCCCGAGAAAGGAACTCTCCCAGCAGACCAACTGCTCAAATTGCCACATCAATCTAGCTCACCACCCCTAAGAGAAGCTTATCCAGGAGAGAAAGGAAAATAGGGCTTAGCATAAGCCACTCCAGCACAGAGCCAGACAGGCATTCCAACCAGACTGCGCTTTTACACCTGGAACAGCTCAATTGCATCCCGGGAACCATGAGCCCACTTTTGTGAGCTGGGAGGGGATGTGTTTGGATGAGGCTGGCTGAGCTCAGGGCATTGCAGGTGGGCAGAGCCCGGGCACGGCTGGCCCCAGGCTCTGCCAGGGCACGGCACAGCTGCTGTTCCTCCCGAAAGGAACGGCCCTGCAGGCAGCTAATGGCACACAAGGTCTCCTCTGGAAAGGAGGACGACCTGAACACTGCCTGGTGGCCACAAGCCACAGGGAAAGGAGAGGCTCTGATCAGACGCTGGTGGGTTTTTCCCCCAGCTCTGTCCCAGACGGCTGGGGAGGGCTGCTGCCAGCTCTGAGCAGGATGCACCCGAGTGCAGCTGAAAGGGGAAGGAATGCAGTCCATGTGCTTCCCACCAAGGCTGTACCAGGGAAGAGCCCACGCTCACAAACCCCTCCTCTTTCGTGAGCAGGTACTGAAAACTGCCTCTCTTCCAAGCTGAGATCAATAGCTTGTGACAGAAATGGGATTTTATTTTAATGAAAATTATAATAGCAACCAGCATGAGAAGCACTGCAGTCAGAAATGTCATCTTTCCATCACGTAAATATTCTGAATCACCTTTAAAAGCGGCTCAGAGTGTTTCAGAGCTGTCAGTGCCATCTGACACAGTAAATCTGCATGTTAAGCCTTAGCCTTGATTTCAATGGAAGCCATAAATGGCACCTTTGGACCCATGGCCTCACCTGGAGGGTGGGCTGAGGTCCCTGACAGGCTCTAGAACAAGCTGTGGCAGGAGCAGGAGCCCTTGGCTGGCGTGGGAAGAGCCAGGAGCACGTCACAAGAAGTAGCTATTGCATAGAGTGATCTGTCCAAGGAGTTCAATAACCCCAGGGAACAGTTCCCAGGAACAGCTGAGCACTGGTGAAGATTCAGAGGGACATTAGCTGAAACTGCTATTAAAGGATTCATGATAAGAAGAAATAGACTTTAAACTTGAAAGGACACAAAGGGGCGGGGAGAGCAGTCTACACAAAATGGAAACTACACAAAAGATTTATCAGCACAAGGTCCTGCTTTCAATTTCCAAAAGTTAATACAAACCCTAGTCACAGTAGGAAGTCCTTGGTGCATTCCTTAACCATCAGTCACACTCACTTGGACTACAGCAACATGGAACAGCCACTTGCAGAGGAGTCTCCCACCCCAGAGCCAGGCTGGTGACCAGCTCCCCGCCTCGGCGAGGTCCCCAGGTGACCCTCCCTCCCCAGGTATCAGACCCTGGACCTGCTGTGTCAGAGGCAACTGTCCACTTCAGCAATTAATGCACTCCTTACGCTGCTTCGCTTTCAACCCCAAAACCCTACACGGCACCACTCGCACCCTGGTTTTTAAAGAAGGGATTCCAAACCCGTCCTCAGCAGACGCCTCTGCACAGCGCGTCCCACACGACAAACCTCTGCCACCCTCGCCAGGCTGGCACAGCTCCTGGCAGTGACCTGCCCTCCTTACTTCCCCTAACGCCCGGCCCAGCCAGCTGCCAGACTATGGTCTGGACGTTCCTGGGAGTTGTGCAACCCACTCCCACCCGAGGCAGCAGGTGGCTGAAAGGGAAGCGCCACAGTCGCCAGCGCTTCTCTCCTCAGGTACTTTCTAATCACAAAGGTACGGGGCTGGATGTGAGCAGCCCACGGCCAAAGCTGGGGGAAAGAACGAAAGGAATGAGGGAAGGGGAGCGGTGGGGAGCTCAGCCCCAAGCCACGAGCTGGAGGGCGAAGCAGGATGAGTGCTGCAGCAGAAGAGGAGGGACAGATGGATCGGGGCTGCGGCGCCGCAGCAGCGTGAGCCGCCCCGCGCTGCCATCAGACACGGCTCTGAGACACACAGCCCGGGGAACTGGGAGCAGAAACCCAATCTGTTATGGTGTACAGCCGTGTGCCTTGCGAGGCCATTACCATGGAATCCGGGCGCTTCGCATTCCACTGCAAACGAACACGTCTAATAAAGTGAGTCACTCCATGCAAGGCTTAAAAATAGAAAACTTCTAATCACCTCCACTACGGTTTGCATAACTTGCCATTGGCGCAGGAGCACTGTCTAATTCCTTCCTTCCCAAAGCTCCTCGGGTAAGTTTGGGACGATGAGAGGGTGATGTGCCTGAGCTGAGCCGAGTCCTGCCCTGCTCCTGCCTCTCCAAACAGCTGCAGTCCCACCCTCAGCTCCCTGCAATCCAGCTCTCATCCCTCTCGCAGGACTACCCTAAGGTGGCCACGCTGACAGCAGCAGCGAGGCCAGGGCTCAGCTCTGTCTGGGGGTACTTTCAGCCTCTAGAGCCGTACTGCTCTGTTACCGGCAGTTTCAGGGTGTGTCAATGCAGGAAGTGGCCAGCTAACAAGAAAAAGGGGATGTAACCGGAAAATTTGCACCCTCTTGAGCAGGTCATCTAGCAGGCTGTCTCTGGTGTGCCTTTGAGAAGCCGGGAGTGGTTAATGTGACACGGGATGTCAGGCTGGAGTAACTGAAGTAGCTGGAAAGGAACTGAATGAAGCTTAACCCAACCCGAGCTGGAGATGCTTCCCCTGCAAGGCAGATCTCTGGTGAGGAACACACCCCAAGGAAGGGTTCCAGAGGGTCCCACCACGGCTGACACAGCACAGACACATCCACCCTCCAGAGCCTCCCCTGGAGCCTCCCTGGCCACTCTGGGCTCTCAAACACAAGGTAGGGCATTGCAGCTAAAGTCGTTATCCAAGACCACCACAGGAACACAACCTGCGATATCCAGACAGCTCACAGGGTCACCTCACAGCTGCCTAACGCCCCGCACACAGAACTTAAACTCCCAATCCCCCCAGGCCACCTGTGCTGGTAAGTGGAAGCCAAGCAGCACTTCACACGGGAAAAGTCCTTCCCACGCTCCAGTACAGGCAACCAGCTCGGCTCTCATGCCCAAAAGTGGCTGCAGCACTTGTCAGGCACAAAAATAGAGGAGAAACAAAGCAGAAAATAGGTATCCTATCCTCATTCCTCCTCTTGGGCCTACTGCTTCCAACTACTTCATCTGCCTTCTGCACTCAGACACCAAGATATTCCCACCCAGCTTTAGATGACAGAACAACTGCTGTGAACTCTGTCCCACAAGGAACAAACTTTTTTAGCTCCTCTTTCGAGTGTCCAGCGTTTCGATTTTAGCCTAACCACTTCTTTTTCTTCTGCTTCATTACCCTCCCACTTTACAGATGATGAGGGGAAAAGGCCTCTGTGTAAATCCCTCTTGAAATTTCAATAGCAATAGTCTTGCCACAGACAGCAGCATGTTTCTGGGAATGAGGCAACACTGCAGACAGGGAGGCTGCAATCCCAAGAACTGTATCTAAGGACCAACAGGAATACAAAGAAACTCCAATGTCAATAGGCATTTTGAGCTTTCCCAGCATACAAACATCACATTATATTTACCAAGTTCTAGATGAAAGCATTTCAATTCCCTCCTGTCCTACTGGAAGGAGTGGGAAGCCTGGTCTCCAGCCCGATCACTGACTAACGTGTGCAGGATGAGTTCCACACTTTTGTGTTCTTGTGCCAATGTTTTTTTAACTTAAACATCTCAAATAGTCACTCTTGCTTTCACTGTTGGTGGGGGTTCATATCAGCCATCAACCACACACACAATACAGTGACTGTAAGCCAATTACTGCCACTAGAAAGAAATGCTCTTGTCAGATATGGTTAATTTATAGCTGTTTCCCAGGTTTTTTTATATTCTTCACTCCCCTCATTTTTAATGCGGATATTTGAATAGACAGTCTGCCAGTTCAACTTGATCCCAAAGCTGGCACTTCATCCATGCTCTTCCTTCCACTCCCTAGCCAGAGACTGAAGGAGCAGGGGTTAGAAAACAAGGTGCTTTGCTTTTTACAAGACTGGACATATACCTGCACACACAAACAGGAACCTGCTCAAAAAATAGCTACAAACTAGGTGAATACTTAGGTGTGGCAAGGAAGTAGCCTAGTTTTATATCCTGGGATACAGATTGAGACCTGATAGCACATGCAAATCTGATCCTGGAGGAGGGGCCTGCGTTCAGAGTCGCTCTGAAATCAGAATCAACGCTTCGTTTGAGAAGCTTTGCAAAGCAAATACAACCCAGTCCAAGACTTTGGACTCCATCCACAGGATCTGGCTGTGATTCGGGGTGAGTTCACCTGGAAACCCCTGGAGACAGAGCTACACGCTGCTCGGGAACCTGGCTCAGAGAGAGCCATTTAGGATATGGAATGTTTCCAAAATCAATACTGTGATGTTGTGGAAGAGGTCTGCTTACAAACTGCCTGCTCCTTACGTAACAAAAGCTGTTTCCTAAAGTGAAGCTTTTTGGAAGAAACAGGCTGCATCTACATTACCAGGGCTAATTAGTGGAGCCCTAGAGCACAACAGCTGCTGCAAAGAGCTCTGTGGTCTCTGCCCTGCAGTGTTTACCCCAAGGGGCTCCAGTCTGAGCCACAAGCACCCATGGAGCAGTGGAAGTGCAGGAATCCTTCGTTCCTTAAAGGGTCATCTTCCATGTCTGTCCCACTCGCTTCAGCTTTCTTTTTCCACCCTTCAATTTTTATTTCACAGAATCCCCAGAAACACTGAGGTTGGGAAAGCCCTCTAAGGTCATGGAGTCCCAGCTGTGCCCAGTCCCCAGCCCAGAGCCCTGAGTGCCACCTCCAGAATTCCTGGGACACCTCCAGGGATGGGCACTCCAAACCTGCCTGGGCACTTCCAAGGCCTGAGCCCCCTTTCCATGGGGAAATTCCTGCTGCTGCCCACCCTGAGCTCCCCTGGGCCAGCCTGGGGCCGTTCCCTCTCCTCCTGTCCCTGTTCCCTGGGAGCAGAGCCCAGCGTGTTCCCGTTTCCCAACTTGGCCATGGTGTCCCTTGCCCAGCGGGTCCCAGGAGGGTGGCAGGGACAGGGATCAGCACCCTGGTGCTCACATCCCGTGCTCCCAGCAGCTGCAGGAGCACACCCACCATGACACAGCTAATCCCTGCAAAAACCCAGGTGCCAACTACAACCAGGAGGCCAAGAACACACCGAGGCTCAGTTAATCTGCACAGCCAGGCTGGCAGAGCTCTGGTTGAGACTAAACCAGAGGGTACCCAGCCCATAAAGGCAAAATAACTCCCCAGGTCCCATCTGCCAGCACACAAACAAGCACCAGCACAAGGAAGATATTGCCTAACTGAGCTACTTGCAAATGCCAAGCCCTGTTTTGAAACCATCAGCTCCAAGTGAAGGTGGAAGTCACAACTGCAAACTGACAGCAGAAAACCCACATTTCTTTCAAATGTTTGCTAAAGCTTGCAGAGACTCGTGTGGAGACAAAGCAGGCAGCAGCAAGGAACCCGTAGGAGCTGTCCTTTGGAAAACTGCTCTGCATGAATGGCCTCTGCACTGACCACATCCTGGCGGCTTCTGAAATTCCTGTTGGGGACAGCCAGCAGGTAGAAATGCATCTCTAGAGAAAATACTACATTATGCAGCAAGGCCTAGTTCACAACGTTGTTATTACTACTGTGGTCCTGTGCACACACATAATTAAGCAAACAAAGTGTAAATCCATATATATATACACAATCAAAGTAATGCTACTAATTAGATCCAAGGGGTGTGAATCATTTTTTATGCACGCTCGTGCCTACTCAAAACTTCCATCCAACTTCAGACTAAGTAAACTGCTAATGCCTAACGATAAAATGAATAATATTCTGGTTATTGCTATTGAAGGGGCAATACTGGACTTTGCTTTACATATTAACACAGAAAGATGCTGAACTATCAGACCAAGTCTTTGCTGGCTAATCAGTCACTGCTCATCACTGAAAATTCCTGAAGAACTGCAACCATGAATAAGTGAGGAAAAGAAAAGGGTGGAAAGGAGCAGGGAAGAGAAGAAAAAGCAACTCCCTTGGAGGGGAGGAGAGGCCCTGCTTCCCAGCAGCAGGTGAAAGGAGCTGCTCGCAGCACACCTGCACTACCTGCTCACAGTAACAGGAGAAGCCAAGGAGGGAGTAAATCCGGCTGCTTCTGAACCCAGGCTCTCCACACACACATTTACACCTTTTCCTGCAGAATCAGGCTTACAAACATTTACTGCCTGCTTAACAGAGGTAAGAACTCTGAGAAGTTTAGGACACCAAGCAATGGTCCCACGAGTACGGTCAGCGGAAGTAATAACTTACTTTCATTTTACAAAGTTCAGTGTATCTACAGCGGTGCTATTTTTACCAAGAATGCAGGGGTTTTATTTTTTATAATGGGAGATATTACCTCTGTCAGCTCCATCCAAGAAAAAATATATAGAAGCTCTGCAACCTCCTTATTTATTACATATGGATACCCACAGGCACACAGCAGCTGTCTGGAACAGGGAGACACTGAGGCTGGACCTCTCGTTGTGGGACATTCTCAGAGAGCACAGGGATGACCCACACTCAGGACAACTGCCAGGCGCTCTGCACCACTTCTGTAAAACTGCCACACTCCCCCTTTTTTTT
Source organism: Vidua macroura (assembly GCF_024509145.1). Classification (NCBI taxonomy): domain Eukaryota; kingdom Metazoa; phylum Chordata; class Aves; order Passeriformes; family Viduidae; genus Vidua; species Vidua macroura. Next base: position 40,233,675 of record NC_071577.1, on the reverse strand, counting down.
TTTTTTTTTTTGGCATTTTATTTTTCCCATCCAAAAGCATAAATAGAACAGGGGGAGGAGGCTGAGAGCACTTTGGCTGAAAGCTGCTGTGTAAGATCATAGAATCGTGGAATGGTTTTGGTTGGAAGGGATTTAAAGCCCATCTCATCCCAGCCCTGCCATGGCAGGGACACCTCCCACTGTCCCAGGCTGCTCCCAAGCCCTGTCCAGCCTGGCCTTGGGCACTGCCAGGGATCCAGGGGCAGCCACAGCTGCTCTGGGCACCTGTGCCAGGGCCTGCCCACCCTCCCAGACAGGAATTCCTTCCCGATATCCCATCTACCCATGCTGTTCTTGAGCCTTACACATGGAATGATGAAATCCCAGAACGGTTCGGGTGGGAAGAGACCTTAAAGATGCTGCGGTCCCAGCCCTGCCACGGCAGGGACACCTCCCGCTGTCCCAGGCTGCCCCAAAGCCCCAGTGTCCAGCCTGGCCTGGGGCACTGCCAGGGATGCCACAGCTTCTCCGGGCGACGGGGCAGGATGCGGAGGGGAGGCAGGCAGGATGCGGTGGATACGCGTTCATAATAAAACGCGACTGCGGTGTTCACCGCGCGGCTCCACCCGCGTGTCCGGGCCGGCCCCGCTCCCTGCAGCCCGCCCGCCGCGGCTCCGAACCCCGCTCCGCCAGAAACCCCAAAGGCACTTACTGCAGGAGCGCCGGGAGCCCGCGTCCCTCTGCGGGCTGCTCGCCGGCCGCCGGGAGGAGAAGAGCGGAGGGCGGCTCTCTCCCCGCCCGCCCTCCGCCTGCAGCAGCCAGCCAGGCTCCCCCGAGCTCCGCCTCAACACCGCCGGCGCCTCCCCGCCCCGCCGTCCGCCCCGGGGCCGCGGCCGCCCCGCCGAAGGCCGCGGGAGCGCCGGCGGTGCGGCCTGGGCCCGCGGGGAGGGGCCCGCTGCGGCCTCCTCATCCCCGGGCTTGCGTGACGGGGGTCGCCGCCCATGGCGGCCCCTCCCCGGGGCTGCGCCGCTGGCGGTACCGGAGGCGGTACCGGAGGCCTCCGGCCCACGCGTGGGGGCCCGGCTGCGCCGCCCGCGCAGCTGATCGTGGTCTTCAGCTGTCTGGGTGTCGTTTCAAGTCAGCGAACAACTGCAAGGGTTGGATTTCATGAGTTCTGCAAAGTCAGTGATATTCAGTCACTGGTGATGGGAGCAGTGTTTATCCCAGGAACATTAGTGCTCCTAAAAGGGGCTGAGACCTCGAGGGGCAGCTGGAATTAGTACATACTCCGGCTTAGAAGCTGTCAACTGAAGAGAAAGATTTGAAAATAAAAGGGGAAAGACCAGAAAATGATTCATTGTTTTCTAAGGATATGGTTTTAGGGTGTGTGTAAAGGAGCACGTGAGAACAGAAGAATTTTTTTAATTGGTATTAAAAAAATAAAAAAAAATTAATTGGAAGAATTTTTTAAATTGGTATTAAAAAAATAAAAAAAAAGGTATTTAAATGCAGTTTGTTGCGAGTAATTTCAGCATGATCCAACACACACAAGTTCTGGATGTGAATTCCTACCCCATATATGTGTTCCAACATGGCACTAGATGTTTCATCCGTCTCTGACAAATACTTGTTAGAGCTAGGAGAATCCCCTGTCCTCCCACCCCTCAAAGTGGTTGTCTGCCCAGGTGTAGCTGCACTGTCCATGTTAATATATGACAAATTTAAATTGATACAGGGCAGTTTATGAGTGCAAAATGTATCTATAGGCGGTTCCCAAGTGAAAATTTTCTGCACCCCAGCACTGCTGTGTCTCACAACTTTTTCCTACCTGCAAAATCTTGAAGGGGGTAGAAAATGAGAGCGTTGTACTACTCTCCTCATAAAGGGAAAGTCAAAACTTTGTAAGGATCACATTTCCCAAGCAATCTCACTTTCCGGGAGAGGTTCTCCCCACTGTCACAGTGCAGCTACCAATAAACAGGGATGGGTGTTCTCTCCCCTGCTTGAGGCTTCTGCTCAACTCCTCCAGTCTTTTTATCTTAGTCACTGATTGTTTAAGATTGGGCTTCTTAAGTTTGAAGAGTGAAAGTTTTACAAGGTTAAGTAAAAAAATGGGATGCCTGAAAGTATTGCAAAATTCATCCCTCTCAAGTCTGATTTTTATTTAATGCCTGGATGAAAATGTTACCTCCAGAGTAAGTCTCCGTGCGTGTGGCTTGGTCCCCGGGACACCTGCCAAGACAGGAATTTCAGATGCCCGAAATCATGTGCTCAGCAGGTGTAAATTGTGTGCAGGGAGAGTTCACCTTTTGTCCTCAACCCCAGAGGCAGTTTCTCTTCATTAGCAAGGCAAGATGGGGAAAAAGATCATCATCGTTTCCTGACTGCATGCCAGAGTTATGTATCATAAGAAGAAAATCTGTTCATACGTTCACAAATATGTTTTCTGCTAGTCTGTCTTCAGGAAAAAACGTCTTTGTGAGGAGCAAAGGGTGGTGACAGCCGCAGGAGAGCTGAGACAAAGGGACAGAAACAGACGCAGGGTTTCTCTGCTGGGGTTTTTCCAGCAGGATCCCCGGCAGGTCCTGCCGCTGGAAAATGCAGGTGCTGGCTGTGGTGAGGCGTGTCCCACCTCGGGCTGTGGTGTCGGGTGTCCCTGCGGGTGCAGCCCTGGGCTTTCCCCGGAGCAGGACGTGCCGCTGCTCTTCAGGGACTGATTTCCCTACGCTGCAGCAGATAAATCCAGCCGCCGTGTCCGTGTGTCTGAGGGGGAGAAAGGGGCTGGTTTTTCTGTTGTGTTAGCGCTGTAGTTATGTCTGATTGATTGCTGTCCCATCGAGGTCCCGCGCCAGGGCTGAGCCGCAGAAACAAATGCAGAAATTGCAGTTTTAAAAGAATAAGGTCGCGGGTCGCGTTATTTGCAGCAGGACGAACGCCGTAATTAATTGGCCTCTCCCTGCAGTGGCAGCACAGGAGGGAATGGGAGGAAGGGATGTGGAGCATCCCTGGTTTTGTGGGGCAAATGGCCGAGCTAGGTCTGACAGACAACGTAAATTCCATTGGTAAAGAAAAGAAGGGCAGGATCTTCTAGAAAGCAAGACTGCTTGGGCTAGTCAAGAGTAGTTATTTTCTCTTTGAATGTTTAGGGAGCTTTGTTGTGGGAGGAAATATGAAAAAAAAAAAAGCCCTATTAAATTTATTTTCTGTACATGTGCTGGAGTGAGAGATTGTATTCAGCAAAAGCAAGGCAAAAGGCTCTTCAGAATTTGTGCTGTATTATTTTTTTCTCTCAGACAATGACAGATGAAAACAGCCCTGGTGACTGCACATGTCTGCTGTTTATCCAGGTATTTTCTCCATTGAATTGATTAGGAAAAGCTTAGAAAGCCTCTTCAAAGACATCTCCAGTGACTTTTTAAAACTCCCAGCCTGGTATCCTGTAATGAATAAATCCAGGATTTGAGTCTCCTGTTTGCTTCCAGTGCCCATTTCCCTGGCATTGCCTGCCTGATGGCTTTCTTTTGGGACACTTCAGGCAGGATCTGGGATGAACAGTTTCAGGGTGTGCATGCATTTATAAGGAACGTGCAGATTGCCAGCAGCATCATCAATAATTGTGCCGGGAGAAGTTATTTTAAATAACCACATGTATCATTGTCAATTTGGTTTCAGTGACCTTTTGTGATCCAGAACTATTCCATTGAAGAAGAAAGGGTATTGGAAAATCCCTGAGCGGCTGGCATCTGGAACAATCAGCATTCCTGGATGGGAGTGGCTCCTCTCCGTGTCCGAAGGCCGTGGCAGGGATATCTCACCCCATTTTCCCTCAGCACCATTTTGACCACGCCAGCCGTCCTGTACTTTCCCCGGAATTTCAGACTATGCTTTTTCACCTACTGAAATATTCCTCCCTGCAGATTTAAATAATTAATTGGGACGTGCCTAGTGGCTCTTGAGCTAAACTTCAGAGAGGCAGCAGATATGTGTGACCAAGTGACCTTTTGCTGTCCTGCTCGTCCCCGCGCGCTCGCTGTGCTCAAAGGGACGCTGTCAAAATTGCTAGGCCTTAAAACTTTAACCCGCACTGACAAGTTGTTCTACATTATAAGTCTTCCCTAAAAGATTACCACGATTGTTTTGTTTGTTTTGTTCCAACCATCTTTGCTGAGGGCTCCACAGTGCGGATTCATTTGTCCTTTTGGGTAGGTGGATATTTTTAAATGCCCGGCTTGTTCCGTGACCTGTTAAAATCGAGTTGATGTGCGTGTGCTCCACTCAGCGGAGAACTTGCCGGGGATGGAGCAATTTCTCTGCACTCTGGAAGAGGAGACAGGAACGTGCTTGGGAAGCCTTTATGGAGAGGCTTTGAGAAGCCATTTTGAAAGGCCTCTGGTTGTCTTCAGTGCTTTGGAAAGGTTGACTGGGCTTGCCTGGTGATACAAAGTGGTGAGCGTGTGTTAGTGAGACACCAGCTGGTTCTTGCACAGAGGTCTGCTGTCTTTCATGGTGCTCTGATTCACCCATTGGGCTTTATTTCTAAGATCTCCATTTACAGAATCCCAGCATCCCTGAGGTTGGAAAAGGCCTCCAAGGCCATCGAGTCCCATCTGTGCCCGATGCCCACCCTGTCCCCAGCCCAGAGCACTGAGTGCCAGGTCGTGGAATTCCTTGGACAGCTCCAGGGATGGGCACTCCAAACCTGCCTGGGCAGCCCCTGCCAAGGCCTGAGCACTCTTTGGTGAAGAAATTCTTCCTGAATTTCTAAAAATTTTCAACCTGCTGCCCACCCTGAGCTCCCCTGGCCCAGCCTGAGGCCGTTCCCTCTCCTCCTGTCCCTGTTCCCTGGGAGCAGAGCCCGACCCCCCCGGCTGTCCCCTCCTGTCAGGAGCTGTGCAGAGCCACAAGGTCCCCCCTGAGCCTCCTTTGCTCCAGGCTCAGCCCCTTTCCAGCTCCCTCAGCTGCTTCTCCAGGATGTACCTGGTTTAATGCAGCTCCAGGTGAGCAGGTGGATCAGAGGCAGCCGTGCAGGTACAGCTGTGCTGTCACACTTCCCCATTTTCATGTGCCAGGACAAAGATCAATGCAACACCCATTTTATGTGGGGTGACTGCACAGTCCCTCCACGAGACATGGGAACACGTGTCCAAGGCAGCAGGCAGGAGGGAAGCAATGATACCCACTGCCACACCCCAGGTAAGCCACACCTGCACTTTGAAGCTTGATTTGAGCAGATTTACCACTGCCTATCAACCCAACCTTGTTCCTGTCACAGTGCACCAGCTGAACTTGGGCAGAGAGGCTGTGGGCGGCCCTGAGCTGCAGCATCCTCCTCAGAGGGACACAGCAGAGTCAGCAGAAACACCTGAACCTCCTGGGCTCTGCTCTGTCAGGCCTCAGCCAGAAGCAGGGACACCTTCACTGTCCAGGCTGATCCAAGCTCCAGTGTCCAACCTGGCCTTGGACACTGCCAGGATCCAGGGGCAGCCACAGCTTCTCTGGGCACCTGTGCCAGGCCCCCCCATCCTCCCAGGGAAGGATTTATTCCACATATCCGACCTAAATTTCCCCTCTGTCAGTGTGAAGCCATTCCCCGTTGCCCTCTCCCTGCAGCTCCTGGTGAAGAGTCCCTCTCTGGCTCTGCTCTCCACCCCTTCAGACACTGGAAGGGGCTGTGAGGTGTCCCCAGAGCCTTCTCCCCTCCAGGCTGAACAGGCCCAGCTTTCTCAGGCTCAGAGGGGAGCTCCAGTCCCCTTTCCAACTCTGTCACCTCCTCTGGGCTTGCTGCAACGGAGCCGTGTCCGTTGGGGCACACGGAACAGATCCATCTGCAGCTTGGCAGGAAACCTTCTCCCAGCCATTGTGGCAGCTGAGACAAGCAACCCCTTGGAACTGCTTGTTTTGTGGGAGTAGGATTCTGGTTTCTACTCAGCTGAACTGATCCTCTGAGATTCTCACCAGTTCTGAGGCTCTGGGCCACCATTTCTAATGTTGCAGGTCTCAATTTCTGCCCCCGTTCAGCACCCTCCTACTCCCAGTCAGTTCTGAGGGAAGCCAAGTGTGAGCCTGGGTCACACAGCTTGGGAACAGTTTCCCAGAGCGTGTTCTGGGCTGACATTTGGGCCCCAGGGAGGCCTGGGAGTCACCAAACTCCTCCTGGTGACAGAATTCCCTGCAGGACGCCAGCCAACACTCCCAGATGTTCTGAGCAGATGCAAAGCAGTCTGAGGGACATGAGAAACTGTTCTCTGAGTTGTTAACCACGAGCGCAAGGACAGGTTCCGTTTCTGCTCTGGGAACGGGAGGTGCAGAGTCTGTCACTGCGGGGACCCTCTGTGCAATAATTCTCCAGGCCGTGGCACGAGCAGCACGTTCTGCTCTGCCTGCCCCACGGAGCAGAGGGGCACCTGGGGACAGGGTTCAGAGGTGGCCCTGCCAGCGCTGGGTGACCTCTTGGACCCGGTGATCTCACAGGGCTTTTCCAACCGCAGCCAGCCCACGGTTTTTGACTCCGTGACCCTCTCCGAGGACGCGCTGCTGGGTCCCGTGTGGCTGTGCACAGATGTCCCTGCCTGGCAGAGCCTCAGCTCACCAGGAATGAGAGGAGGACAAAAGGAGGGAGAAGGCTCCGCGTGGCTGACTCCCAGACACAGCAAAACGGGGAATTGGGGGCTTCTCAGTATGAATAGCGTTTGCCTAAGTGCCTGGGGGGTTTTGGTCCTGGGCTTGTCTGAGAAAACAGTTTTGCTGGGCTGACTAATCCAACCGTAAGCCGCAGCCTCAGTAACAATTGTTACTTACAGTTTTTATTGTGTCGCCTTCTGCCAGCGGAAGCTGAGAAGGAAAGGGAGCTGTGCTGCGTTGTCACATTGTGGTGTTCATGCACATGCACACACAGGACACTGGAACGTGGCCCGCAGTGCCACAAGGTTGAACCAGAAAACACCTGCTTGCTTCTGACCCGTGCCGAGTGGGTGGCAGTGGCTGTTCCTCCTGCCCGGGCGGTGTTCCCCAGCACTTTCGTACGTAAATCTCAGCGCTCCCTTGACGTGAAGCACTCGTTGCAGCTTTTCCTTGGACTCTGGCTCACGTGTGGCTGTTTGTGGGAGCGTGTCCAAGGCAAACTGAGCGTCAGGAGTGTGCATCGTTTATTCTGGGGCACAGCGTGGCCATGTCACAGCACAGCCTAGGACTCACTGGTGACATCACCACACACAGGCACGGTGTGCTGAAATGTCATCACCTGGCAAGTCACAGAGACCATCCTGAGCACGCTCTGGTGACTCCTTTGTGGATCAACTGAGCCTCTGAGGCCTTAACTGCTGGCGTCCCCTGGCAAAGTCCTTCCAGGATGGAAAAGGAACAAAAATACACGATTGTGACCTGATCCAAAAGGTTTTAAATGTAAAGAATGATCATAGCACCATTTAGGTTGGAGAAGACCTTTAAGGTCGACTCCAACCATAGTGCTAAGGGTGAAGAATCTTGGAAACCTTCAGCTGTAATCTCCTGAGGTTCTTCCATTAAATCACTCCTTGCTTATTAGTTTATCCCTGATACAAACAGAATGCTTAGAAACATAAGAAGTTCTCAAAGAATATGCTGAGAGAAAAAAAAAAAGGTTTTTAAAATTATTACAGAAATAATGATGAGTGACATCTTGCATCTGTGAGAGATGAACAAGACCAAAACCAGCAGTCAGGCCAGACTCTGTGGGGTGTATGATGGGTGCCTTATACACTTTCCCAGGGGTTTTTAATCCTTTAGAGGAAAGATCTTTAACGGGTAGTGCTGACTTTTTAAAAACTTTTCTCCCCTGGAAATGAGGGCTAAAAAGCACTGCTTGAGCGTGTGGGGCTGAGAGGGAGAACGAAGCAGGTGGGTGCGGTGCCATCGGTGCCATCGGTGCCATCGGTGCCATTGGTGCCATTGGTGCCAGCGGTGCCAGCAGTACCAGCAGTGCCATCGGTGCCAGCGGTGCCATCAGTGCCATCGGTGCCAGCGGTGCCATCAGTGCCATCGGTACCATCGGTGCCATCGGTGCCATTGGTGCCATCAGTGCCATCGGTGCCAGCGGTGCCATCAGTGCCATCGGTGCCAGCGGTACCATCGGTGCCAGCGGTGCCATCAGTGCCATCGGTGCCAGCGGTGCCATCAGTGCCAGCGGTGCCATCAATGCCAGCGGTACCATCAGTACCATCAATACGAGTGGTACCAGTGGTGCCATCAATGCCAGCGGTACCATCAGTGCCATCAGTACCAGAGGTGCCATCGGTACCATTGGTACCATCAGTGCCATCAGTACCATCAGTGCCAGAGGTGCTAGCAGTGCCATCGATGCCAGTGGTGCCATCGGCACCATCATTGCTGGCGGTGCCAGTGGTGCCATCAGTGCCATCGGTACCATCGGTACCGTCAGTGCCATTAGTACCATCGATGCCATCAGTACCATCGGTGCCATCAGTGCCATCGGTGCCAGCGGTACCATCGATGCCATCAGTATCATCGGTACCAGTGGTACCATCAGTGCCATCGGTACCATCGGTATCATCAGTACCATCGGTACCAGCGGTGCCATCAATGTCAGCAGTGCCATCAGTGCCATCGGTACCATCGATGCCATCAGTACCATCGGTACCAGCGGTGCCAGCAGTACCATCGGTGCCATTGGTACCATCGGTACCAGCGGTGCCATTGGTGCCACCGGTACCATCGATGCCATCGGTACCATCGGTACCATCGGTACCATCGGTACCAGCGGTGCCATTGGTGCCATCGGTGCCATCGGTGCCATCGGTGCCATCGATGCCATTGGTACGATCGGTGCCATCGGTACCAGCGGTGCCATTGGTGCCACTGGTACCATCGATGCCATCAGTACCATCGGTACCAGCGGTGCCATCGGTACCATCGATGCCATTGGTACGATCGGTGCCATCGGTACCAGCGGTGCCATTGGTGCGTCGGTTCAGCCAGGGGCGGGGGGAACCTGCCGAGCGTGCATTGGTGGTTCAGTGGTAGAATTCTCGCCTGCCACGCGGGAGGCCCGGGTTCGATTCCCGGCCAATGCAGTTCCTTTTTGCCGGCGGAGGAGCCGCCGCGTTTTGTGGCCGCAGCGCTTTGATTTTCCCCGCGGGGCTCCCGGGCGGGAGGAAGCGGCACCGGAACGGCCGGGCCGGGCTGTGCCGTGCCGGCGGCGCGGTGCTGGCCCGGCCCGGCGGAACCAGCGGCCGCGCGGGGAGACGGGAGAAAAAAAAAAAAAAAAAGAACTTTAAAAGAAAAAAAGAACCGCCTGGAGATGCCGGGGATTGAACCCGGGACCTCACACATGCGAAGCGCGCGCTCTACCACTGAGCTACATCCCCGGCTGCGAGGGCCTCGCGCCGGGCGCCCCCAAATGGAGGGCGGGCCGCGGCCTGTGCCGCAGCCCGGCCCGGCCCGGCCCCACGCAACTCCCTCTGCCGGCACCGCGCTCGGCCCGCACCGGGACACGGCCACGGAGCGGGACACGGCCACGGAGCCCCGGCAGCGGGACACGGAGCCCCGCGGGCGGCACCGGCCCGTCCGTGCGCGGGGAGCCGCAGCAGGGCCTCGCGGCCTGGGGCAGCCCGCGGTGCCGGTCCCCGCGGGGACAGGACCCGGCGGGCTGGGAGCCCCGCTGCTGACGGAGAGGAACCCAAACCCGTGAGGAGACGCAGCAAAGGCAGCCCCGTCCGCTGGCTTCACAGGAGTGCCCGTTGCCAGGGGCCGAGCACCGTGGCCCCGGCAGCGCCGGCTGCCCGCGGTGTGCAGCGGGCTGCCCACAGCGTCACAGGCCGGGAACGGTTTACATCCCTAAATGCCACCCGGTGCCACCCTGCCACGGCAGGGACACCTCCCACTGCCCCAGGCTGCTCCAGCCGCGGTGCCAGCCTGGCCTGGGCACTGCCAGGGATCCAGGGGCAGCCACAGCTGCTCTGGGCACCTGTGCCAGGGCCTCACACCCTGCCAGGGGAGAATACTGGATACCGTATTTAATTTATTCTCCCACCGATCCCACGCGGCTTTTCCCCACCCACCCACCCATCCCCATTTTGACATCCATAACCTTGGCCACTCAGCCTTTTCCATCCTGTCAGAAAACAGCACCTGCAGCTTGACTTTCTTGCAGCCAGATTTTAGGAAGCTGCTTTCTGGGAGTAACTGGATCTGGATTTCCCAATCAACACCCAAACTCTGGTTTGTGTGTAACGTAAGGTGCAGAGTGGCCATGGCTCCTCACCAGGCTGAGCCAAGGGTGCTAATACCAACCTTGCAATAAAAACACAAAGCAATTTAAAGCTTTCTCTTCAGTTTTTTCCTCGTTTTGTTTACTTTCCTGTGGAGTTCAGAATAGCCAAAAGTGAACAATACAGCTATTACTGTGCTGTTATGGATTTGTCAGCTGTGATGGACAGCCACCCGGTTGTGAAACTTCCCCTCTGGGAGGTGGATGGAGGCAGAGCACATTCTGCCTGCTGAGAAGAGCAGCTCCACATCCGAAGCCTTTCAGCAAGTATTTAATTACTGTCCCCGTGGCAGCAACACAAGTGCTGCCGATATTGAAGTGAAACAAGGCTCCTCGTCCAGCCTGGTCTGGACATGCTCTAGACCTCATCACCTCCCAAACACAGGATACGGTGAATTGTTCAGGCAAGGCTCAGCACGAGGATGCCACGGGAGAAAATAAGCTGCCTTGAAGTGACCGTAGAGGGAAATAGGATGCAAGTGACCGTAGAGGGAAATAGGACGCCCGTGGATGGATGTGCATTACGGGGTGGAAGCCCCAGCCCTGCCAGAGCTGCGTGCTCACAAACAGCAGGGAGCAGGATGGGGCCCTGTCCTGCTCACATCCCTGACCCTTCCCACCACAGCACATCCCTGGTCCTTCCCAGCACGGCCCAGCTGGCCCGAGCCAGCCCCTGCTTCCAGGAAACACTTTGTCATCTTGTTTCAATGCGGCTGGATGCCGGCACAAGCTCCACATTCAGCTGCCTCCAAGGACTACATTCACCTCTTTGTGTTTGGGTTTCTGTGCTGACATCAGGGAAAAACAATGTCACTCTGTTATCTGGCAGCTCCTCCGCATTCCTGGGTGGGATTAACTCATTGCTGGTACCTCGGGAACCTCACGCCTTTCGGGGAGGCCGCCCCTGGCCCTGGGGATGGGCTTTTCTTTGATCTGCTCAAGTTTCTGCGTTTTTCGTCAGTTCTCGTCAGATGCACGCATAAACTCTCCCGCTGTTTTCCACAGCATCTCTCCTCCACGCCCGTGGAGCCTGGCAAGAGCTCTGTTCCAAAGTCCCCGGGCTGCATGGGAACAGGGATCACAGCAGGGCTCTGAGGAGACAGATGGGCAAGTCCCCGTTTCCTTCCTACCACGGCACTTGTTCCCAGGATTCAGTGTTTACACTCAGAATTCCTCCTGGAAACCAACACTCTCATTCAGTAGAATGCAGCAGCAAAGCCCAGTGGTGTAAAACAACCAGGTGAAGAGGGTTCAGGTGGTGGATCCAGCCCTGGAGCAATGGCAGAGCTGCAGGTCTCCGCTCCCAGGTGTGTCTGACACCTCTGTGTAACACCTGAGCCCACGGCAGTGGCACCAGACATCTACACTTAAATACATCGAATTATTTTTCTTTCATCACATGGCCGTATCATCCATTTCTCTGAGGTACCCAAATGAGGGGGTGCAGAATTCCAACCTGAATTCCAACCTCTCAGCCTGGAGAAAAGGAGGCTCAGGGGGGACCTTGTGGCTCTGCACAGCTCCTGACAGGAGGGGACAGCCGGGGGGGTCGGGCTCTGCTCCAGGGAACAGGGACAGGAGGAGAGGGAACGGCCTCAGGCTGGGCCAGGGGAGCTCAGGGTGGGCAGCAGCAGGAATTTCCCCATGGAAAGGGGGCTCAGGCCTTGGAAGTGCCCAGGGAGGTTTGGAGTGCCCATCCCTGGAGGTGTCCCAGGAATTCTGGAGGTGGCACTCAGGGCTCTGGGCTGGGGACAAGGTGGGCATCAGGCACAGCTGGGACTTGGTGGTCTGGGAGGGCTTTTTCCAGCCTCAGGGATTCTGTGATTCTGTATTATTAATTATCTTTTATTGAGCATTCCTGTTCTCCTTCAAAAAACATTTCTGTTAGAGATTAGGAAAACTGTGAAGCGACAAACATCAGAGTTAGTGTGTTGGAACGACACCTAAGTACGAAACACTACAGGAACGTGCCCTTACTACAGTATTTTATGTAGTAAATGTATTAGAAAAACAAACAATTGCTACAGACTTGTGATTTGCAAAGTTAAATAAGTAAAAACCTGCCAGTGTCACATTTCAAAGAATCAAAGAATCGTTAAGGCTGGAGGAGAGCTTTCAGATAATCGAGTCCAGGCATCAACCCAGCACCATGGCCACCTTTCAGTGCTGTCCTCAGGTGTCATACCCACGTTTTTTGAAACATATTTACCCCCTGGCACTAATCAGGGAATGACCTTTAGGAAGTCCTGCACACGGGTTACACGGGCTGGAATGAAGTTACCACCTGAAGTCCTCCAGATACAAATGGCTTTTTCTCCTGGATTTTTGCATCTTGATTTTTATTGACTCAGCTCTCCTGCTTGCTGGAATTGAAGAAGAAAGCAAGGAAGGCTTTCAGCAGCTCCCAGCCATGAAGGAGAACTACAGAGTTCACATGCTTGGCTGCCTTTTGTTGTGAGAACAAACACAGCCCCAAAATACAGGTTACAGATGAGCCCGTAGTAAACAATTAGGAAAGTTGGAGTTAAAAAAGGAGATAAAAAGGCAGAAAACATGATTAAAGTACTGAGCTGGGAGATTCATTAGTGTTGCAGACAGATAAGTAAATTAGAGCCCTGCAGAAATTATTTGACTGGCAAATTAATTACACAATATTACAATGGCTTTGCCAGCCAAATTTAGCCCTCGGGAAGCAGGTAGGAGTCTGCCTGACTTAATAAAAGGAGCCTTGGCTGGTCTGCAGCTTAATCAGAGATGAAAATTAACATCTCAGGATTTGAGGCACACGGAGGCTCCAGCCATCGGGAGGCCAGGCTCCAGCACAATTACCAGGTTACAGTGGCAAGGAAGCTGGCCAGGCAGCAGGATGCTCCTGCCTCCTCACAGGCCTTCAATTCACTGCCCTTCCTGGGAGAGCAAGGCAGGAGCTGCTCTGGAAACCCACATGAGCCTCGTTAGGCAGATCGCTCAACGGGACACTTTACATCTGCTTAGAGAATGCCTGATTCAAATATTTCACCTAACCCTTAAGAGGTACACTATTATTATTATTATTATTATTATTATTATTATTATTATTATTATTGCTATTATTGTTACTAATACAGTTCATGTTATTGTTAATGTTATTATCATATTTCCTTCAATGTGGACTCATTCCCTGAACCTCATTCTCCATTTGCAGCTCTCGCTGTGTCCCCAGTGAGCAGAAACACTTTAGGTAAGAAACATTTGTTTTTCAGTTTGTTTGCTTAGTATCACATTTTTAAAGTAAGGATATTAGGAGCTCTCTCCTGTACCCAGTTTTTTTTTTCCTTTTCCTGGAACAGCTTTGGAAATACATATTTATATCCCTGGAACACGTCACCTTCCATGACAAGCACCAGACAACACTCATTATCCACGCTGATCCACAGCATCATTTCAAACATGAAGACCTCAGCATCGCTGCAGATATTAAAAAAACAAAACCTTTCCTGGGCTTTCCTGCCCCCAGACGTGGCAGTGGCTGGGGTGGCCACCCCGAGCCTGGCAGCACTTGCCCCCCCGGGCCCCGCTGGGGAGCAGTGGAGGGGCTGCAATAAATCCACTTCCCTCTCCTCTCCTGTGTGCCAGGCCGGTGGGATTGCCTGCTGGAAGAGTGGCCTCATTTAATGGGGATCTGACTGATATCAAAATTGACTTGGTTTCCCAATGATATCGTGTAGCAGAATGTTGTGAGCTGGAAACTAATATATTTCTTCTTGCTTGTCACATCAATACGGGCTAATTTTGTTGGCTTTTGTATTGAACAATCTGGTGAATGTACAATCCAGTTTTGATTTCTCTCTTTATGATGCCTCTTATTATTAAAGCTCCCTCAACCAAAAAACAATGTATTTTTATTTACTGGTAATAGTAATGGGATTCAATTTTTGCCTCAGTTTTAATCTAGTTTCTCCATATTGAAGAACCAGATCGCATTTAATTAAAATTGAACAAAATCCAGTTTTTGCTCCATTCCTCCAGTGTGAAGGCTGAGCTTCATTTTTGCATAGTTTTATTTAATACTACTCTTCTCAAATCAGTGTTTTTTACTCACTGTGCTTCAGGTGTTGCAAAAAAGACCAAATTATTTATTGTGCACGATTAATTGCCTGTTTGTCCATGACTATTCCATTTTCAGGGAAGGGTGAGTGTACATTTTTGTACCACTGGGCGTGTGTCCATCCTACACTTGTGCTGGATTCCAGCTGAGCTTTGCTGGAAGCAAAGAAGTGCTGAGAGAAGGAAAGAGGAGCTGAAGCTTGGAGACCCTCGAGGTTGTAGGATCAGGGAATCCCCAAGTGGGTTGGGCTGGAAGGGACCTTAGAGCTCATCCCATCCCATCCCATCCCATCCCATCCCATCCCATCCCATCCCCAGGGACACCTTCCCCATCCCAGGCTGCTCCAGCCTGGCCTGGGACACCTCCAGGGATCCAGGGCAGCCCCAGCTGCTCTGGGAATTCCAGCCCAGCCAGGAATTCCCAATTCCCAATCTCCCAGCCATCCCTGCCCTCTGGCAGTGGGAGCCATTCCCTGGCTCCTGTCCCTCCATCCCTTGTCCCCAGTCCCTCTCCAGCTCTCCTGGAGCCCCTTCAGGCCCTGCAAGGGGCTCTGAGCTCTGCCTGGAGCCTTCCCTTCTCCAGGGGAACATTCCCAGGGCTCTGAGCTCTGCCTGGAGCCTTCCCTTCTCCAGGGGAACATTCCCAGGGCTCTGAGCTCTGCCTGGAGCCTTCCCTTCTCCAGGGGAACATTCCCAGGGCTCTGAGCTCTGCCTGGAGCCTTCCCTTCTCCAGGGGAACATTCCCAGGGCTCTGAGCTCTGCCTGGAGCCTTCCCTTCTCCAGGGGAACATTCCCAGCTCTCCCAGGCTGGCTCCAGAGGGGCTCCAGCCCTGGAGCAGCTCGTGGCTCCTCTGGGCTCTCTCCAGCAGCTCCAGGTCCCTCTGATGTCGCAGCCCAGGGCTGGGGCAGCTCTGCAGGTGGGGTCTCACCTGAGCACGGGGCAGAGGGGCACAATCCCCTGGGGAAGAGCTGCAGGCACAGCCGGTGTGTGCAGCACAGTGCTACAGCCCCACTGCTCCCCGCAGCGGGCACTTGCCACCTGTAGGAATCACTTGCACCCTGCAGGAATGACTTGCCCCTGCAGGAATCACTGGCCCCTGCAGGAATCAGTGGCCCCCTGTACTTATCACTGGCCCCTGCAGGAATCACTGGCCCCTGCAGGAATCACTGGCCCCCTGTAGTTATCACTGGCCCCCTGTAGTTATCACTGGCCCCTGCAGGAATCAGTGGCCCGGCAGTCGGAGCCCAGCGCTGTTGGCAGCCCGTGCTGCCCTGCCGGAGGAGCTGTTTGCTGCTCACACGTGCCCGGCTCCAGCTGCGCTCGGTCCGCACAGGAACGCTCAGAAACGCTCTCCGTCTGTCCCGGACGCCTTCAGCCCCGCCGGGCGCAGGAGCGGCACCGGACCGGGCCGGGCCGGCTCCTCCCGACCCCTCCCGGTTCCTCCTCCCGACCCCTCCCGGCTCCTCCCGACCCCTCCCGGTTCCTCCTCCCGACCCCTCCCGGCTCTCCCGACCCCTCCCGACCCCTCCCGGTTCCTCCTCCCGACCCCTCCCGGTTCCTTCTCCCGACCCCTCCCGGCTCCTCCCGACCCCTCCCGGTTCCTTCTCCCGACCCCTCCCGACCCCTCCCGACCCCTCCCGGTTCCTCCTCCCGACCCCTCCCGGTTCCTCCTCCCGACCCCTCCCGGTTCCTCCGGACCCCTCCCGGTTTCTCCTCCCGACCCCTCCCGGCTCTCCCGACCCCTCCCAGTTCCTTCTCCCGACCCCTCCCGACCCCTCCCGGTTCCTCCTCCCGACCCCTCCCGGCTCCTCCCGGCTCTCCCGACCCCTCCCGGTTCCTCCTCCCGGTTCCTCCCGGCTCCTCCCGGCCCCTCCCGGCTCCTCCCGACCCCTCCCGGTTCCTCCTCCCGGCCCCTCCCGGCTCCTCCCGACCCCTCCCGGCTCCTCCCGGCTCTCCCGACCCCTCCCGGTTCCTCCTCCCGGTTCCTCCCGGCTCCTCCCGGCCCCTCCCGACCCCTCCCGACCCCTCCCGGCTCTCCCGGCCGTGCCCGGGGTCCCGCAGCTGGAGAGGGACGGGGACCCCCGAGCGCGGAGCCGGCCCTGCAGCTCACGGCGCTGCCGAGGCCCAAACCCAGGGCAGGATGGGGACACCGAGGGGAAAAGCCGCTGGGACCAGAACTGCCCCACAAGGCCAAAAGGGCGAGTGGGAAACGGGAGCTGAGAGCTCCCGAGCCACCCAGAGCCACGGCCAGCGCTCAGCTCCGCAGGGAGAGCCTCGGGAAGGAGCAGGACCCGCACGGGAGGGAAGCACGGTCCAGACTGAAAGAGAAACTGAGGCTCAGCCCGCACTCTACAACACTGCTTTACAATTGATAACTAAAAAAACTGTCCTAACAATTTTGGTAAGTCACTTTCACCTCAGGCCTCTCTCTCTTTCTGAAGCACTGGAAATAATTAACTTTTTAAAACATAACTCCTCCATACTCTGTACTGAAGTCAGGTATTTTAAAAAGCCAAAATGGTATTTTAATAACTATTCTCACAATTACAAACCCCATTCTCCACACCGTCCTGTTTTCAATTAACAGCTGCATTAATGGGTTTGTTCTCCCTGCCATTTCCCCCTAAAGACAGCAGCCGTCGCAGACACGGAGAGTTCTGCAAATTCCTAACTCTCAGGAGCTGTTTTCTCTGTGTTTCACCTCCCTTTTCTGGGGCCTGCAGCACTGTAAGAGCCTTCTAGCAGGAGGTGACATTGTCACACGAGTGGCAGCACAAACACACGGCGCTGAGCTCCGTTCCTGGGCGCTGCCACAGAACCACTGGAAGGTTCGGGGTGGAAAAGCCCTCTCGGGCCACGGAGCCCAGACATGAACCCATCGCTGCCAAGCCAGCGGTGAGCCACATCCCTGAGGGAGGCAGCAGCACTCCCTGCTCCGTGGGGAGGGGTCTGCAGCCTTGGCAAGGCCTGAGGGGTCTCACGGCCTCAGCTTGTGGCTGTTGCTCTGTCCGTCGCCATCGGGACCTTCAGCAGTGACGGGAAGTTCCAGCAGCCTCCTGCCCAGAGGAGTCTGAACCGCAGGACAGTTTGGGATGGAAGGGACCTCACAGCTCGTTGTGTCCCAGCCCTGCCATGGCAGGGACGCCTTCCGCTGTCCCAGGCTGCTCCAAGCCCCGTCCAGCCTGGCCTTGAGACTTCCAGGGCCTTACTTCGGAGCATGAATTCAAAACACACCCGGCTCCCCTCTAGAAATTGATCTCGTGGTTTGCAAACCAGGCTGTCCCTGTGCCTGGAAACCCTCCATGCCTGGAGCAGCCCCTTGCCCCGGGACACGTCCCGGTGAGGGGGACACGGCTTCCGACAGGCACCGTGTGAGCCGGGGTGCCGGGACAGCCAGCCAGCCCCGCAGGGCCAGCCCGGGCCAGCCTGAGGCTGCCGGGGGCTCTGCCCGAGCGCGATCTCAGCCCAGGCTCCGCCGGGAGGAGGAGGAGGAGGAGGAGGGGGAGGCTGGCGCCGGGGGCTGGGCTGGCACGCTCCGGAGATCTGCGCCACGCATCTCCCACTCAGCAGTCGTGAGCGCAGCACTGTGCAGAGATGCTGTGGAAAATACTCAAAATAGCTCTGCTTCGGGAGGCCTCGGGGCTCGCAGCCCCGCTGGAAAGTGGTTTTGTTAAGCTGCGAGCGGAGGGGAAGGACGGAGGCCCCCTCCAGCCCCCAGGCAGGGCGGGCCAGGCTCGCACTGTGATGCCACGGGCACCGTTCCCCCGGAGCCGCTGCGTGCCCGTTCCACCAGCGAGGGTCGGGGCCGTGCTCGGCGGGGCTGTGCTCGCCAGGCGGGACACTGCCTGCCTTTGAGCTGGGCCATCCCGCACAAAATGGTTTGGGGCACTGGTTTGGGGCACTGGTTTGGGGCACTGGTTTGGGGCCGGGCTTGCAGGAGCAGCCTGGGGTGGCCCAGGGGGGATACGAGCCCCCAGTGACCTCAGGCTGCTGTGACGAGGCCCCTGTCATGGGAAATGTAACGAGGAACACCTTGGAGGGAAACCACTGGGCTTTGTGTTCTGCTCCCAGCAGACCCAGGGCCACTTTTGGAGCTCGTCATTGGCCCCTCGGTGTGTGCAAGGACCTCTGGACAGCCTTGTCCACCTGGAGATGGGGCCAGCAGCACCTCCCTCTAGGACCAGTCACTGCAAACCTGCCCCTTTTCCCAGCTTCTGCGGGTACTTGTCTTCCTGCTTGGCAGTGGCTTCCAGGGAATGTGCTTCTGAGGGGAAGGATCCCAGATAGGTTGAGCAAATCCTTCCCAAAGCGAGGAAGGATTTCACTCAAAACAACAAAATACATTTCACTTAACGAAAGCAGTTAATTACTCCAGATTTCTGTGTCTTGTGTCAGTAATTCCCAAAATACAGGGAAAACAATGGGCAATTATGATATTTTTGACTGTTTGTGGCACAAATACATCAGTCAAGTGCTGTGTTTTGGGCGTTTCCAGAGCTGGCAGAACAGCCTGAGGCTGAGACCATCCCTGAGACCATTCCCAAAGAAGCAGGCGATGGCCAGTGCAGACCCCGGACACCTCCCCCAGCACCGTGGCCACAGCTGGCCCTGGGACACCCCTCCTGGTGCTCCTGGGTGGCTCGGTGTCCTCCACCGAGGACATCCACGGGCAGCTCCGTGGCCCTACAGGTGATTTCTAGAGGGGCACAGTGCGGTTGTGTCCCCAGGATCTGCTGGAGGAGCGGGAACGGGGCGGCTCTGCCAGTCTGTCCCTGCGGGGCTGGGCTGCCTGGCCCTGCCCCTGCCCCAGCCCCACCTGCAGCCAGGGGGTCTGAGCCGATCCCGGGACACTCTTGGGGCTGTTTTTCCATTCCTGCAGCCTGGCTGGCATCCTGTCAGCGAGCAGGAGCTCAGAACTGCATAGCAGATGAGAAGCTGTAACAGACTCCGCAGCGTAGTTACTACTTTTGGCATTCCCAAGCCTTTTAGGAAAACGCTGCCAAGTTAAAAACCCAACCCAGCCTGTGCTCGAGCGTGTGTGCGTGGGGGGTGAGTCTGGAGATGTTTTATGCAAGAAAACTTCAGCAGGCACTTTAAATAGTCTGTTTGCTGGGATCAGTTGCATCCAGAGGACGCGTGTCTGACATCAAACCCCGCGAGGCGCTCCTCGTCACAGAGGGGAGAAGCTGCGCCCTGGGCAGGGCTGGGCCCGTTTGGTCCTAAAATCACGGAATCACAGAATGGTTTGGGTTGGAAAAGCTCTCTGAGACCATCGAGTCCAGCCATTCCCCAAGCACTGCTGAGGTCACCACTGACCCCGGTCCCCAGGTGCCACAGCCACACAGATTTTAAATCCATTCAAGGATGGGGACTCCACCACAGCCCCGGGCAGCTGTGCAAGGGGACAGCCCTTTCAGGGAAGAAATTTTCCCAAATATCCAAAAGGAGCTTGCCCTGGGCCAGCCTGAGGCCGTTCCCTCTCCTCCTGTCCCTGTTCCCTGGCAGCAGAGCCCGACCCCCCCGGCTGTCCCCTCCTGTCAGGAGCTGTGCAGAGCCACAAGGTCCCCCCTGAGCCTCCTTTGCTCCAGGCTCAGCCCCCCAGAGCCAGGGCTGGAGCCCATCCAACACTTCCAGCAGGGACACTCCCTGACCCAGCGCGGTGGTGGAACTTCGTGGGGTGCGTGGTGGGTGGGAAAAACCAAACTGAGCCCAAACCAAACCAACCAACCAAAAAAAAAAAAAAAAAATTCCCAAATAAAACCCCCCTCAAATCAAAACACAGACCACTCCCCAGTCCGCGGCTATGCGGGAGCGCTGGGCTGCAGCGGGGGGGAGCCCGGGGGGGACAGAGGGACAGATCAGGTGGGGACAGAGGGACAGATCAGGGAGGGGACAGAGGGACAGCCCGGGACGAGCAGGGCAGCACAGAGGGGACAGAGGGACAGCCGGGGACGAGCAGGGCAGCACAAAGAGGACAGAGGGACAGCCCGGGAGGGGACAGAGGGACAGCCCAGGAGGGGACAGAGGGACAGATCAGGGTGGGGACAGAGGGACAGCCCGGGAGGGGACAGAGGGACAGCCCGGGAGGGGACAGAGGGACAGCCGGGGACGAGCAGGGCAGCACAGAGGGGACAGAGGGACAGCCCGGGATGAGCGGGGCAGCCCGGGAGGGGAGCGGGGCAGCCCGGGAATGGAGCAGGTCAGCCCGGGGCCGCCCCCGCCCGCCGCCAGCCCCCCCGGCGGCGGCCCCGGGCCGCTCCCCCGGCGCTGCCGTCACCCGCCGCCGCTGACGGGCCGTGACGGGCGCTGACGCGCGGCGGCAGCTGCGAGGGGGCGCGGCGGCCCCCGGCACCGGGCTCCGGTCCCGGCTCCGGCCGCTCCGCCCCGCTCCGCGCCGCGCCCGCGGCGGAGGCAGGTACGGCGGGCGGGCGGTGGGGATGGGATGGGATGGGATGGGGTGGGATGGGATGGGATGGGATGGGATGGGGTGGGATGGGATGGGATGGGATGGGATGGGATGGGATGGGATGGGGTGGGATGGGGTGGGATGGGATGGGATGGGATGGGATGGGATGGGATGGGATGGGATGGGATGGGATGGGATGGGATGGGATGGGGTGGGGTGGGATGGGATGGGGTGGGGTGGGGTGGGATGGGATGGGATGGGATGGGGTGGGATGGGGTGGGATGGGATGGGATGGGATGGGATGGGATGGGATGGGATGGGATGGGATGGGGTGGGATGGGATGGGGTGGGATGGGGTGGGATGGGGTGGGATGGGGGCGGAGACGGCGATGGAGACGATGGGGGTGGGGATGGGGATAGGACGCGGAGGGTGCCGGGACTCGGCCCCCGCAGGCGGGCGCGGGCTCGGGGCGGCGCGGCTCCGCCAGCGGTGCCCGCACAGCTGGATGCGGGTGGGCAGATGTTGCTGGCGGCAGCCGCGGCGCGGCTGGGCAGGGAGCAGATGGGCTGCGGCGAGCGCCATATGGCCCGTTTAGCCTTTCACCTCGCCGGCATCAATCACAGCCGTCCCGGGAGCGCGCAGCGGCTCCGGCGGCAGCGCGGCCCCGCGCGGGCCCGCTCCCCAGCCTGAAGGGCGCTGAAGGGACCTCGTCGCTGTGGGACGAAGGACGTGGCCAGCGGAGCCGGACGTCAAACACCGTGAGCATCTCTGCGTTCGGGGCCCTGGCGGCCGGCAGGCGCTGGCGAGTGGCCCCGTCGTGCTGGCCGGCAGTGACACGGGGACAGCGTGGCTTCGTGGGCTTCCAGGGGACTGTCACCACAAGGACTCCCTGGAAATGGGCACTGCTGCAACGAATGCCTCGTTCGGCTGACGCTTCCTGCACGACTGAGCTTCAGGAGCGGACCAGGAGCAGGAAGAAAGGGAGAACAACACCATTGAAAGTTTCAGGGAAGTCTGAGGGGAATTACGGAGCGCTGGTGAGACGGCCCGGTCGCTCCGTGGCAGTGAGACCCCCGCGCTCTCGCCTCACATCAGGACGTGCAGCCTCAGCCGGGCTCCAGCCTCACAGGGACACGCAGCCTGGCTGAGGGATGGCCTGGTGGAACACCGGTGTGCGCTCTGGGACCCGAGTGCCCAGGCCCGGAGCTGCCGGTGGGGCTGGAGGGGAGCTGGGAGCTGCAGCCCTGAGTCGCGGATGTCCGGGCGGGGCTGGCGCTGCCCGGGGGCCGGGCACCAGCGCCGGGCTTGTGCCTCGCTCTCCCTTTGGGGACCTCGTGTGAGACTGGCCGGGAGGACAAGGACACGCCAGCCCTCTTTCCTCTGGAAAGCGCCCGCCAGAGTGGCAGCACCCTCTCGGATCCCGGAGATGGCACCGGCGTGGCTGTCCGTGTGCAGCGTGTGTCGCTGAGGTGGGGACGGGCGGTGGCTGCTCGGGGGCCTGGCACTGCCCCCTGCACCCCTGGGCCCCGGCAGGGGACCCAGCCCCTGACACACAGCGTCTCCTTTGGTATCAGCACCTCCTTGTCGGTCTGAAACTTTCGGTCGGTTGAAGAGGCAACAAATCTCTTCCCTCCCAAAGCTCTCTCCAGAAACACGAAGCAGGTTAGGCAGGGGGTGTGAGCAGTGGAAGTGTGTCCCTGTAGGGAAGGGCCCGATGCAGGAGCTGCACCGGTGCTGCAGGAGCTGCGCTGGTGCTGCAGGAGCTGCACTGGTGCTGCGGGAGCCTCTTTAAGGTGCCCCACAAACGCAGCCCTGCCGTGCCCACCGAGCCCTGCCAGGAGGGCGTTGGAGGGAGCTGCTGGCCAGGGGCACAGCACTGACCCTGCCTGCCTTGGCTGGCTGCTGCCCTCGGCACTGCCCACCACGCTGCCAGTGCCCCCCAGTGCCCCCCGAGGGTTGACAGTGCCCCCCAGTGCTGCCAGTGCCCCCTGAGTGCTCCCAGTGCCCCCAGTGCTGCCAGTGCCCCCCAGTGCTCCCAGTGCCCCCTGAGTGCTCCCAGTGCCCCCCAGTGCCCCCCGAGGGTTGACAGTGCCCCCCAGTGCTGCCAGTGCCCCCTGAGTGCTCCCAGTGCCCCCTGAGTGCTCCCAGTGCCCCCCAATGCTCCCAGTGCCCCCAGTGCCCCCCAGTGCTCCCAGTACCTCCTGAGTGCTGCCAGTGTCCCCCAGTGCTCCCAGTGCCCCCTGAGTGCTCCCAGTGCCCCCAGTGCTCCCAGTGCTCCCAGTGCCTCCCAGTGCTCCCAGTGCCTCCCAGTGCCCCCTGAGTTCTCCCAATGCCCCCAGTGCCCCCTGAGTGCTCCCAGTGCCCCCTGAGTACTGCCAGTGTCCCCCAGTGCTCCCAGTGCCTCCCAGTGTTCCCAGTGCCCCCTGAGTGCTCCCAGTGTCCCCCAGTGCTCCCAGTGCCTCCCAGTGCCCCGCAAGTGCTCCCAGTGCCTCCCAGTGCCCCCCGAGTGCTCCCAGTGTCCCCCAGTGCTCCCAGTGCCCCCTGAATGCTCCCAGTGCCCCCCAGTGCTTCCAGTGCCCCAGTGCCCCCTGAGTGCTCCCAGTGCCCTCCAAGTGCTCCCAGTGCCCCCAGTGCTGCCAGTGCCCCCTGAATGCTCCCAGTGCCCCCCAGTGCTCCTAGTGCCCCCTGAATGCTCCCAGTGCTCCCAGTGCTCCCAGTGCCCCCTGAGTGCTCCCAGTGCTCCCAGTGCTCCCAGTGCCCCCAGTGCTCCCAGTGCCCCCTGAGTGCTCCCAGTGCCCCCCAGTGCTCCCAGTGTCCCCCAGTGTTCCCAGTGTCCCCCAGTGCTCCCAGTGCCCCCTGAGTGCTGCCAGTGCCCCCCAGTGCTCCCAGTGCCCCCCAGTGTTCCCAGTGTCCCCCAGTGTTCCCAGTGTCCCCCAGTGTCCCCCAGTGCTCCCAGTGCCTCCCAGTGCTCCCAGTGCCCCCCAGTGCTCCCAGTGCCTCCCAGTGCTCCCAGTGCCCCCCAGTGCTCCCAGTGCCCCCTGAGTGCTCCCAGTGCTCCCAGTGTCCCCCAGTGCTCCCAGTGCCCCCTGAGTACTGCCAGTGTCGCCCAGTGTCCCCCAGTGTTCCCAGTGCCCCCCAGTGCTCCCAGTGCCCCCCAGTGCCCCCCAGTGCCCCCAGTGCCCCCCAGTGCTGCCACGCTGCCAGGGCAGCACCCCTGTGCCTCCTCGGGGCTGCAGGGATGAAAACCTCCCCGGGGTGCTGGCGATCCCATTGCTGTTCCTGCTGGAGAGGAGCAGCCCCAGCAGCACTCACGGGCTCCTGGGCTTCCCCATCCCTCCCAAGGACCGGCTTTCCTTCCTCGGGATTTGCTGCACTGCCAGCCAGGACTGACACGGATTTGGTTTTTGTTTTTTTGTGGGAAATGGCAGCACCAGCTGCACTGCCTCCCAAGGCCTGTGGGATCAGCTGGGCTGGCCTGACCCCGCAGGAGCCGTGGGCTGCAGACCCTCACCCGTGGCACCCAGAGCCGGCAGGAAGGGTGGGCTCGCACGGCGGGGAGCGTGCGTGGGGATGGTCCTCCCACCCGGGCAGCCCGGGCCCAGAGGTGCGTGTGCCCCACGCTGGCCTGGCCACGAGCCCCAGCTCCCGTGTTTGGGCAGCCTGGAGCTGCCCGGAGCTGTGGTTTTGGCTGCTGCTTTCCCAGGAGCTCATCCTGGGGGCCGTGCCCAGCTCCCAGCCCTGCCAGGGCCACAGAGCCCTCCGTGGGAGCCCCTGGGGGAGAGCGAGCGGTCTGTGCTCAAACCCGTGCTTTGTGCCCGACCCCAGCATTGCCCCGCACGTCTGCAATTGTGTTTGCAGTCATTTAATTTGGAGATCTTTTTTAAAAAGCGTGGAGTCTGGAATGTTTGTTCTCCGCTTTTTTTCACATCATTACTCTGATACTGCTTGATTAGCTCCCTCCCCAGTCATGATTGGTAATTAAAATAGGCATTAAAATTAGTCACTTAGCAATTTTGCTGTTCAATTGGCAATTAAATTACTTAATTGCAATTAAAGTCCTAATTTTAATTGGCAAAATGATAGATGTAGATTTAAGATAATATGTATAAATACTTTAATAAGTGTCTATATAAGGATTACTTAATTACTCAACTTCAAGTTTATGCTGTTAACTTTAGAACTTTTAAGTGAGTAATGAAATTTATATTACATCTATTCTAAGGATATGGTAATTAGATGTATCACTTAGCCCTAGAAGGGCCTTGGCTGGAAGTTGGTGTGGTGTGGAGCTGTAGGCTGGCCGAGCTCTTGGGCTGTGACTGACGCTGATGGCTCCGTGCTGCTGCAGCTGAGGGAGGCTGGCCGAGCTCCTCCTTTGGTGAACGACCCCAGAAATGCCTCTCTGGAAGCACTGGGGTGTCCCAGCCCCGGGGTGTCCCTATCCTGACCCCAGAAATGCCTCTCTGGGCAGCCCTGGGGTGTCCCAGCCTCGGGGTGTCCCTATCCTGACCCCAGAAATGCCTCTCTGGACAGCCCTGGGGTGTCCCAGCCCCGGGGTGCTCCTGTACTGACCCCAGAAATGCCTCTCTGGGCAGCCCTGGGGTGTCCCAGCCCTGGGGTGTCCCTATCCTGACCCCAGAAATGCCTCTCTGGAAGCCCTGGGGTGTCCCAGCCTCGGGGTGCTCCTGTACTGACCCCAGAAATGCCTCTCTGGAAGCCCTGGGGTGTCCCAGCCCCGGGGTGTCCCTATCCTGACCCCAGAAATGCCTCTCTGGAAGCACTGGGGTGTCCCAGCCCCGGGGTGCTCCTGTACTGACCCCAGAAATGCCTCTAAGGACAGCCCTGGGGTGTCCCAGCCCCGGGGTGTCCCTATCCTGACCCCAGAAATGCCTCTAAGGACAGCCCTGGGGTGTCCCAGCCTCGGGGTGTCCCTATCCTGACCCCAGAAATGCCACTCTGGACAGCCCTGGGGTGTCCCAGCCCCGGGGTGCTCCTGTACTGACCCCAGAAATGCCACTCTGGACAGCCCTGGGGTGTCCCAGCCCTGGGGTGCTCCTTCAGTGACCCCAGAAATGCCACTCTGGACAGCCCTGGGTGTCCCAGCCTCGGGGTGTCCCTATCCTGACCCCAGAAATGCCTCTCTGGAAGCCCTGGGGTGTCCCAGCCTCGGGGTGTCCCTATCCTGACCCCAGAAATGCCTCTCTGGAAGCCCTGGGGTGTCCCAGCCTCGGGGTGTCCCTATCCTGACCCCAGAAATGCCTCTCTGGAAGCCCTGGGGTGTCCCAGCCCCGGGGTGCTCCTTCAGTGACCCCAGAAATGCCTCTCTGGGCAGCCCTGGGGTGTCCCAGCCCCGGGGTGTCCCTATCCTGACCCCAGAAATGCCTCTCTGGACAGCCCTGGGGTGTCCCAGCCTTGGGGTGTCCCTATCCTGACCCCAGAAATGCCTCTCTGGACAACCCTGGGGTGTCCCAGCCTCGGGGTGCTCCTTTAGTGACCCCAGAAATGCCACTCTGGAAGCCCTGGGGTGTCCCAGCCTCGGGGTGCTCCTATCCTGACCCCAGAAATGCCTCTCTGGAAGCCCTGGGGTGTCCCAGCCTCGGGGTGCTCCTATCCTGACCCCAGAAATGCCTCTCTGGAAGCCCTGGGGTGTCCCAGCCCCGGGGTGCTCCTTTAGTGACCCCAGAAATGCCTCTCTGGAAGCCCTGGGGTGTCCCAGCCCTGGGGTGCTCCTTTAGTGACCCCAGAAATGCCTCTCTGGGCAGCCCTGGGGTGTCCCAGCCTCGGGGTGCTCCTTCAGTGACCCCAGAAATGCCTCTCTGGAAGCCCTGGGGTGTCCCAGCCTCGGGGTGCTCCTATCCTGACCCCAGAAATGCCTCTCTGGAAGCCCTGGGGTGTCCCAGCCCCGGGGTGCTCCTTTAGTGACCCCAGAAATGCCTCTCTGGAAGCCCTGGGGTGTCCCAGCCCTGGGGTGCTCCTTTACCCCCCAGCTGTGGGCCAGGCCCCGGAGCAGCTCTGTAGGATCGGGAGGGCGCGGTGTGGGTCGGTCTCTTGGGGTGGGAGCACTTTGGGTTTCTCTGGAGTGACTCCAGTGGGAGGAGAGGGTTGGGAAGGGGCCAAGGGTTTCCCAGGAAATCTCGGTATTCCCGGGCAGGGCCTTGGGAGGCAGCGCTGGCTGCTGGGCTGCACCACGCTGGGCTGTGGGGTTTGTCCCAGGCTGGGCTCTGGGGTTTATCCCGGGCTGGGCTCTGGGGTTTATCCCGGGCTGGGCTCTGGGGTTTGTCCCGGGCTGGGCTCTGGGGTTTATCCCGGGCTGGGCTCTGGGGTTTATCCTGTGCTGGGCTCTGGGGTTTAACCTGTGCTGTGCTCTGGGATTTATCCCGGGCTGGGCTCTGGGATTTATCCCGGGCTGGGCTCTGGGGTTTATCCCACGCTGGGCTCTGGGGTTTATCCCGGGCGGGGCTCTGGGGTTTATCCCAGACTGGGCTCTGTGGTTTGTCCCGGGCTGGGCTCTGGGGTTTATCCCGGGCTGGGCTCTGGGGTTTATCCCGGGCTGGGCTCTGGGGTTTGTCCCGGGCTGGGCTCTGGGGTTTATCCCGGGCTGGGCTCTGGGGTTTGTCCCAGACTGGGCTGTGTGGTTTGTCCCAGGCTGGGCTGTGGGGATTTATCCCGGGCTGGGCTCTGGGGTTTATCCCAGACTGGGCTCTGGGGTTTGTCCTGGGCTGGGCTGTGTGGTTTATCCCAGGCTGGGCTCTGGGGTTTGTCCCAGGCTGGGCTCTGGGATCTATCCCGGGCTGGGCTCTGGGGTTTATCCCGGGCTGGGCTCTGGGGTTTGTCCCGGGCTGGGCTCTGGGGTTTGTCCCGGGCTGGGCTCTGGGGTTTGTCCCGGGCTGGGCTCTGGGGTTTATCCTGGGCCAGGAGCTGGGATTTATCCTGTGCTGGGCTCTGGGATCTATCCCGGGCTGGGCTCTGTGGTTTGTCCCGGGCTGGGCTGTGGGGTTTATCCCGGGCTGGGCTCTGGGGTTTATCCCGGGCTGGGCTCTGGGGTTTATCCTGTGCTGGGCTCTGGGGTTTGTCCCGGGCTGGGCTCTGGGGTTTGTCCCGGGCCTGGCTCCGCTCTGCCCCGATCCCTGCTGTCCTTGCCGGGCCGGGAGCCGGCGGTGGGACACGCAGGGCCAGCGTCAGAGCCACTCGTGTCCCCTCCCAGCCTGTCCCGATCCCGCTGGAGGCAGCTGGGAGCCGGCACTCGGCACTGGCCCTTGACTGCACTGCCCCGGCTCGGCTCTGCGCCCGTCCCCAGCCACACCCGCCCGGGCCGGGGCTGGCAGCGCTGCAAACTGGGGGGGGGCTCGGGGGTGTTCCTGGAGAACCGAAAAATTAAACAAAATTATAATAAAAACCCCCTCTGTGCATTTAAATAAGTAAACGTCGGCCATTTAAATAAATAAGTCTAAAATAAAGAAAAATAAGAAAGCGTAATAAATTAAATAAAACCAAAAAAGGCAAATAAAATAAAATAAAAAAGCCCCCCAAATAAGGAATTAGATTAAGCAATGAAATAAATAGAAATAAAAATTAGAAAATAATATAATAAGAAATAAAAAATAAACAGAAATAACTAAAAAAAAAAAATTACAGTAAATAAATCCAAAATAAAAATAAAATCAATACAACATATAAAAGAAAGATAATGATAAAATAAAAAATTAAAATTAATAATAAAATAAAATACTAATAAAATAAAATATGCTAAATTCCAGGTGGGCAGTGGAGGCGAGGGAGCGTTACGCTCCTTTTGTGGCCTCGGCCTGGCTCTGTCCCCAGCCCTGCCCTGTCCCTTTCCCTGCCCTGTCCCATTCCCTGCCCTGTCCCATTCCCGGTTCTCTGTCCCATTCCCCGCTCTGTCCCAAATTCTGCTCTGTCCCATTCCCGGCTCTGTCCCATTCCCTGCCCTGTCCCATTCCCGGCCCTGTCCCAAATTCTGCCCTGTCCCATTCCCTGCCCTGTCCCATTCCCGGCTCTCTCCCCATTCCCTGCCCTGTCCCATTCTCGGTTCTCTGTCCCCATTCCCGGTTCTCTCTCCCCATTCCCGGTTCTCTGTCCCCATTCCCAATTCTCTGTCCCATTCCCGTTTCTCTCTGTCCCGTTCCCGGCCCTGTCCCGTTCCCAGTTCTCTGTCCCCATTCCCGGCTCTCTGTCCCATTCCCGGTTCTCTCTCCCCATTCCCGGTTCTCTGTCCCGTTCCCAGTTCTCTGTCCCCATCCCGGCTCTCTCTGTCCCGCTCCCGGCCCTGTCCCGTTCCCAGTTCTCTGTCCCATTCCCGGTTCTCTCTCCCCATTCCCGGTTCTCTGTCCCGCTCCCGGCCCTGTCCCATTCCCGTTTCTCTCTGTCCCATTCCCAGTTCTCTCTGTCCTGCTCCCGGCCCTGTCCCATTCCCGGTTCTCTCTCCCCATTCCCTGCCCTGTCCCATTCCCGGTTCTCTGTCCCATTCCCGGCTCTCTGTCCCGTTCCCGTTTCTCTCTGTCCCGCTCCCGGCCCTGTCCCGTTCCCAGTTCTCTGTCCCCATCCCGGTTCTCTCTGTCCCCATCCCGGTTCTCTGTCCCGTTCCCGGTTCTCTCTCCCCATTCCCGGTTCTCTGTCCCGCTCCCGGCCCTGTCCCGTTCCCAGTTCTCTGTCCCATTCCCGGTTCTCTGTCCCGTTCCCGGTTCTCTCTCCCCATTCCCGGTTCTCTCTGTCCCGTTCCCGGTTCTCTCTGTCCCGTTCCCGGCCCTGTCCCGTTCCCGGTTCTCTCTCCCCATTCCCGGTTCTCTCTGTCCCGTTCCCGGTTCTCTCTGTCCCGTTCCCGGCCCTGTCCCGTTCCCGGTTCTCTCTCCCCATCCCGGTTCTCTCTGTCCCGTTCCCGGTTCTCTCTGTCCCGTTCCCGGTTCTCTCTGTCCCCATCCCGGGGTCGCGGCCGCGCGCGCTATTCCGGGCTCCGCGTCACGGTGACGCGCACGGGGGGGGGGGGGCGGGGGCGGGGGCGTCCCCGCCCCCTTATGCAAACGAGGCCACGCCCCCGCCCCGCGCGCGTGGCCGGGGCGCGTCCCTCCGCGTGACGTCACCGCTCGGAAACTCGCCGAAAGGGCGCGCGCGGGGGGGTGGGGTGGGGTGGGGTGTGTGGGCGTGTCCGGGGCGGGCCGGCGGCGGCGCCGATTGGCGGGCGGCGCGGTGACGCGCGGTGACGCGCGGGGGGCTCGCGGCGCACGTTGGTCGGCGGCGGCCGCGGCCACATAAACAAAGGCACATTGCGGGCGGGCACAGTCCGGCCGCCCGCGCCGCCGCCGCCGCCGCCGCTCCGCCCGCACTTGGATGCGCGCCCCGCGCCCCGCTCCCCGGTGAGTGCCCCGCCGGTCCCGCCTCCCGCGGCCCCCTCCCGACGCGGGGTCCCGCGCGCGAGGCGCGGGATGCGCCCCCCGTCCCGTCCCGTCCCGTCCCGTCCCGTCCCGTCCCGTCCCGTCCCACCTGCTGGCGGGCCCGAGGGTGCGTGTCCGCGCCGCTCCGCCCGGGCTGGCTGTCACCCGCGCCCCGCTCCCGGGAAGCCCCGCGCCTCGCCCGCTCTCCCGAGGGACGCGCCGCGGCTTCCCCGGAGGGCGTGGAGAAGGGAACCTGGCGGCCGGTGCCGGTGACAGCCCGCCCGCGGGGAGCCTCCTGCCCGGTTACTGAGGAAACAAGCCCCAGCCGAGCCCGAACGCGCTCCCCGAGGGGCGCGGGGCGGCCCTGCCCCGGCACCGCTCCCGCAGCCCGTGGGCTCCGCAGCCGGGGCTCCCCCAGAGCCGGGCAGCCGCGCCGGCGGCTCCGCGTGTCTGTCCGTGCTCAGGCGGCTCCGTGTGTCTGTCCGTGCTCAGGCGGCTCCGTGTGTCTGTCCGCGCTCAGGCGGCTCCGTGTGTCTGTCCGCGCTCAGGCGGCTCCGTGTGTCTGTCCGCGCTCAGGCGGCTCCGTGTGTCTGTCCCTCCACTGGCGCGTCCGCGTGTCTGTCCGCGCTCAGGCGGCTCCGTGTGTCTGTCCGCGCTCAGGCGGCTCCGTGTGTCTGTCCGCGCTCAGGCGGCTCCGTGTGTCTGTCCGCGCTCAGGCGGCTCCGTGTGTCTGTCCGCGCTCAGGCGGCTCCGTGTGTCTGTCCGCGCTCAGGCGGCTCCGTGTGTCTGTCCCTCCACTGGCGCGTCCGTGTGTCAGTTCCCCGCCGGGGCTGCCTGACCGGCGGGTCCATGTGCCCGTTCCCCGCGCCCGGCTCCGTGTGTCTGTTCCCGCACCAGCGGGTTTGTGTGTCAGTCCCCCGCCCCTGCTGCCCGATCGGCGGGTGCGTGTGTCGCTGTGTCCGTCCGCTCACCGGCGGGTCCGTGTGTCGGTCCGTGTGTCGGTCCCCTCACCGGCGGGTCCGTGTGTCGGTCCCCTCACCGGCCGGTCCGTGTGTCGGTCCGTGTGTCGGTCCGTGTGTCGGTCCCCTCACCGGCGGGTCCGTGTGTCGGTCCTTGTGTCTGTCGGTCCCCTCACCGGCCGGTCCGTCTGTCGGTCCGTGTGTCGGTCCCCTCACCAGCGGGTCCGTGTGTCGGTCCGTCTGTCGGTCCCCTCACCGGCGGGTCCGTGTCTCGGTCCCCTCACCGGCGGGTCCGTGTGTCGGTCCGTGTGTCTGTCGGTCCCCTCACCGGCCGGTCCGTGTGTCGGTCCGTGTGTCTGTCGGTCCCCTCACCGGCCGGTCCGTCTGTCGGTCCGTGTGTCTGTCGGTCCCCTCACCGGCCGGTCCGTGTGTCTCTCGCAGCCGTCGCGCCGGGCAGGCTGGAGCCGCCGCCGCGCTCTGAACCCGCGGACACCTCGCTCCCCGCCGCGCTCCGACGCTGTCCGCCCTCGGCTGCCCCGAAAACGCCGCTCCCTCGGCTGAAGGTTGGTGCTGCTCCGTCCCCGCGGCTCCGCGGCCCCGGCAGCCCCGGCGGGGCAGGGGGGGTCCCGGCGCTCGGCCCCGCGGCCGCCGGTGCCCGGCGCGGGGCGGCGCGGGCCGAGTCTACCTGACGGTGTTTCGTTCGCAGCCATGCCCTGTGTTCAGGCTCAGTATGGGTCCTCGCCTCAAGGAGCCAGCCCGGCCTCCCAGAGCTACAGCTACCACTCCTCGGGAGAATACAGCTCCGATTTCCTAACTCCGGAGTTTGTCAAGTTTAGCATGGACCTCACCAACACCGAAATCACTGCCACCACTTCTCTCCCCAGCTTCAGTACCTTTATGGACAACTACAACACGAGCTACGACGTGAAGCCCCCCTGCTTGTACCAAATGCCCCTGTCCGGACAGCAGTCCTCCATTAAGGTGGAAGACATTCAGATGCACGGCTACCAGCAGCACGGCCACCTGCCCCCCCAGTCCGAGGAGATGATGTCCCACTCGGGCTCCGTCTACTACAAGCCCTCGTCGCCCCCGACCCCCCTCCACGCCCGGCTTCCAGGTGCAGCACGGCCCCGTGTGGGACGACCCCGGCTCCCTGCACAACTTCCACCCCAACTACGTGGCCACCACGCACATGATCGAGCAGCGCAAAACGCCCGTGTCCCGCCTGTCCCTGTTCTCCTTCAAGCAGTCGCCGCCCGGCACGCCCGTGCCCAGCTGCCAGATGCGCTTCGACGGCCCCCTGCACGTGCCCATGAACGCCGAGCCGGCCGGGCCGCACCACGGCGTGGACGGGCAGGCCTTCGCCGTGCCCAACGCCATCCGCAAGCAGCCCTCCATGGCCTTCCCCGGGCTGCAGCTGGGCCACGCGCCGCAGCTGCTGGACAGCCAGGTGCCCTCGCCGCCCTCCCGCGGCTCCCCGTCCAACGAGGGGCTGTGCGCCGTGTGCGGGGACAACGCGGCCTGCCAGCACTACGGCGTGCGCACCTGCGAGGGCTGCAAGGGCTTCTTCAAGGTGAGCGGGGCCGGGCGGGGCGGCCGCGGGGCCGGGCGGGGGGCGGCGGGGCCGGCAGAGGGCAGGAAGGCAGCGGGGGAGCCCGCGGGGCCGGCAGATGGAAATCGGTTAGGACAGAGAACCGCGCCTGAGCTAACCATGTGGAACAGAATTCCCCGTGGTAAAATTAAGTGATCTCTTTATTTCACCATCCTGATTGAATAATCTTATCATTTTAAATAGAGAAGGTCTCCAAGGAATGTAAATAATATGAATGCCCACGGATTTGTATTTACCGAGCGTCTCTTTCCCTCCTCTTGGCATATAAAACACGGCTAGGAGCTGCGAGGTTAGCTTGGATGTTAACGCTGTCAATTTTCTCCTGTTAAATGCCCTGGGAAAAAAAAAAAAAAAAAAAAAAAAAGAAGGGGGGGGGGGAAAGAAGGAAAAGGAAATAAAAGGGAAAAAAGGAAAACTAAATAAAGGGGGAAAGGAAATAAAAATAAACAGGGAAAAGGGGAAGGAAATAAAGGGAAAAGAAATCTTAAAAGGCAGAAGAAAAGGGGAAAAGGAAATAATAGAGAGGGAAAATTAAATTTAAACGGGAGAAGAGAATAAAGGGGGAAAGGGGGAAGGGATATAAAGGTAAAAAAGAGGAGAAGTAAAGATAAAATAAGGAAAATGAAATAAAGGGGGGGAAATGAAAGCGAGAACAGAAAATGAACGGGAAAGGGAAGGAAACAAAGCGGAAAGACGGAAAAGAAAATAAAGGGGGGGGGGGGGGGGGGAAGGAAAAAGAAAACCAAGGGGAAAGGGAGGTAGAGGAGCTGCGGGCAGGCGGCGGCGCGGGGCGCTCCCCGAGCCGGCGCTGACGCCGCTGCCCGCCCGGCCGGCCCGCAGCGCACGGTGCAGAAGAACGCCAAGTACGTGTGCCTGGCCAACAAGAACTGCCCGGTGGACAAGCGCCGCCGCAACCGCTGCCAGTACTGCCGCTTCCAGAAGTGCCTGGCCGTCGGCATGGTCAAGGAGGGTGAGTGTCCGCGTGTCCGCGTGTCCGTGTGTCCGCGTGTCCGCGTGTCCGCGTGTCCGCGTGTCCGTGTGTCCGCGTGTCCGCGTGTCCGCGGGGCCGGCGCCGGGCTGACCCCTGTCTCTTGCAGTGGTGCGCACAGACAGCCTAAAAGGCCGGCGGGGCCGCTTGCCGTCCAAACCGAAGAGCCCCCAGGAGCCTTCTCCCCCCTCTCCCCCGGTGAGTCTGATCAGTGCGCTGGTGAGAGCCCATGTCGACTCCAACCCGGCTATGACCAGCCTGGACTATTCCCGGGTAAGCGGGACCGAGCTCGCGGAGGGACCCCGCCGCCGCCGCCCGGGGAGGGGGGGCCGCCGGCCCCGCGGCCGCTGCGGGGGGAGAGGCGAGGCCGCCCGGGGCTCGGCTCAGCCCTGCCCGCCCGCCCGGGGCTCGGCTCGGCCCCGCCGGGACCGGGGGCTCGGCTCGGCCCCGCCGGCGCCGCCCCGGGATCGGGGCCCCCGCGCACGGAGAGCGGCGGCCTCGGAGCGCCGTTCCTAATCGAATTAATTGCCCCGGAACGTCTAATTTCCTCACCGGTCAGAGAGAGCTTTAATTGTTATCCCAGCCCGCTCCCCGGCCAGGGACGGGGTGAGCAATTTCACGGGTTATAGACTTTAGAGAACCTCATTAAGTGCTTTTTAAAATGAATTTCCAGTTCCAGGCTAACCCCGACTACCAGCTGAGCGGTGACGACACCCAGCACATCCAGCAGTTCTACGATCTCCTGACCGGCTCCATGGAGATCATCCGAGGGTGGGCGGAAAAAATCCCCGGCTTCACCGACCTCCCCAAAACGGACCAGGACCTGCTCTTCGAGTCCGCCTTCCTGGAGCTGTTCGTGCTGCGCCTGGCGTACAGGTGAGCGGGGGTCGGGGCAGCGCGGGGCGGGCAGGGAATCAGACCCTTTCAAGGTCCACTGCTCTGCATTTTATTAACTCCTCGGTAATTAGGTGCCTCTTAAATCCTCCATTTATTGCTCCTCAAGTAATTAGTTGTTTAGATTTTCTCCCCCATCATCTCTTTTCTTATTATTTTTTTATCTCTTTCCTTTTCTCTCTTGTTCTTTTTTCTCTTTCATTTCCTCTTCCCTGTTTTACCTTTCTCTCCCGCCCTGTCTTTCTTGCTTTCTTCCTTTCGCTCATTCTCTCCTTCTTTGCTCTTACATTTTATCTTTATCTTTTTTGCCTTTTTCTTTCCTTTGCTCCGTTTTCTCTTTCTATCTAATTTTCCTCCCTTTCTCATCCATCCATCAGTTCATTCTGGGGTTGTCCCCTTCCTTCCAGGTCCAACCCCGTGGAGGGGAAGCTGATCTTCTGCAACGGGGTGGTCCTGCACCGGTTGCAGTGCATCCGTGGCTTTGGGGAGTGGATCGATTCCATCGTGGAGTTTTCCTCCAACCTGCAAAACATGAACATCGACATCTCTGCCTTCTCTTGCATCGCTGCCCTGGCCATGGTGACAGGTCAGTGTCCCCCCCTCCTGCTCCCCTGCCCGTCCTGCTCCGTGCCACACCCGTAACGTCCCGCGCCCTTCTCTTTGCAGAGAGGCACGGGCTTAAGGAACCCAAGCGGGTGGAAGAGCTTCAGAACAAGATTGTAAATTGCCTCAAAGACCATGTGACTTTCAATAACGGGGGGCTGAATCGCCCCAACTACCTGTCCAAACTCTTGGGGAAGCTCCCCGAACTCCGCACGCTTTGCACACAGGGGCTGCAGCGCATTTTCTACCTGAAACTGGAGGATTTGGTGCCACCGCCAGCAATAATTGACAAACTTTTCCTGGACACTTTACCTTTTTAAGACTCTTCCCGTACGCTTCCGCTGACCCGAGGAGAAGCTCCAGCTGCCTGAAGGGGAGCTGGTCTGGGCCCAGAGCAGCACCCCTGGGTGCCAGCTCCCACCCAGCAAACTCCTGCAGGCAGAGCACGATGGGCATTTTGGCTCTGGGGCATCATGGATGCGGCTCATGGACCACACAGATACCATGGTATAAACTTTTTATTATCGGCTTCTCAATGAATTTGTTGTTAAGGACTCCTGGTGCGAAAGACAAGCCTGCCTGGCTCACGCGGTGACAACCCGAGCCTCGGGGCGACCCACGAGTCTCACCCTCCTAAAGACTAAAGTTTTCTGCTGTAAAAGAAAGCTGTAATATACCCAAACCCCAAGCGTTGCGTGGGTGGCGTGGCATTAATGAAGGCGAAGGCTTGTAAATTTATCAGATGCAGTTTGGCTTTTTACAAAAAAAAAAAAAAAAAAAAAAAAAATTCTTCTGTGCCTATTTATGATGAAACATGGAAAATAATTCTAAAAAAAAAAAAAATTAAATAAAAAATAAAAGCTAAATGTGTTTGGGTAAAAAATAATTAAAAAAAAAAAAAGGAGAATCAAAAAAAAAAAAAAAGAAAAAAAAAAAGAAAACCCAATCTGTCCATACCAGGGAAGCATGACGATTCCAGGGTGACAATGTTATAGGCACTTGCTATTTCAGTAATGTCTATATTCTATAAATAGTATTTCAGACACTATGTAGTCTGGTAGCTTTTATAAAGACTGGTAGTTATCTAAGCTTCAAACATTTTCTCAATTGTAAAATAGGTGGGCACAAGTGTTACCCCCCGGAATCCCCCCCAAAGGGACACATAGTGTTTGTAAACACCGCCCGACACCCCTTGTTTGTAAGTGTTGTATGTACTGTTGATGTTGATTAAAGAAGAAGTTTATATCTTGATTATTTTGTTGTCTAAAGCTAAACAGATCTTGCATGCAGCAGCTTTTGACTGTTTCCAGAGTGCTTATACTATACATAACTCCCTGGAAATTACTGAGCACTTTGAATTCTTGGTTTGTTTTGTTCCATTTGTTTTTTTATGTCTAAAAATTGTCGGTTAATATATTATTTTATGTTCGAGTAATATTTTTAATATTGCCATATTCTGTAGTATTTTTCTTTGTATACCCCGGTTTGGCACACGGGAAAGTCGCTGCCTTTTTTTAATATGGTGTACGACAGTTAGAAACGCGGATTATTATTATTATTATAATTATTATTATTATTATTTTTTCTCCCGAGAACTCTTTCTTTGAGAAAGACAATTTTAATGTTTACAACAATAAAACATGTAAACGAATCGAATTTCGTCTCCTTTCTGCCGAAGTGCGAAGCTCCTCCGCCAGCCCCCGCCGCACCCAGGGGACAAAAGCCTCTGCCCGGGCGGCGATCCCGGAGCGGCGACGGCCGGGGCCGCTCCCGTTCGGTGCCGCCGGCCCCGCGGGAGGAAGAGGAGGAAAAGCCGCGGCTCGGAGGTTGGTCCTTCCCCGGGTTTTACCACGCTCGGTCCCCGCCGCATCCGGACCCCGCGTCAGGACCCCGCATCCTGCGCCATCCATCCCTCTCTCCCTCCTCCTGCCTTTGCCCAGCCGCATCCCTTCGTCGGGGGGGGTAGTTCCTCAGGAAAACACCTTTAACGGGGGAATTTTATTCCCAAAGCTGCGGCGGCGGAGGGGCTCGGGGGGCAGGACGGGCAGCGCGGAGCACAGCGGGGCGCGGGGATGCGGGGAGCGCTGCCCCCAAAGCCCCGGGCTCCTGCCGAGCTTTGGGGCGGGGGCGCCTCTCGGAGCCCCGGGGCACCGGCACCGCGCTCCGGGTACCGGCACCGCGCTCGGGGGCACCGGCACCGCGCCCGGAGCCCCGCGGGTCCCGGGACCGGGGTGCGCTCACGGGAGTTCCGCGCGTGGAGGGGGATGAGGAACCCAAAATCCGCCGGTTCCTCCGGGGGGGACGGAACTTCGGCCTCTCGCCTCGGGAGACAAAATAACGCCCGTGGGAGGGTGGGGGAGGCACGCCCGGGATCGGTTTTACTCCTCTGTGCCACGCGTCCCGCGGTGCCCACGGACACGGGTGAGGGGCAGGCTCTCCCCGCAGCTGGCGGGAGCGTCCCGGTGCCGTAACCCCGTCCCGGTGCCGCATCCCCGTCCCGGTGCCGCACCCCCGTCCCTGTGCCGCATCCCCGTCCCGGTGCCGTAACCCCGTCCCGGTGCCGCACCCCCGTCCCGGTGCCACATCCCCGTCCCGGTGCCGCATTCCCGTCCCGGTGCCGCACTCCCGTCCCGGTGCCGCACCCCCGTCCCGGTGCCGCATTCCCGTCCCGGTGCCGCATCCCCGTCCCGGTGCCGCACCCCCGTCCCGGTGCCGCATGCCCAGCCCGGGGTGCCGGGGATCCGCGATCCGAGGCTCTGCAGCCCCCGGTGCGGGCGAGTACTCGGCTTTGCGGCTCGGTCAGGCGAAAAATTCCGAGAATAAAGAGTTGTAGGAAGGAATAAAAGTCGGTGCCGTGGCAGGCGGGTGCGGCGGGGGCGCCAGGAGCGGGGCTGGGGCACAGGCGGGTGCTGCCTAATCCATCCCGAGCCGGGTCTTGCGCTCGGGATCGCCACGGGCACGGGCTGGAGTAGTTGTGGCTTTAACCTAAACAGTGCACATGGAATGCAGATATATAGAGAGAATACAGACATTCCTTAAATGTGTGTAAATAAATATGGAAGTGTAAATGTCTATGCTATAGAAGGGGTTTGAAATGCAAAAGAAAGACAAAAACCTGTTTACAGAAAGAATTTAACAACTCGATCCTCCTCTGAATATCCCCCAGCTGCTCCCAATTCCTCCCAGAAACCAGCTGCTTCCACCACTTTAATCAGCGCCCTTCGCAGGAACTTTTCGAACGGGTTTAACCCTCTGCACCTGGGGAAAGCAGAATTTATCCTTCCCGGGCGGCCATTTCACACCTGCCTCGGCTTTTCCGCCGCAGTTTCCCCGGGGTGCGCTCCTGCCCCGGCTCGCTGCGGAGCGGCCGAGCCCGGAGGGACCTGCCCGGCCGGACGCGGGCACCGAGGTGGGCTCGGGCGGGGGGCGCTGCCCGGGGCTGGGGCTGGGGCTGGGCTGCAGAGGGGAGCGCTGCCACAGCCTCTGTGCTCCCTGCCATCCTTCCTGCCGCGCTCTGCGGGCTCTGGCAAGGCAGGAAGGCGAGGAGGGGATGCTGAGCACTGTGCAGAGACGCTGAGAAAAACGTTCAGAGTGGGAGCTCAAGGCGGAATACGGAGCTGAAGGAATGATTTTTAACTGGTGGTATCAATGGGAGGATTTATTAAAAGATTTCACTTCTCCAGGCTTGCAATATTCCAGATCAATAGCTATCTTAATTATCTGAGCTGTGTGCTGCTGCTGGAATTTGTTAGCGCTCGTTCTGCTGGGCTCACGTGAGGAGCAGCCAGACCCATCCTGGTTTGTTCCCTCGGAATTCCAGGCTTTGTAATTCCTTACCAACCCACTGGGCTGGTTGGAACCCAACTTTCTGTTTTGCTCGCACAATTGCACTGTTTTCTGTGGAGTTACTCCTCCGGTGCACCGAGGTGTAAGGCTGGCGTGTGCTTGCTTTGTCTGGAGGTCACGCTGGTGCTGCCGGTGAAGCCCGAGCACGGGGGGGTCTCTGTCCCTCTCCAGAGCTGGGCACCTTCCTCCTCCTGCTGGGGGTGGGTGAGGAGGTTACACCGAGGCACGATTTCCCCAGACATGCCGAGATTTCCAAACCTGACAAACGAACCGGGCTGGGGATTCAGGCCAGGTGTCAGCTGCTCACGCTGCCCGTCGCGCTCCGCTGGTGACATTTAAATTTCAGCTGCGTTTTTCGGAGGGTCGGGACGATGTGGTGATGTCCTGGGCGTGTTGAGCTCCGAGCGCCACCGGACTGGGCTGACAGAATTCCCAGCTGGCGGCTCGGGGACGAGGAGGCGTCGCGCTGCTCCTGCGGATGAACCGGGCACGGGCCCCGTGTGGGAGCGTCGCCGGTTTGGGAACGCAACCGGCAGCAGCTGCCTTCGGTCCTTGCCTAATTATCCTCATCCGTGTGTCACGGGCACCGGGAGCAGCCAGCAGGAATTCACGTCTGGGGTGGTCAGAGCTGGGCAATTCATGTTTTATGTGATTTTTACCCTCCTGGCTTTTCTTTAGTGGGAGAGATCCCCGGGCTGGCTGCACGCAGAAAGCACCTTGGGTGCACCTGTAGCTGATTTTTTATGTATAAGTAAAGCCCGTGCTGCATAATCTGCACTTGCTGAAACGTTAGCCCTGAGTAACCTCTGCAGCTGGGGATGGTGCAGAGGGAGATGTTGGTATTCATGAATGTTTTGACATATTTGACATTTCCTATATGGTGTGCTTTCTCTGTTTTCCTGATTTCCTCCTGCCTCTGCTCCCCTGGCTTAGCAGTGAAGAGTTTCCTTCTCTGGTGCTGTGGCACAACGCAGAGAAGCTCGGGCTTTGTGGGTTGGTTTGGTTTTTTTTTTTTAAATTTATCTTATTTCAAAGTGCGTGTCTATCAGAACAGCGGCACGATTGCACTCTGATGGGGTTGCTGCATTTTAACGGTGTTAAAATGGCCGGGAGAGCTCCTTTAGACGAACCAGGTGATTTGTGTTCTCCTCCGGGGCAGCCTGTCCGGCCTGCAGGTCCCTGAGGGTCTGAGGGATGCCTGCAGGGCTGGAGCTTCCCGCAGCTGCAGCAGGAACGTGTTTGCTTGGGTAGAACACGAGCAGGGCAGCGCTGCTGGAGCCGGCGAGGAGGTTTGGGCTGGCTCCAGCTCCTGCCCGCTCTCTGCTGCACCAGGGGAAGGTGCCAGGCTGAGGGACTCGGGAGGAATCTGCTGTTGGAGCAGTGTAAACAGCACATGTCACTGAACAGGCCCCTTGGCTAGTCAGAGAATTCCTAAATTTTATTCAAATCTTCGTAATTCCCTGTGAGAAACCAAGTCTCCTTTGTAACTTCGGGACCACCATTAGGATGAGAATTTCTGCAGCAAAACTCTGGTGTTTTGGTCACTTCAGCCTTTCCTCCTCACTCCTCATTTACAGCTGAGCTCCTTTGGTGTGAGGTGGAGGAGTTCAATCCAGATGAATGTTGCTGTTGAGGAGAAGTGATGTTTGATCGGGTTTTGCGTGTGGACACTCAGCTTTTCTGTGTAACCCCCTGGGGGAGCTGGAGCCTGGTGCCCCTGCCCAGCTGTGAGGTCGCTGGGGTGGCTTTTGGCAGGCCCTGGTTGCTGCTGTGTGTGCTGGGCTGGTGCTCTGGCTGAATTAATGGCTTTAATGGGATGGCTCTGCTCTACAGCACTGGCAAACCCAGCTTTTCCTGCTTGTTGTGCGCCTCACTGAAGGCACGGGGACTCACATGTGTTAATAAACACCAAAAAACATTACTTACCTCGTTTTTCTTGACTAATTTGGTTTTTGCAACAAAGAAAAACCCAAGGTTTTAATTATTATTTCATTTTCAAGTTCCAGACAAATGCCACAGTGAACTGCAGCACCCCAGCCAGGATTGCTGTGCCACAGGGATAAAACAAAGAGCAAAAACTCTTGTGTGTGTTCCCACCCCGCAGAGCAGCTCGTGGCGTGGCTGTGCTGGGGCAGGGCTGGGCTGTGGGTGGCCAGTGCTGGCCCTGGGGGCTGTTGGTGACACTCCGTGGGTTTGGGGGACAGGGCAGGCCCTACCTGAGCCCCAGGCTCACAGAGGGACACAATGAGCTCAGGGGCTGAGCCTGAGCTGGCGCTGCCAGCCCCTCTGGAAGCGTCCTGGCTCTGGGGAGGGACTGTCCCCTGGGCTGGGGTCAGGGTGGGAGCACAGCCAGGGCCACACGGGGGTGGCTTTGCTGCTCTCAGCCCGCACTCCCACCTGGCTCTGCCTCGGCAGGCACAGCGGTGCCCATCCTGCCAGGGGTGCTGCAGCCCCGAAACAGCCGGGGCCAGAGCCCCCCCAGCGCCCGAGTGACTCCCTGAGGGGGGCAGGGGACACCTCCTCTGGTCACAGCCCTGCAGGTGTTGGGGCACAGCCCTGCCCTCCTGGCCACGGCGTCCCTTCCTGCGGGATTGCCTCCGAGCCCGCTTCTCCCGCAGCCCTGCCCTGGCACAGCTCCCCGGGGCCAGGGCCGTGCCCACCTCCCCTCCCTCCCTCCCTGCCAGCCTGCAGAGAAGCTGCCCCATCCCTGGCAGGGCTCAGGCCAGGCTGGGCACGGCTTGGAGCAGCCTGGGGCGGTGGAATTGGGATGAGGTGCCTTCCAGCCCCGGCCGCCCTGGGACTCTGTGGTTCCGTGGTGCTCCCAGCCCTTCCTGGAGGAGCTGTGTCATTGTCACACGGCTGCGTGATTGTCCTTCAGAGCCATTTAAGAAGTTTGGGGCCCTCAGCTGCGGCAGCTCTACCTCGCTGTTGTTAGGGATGGCAAAGGCAGGAGTTTGCAGGGAGAGCAGGAATCTGGGGGTCCATGGGATCGGGGCTGGCTGCTCCTGCCTCGGGGCCTTCTGGCCTTTGTCTCTGCAGCTGGTGAAGGCTCAGGACTCTCTGTTTTCAGAACACAGCCTTTCCCCGAAGCTGCCTTCAAGGGACTCTCGTTGTATCCTTTTTCCTGGATGTGATTTTTGAGTGATGGGACTTCCAGTACCTGGTCAGGAATTTTGCAGCCACAGGCATGTGAGTATATGGCATCACAAACTGCTGAAACTCAGGGCTGGTCAGCACAGCGTCACAACATTTTACAGAACTCTTTATAAAATGTAAATGGTGGAGGGTCCCAAAGAACAGCACCCCAAGTTCATACAGTCACAATATTTATGTCATGAATAATCTCCTGTGTAACAGCGAGCACAAAGAAGGACAACAAAACACATCTGGGCCTATTACAAATGAATTTCAAGTCGCATCCTGATGTCTTTTCTCCTGTAAACCTCTGTAAAAATGATTCTTTGTGCTAATTCCTGAAGACGAAACTTACAGGACTGAAAGAATTGTTACATTTTTATTTCATTGCATTTCCTGACACGAACAAACACAGTTCATGTGCTCACAATGCTTTCCTCATCTGTAAGTGAGCAGCAGGGCCACGATGAGAAATGCATATTCCATAAGATACATTTGGGTTAGAGTTCCATTTTTAACAGATTTGCAAGCAAAATATGGTTTGATGACAATGTAACCATGAGAAAGTCCCTGCTGTTAGTGAGGAGGTGCTAAAATGAATTCCAAACCTCTGCTCTCTGCCTTTGGAGGCATCTTAGGAGAGAAAGCTGCAGGTTCAGTAAACCAGGGGCTGAGAGAAACCCTTGGCATTGCAATGCCAGGAGTGCCTGTGCCATGGGAAGCTGGAGCAGGTTCATTTTCTGTAGGGATCAGAGGCTGTACAAGCCCTGGGAACACTCCCACGTGTTTGTGCTGGACTCTGTGCTTCCAGCAAGGAATCCTGGCTTCATGCATCTGGCCCTAGCTCCTTCCCGAGTTTATTAATAATATTTCATAGGGATTAATACTGTGGAGCTCCTCCTTCAGGGAAAGGGAAAAATAAACCAGGAGTTGCTGCTTTTGGTGCAGAGGATGCCATGCCATGGCACCCAGTGCTCCAGGCTGAAATTCATCCTGGAGCTGGGAATGCAGATGGGAACGTGCTGGAAATTCTGAGTGTCCCACCAAATCCTCTCTGAGAGAGGAACCAAAGAGGGGCAGGCTGGGGGCACCTTTCCAACTCGGGGTCCTTTGCAGCCTCGCTGAGTGTGTGCAATGAGAAGTGGGGATGTGCTCTGGGGCGAGGCAGTGACTGCAGAACCAGGGCCGGGCAGTTCTGGGGTGCCTGAGTTTGGAGAGAGGCAATGTTCTCTCTCCTGGTGAGCCCCAATGTCTCTCCTGGTGAGCCCCAGTGTCTCTCCTGGCCGTGCAGGATCATTTCCTGCCCGTTTGCCCAGGCCAGGGGCTCTGAAGTGCAGCAGTGTTGGCAGCGAGGGCGTCACAGCTGTCAGTGGGTGGCACTGCCCCGTTGAACTCCAGTGGACTTTGCCATCTGCTTTTCCGTGGATTCTGCTTGGCCAGCAGCTCTTTGCATGGATATTCCTCAGGATCTGGCTGTAACGAGAAACGCAGTTCAGATGTGGCCACTTCTAGCTCACGGAGAGCTCTTGCT
Organism: Vidua macroura; assembly: GCF_024509145.1. Lineage (NCBI taxonomy): Eukaryota > Metazoa > Chordata > Aves > Passeriformes > Viduidae > Vidua > Vidua macroura. The sequence continues at coordinate 40,189,981 of NC_071577.1, read as the reverse complement.
GCCAACTCCTGGACCCCTCGTAAAGCTGATTTTTAGGTGAAAGCGTTAACGTGGCCCCGAGCGCGCCGTGGCAGAAATGTCCAATTTTACAAGAGACCCGCTTTCAAACCCCGCTGCAAACAGAAGCGACCTTGAGAGTCCTCCTGATCCCTGCTGTGGGTATCCACCCCTCTGCTCCACAGATAACACCCGGCCCCTTCTGCCGCCCGGTGTGGCGCGGCGGGGCACGGCTGGCAGCCCGCGGGGCACGGCTGGCAGCCCGCGCCCAGCAGATGTGCTGCAGGGCTGCTGCACGCTGCAGAGCACAGCTGGCAGAGCCTGCTGCAGCACATGCAGCCGGCCGGGAGGCAGCCCGGCCCCTCGGCAGCAGTCGGGCGTGCGGAGGTGAGGGGTCGGCCCCTCTCTTTCTCGGCGTGAGGAGGTGGGGCTGCAGAGCTGCCTCTAATGAGTGCGTTCTGCATGAACAGCCGCGTTGGAAGTAACGGGGGAAAGGAGCAGCTGCTCGTGTGAAAAGTGGTTCTTCATTGAGCTGGGGAGATGTCGTGGGGCGCCGAAAGCTGGGGATTTTGTCAGGAAGGCGTTGGGAATGGCTCGCTCCAGTGCTGGGCTGCTCTGCTGCTCCCACACCATGAGAGGCTCCTCCAAGCCCTGCTCCCAGCACAGGCTGAGCGCCATCCTGCCGGGACGGGACCGGGCTGTCCCCACGGGCTGTCCCCACGGGCTGTCCCCACGGGCTGACCCCACGGGCTGTCCCCACGGGCTGTCCCCACGGGCTGTCCCCACGGGGTGACCCCACGGGGTGACCCCACAGGGTGACCCCACGGGCTGACCCCACGGGGTGTCCCCACGGGCTGACCCCTGCCTCACCCGTGGGTCTGCGCTGGGCACCGAGGTCTGGGCTGCAGGGTGAGGAGCCTCAGGGAGCAGGGCTGGAGCTGCCTGGCCACTGACACCCCCGATGGGCTTCCTTGCCCTTTGGCCAGTGCTCCCTGGCCACTGACACCCCCGATGGGCTTCCTGGCCCTTTGGCCAGTGCTCCCTGGCCACTGACACCCTGACAGGCATCCTGGCCCTTTGGCCAGTGCTCCCTGGCCACTCACACCCTGACAGGCCTCCTGGCCCTTTGGCCAGTGCTCCCTGGCCACTGACACCCCCGATGGGCTTCCTGGCCCTTTGGCCAGTGCTCCCTGGCCACTGACACCCTGACAGGCATCCTGGCCCTTTGGCCAGTGCTCCCTGGCCACTGACACCCTGACAGGCATCCTGGCCCTTTGGCCAGAGCTCCCTGGCCACTGACACCCCTGATGGGCCTCCTGGCCCTTTGGCCAGTGCTCCCTGGCCACTGACACCCCTGATGGGCATCCTGGCCCTTTGGCCAGTGCTCACTGGCCACTGACACCCTGACAGGCCTCCTGGCCCTTTGGCCAGAGCTCACTGGCCACTCACACCCCCGATGGGCCTCCTGGCCCTTTGGCCAGAGCTCCCTGGCCACTGACACCCTGACAAGCATCCTGGCCCTTTGGCCAGTGCTCCCTGGCCACTGACACCCTGACAAGCATCCTGGCCCTTTGGCCAGTGCTCCCTGGCCACTGACACCCTGACAAGCATCCTGGCCTTTTGGCCAGTGCTCCCTGGCCACTGACACCCTGACAAGCATCCTGGCCCTTTGGCCAGTGCTCCCTGGCCACTGACACCCTGACAAGCATCCTGGCCTTTTGGCCAGTGCTCCCTGGCCACTGACACCCTGACAAGCATCCTGGCCCTTTGGCCAGTGCTCCCCGGCCGTGCCGTGGCCAGGAGGGTGGCAGGAGGAGCTGTGGGGCCGGGGCGCAGTGCTGCGGGAGGATGATGCTGGGGAGGAAGGCGCCTCCTGGCCGGGGCAGGGCGGTGCCCAGGACGGGCCGGGAGCCCCGGGCAGCCCTGCCCGGGGAGCGGGGGTGGCTCCCGGCCCGCTGCCCGTGCGGCTCCGCCTGGAGCCCCGTGTCCCTCGGAGGCGTTTGCAGAGCCGCTGACCTTTGCAGGAGCGTGCCAGCCCCAGCTGCTGGAGGATGCCCGCGCCTCCCAGCCCCTGCCCGGGCAGCCAGGCTGGGCGCTCCCTGCCCTCCCCCAGCCTTCGGGGCTGCTCTGTGGTTTTGTGCTTCCCCAGGTGGAGCTCGTGGGGAGATGTGACTTTTCTCGGCAGAAGCGGCTCCAGGGTGCAGGACAAGCCGGGCTGGGCAGAGGCAGCAGATAAGGAAAATATCCCAGATAAACCCCCGGTCCCATCCCTCCTGCAGGGACGAACCAGCACCTGCTGTGCTGCCCAAAGCCTTTTCTCTGCAGAGATGGGGAGGGGGAAAAAAAAAGCCTTTTCTGTGACTTACTGAGTTTTGTTTCCTGGTTTGAATCGAGCGACTTAACACTTGGATAAAGGGAATGCTCTCCCTTCAATTGTCCGTGTTTTAATTTTAGTTTTCCCTGCCATGGCAGGAGTTACTCTCGTGTCAGAGGCTGTTTCCACAATTATGGTTTGCCTAATGGTCCTTTTGTTATAATTCATAGGCTAATAGAAGTCAGAGATGGAAAAGACCTGTTAGATTACGGAGTCAATGCCCTGCAAATGCAGGATATAATCTCCAGGATAGAGGATGTATCGGGTATTATTAAACAGATTTTGCACTTGATCTTAGCTAAATTATGGTTAGGAGTCATTGGATTCCTGAATGGTGGAATAACAATGGCTTAATTTCGGGTGTTGGGAGAGCACATCTGTATTTAAGTTTACCACGTGGCATTTCTCTGCCTCGCCTCTAGATGTGCCTGATTTCCAAAGGGGAAATTAGAGATTCCCACTAGAGAGTGGTGATGGGGGAAAAATAAAACCTGCCAATAAAATATCTCAAAAAAAGCCCTTAAATTTACCTGAGTGAGAGCAGCGCAAAATATCAACTTTTTAGGGAAAATAAAGCTGTAGAAGGAGAAAATCCTCATGAACATAAGTGTCAGCAGCAAATGCTTATAAAACCCAGCTGCTTTGGCTTTGGGGCTGAGCTGAGCTGGATTTGGGCACAGGTGAACTCAAAATGTTACAGAAGACTATTAAAATAAATTAAAAAAAAATCAAAAAAATGCAGAGCCCAGCTGGGTGTGAGAGCAGCCACCTCTCCCGGGGCAGGGACAGAGGGGCCGTGCCAGCCTGGGGGCCCTGCAGGAAGCTCTGGCTGTTCACTGCCCGCTGCTCCAGGGGTGTGGAGCTCAGGGGATGGGGATGTTTCTGATCTGCTGCGCTTCCGTGGAATCCCAGAATGGTTTGGGCTGGAAGGAACCCCAGATTCCATCCAGTTCCATGGGCAGGAGCACCTTCCACCATCCCAGGCTGCTCCAAGCCCTGTCCAGCCTGGCCTTGGGCACTGCCAGGGATCCAGGGCAGCCCCAGCTGCTCTGGGAATTCCAGCCCAGCCAGGAATTCCCAATTCCCAATGTCCCAGCCATCCCTGCCCTCTGGCAGTGGGAGCCATTCCCTGGCTCCTGTCCCTCCATCCCTTGTCCCCAGTCCCTCTCCAGCTCTCCTGGAGCCCCTTCAGGCCCTGCAAGGGGCTCTGAGCTCTGCCTGGAGCCTTCCCTTCTCCAGGGGAACATTCCCAGGGCTCTGAGCTCTGCCTGGAGCCTTCCCTTCTCCAGGGGAACATTCCCAGGGCTCTGAGCTCTGCCTGGAGCCTTCCCTTCTCCAGGGGAACATTCCCAGGGCTCTGAGCTCTGCCTGGAGCCTTCCCTTCTCCAGGGGAACATTCCCAGGGCTCTGAGCTCTGCCTGGAGCCTTCCCTTCTCCAGGGGAACATTCCCAGCTCTCCCAGGCTGGCTCCAGAGGGGCTCCAGCCCTGGAGCAGCTCGTGGCTCCTCTGGACTCTCTCCAACAGGCAAATTTCCTGTTTTTAGTTGAATTTCCATGTGGCTGTTGAGAAGGATCAGCAGGATTCCCGTGCAGGTGGCCCTGCCCTGCCTGCAGCTCCTGCTGTGTCCATCCCTCCCGTCCGTGGGTGCTGAGGTGTTTGGATAAGGCTGGAGGTGTGAGGGGCACCCACCACGGGGCCTGAACCCGTCAGCTCTGGCTCCTGTCGCTGTGGGAGGAGGTCTGGAGAAGGGATCCTTGTTTGAGAGGGGTGAAGGAAATGTCTTCCCACCTGTCACTTCTATGAGCTGGCCCAAACCCCAGCGCTGGGGCTGCTCCAGCAGCAGAACCCTGAGCAGGGCTGGGGATGTTCCAGGCAGCATCTCCCTGCTTTGGGATGGCACGGGGTTCATCCCACAGCCTGGCAGATATTTGGGAAAAGGAGAGCTGCAGCAGGAAGGGCACCCTGAGTTAAAAGGCTGCAATTAACGGGGGGTAGGCTTTGCTGACCTGGCGTGCTGCAATTACAAGATGGGAAGGTTTCCTCCAGGACAAAGTGCAGTTCCTCAGGTGTGAGAAACTTCCTCTGCTCCTTGGAGCTCCTCGCTGGCAGGAAGAGCAAAACCCACTGGGGGCTCCTGCCCTGCCAATGGGAGCAGTGCCTGGGGCTGGGCTCCCCTTGGAAGGCTCTTTTTGGGGTCTCCAGTCTGATTACGTCAAGTCCACACACGGCATAAATCTGACCTCGAGTTATTTTCGGTGCTGCTCTCGTCTGCTTTTCCTATAATTAATTCCTTGTGTAATTGCTCTGTAAGGGAGTCTGGCCGCCCTGCTGGCGAAAACAGTCGTCATCAAATATGTGGGAAAAGTTGGAACACAAACACGAGCCTTGCAAAGGCCGAGCAGCAAGTTCTGGGATTTTTCGATGGAATTGGAGAAGTAGGAGCTACTGCAGTTTTTTTTTTTGTACTTTCCGACCTCATGCATCTCGAAATAGACGCCTGTAACTTACTATTTACAGCATTTTTCTTCCTGAGAGTGTGACTGCAGGAGCCCTGCTGAGCCCAGTGGCATTGTCTGCGAGGGAACAGCCTCGTGGCGTGTCTGAGAGTTATATGAGGTACAAAGCCCATTATACAGATCAAAATGCAAACTTTTAAAGCAAGCTGATGGCACCTTTGCTTTCAAAAGTGAGCAGAGGCTGTCGGTGCCTGTGGCCAGGCGTGCCAGGGAGGTGTCTGGGCTCCAGGAGGGGATGCACCTGCTCTGGGGGGAGGCATTCTGAAGCTTCATGCATAATCATTCTTGGGGTCTGTGAAAATGTAAACTTTTCCTCCCGACTGGATCAGTGCAAAACCAGAAGGAGTTTCTAAGATGTCCACATGATTTAGGCTTTCCTGCAGTTGCTGCTTCCCTGAAGTGCCTGGGTTTTACACGGGGGGGTTTGTTTCAAAGTGCATTATTTCCCCTGCTGAAGGCACTCTGTGGTGCTGCCTTCTCCCCGTTCCTGGTTTGCCATTCCTGCCGTGGCTCTGCACCGGGGAGGAGGAAAGCCCAGAAAGGGGAAGGGGGTTCTTCACCCCAGCAAAAACGGGAGATTCTCTGCTCAGGAGCGCGGGGGCCGTGGCTGTGCCCGGCACAGAAAGGGTGCTGCACATCCCAGCACATTCCCCCTGTAGCAGGAGCTCAGGAGCCTGCACGGTGCCCTTTACCTGTCACAGCAGATCGGATCTGAGCCTGCCTCCTCGGGCTCTGAGCAGCTCTAAAAACCACATCTGAAACGTGCCCTGGGGAGCACAGGACCCGGGCAGCCTGAGCATCCCGGGGAGATGATGGGCTCTGTGTGTGTGTCCTGGGGAGCTGAGCTGGGCTGAGCTGGGCTGTGTGTGTGTCCCAGAGAGCTGGGCTGGGCTGGGCTGGGCTGTGTGTGTGTGTCCCAGAGAGCTGTGCTGGGCTGTGTGTGTGTCCTAGCTGTGCTGGGCTGTTTGTCCATCCCGGGGAGATGATGGGCTGTGTGTGTGTCCTGGGGTGATGATGGGCTGTGTGTGTGTCCTGGGGAGCTGGGCTGGGCTGAGCTGAGCTGTGCTGGGCTGTTTGTCCATCCCGGGGAGATGGATGGGCTGTGTGTGTGTCCCGGGGTGATGATGGGCTGTGTGTCCCAGAGAGCTGGGCTGAGCTGGGCTGGGCTGTGTGTGTGTCCCAAAGAGCTGGGCTGGGCTGTGTGTCCATCCTGGGGAGCTGAGCTGAGTTGGGCTGGGCTGTGTGTGTGTCCTGGGGAGCTGAGCTGGGCTGGGCTGTGTGTGTGTCCCTGGGTGATGATGGGCTGTGTGTGTGTCCCAAAGAGCTGGGCTGGGCTGTGTGTCCATCCTGGGGAGCTGAGCTGAATTGGGCTGGGCTGTGTGTCCTGGAGGGCTGAGCTGGGCTGTGTGTGTGTCCTGGAGAGCTGGGCTGGGCTGGGCTGTGGAGCTGAGCTGCGCTGAGCTGTGTGTGTGTCCCAGGGAGCTGAGCTGGGCTGGGCTGGGCTGAGCTGAGCTGAGCTGGGCTGGGCTATGTGTGTGTCCCGGGGAGCTGATGGGGCTCTGTGTCCTGGGAAGTTGATGGGGCTATGTCCCGGGGAGCTGGGCTCTGTGTCCCGGGGTGATGATGGGCTGTGTGTATGTCCCGGGGAGCTGATGGGGCTCTGTGTCCGAGGGAGCTGGGCTTTGTGTCCCGGGAGCAGCAGGGCCCGCAGGGCTGGGGCACAAAGAACAGACTCCTCTCCTCTCCTCTCCTCTCCTCTCCTCTCCTCTCCTCTCCTCTCCTCTCCTCTCCTCTCCTCTCCTCTCCTCTCCTCTCCTCTCCTCTCCTCTCCTCTCCTCTCCTCTCCTCTCCTCTCCTCTCCTCTCCTCTCCTCTCCTCTCCTCTCCTCTCCTCTCCTCTCCTCTCCTCTCCTCTCCTCTCCTCTCCTCTCCTCTCCTCTCCTCTCCTCTCCTCTCCTCTCCTCTCCTCTCCTCTCCTCTCCTCTCCTCTCCTCTCCTCTCCTCTCCTCTCCTCTCCTCTCCTCTCCTCTCCTCTCCTCTCCTCTCCTCTCCTCTCCTCTCCTCTCCTCTCCTCTCCTCTCCTCTCCTCTCCTCTCCTCTCCTCTCCTCTCCTCTCCTCTCCTCTCCTCTCCTCGCCACAGCCAGCCAGACTCACATCCCAAATGCAATTAGGGCTCTCTGTTAATGGTCATTTGCCTGTTTGCTCCTCGAGAGTGGCACCCCTCAGGGACGTGTGTGAAGCTTTAGGGGGCTGTGGGGATAAAGGACACGGGTGGGGGAATCTGTGGGATCTCAGGCACTTGCTCCAGAAGGACAGAGCCTCGTCCTGGAGCTGTTTTTGGAGGGGAAAAAAAACAGATTAGGAAGCACTAAGAGCCAGAATTAACATGCTAGCTTGCAGTTTAATTGCGTTTATTAATAGGAATAGGGGCTCTTTTTTTTTTTTACTTTTTTAATGTAAACTTGAGGCCAAAAATCAGAGGAAAAAACTTCTAAAAAAAGTTAGTGTTTTCCTCACACTCGTACAAGTATTGGGAGTGAAAGGCAGGACGAGTGCTCAGCGTAGGATATTTCCAATTTCTCTGTTCCTTGCACATGGAGAGCAGTCAGGGCTCACCAAAAAAATCCCCCCCCCACTCTTGCTGCAGGTGCAGCGCTGCTCTCCAGCCCTGTGACTATTTGCTGTACTCGTGATTAAAAACCCTCCTTTTGATGCCATACATGAAATCCATGTCTTTTTTCCACTGTTCATAAACAATTTTACAGCAGCAGTTGCTGCTCCCTGCAGAAGGCAGAAAAATCTGACTAATGAGAGATTCCAGTTCCAGGTTTCCAAAGGGCAGTTGTTGGAAACATCCACGAGTCAAAACCAGTCAAATCAAATCACAAAAACCTCTTCTGAGGAGTTGAATTTTGGGGCTGAGGAGGCAGGAAAGGCTCTCTGCGCAGACAGGGCTGGGGCACAGGGCTTTGGAGGGGAGATTCTTGTGGAACATTTCCATGGTGGAACTGTGGGAGCAGTGATTTGAAATATTCCTGCACTACTTGGACTAGCAAAGGTATGGCCTGGCCACCTCCTTTATCTCAGTAGAAAAGGACACAAATGAAAAAATGAGGTTATTTATTGTTTTTTTGTGGGGATTTTTTTTGGTGTTGTTTGTTTGTTGGTTGGTTTTTATGGGCAGGGCCACCTTCCACTATCCCAGGGTGCTCCAAGCCCTGAGCAGCGTGGCCTTGGGCACCTCCAGGGACCCCGGGGCAGCCAGCTGGGACTCTGCTTGTGTGTCTGCCCTGCAGGGTTTGAGGCCCAGGTGAGCGGGCAGGGAGCTGTCATTCCCAAATCCCCCTGGTCACTGCTCAGCAGAATTTGGTGACTTATTCCCAGTGCCTAATTGGAACAGGAACAGGAGTGCTCCAGCTCCTTGGCGTCTTGGAACAGGTTCTCTGCTAAATATTAACCCATGCCTGGCTTTCTAAGGCAGATCTGAGTTTCATTTTACACGAGGTGCTCTGCCATGGTTTGAACAAAGTCCCCAGCCCAGACCGTGGAGATGCACTCACCCCTTTGATCCTTAACCAACTCATGGTGCCCACGTGGCCCCTGTGGTCTGGGGGTTTTGGGAGGGAGCCTGGTGGGAACTGGCCATGCCCCAGTGCAGGTCCCAGCTGTGCCTGTGCCAGGGCTGTCCTGGAGCACACCCTGATCCTCAGGCTGCCTGGGGACAGGGAACTGCTGCTCCCCTGTTTAGGGTGGGCTGGGACAGGGAACTGCTGCTCCCCTGTTTAGGGTGGGCTGGGACACAGAACTGCTGCTCCTTGGGTTTAGGGTGGGTTGGGACAGGGAACTGCTGCTGCTTGGGTTTAGGGTGGGCTGGGACACAGAACTGCTGCTCCCTGGTTTAGGGTGGGCTGGGACAGGGAACTGCTGCTCCCCTATTTAGGGTGGGCTGGGACAGGGAACTGCTGCTCCTTGGGTTTAGGGTGGGTTGGGACACAGAACTGCTGCTCCCCGGTTTAGGGTGGGCTGGGATACCTTTGGAAACCCAAGGAACTGCTGCTCCCCAGTTTAGGGTGGGCTGGGATACCTTTGGAAACCCAAGGAACTGCTGCTCCCCAGTTTAGGGTGGGCTGGGACACAGAACTGCTGCTCCCCTGTTTAGGGTGGGCTGGGATACCTTTGGAAACCCAAGGAACTGCTGCTCCCCGGTTTAGGGTGGGCTGGGATACCTTTGGAAACCCAAGGAACTGCTGCTCCCCGGTTTAGGGTGGGCTGCTGGTGCCCTGCAGCGCCCCAGGAGCGGCTCCATCTCTGCTCTGTGGCAGAGCACCTCGCTCAGGCAGCGCTCCCCGCTGCCAGAACACATTTAATACTTGTGCTCCATAAAAGATCATTTCTTTCCAGGGAGAATTAGCGCACGCGGGGTGAGAGCGGTCCATATGTATAACCCATGCACGGTTATTCCTACAATTACAAGTAAGGGAGTGATAATTACCATGGCAATTTGCTTCTTTATGGATGAGCTTTCTCCAAATAGATGCAGGAATATCTCCTCTCTGTCTCTGTGTCCTTATGTTTAGCTTTTCTCCGAGATAAAGGTTCCACGGCAAACATTTTAAGGAAATTGGAGGTGCTTACTGGAAAGCCTCGTTTTTAAAAATGTTATAACATTTTTCACCAGTCACAGAACCAGCCAAATAAAAAAACTGTCCTGAAGAGTCCCCACGTCCTATTTCATGGCCAAGGGGCTCTTGGGAGGTAACCAAACGAGGGGAAAGTCTCCAAATGCATCATCATCCCCTGGGCTGGTTGGAGCGAGCGTGGGGCTCTCCCAGGGGTTATTCCCTGGGGCTGCTCATCTGCTGGGCTCGGCTTGAACCTTCTCCTGGTTCCCTTCCCCCTGGGAAGGGTCTGCCTTGGGCACAGGTGGCTCCATCAGTGCCAGGGGCTCCTCAGTGGTTCCTCTGGATTTGCCTCCTGACCCAGCCACCTTCTCTCCTGGCCCCAAAGAACATCAATGCCAAGAGAAAAAAATCAGTTTTGCCCACACTGAGGTCAATGGGATGTAGAAGTGCTTATTTACCAGAAGAATTGATTCATCAAGTGAATTATTCAGTAAAGATGGTGAAATTAATTGAATCACATGTTTTAACAAATGGAATCTGACTGGTTTTATTGTGTGTGTTCAGAGACCAGCAGTGGCTCTGCCTTCTGATCCAGGTTCCTCTGCTCAGTTGCTTGGCAAGAGAAATTTGGGTTTTTAGAATTTTACTCCTTGCTCTTAACTTTGCAGAAATCAGCATTACATTCTTCAGTTAACAGCAATCCTAAAACTGAGATATTTTAGCTACAGGTAAGGTTGACTTAAGGTGTGATTAAACCATCTGGGGGGAGGCTCATTTGCATGCTTTTATATCGAGGGATCGAATCAAATCAGTTTAATGTTGTGCCAGTTCAGAGCCATTTCTTTAGGGAAATGTGGGAAAATGCTTTTTGAAATGCAATTATGAGGCAAGCCTGAAGTCCTTTGCTTTTGTTCCTCTGGATGAGGAAGGAGTCCTCTCCTCAAGCCTAATCAAGAACACGTTTGTGTTTTGAACTGGATTTATTCAGCCTCCCCTGGAGCGTTCAGGTCAGTGCTGCTGCTTTCCAGGTGTGGTGTTGGCTGCCTTTGGGTGTCCCATCCCAAGGGATTACTGCAGGCTCCTGAGCAATGCATTCCAATTGAAACCATTCCATGGCTGCAGTATTTCTAATTGGCAGGAGTTGCTTTCTCTAGGCCTGTTTTATATTTAAAAAGTGATTTTTCCTCTTTGTTGTTCGAATCCAGTTCTGATTTCCTTAAAGATTTTCAGTGGATTGTACCACCAGAAAGACAAATCTGTTAGGTCAACTTTGATTACATTGGGGAGACATATTCCATTATATAATTCACTGGGGTCTGCACTACTCTTAAAGGAAAATATAAAGCTCCCTCAAATGTCAGGGTTTGATAGATTCAGAATGCAGCCCCTCCAAACTCCATTAGGCTCCTAATCTCTGGATCTCCTCGTGCTCCTCCCACCCAGAGCTCTGCTCCTTCTTGGAGGCACTTCTCCCAGCAAAGCCTGGGTGATTTAATCCTGCTTCCCTGGGAGGGATGCTGCCCTGTGCACCAGGGAGGGAAACTCACAGGGAATACTGGAGAGGCTCCTTGCTCTCGTTTAGAGATAACCAAATGTTGTATTTCCAATGTTTAATGCAAAGCACAAAGCCACGACGTGGTGTGTGCAGAGCCCTGCAGACCGAGAGCAGACGTGACTGAAAGGGGGTCAGCACAAAGAGGTTTTCCAGCATGAGGCTCCTGGCAAATGGATCAGATGGAATTGCAGGAACACTGGGAATGCTTACCAAGTTGTAAACTGCTCCTGTGGGGACATTACTGGTCTGGATAGCAAAATAAGGGGAATGCATGCACAAAAGGAGCATTTGAAGCTGAGAGGAGGGAAATTCTGCAAATTTAACTTGTAGTTTTAACAAAGTGTAACTCTTCCCGAAATAAGGAAGCAGCACCTGCTAACTGCACGCAGAAGTGAGAGCTTGTCGTGGCACCTGCACAGGAGGGGCTCGTGTCTGGCACAGGAGCTTCCGTGCTGCCGTTCCTGGAACTGCTTCATGGGTTTCAGGTCGAGGTTGGAGCATCAGGGGTTGCTGTGGGAATTGTCCTGGCAGTGCCAGGCTGGACAGGGCTTGGAGCAGCCTGGGACAGTGGGAGGTGTCCCTGCCATGGCAGGGTGGCACTGGGTGGGCTTTAAGGTCCTCCCCAGTCGGGGATTCTGTGAGCGTGTGGGGTCAGAAGTGTGGCCTCCCAAACCCAGAGCGAGTCAGTTCATAAATTATAAACAATTAGAAGAAACTGTAGCCACTATCAGAAGGGATCTGGAGGTGAAGCTGTGAGTAAGTTTTAGCAGAACAGGGAAAATGTTTCTCTGCTGGCTTTGCCCTAGCTCTGATTTAGGAGCAGACTAATGAAGGGTGAGCTGAGCCTGGGCTGCAGTGTGGCTTTGCTCTGTTTATTCCACAGAGGATTGGAATTGGTCGTTTTTACAGTCGTGTTTGATGGAGAGGGGAAGTTTTGCGTAGTTTGTCATGGCTGTGCTTTCCTTTTCCTGCCCAGCAAAAGGATCCCAGCATGTTTGGGGTTGGGAGGGACCCCAGAGCCCATCCCATTGCCCTGCCGGGGCAGGGACACCTTCCCGGGCTGCACTGCAGCCCAGAGCCCTGGGGGACGGCTGCAGCTCTGCCTGAACTTTGGGAACAGTAGCGTTTTGTCAGCAGCTAAATCTGTTCTCCGTGTGAACTGCCAACTCCTCGTGCGGTATAATTACCCGGCTCAAAACGGAGCTCGGGAGCTGGAAGTTACAGAACAGCTTGAGCCCCTGTTGTGGTGCACACAGCTCGTGCTCGGCTCCGCCGCGGGCCCGGCGCGCTCCTGACGATTCCTCGTCTGCTCCCACAGAGGCGTTTCCCGCTGCTCTGTGCCCCCCTGGCCACGGCCGGGGGGCTCCCTGGCATCCCCAGGCGCTGAGGCTCTCCCTGTCCCACCGCCCAGCAAAGGCTGTGCCCTGCCAGGGCAGCCCTGGCCCCCCTTCTCTGGGTGACAGAAAAGGGCTGATGGAACCGCTGCCCCTGGCGCTGCGAGCAAACAGCCTGCTTTCGGTGGTCTTTTCTGACTTTAAATTGCAGGAAAATGACAATTTTTCTCTTTAGAGGAGCTTGAGGCAGACTCTTTGCTGGGTAATGATGAAGGAAAGGTTTGCTTTGGCTGCCCTGGTTTCAAGCCCTGTCTAAATGTCACAGAAGCAGAATCCCAGACTGGCCTGGGTTGAAAGGACCTTAAAACTCCTTCAGTTCCAGCCCCCTGCCACAGGCAAGGACAGTTTCCAGCAGACCAGGAGCCTTGTGCTGCTTGAGGAGGATCTGTTGAGATTTGTGTGGAGGGTGATGCTAAAGCTGTCCTTTGTTCTCTGTTTCACCCTCCTGATATTTCATTAGTGGCATTTTCTTTCCCGTGACAAACGCGTGACAGGCCGTGCTGGAGAGTCCTGGGGACATCCTGGACATTTTTGGCTTGAACTGCAGGCGAACCTCTCTGCCCAGGGGGGTTTGGAGTGCCCATCCCTGGAGGTGTCCAGGCAATTCCTGGAGGTGGCACTCAGGGCTGGGGACAAGGTGGGCATGGGGCACAGCTCAGACTCGATGGGCTGGGAGGGCTTTTCCAGCCTCAGGGACTCTGGGAAAAGAGCTGTGTGCTGACAGAGAACAGCCTCCTTTTCCTCTTGACCACCAGCCTCCTGCTCCTTCTTTTAGCCCTTTCTAACTGCCCTTCACAACCTCTCCCCACATGGAAAAGGAACCAAAAGGAGGAGGCACTTTCAGGAGGTGAGCGTTCAAAAGGCTTTTTTCTCTTGGCTCTGAAATTTGTCTGATTGTGGAGAGGTTGTGGGAAGGTGCCTGGCTGTGTAAACTCCATCCTGAAGGCTTCAGGTGGACCTGAGCCTTGTTTGAGCTCTGTGCCCAGGAGTGAATTCCATCCTGGATGTTATTAAAAGTTTCCGTCCTTAACTGTGGCATGGCTCACAGCAAATGATCGCTTAAATCTCCAAAGTAATAAAGAGAGAGGAATTACAGTAATGTGGAAATCTCTGCTTCTGCAGAAAAACCCACGCCAGCCCCCATTATATTCGCATTGCATCTGACCCACAAACACTCCCTCAAAACGGAGATGGAATTTAGTGTTAATTAAACCATTCCAGGGAATTCGAGCCACGAATGATGGTGCTTGAATAAAACCACAAAAATATCATAAGGGGTAAGAGCACGTGGCATTTGTTCTGTCTGAAATCCTTGTGGTTTCTGAGCTGGGAGCTGGAAATGCCTGTTATCACCCTTTCCAGGAGTTCTGTACCACCGGGGTACGTGGCTGAGAGGCAGCTGCTGATAGGCAGGGCATAAAAGGTTGATAAATCACAAAAAAGACATACTTTTATGTGGAAAAAAATGCATTCAGCATTTTTTCCCGGGTAAAGTATGCAGAAAACCTGCTTAAATGGAGCATATAATTTTTAATGAATCAGACCCTTTCTCCTAGGAAATGAAGCAAGTATGATAAATATGATGGAAAGTGATGAATATCAAGGGTCTGGTAATCAGATCAGATTGGAAACCCACCTGAGGTTTGTGTGAAAGGTAGTAGCTCAAAAGGATTAGTCTTTAGGCCAGCAGACTTTGAGGGATGTGGGATCAATTGAAGGAATTTGATTGTAATCAATTAAGGGAAAATACTGCTGGAAGTAGGGGGGTATGAGAGGCACAATTACAGGGATGTGAGTGATTCACTGAATCAACAGCCTGGTGGCTTCAGGATTTATTTTGTATTTATTTTGAAGCAATCCAGGCATTACTTCCTGGGAATGCCCACCCTGCAGTGGAACTTCCCTTGCTGGAATTCCTTTACCTGAATTACCAAAATTCTGGTGTTGGCTGAGTACGGTGAGGTGCTAAAAGCCCTCGGGAGAGGGAATTCTCCCGTCTGGGAGCTGGCACGCAGCCCTGTGGGCTCTGCAGGTGTCTGGCCATCCTCGCAGGGCCGAGGGAAGGGAGGGGTTTGGAGGCAGCGAATGTAGAGCCAAGCTCTGAGCTCCACAAGGTGGATGTTTGGATTTGCCCATGTTTCTAAATGCCCTGGCCAGGATCTGCGCTCCAGGACCCCCGCACGGGCAGCAGACAGGTAAATGCCAAAGCTGAGCTTCCCTTGGTCCCTGCGAGCAGGTTTCCTTGGCTTCCAAGAACCAAATGCTCCAGAGCTCCCAACCAACTCTGCTGTCCCAGAGCAGGTGAGATGCATCCACACACCCTCCTCTGGCAGGCTGGCTGCAGTTTCCCTGCTTACTCAAGAGGAATAGTCCCTCGAATTTTAATCATTTGCCATTCACAGTTTTCCCTTAGCGTGTATTTATTGTGTTTCTCTTTGGCATTTTAAAAAACCCTACACTCCGTGGAAGCTCTTTGGGGCTTATGGCTTCTCACTTGATGATTATTTCTCTTTCCAAGGTGAAGTACTTGGATGGGAGCATGGAAGGGTGAGGCACCTGCCCTGGTGGCAGGGCAGCAGGCTGGCATTGCTCATTTCAGCTTCTCCCTCGTGGATGTTCCATGAGCTGTAGCCCCTGGCAAGGTGCTGTTTCCTGGGAGGGTTTTGCTGTGGAAAGGTTATTAAAGAACAAAGATGGTTTTAAAACCCTGTTCATGAGGCCTTCATGGCCATATCTGATTCAGCTGTGGCACAGGGTGGGGGGATTTTTGTCAGATTTAAGGAGCATGGACATGACAGATATTTAATTATTGCTCTCTCTCTCTCTCACACAATCTGCATCTATTCCAAACTTTACTCTGCAGTCTTTGTGATGTCATTGAATGATCTTGAAGTGGCAAACAATGTGCTTGTCTATTATGAGACAATCAGGCTGTCTTGGGACCAACTACTGGTGGTGTTTCAGAAGAATTTACAGGTGTTTAGCCATAAATCCTGAGCCTGAAGCGTCTGAATTTCATGGGTTTACATGGGCTTGGGCTTGACTTCCTTATTTAAAGGCAAAGGTGTGCATTGGTGCAGGAGGGAGGGGGGCAGTGGGATGCTCTGCTCAGGCAGGGGAGCTCTGCCCGTGACCAAGGGACACCCGCAGGTGCCAAGGGCGTCCTGCCAGGTTGTGCCTCCCGGGCACAGTGAGGGCATTCGCAGAGGAGCAGATTTGTCTGTGGCGCTGTTCTTGTTCGCAAGGTCGTGCAGCCCGAGGCACAAAATGGTTTGGGCTGGAAGGAACTTAAAAGCCCATCCAGTGCCACTCTCGTGGAAGGGACCCCTCCCACTGCCCCAGGCTGCTCCAGCCTGACCCTGGGCACTGCCAGGGATCCAGGGGCAAACACAGCTGCTCTGGGAATTCCAGCCCAGCCAGGAATTCCCAATTCCCAATCTCCCACCCATCCCTGCCCTCTGGCAGTGGGAGCCATTCCCTGGCTCCTGTCCCTCCATCCCTTGTCCCCAGTCCCTCTCCAGCTCTCCTGGAGCCCCTTCAGGCCCTGCAAGGGGCTCTGAGCTCTGCCTGGAGCCTTCCCTTCTCCAGGGGAACATTCCCAGGGCTCTGAGCTCTGCCTGGAGCCTTCCCTTCTCCAGGGGAACATTCCCAGGGCTCTGAGCTCTGCCTGGAGCCTTCCCTTCTCCAGGGGAACATTCCCAGGGCTCTGAGCTCTGCCTGGAGCCTTCCCTTCTCCAGGGGAACATTCCCAGGGCTCTGAGCTCTGCCTGGAGCCTTCCCTTCTCCAGGGGAACATTCCCAGGGCTCTGAGCTCTGCCTGGAGCCTTCCCTTCTCCAGGGGAACATTCCCAGGGCTCTGAGCTCTGCCTGGAGCCTTCCCTTCTCCAGGGGAACATTCCCAGGGCTCTGAGCTCTGCCTGGAGCCTTCCCTTCTCCAGGGGAACATTCCCAGGGCCCTGAGCTCTGCCTGGAGCCTTCCCTTCTCCAGGGGAACATTCCCAGGGCTCTGAGCTCTGCCTGGAGCCTTCCCTTCTCCAGGGGAACATTCCCAGGGCCCTGAGCTCTGCCTGGAGCCTTCCCTTCTCCAGGGGAACATTCCCAGGGCTCTGAGCTCTGCCTGGAGCCTTCCCTTCTCCAGGGGAACATTCCCAGGGCTCTGAGCTCTGCCTGGAGACCTGGGGGTCCTCCTGTCCTGGTGGGTCCCCTGTCCCGGTCCCATCCCGGTTTCCCATCCCGGTTTCCCATCCCAGTTTCCCATCCCGGTTCCCATCCCGGTTTCCCATCCCGGTTCCCCATCCCAGTCCCATCCCGGTTTCCCATCCCAGTCCCATCCCAGTCCCATCCCGGTTTCCCATCCCTGTTCCCATCCCGGTTCCCTATCCCAGTTTCCCATCCCAGTTTCCCATCCCAGTTTCCCATCCCAGTTCCCCATCCCAGTCCCATCCCGGTTTCCCATCCCAGTCCCATCCCAGTCCCATCCCGGTTTCCCATCCCTGTTCCCATCCCGGTTCCCTATCCCAGTTTCCCATCCCAGTTTCCCATCCCAGTTCCCCATCCCAGTCCCATCCCGGTTTCCTATCCCAGTCCCATCCCAGTCCCATCCCGGTTTCCCATCCCTGTTCCCATCCCGGTTCCCTATCCCAGTTTCCCATCCCAGTTTCCCATCCCGGTTTCCCATCCCAGTCCCATCCCGGTTCCCATCCCAGTTTCCCATCCCAGTTCCCATCCCGGTTCCCTATCCCAGTTTCCCATCCCAGTCCCATCCCTGTTCCCATCCCAGTCCCATCCCAGTCCCATCCCGGTTCCCATCCCGGTTCCCATCCCGCTCCGGGCGGGGCGGCGCCGCCTCTGCCGCCCTCTGCCGGGCACTGCAGGGACTGCGCCGCCGCTGCCCCGCCCGGGAACGCGCCCGCCTCAGCCGGGACTGACCCGGGCGGGCCCGGCCTTGCGGGACCCGGCTTTGTGTGGGCCCGGCCTTGCGGGACCCGGCTTTGTGTGGGCCCGGCTTTGTGTGGGCCCGGCCTTGCGGGACCCGGCTTTGTGTGGGCCCGGCTTTGCGGGGCCCGGGCTTTGTATGGGCCCGGCTTTGCAGAGCCCGGCTTTGCGGGGCCCGGCTTTGTGGGACCCGGCTTTGTGTGGGCCCGGCTTTGCGGGGCCCGGCCTTGCGGAGCCCGGGCTTTGTGTGGGCCCGGCTTTGCGGGGGCCTGGGCTTTGTAGTTGCTCTTTGTGGACCCAGCTTTGCGGGGCCCCGCTTTTTGGGACCCGGTCTTTGTGGGCCCGGCCTCGCGGCCCCGCTTGTCTCTGCCCTACAGCCGCCTCCCTGCTGCTCCAGCTCCTTCAAAACCTGAAATACCTTTTCCCTCAGGCGGCGCAAACGGAGCCCCACACGGCGCTGACCGTGGGGTTCGGCCCGATTGCTGTTCTGGGCTGTGCCCGAGGCGCCCTGCCCTGCAGCCGGGCAGTTTGTGCCCTCATGAGGCTCTGGGCGCTCCCCGGTGGGTGCTGGCCAGGCTGGGGGAGGCCAGCGCCCACCCTGTGCCCACCCTGTGCCCACGCTGTGCCCGCCAGGTCCCCATGGCGATGGGGAAGGGGATGGGGATGGGGATGGGGATGGGGATGCTCCCTGAGCTGCCCCTGCACAGCTGGGTGCAGTGTGAGCGGGCAGCAGAGAGGAGGGGGTGACCCGATCCCGGCGTTCCCGAGCGTGAGGGGGACGTGGGACCACTGCAGAGAGCCCCGAGGAGCCACGGAGCTGCTCCAGGGCTGGAGCCCCTCTGGAGCCGGGCTGGGAGAGCTGGGAATGTTCCCCTGGAGAAGGGAAGGCTCCAGGCAGAGCTCAGAGCCCTGGGAATGTTCCCCTGGAGAAGGGAAGGCTCCAGGCAGAGCTCAGAGCCCTGGGAATGTTCCCCTGGAGAAGGGAAGGCTCCAGGCAGAGCTCAGAGCCCTGGGAATGTTCCCCTGGAGAAGGGAAGGCTCCAGGCAGAGCTCAGAGCCCTGGGAATGTTCCCCTGGAGAAGGGAAGGCTCCAGGCAGAGCTCAGAGCCCTGGGAATGTTCTCCTGGAGAAGGGAAGGCTCCAGGCAGAGCTCAGAGCCCTGGGAATGTTCCCCTGGAGAAGGGAAGGCTCCAGGCAGAGCTCAGAGCCCTGGGAATGTTCCCCTGGAGAAGGGAAGGCTCCAGGCAGAGCTCAGAGCCCTGGGAATGCTCCCCTGGAGAAGGGAAGGCTCCAGGCAGAGCTCAGAGCCCTGGGAATGTTCCCCTGGAGAAGGGAAGGCTCCAGGCAGAGCTCAGAGCAATCCCTGGGAATGTTCCCCTGGAGAAGGGAAGGCTCCAGGCAGAGCTCAGAGCCCTGGGAATGTTCCCCTGGAGAAGGGAAGGCTCCAGGCAGAGCTCAGAGCCCCTTGCAGGGCCTGAAGGGGCTCCAGGAGAGCTGGAGAGGGACTGGGGACAAGGGATGGAGGGACAGGAGCCAGGGAATGGCTCCCACTGCCAGAGGGCAGGGATGGCTGGGAGATTGGGAATTCCTGGCTGGGCAGGTGGGATGGGCAGGGGGCAGGGATGGATGGGAGATTGGGAAGGAATTCCTGGCTGGGAGGGCGGGCAGGCCCTGGCACAGGTTATTCCATGGATGCCCCTGGATCCCTGGCAGTGTCCAAGGCCAGGCTGGGGCTTGGAGCAGCCTGGGACGGTGGGAGCAGCTGTGGTGCAGCCCGGCCGGGCCTGTCGGGCTGCTTGTGCTGATCTCCCTGGTCTCGGGCAGCTCTGACTGCCCACTTCAGGAGAGGGACACGTCCATGAGGAGAGGAGAGGCTGTTGGAATGGCTGAGAAACTCGTTTAACCAAAGCAGACAAACAGCTGCAGAGGGACTTTGTGAAGGAGAACGGAGAGGGCTGGGTCACAGCCTGGGGGTGCCCGGAGCTGCTCCTGGCTGTGGCCAGAGGGCTCCGTGCTGCCCTGGCCCCCGCTCCCTGTGCGGCCCCTCACGGCTGATTTCTCACTCAGAACCGTTCCGTGGCACCAGGCTCGTCCTTCAGAGCCGCTGCTGAAGCAGAGGAAAGGGGCCTGCAATTCCTCACGTGTGCAGCCAACCCATCCCCGGCCACGTCTCGCTGTAATTAAACACTGCTGTACCTCACGTGAGATTGCTACGCTGGGACAGCCAAAGAGCCTCAGGTGGGTTGCTGGTCCTGAGTGTGAGGGGGGTTAGGGCTAGGGTTAGGGGTTAGGGTTAGGGTTAGGGGTTAGGGGTTAGGGTTAGGGTTAGGGTTAGGGTTAGGGGCAGGGTTAGGGTTTAGGGTTAGGGCTAGGGTGGGTTAGGGGTTAGGGTTAGGGGTAGGGGTAGGTTAGGGTTAGGGTTAGGGTTAAGGTTTAGGGTTAGGGGTTAGGGTTAGGGGTTAGGGGTTAGGGGCAGGGTTAGGGGCAGGGTTAGGGTTTAGGGTTAGGGTTAGGGTTAGGGTTTAGAGTTAGGGTTAGGGGTTAGGGTTAGGGGTTAGGGTTAGGGTTAGGTTAGGGTTAGGGGTAGGGTTAGGGTTAGGGTTGCACAGCGTTAGGGTTAGGGTTAGGGTTAGGGTTAGGGTGGGTTAGGGGTTAGGGTTACGGGTTAGGGTTAGGGTTAGGGTTAGGGTTAGGATTAGGGTTGCACAGCGTGCTCAGGGGCTGCCCCAGAGCTTCCAGCAGTGCTGGAATGCACCCCCAGGCTGCTGCACCCGCCTGTCTGGAGGGGAATTGATCCCCGATTTAACTCACAAATCGATCATAACAGCTGAGATTATACTGCCAATCCTTATTTAGTGGATTGCTATCAATTAGCACCTAAAATGTTTGTGTAATGTACTGTTAATGCCTGCCTGCCACAGCTTCCTGTGACTCCAGGTACAATTTGGGTGGGAGACCAAATCAGCCCCCAGCTGGGCCAGGGGAGCTCAGGGTGGGCAGCAGCAGGAATTTCCCCATGGAAAGGGGGCTCAGGGATTGGAAGTGCCCAGGCAGGTTTGGAGTGCCCATCCCTGGAGGTGTCCCAGGAATTCTGGAGGTGGCACTCAGGGCTCTGGATGGGCACAGGGTGGGCGTGGGGCACAGCTTGGATTTGATGATCTTGGAATGCTTTTCCAGGCTCAGGGATCCTGGGATTCTGTGGATTTTTTGAGGTGTGTTTAATTACAGTCACATTCTTCGCACTCCCCTGTTCTCTACTCTCTGGTCAGTTGTACCAAGGTTTCAGGCTGTCAGTGTTTCAGGGATAAAATCTGTACTTACAAAGGCAAAATTAAAGGGTTTGACTCTTTTTTTTTTTCCCTTCCATTTCTTTTTTTTTCTCATTTACCCATTGGTAGCACTGGTGGGGGTGTTTTAAAGGCTTTGCCGAGATTATTTTTTATGGAGGCCTAACGAGCAAGGGAAGATGGTATTTTGTGAAAATCAGGTCTCAAACAGCTCCAAGAGAAGTTTCTTTTGCCCAGCCCGTGCCCGTGGGTTGTGTGGTGAGCTCCTGGCTCGGGGCAGAGTGTGCACAGCTCGGCACAGGGCTGCTGGCACGGCTTTTATGGATGTGCTGAGATGCTGCTGATCAGCCTGGCAGCACATCTGATGCATGAAGGTAATTACAAATACAATAGCAATTGATGTGATCACGGTGCTAGCACGTGTGCCCCGCTCCGGGCAGTGACTGGGGCTCCCCAGGGCTGTGGGAGCGTTCCCTGGCCCCTGCAGCAGGAGAAGGCTGGCTGTGGGGGCAGAGCCTGCCCAGAGCCCCCGTGATTGCTGGGGTCACACTGCTGTGTGCACTGAAAGGGCTCGCTCTGTGCCCTGCCCATGAAACCTGAATTTTAGAGATTTTTGCCCATGCTTAGCTCGCCTTTTTTTCCCCCCTAAAGGCAAATAACCAGCCAGGTAGAGTCTGACTTGCTGAAAAACATCTTGCACCTCAACTTAAGACTGAGAAAGGGAATTAAAAAAAAAAAAAAAAAAAAAATTACATCAGACATCTTTTTAAAAATAAAAATTAAAATCTAAGCCACAAGACACTCACCCCCCAGCTTTATGGTGTGTTTTAGCTTATGGTTATTCATTTCTGCATGCAGCAGTGTGCTTTGGGAAGCCCATTTTTTGGAGCTCAAGCTAGTTAGCATCACATAATTTAGGATGCCTGCAATTATGGGATGCATTCAGGCAGGCACCAGTGAGGACTGGTGAGCGTTTTCCTGTTGGGATACAAGCTCCTCGTACCAACTGCCACATGAAAAGCAAAGCTGTGGAGGAGACATCAAAGCAGAGCTGCTCCAAAGGCAGGGGATGATTCTGCAGCAGCCACAAAGGAAATATTGAACCAGATCAGAGCCCAGCTGGGCACTGGCACCTGGTGAGACTCACCCAGAGCAGTCCAGGTGGGAGCTGGGGCCATCCCCAGGCAAGGGGACACACTGGGCTTAGGAGCACTTCAATAACCGGTGACTTCCTTCAAGCTCTGTGCATCCTTCTGCAGTTAGGAAGGGCTCTTGTGGTAAAACACTGACTTTTGGGGCTTCACAAAGCCCGTTGTGCTTCTGCACATTCAGTGATGAGCAGTTTGTGATGCGTTTGGTCTCCTGTCCAGTGGTCATGCAGCTGCTGGTGAATTTTAACTTCCAGTTTCTGCAGTTACTGGGTGACTTCTGTCCTTCACTCTGCCTTCTTTAGTGTCCAGTGGCCTCGAGACCCCCAGCCCTGGCTTTGCACCACAGGACATGGTTTTGGCAAGTCTTGTCCTCGCTGGTTCTGCTGCTGCTCCTCCCTGACACCTTTTTCCTACGAAACACCCTCGGCTCTGGCACATCTCTGTAAATTGGGGGTGAACCCAGAGGCATCAGCAGGGAGGAGCTCATGAACGGGGAAAGCCAGGAGAACCTGCAGTGCCTGCAGGTGGAGCAAAGCCCACCCTGTGCTGCCTGCCAGGCTCCTGCCTCCCACGCCTGCTCTCTAACCCAGGGCAGCACCAGTCTGTGCTGCAGCCACGTGAGAGGGGAGCTGGGGGAACTGGGACCTCTCCTGGGGCACTGGGGGAACTGGGACCTCTTCTGGGGCACTGGGACCTCTTCTGTGGCACTGGGGGAACTGGGACTTCTCCTGGGGCACTGGGGGAACTGGGACCTCTCCTGCTTCATGTGAGATGGGCACTGGGGGAACTGGGACCTCTTCTGGGGAACTGGGACCTCTCCTGGGGCACTGGGAGAACTGGGACTTCTCCTGGGGCACTGGGGGAACTGGGACCTCTCCTGGGGCACTGGGAGAACTGGGACCTCTCCTGGGGCACTGGGGGAACTGGGACCTCTCCTGGGGCACTGGGGGAACTGGGACCTCTCCTGGGGCACTGGGGGAACTGGGACCTCTCCTGCAGCCATGTGAGATGGGCACTGGGGGAACTGGGACCTCTCCTGGGGCACTGGGGGAACTGGGACCTCTTCTGGGGCACTGGGACCTCTTCTGGGAAACTGGGGGAACTGGGGCCTCTCCTGCAGCCACGTGAGATGGGCACTGGGGGAACTGGGACTTCTCCTGGGGCACTGGGGGAACTGGGACCTCTCCTGCTTCATGTGAGATGGACACTGGGGGAACTGGGACCTCTTCTGGGGAACTGGGACCTCTCCTGGGGCACTGGGAGAACTGGGACTTCTCCTGGGGCACTGGGGGAATTGGGACCTCTCCTGGGGCACTGGGAGAACTGGGACCTCTCCTGGGGCACTGGGAGAACTGGGACTTCTCCTGGGGCACTGGGGGAACTGGGACCTCTCCTGGGGCACTGGGAGAACTGGGACCTCTCCTGGGGCACTGGGAGAACTGGGACCTCTCCTGCTTTATGTGAGATGGACACTGGGGGAACTGGGACCTCTTCTGGGGCACTGGGAGAACTGGGACCTCTCCTGGGGCACTGGGGGAACTGGGACCTCTCCTGCTTTATGTGAGATGGGCACTGGGGGAACTGGGACCTCTCCTGCAGCCAGGTGAGATGGGAACTGGGGGAACTGGGACCTCTCCTGGGGCACTGGGGGAACTGGGACCTCTCCTGCAGCCAGGTGAGATGGGAACTGGGGGAACTGGGACCTCTCCTGGGGCACTGGGGGAACTGGAACCTCTCCTGGGGCACTGGGACCTCTCCTGGGGCACTGGGGGAACTGGGACCTCTCCTGCAGCCAGGTGAGATGGGGAACTGGGGGAACTGGGACCTCTCCTGGGGCACTGGGACCTCTTCTGTGGCACTGGGGCACTGGGACCTCTCCTGGGGCACTGGGAGAACTGGGACCTCTCCTGCAGCCAGGTGAGATGGGAGCTGGGTCCCCTCCTGCATCCAGGTCCCTCTGGCTGGATGAGCTGACCAAGGAGCGTGGCTGGTGCCTGTCTGTGCTGCTCAGAGCAGGCTGTGGCTACTGGCACCAGTCCCTCTGAGTGCTCGTGTGACATGGCCACTGAATCCGAGTGTGTTTGTAGTTCCTGCTGCAATGCACAGAAGGTGCCACTTGTGCTTGCACAGAAACCCAATAGTCCAACGTGGTTTTGGTTGGAAATAATTTGAACAGCTTCCAGTGGTGGAATTCTGAAGCTGATCAGGTGTTCTGGGTTTTTATTTGTTGTTGAGAACTTTGGTTGTACTATCCAGACATTATGAAGGAATTCTTCAGGAAGGAATTCCTGTCTGGGAGGGTGGGCAGGCCCTGGCACAGGTGCCCAGAGCAGCTGTGGCTGCCCCTGGATCCCTGGCAGTGCCCAAGGCCAGGCTGGACAGGGCTTGGAGCAGCCTGGGACAGTGGGAGGTGTCCCTGCCATGGCACTGGAGTTCTTTTCCATGTGTTTGGGGGTAGCAGCAGCTGCACTGCCACGTTCTGCAGGTGCTGCTGACACAGGAAGCCTCCAGTTCTGCTTCCCCCCAACTTCCCATCCCAAGGAAGGCACTTGGAAGAGCACTTCAAGATCTCAGCTGAGAATCAAATCAGAAAAGGTTCTTCTTGTGAACGGTTGATCAGCCTCAGCTCGCCTTGGCTGCAATGTGATTTAAGAGTACTTAGCACCTTGCATTAATTGGCTCTAAATGGGCAAAAGGCATTAAAATGAAATTCTTTTAATTAAGTGACAATAAGCATTCCGTGCTCCGGCACTCAGCTGTAAATTGTTTTGGAAGCCCTTGCCTGGGGAGCCCACGGATGGCTCCTGGTGCCAGGGCAGAGCTGCTGCCCCGGGAGAGGCGGCCGGGCTCGGCCCGCCGTGTCCCACTGGCCCCAGAGAAAAGCTGGGTGAGGAGCTGCTCTGCTTGCTTCCCTCCCTGTCTGCAGGAGCCTTGGCTCTGGCTCCCGGTGAGCTCTGCAGACAGGCCGTGTCTGCTCTAGGGCAGAATTCCGTGATATTCCCTGCGTCTGCTCATTGGCCCAGTGCTTTTATCCATGGGCAGAGGGGATAACGTTGGGAAACTTCAGCAGGTGGTCGCATTCTAGCGAGTGTGGGGTGTGTGGGGTGCCCAGCGCCGGGGCTGTCACTGCCAGCAGCGTTTGGGGGTGCCAGGGGCAGGTTTGGGGCAGGGACATGAGAGCCCTGCGGGCAGCCCCGCTGAGGAGCTGCTGTGGGAGAGGGTCCCTCCCTGCGGGGTGAGAGCCGGGGCTGCTGTGCAGCTGTCCTTCCCAAACACAGCGTGGCACCGGGCTCCTGTCCCCGTTCCCTGTCCCCGTTCCCTGTCCCTGTCCCCGTTCCCTGTCCCTGTTCCCTGTCCCGTTCCCTGTCCCCGTTCCCTGTCCCCGTTCCCTGTCCCTGTCCCTGTTCCCTGTCCCGTTCCCTGTCCCCGTTCCCTGTCCCCGTTCCCATCCCTGTCCCCGCTGTCCCCTCGTGTCTCTCCCGCCGAGCTGCCCCCACTCTGTTTAACCGGGATTTGTCCCTCCGATCAGGCAGTGCTGGGGCAGGAAGGAGAAATCCTACACCGCTCCCTCGGCTTTGCCTTTTCATCCCATTTGGATGCAATCAGCTCCTCGGAACCCGCTCCTCTCCGTGAATGTAAATCTCATTAAAGCCCTCTTGGTTCCCTGCCCACTTCTCCACCATGAATCCGATCGCTGTCATTATTTCTGCCTGTGTCACTTTTATTTTCTCTTACCTTTTCCCCCTCGGTTTTATGTAAATAATGTTTGGATAATGGAGTGAAATGGTTTCCATGGTGCTGAACAAATACAGGTCATGGTGTGTGGGACTCCTCTGCACCTGAACATAAAGGTGAACATGTATATAATTTTTAATTATTTGCTTTCTTACAACTAAGAAATAAGTTTTGTGTCTCTTTTAGCATAATTTTTGCTGACGAGAAAAATTAGTTCATTACGAATTCTGCCAAAAATAGTTCTGCCTTTCAAATGGTAATTTTTTCACTGTATTCACCCATTTTTTTTTCTTTTAAATGACACTATCATGCATTACACCATCTGATTAAGAAATCTGCTGGAATAATATTTACACTGAACATCTGTCATTGGCAGCTGTAAGTGTGTTCTGTATTTATCTACAAGAACTCGAGCTCGGAGCCCCTTGCAGGCAGCAGAACTTCCAGAGCAGGGAAGGAGCTCTGGATGCCTGGCTGTGCCTTGTCCTGGGATGGGTTAAAGAGATGGATCCTTACGTTGGGAGCCAGTCTGGAGTCACGAGGGCTGTTTGTAAAGCGCTCCCCGGCCCTCGGTGGTGTCAGTGTTGCAAGGGCAGTTCTGCAGGAAGATGAGGATGCTGGGTTCAGGGATGTGCCGGGAACCCCAGGGCTGGATGGTGCCAGGGCACCGGGAGGGTGGTGCTGCTGCTGCTGCCCCTCGGAGCCCGCTGCTGTGCTGCCCTGCCAGCCCCCGGGCTCTGCTGTCCCCGCTGAGCCGAGAGGAGCCTGGATGAAGCCAGCAGGGCAGGGCTGAGCCCCTGGCAGTGCCCTCCCGTCGCAGCCTGCGCGCCCTGCCCCGCTCTCAGACGGCTTTCTCACGCTCTGCAAACAAGGAAAGAGGATTTCACTCATCCTCAAAGAAAGAGGATGATAAAACGGAGTTTGTGAGCTTTATCTCATTGTCTGAGGTGCCATCTAAATAGAATTTACATTGTCTAGCCCCACTTAGGTCCTGCCTTTCCCTGTGCACTCTGCAGAGGAGCTGAGCTGGGGTTTGGAGCTGCTGCCCCCAGCTCAGGGCTCTGCAGGTGTGACCCACAGAGTGCCAGGGGTGCAGGGACCTGCTCGGGCTCCTGGGGTGACACGGGAACTCAGCCCCACGTGGAACAGGGTGGCACTGAATCCCGGAGGGAACGCTAAAGAACCTGTCTTTGAAGATTTAGTTTAAACTAAGATTACCATTTTTAGTGCCGTTTTAACAAGTAGCAGTTGTTTTGCTGTTCACAAACTTTGCCCTTCTTAGCAAAACTTGGGGTGAGTCTTGGAGTGAAGGGGGGAGTGACCTGAAATAATGAAATCCTCACCGAGTGAGAACCTTAACGACCAGCTGAAAGCACATTGTCAGCTCTACACTGTGGGAAAACTTGCAGACATGAAGCTGTGCCTCACTCTGAAACTCAGCCTGGGCTGGATTGTCAAGGCAAAAAAAAAAAAAAAAAAAAAAAAAAAAAATCCAGACATGAAGTTCTTCAATTGAAAATTCCCTGCCACAGTTTTGAAGCATTTGCATCTGGAATGAGTTCCCTCGGCTGGGGACACGAGCCTTGGAGTTGTAGGGTTGCTGCAAGGACCAGAGACAGCAGCGTGAGGCTGAAGTGACTAATCAGACAGAAAAAGAAATGCTGGAGCCAACAGACTCGAGAACAGTCCGTGGGCAATCTGTGGTTATCCCTGCTATTGAAAACGAGCTGTTGAATGGATCAGAGGAACTTACAAATGGAAGTGCTAAATTAGCATCAACAGAAGTTTGTGTAGGGGTGACTCACACACGGAAAAGGAACTCGGTGTTTATCACAAAAACTTCCACTGCAAAGAATTCATCTGTTACTCCGAGCATCGCCTTGAGCTGGTCCTGGTGGCGAGGGAGGGATTATTCTCATCTGAGGACGTGTTGTCCCCAGCTGATGGCATTAAACAAGGCCCTGCCCAGGGTGGCCTGGCCAGTGCCACCCCCCCACCCCTGCCTGGAGGTGACAGCAGCACCAGTGAGCCCTGCAAGGACCTCACCTGCCCCAGCCAGGTGCTGCCGTGCTGAACCTGGGGGTAAAGGTGCGTCAGTGGCCTCACGGGTCTGAGTTCTGCTCTTTTCCAGCTTCAGCAGGGCTCGGTGGGTGCTGGGGAGCAGCAGAGGACACGGGGGGGTTCTGCACGTGCAGCTGGGAAGTGTGATGTGCTGGGGACTCCTGAGGGGGGACAGGCTTCCTTCATACCCTCATGAGGGCATCTGAGAAAGGGAGGAGGTGTTTCTTGGAGGGGATGAAAAATGCAACGTTGCATTTTAATTTAGGTCATGCAGGTTCTGTTTCTAGTTTAGGTCCCACAGATTCTGTTCCTGGAGCTGGCTCTTAATAACAAAGCAAACCAAGTCAATGAGGAGTCCTTGGGCTGCACCCCTGGCCACCACCTGGAAGTCCCTTGCCCGCGTGCACGGTGCCCACGTCCCTCTGGGATGGTTCAGAGGGAAGGCTCTGGGTGAGGGTTTGGTTTAATGCTATGTTTAGACAACGCTTTAGCTCACCAGTTTCCAAAAACACAAACAAACATGGGATTTATATAGGTTGGAAAGTCAGACCTGCCCTCCTAATCTTGATTATTTGAAGGAGCAGTTGTGTCTATCCTTAGAGAATCCCAGGATCCCTGAGGCTGGAAAAGCCCTCCCAGCCCCAAAGTCCCAGCAGTGCCCCATGCCCACCTTGTCCCCAGCCCTGAGTGCCACCTCCAGAATTCCTGGGACACCTCCAGGGATGGGCACCCCAAACTTCCCTGGGCAGTTCCAAGGCCTGAGCGCCCTTTCCATGGGGAAATTCCTGCTGATGTAATTCTCCTTCCCCTGGGGCACACCCCACCATTTTCAGAAGTCCCATTTGAATTGTGGAGTGAAGCCAGCTGTCTCCATTCCTGCTGCGTCACATTACGGGGTAGGGAGAGCAGGCTGCTAACAACAGTCTTTAAGAGATATTCATAAACATGATTTTCCCTGAAGTTTTGACATGGAAAAGTTTGTGAGGAGAATTATGGCTCTTATTATCAGCAATATGTTAAGGGCTAAATTTAGTTACTGATGTGGCAGGAAACTATGGGAGTAGTTTTGGTTTAGGCTGAGGCTGAAGCAAAGCAGCCCACCCTCCTCAGGAATTAATGGAGGCTTTCATTCTTCCTGGCAGAGCTACTTTATCATTCATATGACTAAACAGACAATCAATTTAACAGCAACGTATGGGAATGGAGGGAATGAACAAATAAGCTATGAATGATGAGAATAGAAAAATCAAGCCCCCCTCCCTTATTCCCTTTTAATGGCTAATACCAACAGGGACAAGACCAGTAAAAAGAGGTTAATGAATTGCAAAGATCCTTTAGAAAGTGATTGACTGGTATTGAAGCTCAGTCAAATCAGTCATAAATATTTACTTTTATTAGCAACAGTGGGTTGCCTGTTATTTTCAATTGATTTTTAAAGCTGTCAGAAATCTACCACTGTGACTATTATCAAGTGTTTTATTTCATCGATATTTGAGCTGCAAGGGGCTGGAGGAGCCCCTGTCCTGAGCCCCTGTCCTGAGCTGCCTGGGGAGTGCTGCTCCCAAAGGATTGGCAGAGGGAAGTCGAGGCCCTCCCCCCGGGAGTGTCCCTGTCCTTCCCTGTGACACTGAACCCCCGGGATGTCACCCCGTGTCCTCGCGGGGTTTCTGTGCCACCCTCAGCAGCTGCCCAGGGCTGGGGCTGTGCTGGGGTTTGGGAAGGAGCCTGGTGGTCCCTGGCAGCCCCTGGGAAGGAGCCTGGTGGTCCTGGGCTGGGCTGGGGGAGCCCCAGGCAGCCACCCGGGATGTCCCCGGGGCACAGAGCCGTCCCAAAGGCGCTGCCCGGCCAGGCTGCCAAGGGAGATCCTTCCCCAGGTGCTGTTTGCTGTGTGCTGCAGCCCAACCACATCATTCAAAGGGAAATAACAAAAGGAATTTCCCAGAGATAACAACAAAGAGTTAACATTTCCCAGGGCAGACAAGTTTCCAATTCAATTAGTTTTAATGAACCTTCTGCTCACTGGTTACTGAACTAGAAAGAACAGCAATAAATGCCCAGAGGAAAGAGAGAGAGGATATTAAAGGAGGGTTAGTGTATAGTATATAAATTTCCAAGTTGACTAAAAGAGTAGCCTTGATATAGTTTTAGGAACCAAACCTGCAATATCATCTCTGCTTTCCCTTCCCAGCTGTCACCCACACTGGATAAACCTTCCCCCGTCCTGATCCTGCCAAATTATTGACCCTCTATTGTCTCTGGAAACACTGGGAAAAATGATAAATTGGTTTTTTGGTCATTTTTAAATCAACTGTACAGCTTTTTTTTTTTTTTTTTAAGAAAAAAAATAGTTGCAGTATTAGTATTTCATAAGTCAAGTGCAGAGAAAGCAGGAGTTAATAAGAAAACGAAAAAGCAAATATAAATTCTGTAGTGAGAACTCTGTATTTGATGTATTTTCATATGAAACGCACAGTAATTTTTAAAAAAAAGAAAGCTTTGAGGCTGTTGTTTAGCCCGTTATTAACAGCATTCCCATGTACGTTTGCTTTAAGTTTAAATATTAATTTAGTATGAATTTTGGCCGCTGAAATTGTGGAATTTTCCTCTGGTGCTTCCAGAGCCCGGCAGAACGTGCCAGGGCCCGGTTAACACGCAGCCACCCCGGTGCATGTGTTTGCACACCCCTGCTGGCTCAATATTTGACAGAAATAATAGATTTTAATAAGTGCTGCATATTGCATTATTGTTTCAAAGAGCCTTTGCTGCTATATGAGGATTTTTTTCCCCCCCCAACTCGCTGAATTTCCTTGGAATTAGCGACGTGCACTTAAAATAGTTCCCTGCCTGCTTGCTTCTGTCAGCAGTGGCAAACACTGGGAAAACCCTGCACAGCATTTATCATTCATCTGTAATCTAACATGAATTTACAACAAAAACCTCAGGTTTCCTTCCTATACTGGGAGAAGTGAAAGGCAAAATTCTGCTTGCAGTGTTTTTCAGTGGCGCTGGTTTTTACCCAGTGCTGGTTTTTACCCAGTGCTGGTTTTTACCCAGTTTTTACCCAGTGCTGGTTTTTACCCAGTGCTGGTTTTTACCCAGTTTTTACCCAGTGCTGGTGGAGCAGCAGATTTCCAGTCCTGTCCAGTCCTGCTCAGCTGTGCAGCTCAGCAAAGCCAGGCTCATTTAAACCCCGCAGCCTCCCTCGGTCCCTGTGCAGCACAGCCACACCTTGGGCATGGCAATAATCCTACAGCCACCTCAAACACCAGAAATACACATCCTGAAGTGAGGCTTTGCCATTGTCAAAGTCTGAGCTGTTAGATCCCACCTCCTTTCCTTGCTGCTTAGTGTGCAAGATCAGTTCCAAAGCAAGCAGGGCTCTTAGGCTGGGTTTCTGTTTTAATTTTATTTTGTATACAGTAGCTGGACCAAGGTTGTTTTTTTTTTTTTTTTTTTTTATAAGTCCAAAAAGTAACCACAAATAGAGAGGTTTTTTTCTTTAAGTACTACAATAGGCTGGCTGTATTTCCCATTTATTTTCCCATTCCCAGTTTTATTTTCCCAGCAAAGCACAGCAGAGAACACCCTTCCCCACTGCAGACAAACTGCAGTTTTTGCTGTACAAAGCACTAAACTCTTACTTTGATTTTTTTTTTTTATTCTCCCGTGTTCATAACACGATAGAAAATTATGACAGTAATTTTACAGGCTGTTTGCAAAGGAACAAATGGAGCAGCTGAGGGGAAGTTCTTCAGGAACGGAAATATTTGTGTTTGTGGAAAGTGTTCTGGGGCAGGGCTGGGTTTGGGATGGGTGCTGAGGGCTCAGAATTGATGCTGAGGGGCAGGGATGGGTTTGGGATGGGTGCTGAGGGTTCAGAATTGATGCTGAGGGCTCAGAATTGATGCTGAGGGTTCAGAATTGATGCTGAGGGTTCGGAATTGATGCTGAGGGTTCAGATTTGATGCTGAGGGCTCAGAATTGATGCTGGGGAGCAGGGATGGGTTCAGAATTGATGCTGAGAATTAAGAATTGATGCTGAGGGGCAGGGATGGGTTCGGAATTGATGCTGAGGGCTCAGAATTGATGCTGAGGGTTCAGAATTGATGCTGAGGGCTCAGAATTGATGCTGAGGGTTTAGATTTGATGCTGAAGGCTCAGAATTGATGCTGAGGGTTCAGATTTGATGCTGAGGGGCAGGGATGGGTGCTGAGGGTTAAGAATTGATGCTGAGGGGCAGGACTGGGTGCTGAGGAGTGGAACAGCTCCAGTCCTGCATGGCTGGACCAAACCAACTCCTGCACTGGGATCCAGCCCCGATCCTGGTGCAGGGGAGCTGGGGATGAGGAGATGCCTGACATCAGCCAGTGGGTTTCTAATTGCTGCCCTCTGGATTTTTTGTGTCCTTGGCTGAGTCCTGCCCCTGCTGGCACTGGGAATATCTGCTCCTCACGGCGGCAGGGTCGGGGGTGAGCCCCGCACCCGTTTTTAGGAGCAGGGCCCACCCCAGCAGTGCTTTCTGCTCAGATGCTGAGCCTGGAGCGGGCTGGCAGCTCCTCCCCAGCCCGCTGAACCCCGGCGAACGCGCTGCAGAATGCTGGGAAGGCGAACGAGAACAATGGGGGAGATAAAATAACCCTGCCTTCCAGTCTCTGAAATAGCAGCTCCAAGTCTAGAACTTGCCTCTAAGATATTACAAGAACTTTGCCAAGTAGCACATGAGAAAATAGAGCCCACAGCCATATAGTAAGCAAAAAAATTCTGTTTGAGTATTGACATGACAGTTTTTGAAAGTTCAAGCAGAAAACCAATTATAATGAGCACTGAAAAGCCCGAAGCCCTGCTGTTCAATAAATAAAAAAGTACAACAAACTATTTTCCAAAAAGGTTCTAGAGAGTTTCTTCTTGTCCCACTACTTACAATATGATTACATAAATAGTCTCTATTTGCTGTTGAATTGCCAGGCAGCTGTATTAAAGTACAAATCAAATCAAGTCAGGATTAGAAAGTAAAAGAGCATGGTTTAAAGTAATCTATCCCCCAGGAACTGTGCTCAGATTCATCAAACAGAGCTTAAAGTACAGTATATCTTATACCCTTGTGTTTCCATGCTGCACTGCTGCACAACCAGTTATTATTTTTGATATCCAGAGAATGTTGCTCGTAGCTTTGGAAGGCTCACTTGCTTATTTAAAGTACCAGAAACCTTCTCTGTCACTTATTATTATTTCTCTTGGTTAAGATTCATGAGGAGGCCGTGAGTGTGGAAGGCACGGAGCTGCTTTATTGATCGCATCGTATTTGCCTCCCCTGAATTACTCGAAACCGGCGCCGTGGATAAGGGAATGATGTGTTTGCCTCCCGCTCCTGCTGATCTGCAGGTGCAATATTTTTAAAAGCTTAAGCCCTGTGCGTGGTTCTGCCTCATCAGCAGAGCTGCCCTCCCGGGCTGGAGGGGCCCTGGGCCCCGGAGCCAGGTCAGTGATCTTTAGGTGAGCAGAGCTCTGACACCAGGGTCCCTGGGCAAAAGCATTTCTGCTGCTTCAGGAGCACAACTGGCTCCCAGAACGAGTTCAGTCACACCCCGAGCATGACTTGAGAAAGCTTTTCTGAGTCCCTGTTTTGAGCCTCAGCAGGGCGAGACCCCCTTTGTCTCCACTGGGGCTGGCAGAGGATCCCAGAGTGGCAGAGGAAGGGCAGAGCCTCGGCCTCTTCTGTGTCATTGTCCCTGGGACCTGGGCAGAGCAGCCCCAGCCTCGGGTCACTCCTGATGGCCAAAAGGCAGCGTGCAGCAAGCACAGCTCCTAGGGATGAATCTGGCTTAAAAATAGCCTGGCTGGATGCTCAGCAGCTGCTGGGCAGCAGATAGTTCCAGAATCCTTCCCGAGGACACCCCTCGGGGGCTCTGGGTGCAGCTCTTTGGGCTCAGGAGGGGTCCTGGGGCAGGGCTGCCTCTGGCCTGTCCTGTGGCTCAGCACAGGAGCAGGAGGAGGAGCTGGGACACTGAGGACTCCTGACAGGGAATTCCTGCCTGACCCGGTGGATCGGGGAGGCTCTTCCTGCCTGCCCTCTGCAGCACAGAGCAGGAGCACTGCCCGTGTCCGCTGCCAGTGTTGTGTTGTGAGGAAAGGGCTCCAAGTGGAGCCGGGGAGCTGGAGGCTGGATTTTAGGGAGCATTTCCTCATGGAAAGCGCTGTCAGGCATCGGGACAGGATGCCTGGGACAGCGGTGGAGTCACCATCTCTGGAAGCACTCAAAACCTGTGAACGTGGCACTTGGGGACAGGGGCTGGTGGTGGACACCGTGCTGCTGCTGGTTGATGCTCACACTTGGTGATCTCACAGGACTTTTCCAGCCTTCCCAGTTCCCTGGTTCCGTAGTTGTTGCCACTCTGCTGGGGAAGATGATCTTCCATTCAGCACAGGGCAGTGCTGTGATTGAGCAGGGAGCCACCATCAAAGAGGTTCAGCAGAGCCACTGGAAATTTAATGTATTGCTCATGTTTGGCTGCTGTGCCCTGGGCTGGGGACGAAGGGGAAGGGCTGACAGCGAGCACTTGTTGCAGCACTTCCCCTGAAGTTCTGTCCTGGGGAATGCCTCCCTTTTTTCTGTCATTTGTGGTTTTGGCTTCCCGGGGAGCAGGGAGAGAACGGGGCCCTTCTCCTCCTTTTGCCCTCCTCACAATCCCACAAACTGCACGTCTTTATCCCTGCTCCTGCAGAAGCTGGGCCTGGACAGCGCAGCCCTGCGTGGTTATATAAATGTTAGTGGGTTACAGATGAGCCCCTTTCTCATTCCCTCTCCTCTGCTGAAATTGCTCTGAACAATTTTGGGGCAATCTTTTAATGAAGTATTGATTTTTATCAAGCACATCAAACTAAAGGTAAATGTACCACCGTGTCATGTTTAAGAAAAACAATACAAAAAACCCCGAGCCCCAGTATATTACAGATAAACTAAGATAAATGACTTAAGTGCTCAGTTTGTGGAGTAAATTGAAACCATACATCACAGGCTTTCATTATTTTATATTATAAATACTGTAAAGAGTAGGAAAGATGATTGAACAGTAATACAAAATTAGTACTAATTGTCATGACTCCCTTGATGAGGAAATGTGCTTTTAATACAAATAATGCGGAGTAATCATTATAACAAAAGTTAATTTTTTACCGCCCGTGATTGCGGGGTGATAATCAGAGGACTCTGACATCCATTAAATTGCCCTTCCCCGATCCCACATGAAGAAATGAAGGGATCTGTGTTAATTTTCAGGCTCCCTTTGATTGGGTGAACCTGTCTCCGTGTTGTGTGACACTCCTGCCACAGGTCATTGCCTGGTGCAGTGTACCATGAAACAAACAAATAGAAAAAGGCACCTTCTGGCACTTTAAGTTTCGCTGCCATCTGACTGCAGCCCCGGTGGGTTGAAATGATGAAAAGCACAGCCTTGGAAAAATCTTCCTATGGTTAGATTGGGAAAAATGAGTATGATTATCACATGTGCTGGGAAGGGCAGGATAGACAGCTGAAGTCATCTCAAAACTCCAGAGAGAGGAGGAAGACAAGAGGTCACAATTATATTCTGGTATCACACTCCCTTTCACGGAGATCTGATCTATTCGGTTTGTTCTTGGAGGGTGCTTAGGGAAGTTCTAATTAAGGGAAGAAAGAATTTTGACACATGTGAAGCAGAGATCAATATTTAGCACCATAATCAGCAATTCCTGATGGTTTGACAATGTCACCATCCACACTGTAACTATCCATTATTCCCGGCGAAGGGAGCCAGGCGGAGGCTAACAGGCTTACTGCAGGCTCTCATGAATCACGGCCAGCAGTGCCTCATTCACTTCTATTTGTCTTCCTTTTCATCTTCATTCATCCTTATAAAGCAGCCTGTGCTGCCACCAGGCTGGAGAGGCACCGCGGCTCTGCGCCGGGACGGGGCTGGGAACGCGCCTGGCGCGGGATCGGGGGCGATTCCTGCGGGATCGGGGGCGATTCCTGCGGGATCGGGGGACCTTTGTGCCAGCTCAGCCTGTGCCGTGCCCTGTGACACTGGTGCTTGGTGCACAGGAGTTTCCACGGCTGATGGGGATAGATAGGAATGGGTGAGCAGCACCTCTCACAGGAGCCCGGGCCCCCGGCTCCTCCAACAGGAAACGGAGAGATCAGGAGAGTTGTTTTTAGGGTATGATCCTGTACCTGCTTAAATTGATGGCATCCAGCTCTAATGGTGCAGCAGCAAAAGAAAAATGGAGCAGGAGAAGGAGCTGAATCTCCAGTTTTTCCTACTTGAGCATGGAAGACCATCAATCATCCTGTTTACTGCCTGAACTCTGAGCTGAGCTGCTGGAGCATTAGAGAGAAGGATGACACACACACCAAGCCCCCATTTGTTTTCGTTTGTTCTCTCGGGATCACGGCTTTAATTGTTCAAGGGAGGACATCTGAGAGGTGCTCATGGATCTCATCACTTCACCAAAATATGAATTCTGCACCTCCCCAGGCGTTTGTAGCTGCTTCCCTTTAAAAATTGGATCCCTCCAGTTTGGGAGCAGAACTGACTCAGGTGACTGCTGCTCATGTCTGAGCACACCATGAGCACTGAACCTTCAAAGCAAAATAATTTGGAAGAAATTCTGAGCTGAAAACGCTCTGCCTTGTCCAAGTTTCCTCACTGATTATGGAGACATTACCTGATGTCACACTCAGTTTATGAATCTTTCATAAACAATGACAAATTTGCGCCGGAAAATGCTGTCACCCCCACTTTGTGTCTAGTGTTGATCAGAATCAAATGAAAACACAATTTGTTGGGGTAGCAACGTGGGAATGATGCTTTGCGTATGACATGATCTGGACAAGCAGCTGACATTCCCACCTGATTTAAAGCGAAAGGCAACTTGTTCAAATGGTAAAAAATCCAGCTGTGAAATTTGGGATGCCTTCACGTGGTTCCTTGGCCACAGCTCCAGGTGCAA
Organism: Vidua macroura; assembly: GCF_024509145.1. Taxonomy (NCBI): domain Eukaryota; kingdom Metazoa; phylum Chordata; class Aves; order Passeriformes; family Viduidae; genus Vidua; species Vidua macroura. Next base: position 40,153,365 of record NC_071577.1, on the reverse strand, counting down.
GGCAATGTAAGGGGGGTACAGTTCTGCTGCTTTTCCCAAGAAGGGGTCATATCCTGAGGAACAGTCTGTTATTAATCCCCATAAAAATGCAAAGTTTTAATATCACTCCCGGTTCTCTTTGAATAAGAAATCAGGATTTTATACTCAAAAATCTGAATAGCAGCATTTGGATTTCCGTGCTGAGTTTTTCAGGATCTGAAGAGTGACTTTGATATTTGCCTGTTTGTTCTTACCTCTCTGGCACCGTTTAGGCAGAGCCGATGACCCTGCGTGGTTCAAGCTTAAAGAAATAAATACTTTGTGTAATGGGATAGGATAATTGGAGGCCACCTCACACGAAGTACATTATTTCCTCTTTCTCCTGGCAGCGCCAGTCCCCCAGCTCTGTGCTCCTGTGGGTGGGGATAAGAGACCCAGTGCTGCTTTTCCAGTCTCCCTCTGGCTCTGGGTGCTGCCAGGGCTGGCACCGGGGCTGGTGCTGAGCCCCTCCTGCCCTGCACGGGGCTCTGGCAGCAGCCAGGGCAGCCCCGGATGGCATCTGAGTGAGATGCTGACACAGCTCTCATCCTCACTATCCCGAGCAGCACTAATTAAGGGCTGTCCAACTGTGCTTGCTGTTGAGCCGCTTGCTCCGGTGGGTGACAGGGAACAGCCTGGGATCTGTCTGCAGAATGACATAACAAAGAAGGGGGGGGGGGGAAACCGGCCCTCGGAGGGGGTGGGCTGGGATAGAAAGCCCTGAACCAGGCTGGAATTGCATATTTTGTTGTTATAAATATGTAATCTCAGATTAAACACCACAGCGTGCTATGTTTTTGCTTTCATTATATATTTATTAGTGCTCCAGTGGTTGCTCTAAGTGATAATTATAGAGGAGCATAAATTAATAAGGAACTTGGGGAATGATCTTCCCTTTGTTAGAAAGGTTATCAATAAATCTTCCTTTTTTTTTTTTTTTAAAGAGCATGATGGTCAGCGTTGCTGATCTGCGAGTTTTGGACAGGGCTGGGGAGGGGGAAGGACCCTCCGGGCACCGGGGGCTGCTCCACGTGAGGCTTGGAAAAGGAGGCTGAGCAGCTCAGCTTGGAGAGCAAGCAGCCCAAAGCTGACTTTTTTTATGTAGAGCCTTTCCCCAGGATGATGCACCCCCAGAACAGCAGGAAGGGTCCCTCCTGTCCCCGTTGTCACCCCCGGGTGACGCCAGGGCAGCGGGCAGGGCCGGGCGGGGCTGTTGGGACCCCCCCAGTGGCAGTGGCAGTGAGGGTGGCAGTGGCACCTGCCGTGGGCAGTGCCCCCAGCCGTGGCCGTGCCCCCCACGCCGCTGTCCTTTCCCGGCGCTCGCAAACCAAAGAGCAAAGGTCTTTAACTCTTTAACCAAATTCCAATGTCTGCCAAATTCAATCGCTGTCATTCCCTCAGAAAAAGACACTGTAATATGTGCGTCCTGATCCAATTTTATAGAAAAAGACAGAATTTACATACTGTTTATTTAGTTAAGTCTCTAAAATCAATACCTTTGTCTGTAGCTCTTTTATTTAAAATACATCATGACATTGCAAACTGCTGTATAAATGAATTTTTCCAAACCACACATGTTGTTAATGTTTTTCTATTGCACATTTTTTTTAAAGTTTGAATCGTAGCATTTAATAGATCAACTTAAATGTATTTTAATATTGGATTACTAAAGAATGTTAAGTTTTACATTTCTAAAATTATAAATATTATTTCAAAAGGTCAGTCATTTGCCCAAGACTTATCTGTCCAATGGAGAACATATTTCAAACCATCCAGACACAGAAACTGATCATGTTAAATACTAAGAAAAAATGAAATCTCTTAATAATATATCTTCTTTTCAGTAGTGGAGAGAGAGGAAAGAGCAGCCTTGGACTGATGAATACTCGTGTAGGCTGCCAGCAATGCTTCAGGAAAAGAGAACCCTCTGTTTCGGGGGAAGACCTGGAATTTATGGTCTTTTACACATCGGTTATGGAATTTACACATGGGTTAAAGTGTGTTTAGGAGCCTGTAAGCAGGTGCAGAAAAGAGCTGTTTTAAAGCAAATGTGGGCACGGAGCACCGGAACGCGCGAAGGGGGCAGAGCTGATTCTCTGATTCTCTTCAGCACTAACTGGTGCGTTCCAATATCACTGGATTTCCTTCTGTAGGATATGAGTCTTAGCACAGAAAGGAAGTTTTAAACCCTGGCAAACACTGTTGGAAGAGTGTGCTGCAGGCTCCCAGTTTGTGCTGCTCATGAGCAAAGGACCTGGCTCCAGCAGGGGACTTTGGGGAGGATCAAAGCCTCCATTCCACGATGCTCGGCGCTGTGTACGACGGGATGCCAGCCTTCAGGTGGTGACCTGGACAGGGAAAGATGCTGGAAGTGTTCCAGGAGAGGTTGGAAGGGCTTGGAGCAACCTGGGATAGGGGGAGGTGATCCTGTCCATGGCAGGGGTGGAATGAAAAGGGTTTAAGGTCCCTTCCAACCCAAACCAATCTGCTATTCCATGATTCTACAGTTATCCTCCTGTGAAACTGGACTTGCTGTGGGAGTTTGGAGGAAAGAGCCACGAATTTAAAGATCAAATGTGGTTGCTGTGGAATTCTGTCACTTATCACTGCCAGGATGACCTGGAAGAAAGGGTAAAATCATTCCTGGAAACCTCTGCAGGTGATACCAGGATGATTGTCTCATCTTCTTGGTATGGAAGTTTTTAGTGTTCACAGTGGTGGAAATAAGAACTGGGCCTCAAATGTCACTTCTTTAGTTTCAGTATTTGAGTCCTTGCCCTGCATTTCTTAGAAAGTGGATTTATTCTTTTGTGATTGCTCATTTAAAAATGCAAACAAAACCTTTTTATTGATTTGTGTGTATTGGCAGAATTACTGTAATTGCATCAAATGACATAATTGGTGTAAATAGGTATAATGATGTCATTAGCATGTGTGATTGTGACATTTAACAGTGTAATTAAAATGTATAATGACATGGTAAAAGTCCTTATTAAAGAATGCCAGAAAAGCTCTGCAGGTGGACAGAGCAGGATTTTAAAAATTCAATATTGCTGTCACTCTTTCATGTTCTTTTCAAAGCAGCAAAAGCCATTAGGTCACATCAAAACTGATTTTTAAATCCACAGGTCTGTTCCTGGGAAGGCTTTTTCCCCTGGGAAGGTTCCAGCAGCACCTCGGTGGCTTCAGGGTTCCTGTTCAGGGTGGGAAAATCTGCTCAGCCCCCCGTGCTCCCCCCTGTGCTCCTGTGTTCAGGCGTTCTGTGGGACATGGCTCCCACAGCACCACGTTCCCTGTTCTCATGGGCATGGGGAGTTCAGAAGGAGAACTCAGCTGGGAAGGGACCCCGTGGACACCGACGTGCTCAGAGCAGCTCTGGCTCAGAGGTTTCAGCTCCAGAAGGACTGGAAGCAGTTTGAAATCCCCAAGGCATGAGGGGATGCACCAGGCACAAAGGGATTTCGTTGTGTTCACCTGAGCACCCTGCCGGGGGAAGGTGACCCCGTTCCCAGGGCACGATCCCCATGTGCTGTTCAATTCTTTGTCCTGGGTTTGCGATGGCATCTGTGGGCTGTGCCCCAATGGCAGAGGATGTGCCAAAGTTTTATAGAATCGTGGAGTGCCAGACTGGCTTGTGTTGGGAGGGACCTTAAATCCCATCCCATTCCCCCCCCTCCCACTATCCCAGGCTGCTCCAAGCTCGTCCAACCTAAAATAAATTGAGGAAAAGTTAATAAAGGAGTCCCAGAATCCCAGAATGTTTTGGGTTGGATTGGACCTTGACAGAACCAACGATCAGTGTGGGATGCTTGGAATATCGTAATGTAGCACTGCATTTATTTGTGGTGAGTCTAAACTTTGCTTGGAATCTGTCCCTTGTCCAAAATCTGGTCACTCTGGTGACGAGGAGCTGAACGAGGGGCTCTTGTGCCCCTCGTGCTACGAAATGCTGAGTTAATTCAGCTCTGGGAGTACTGGAGTATTTACTGCTCATAAATGATGAGGCAAAGTCCAAGCAAATGCGAATTATGTTCTCACTAATTTAATAACACAAAACGTTTTTTCTCACCTAATGTGTTAATAACAGCCTGTGTTGACACCACAGGGATAATCTCATTCCGAGAGCAGTTTCTGCATGGAGCTCCTGTGAAACTCTCGTGGGGTTCTCTGGGAACAGGGATTGCCACCCCACGTGGGTGCCACTAAATGACACAAATTCTGACCAGAAATAAATATTTTTCAGGTGAAACTTACTATTTTTTTTTCAGCAGGTTGTCCTTGGTCTATGACAGCACTGCTAAGAACGACAGAATGAGTAAATATTACTCCCCAGCAGGGGAGGTTTGAGTAGGCACTGAGTTACTGTGGAGTATCGAAGGGCAGGGCCCAGAAACTGCGTTTGAGCGTTTGCTCTCACACCCGAGCGTTTGCTTTATTCCATTACAGTCATGCTGAGGGTGGATTGTCCACATCTGCAGGTTTGAGATGTGCAGATGTGGCTGGGTGGGAGCTGCTGTGCCCCCACCACAGCTGCTGTGCCACCTCCAGAGAAACGGGAGGCACCAGCTCCTGGATGGAGAGGACGGCTCCTCATGGAATCATGGAATGATCTGGGTTGGAAGGGACCTTAAACCCCATCCATCCCCACCCCTGCCATGGGCAGGGACACCTTCCACTATCCCAGGGTGCTCCAAGCCCCAGTGTCCAGCCTGGCCTGGGACACTTCCCAGAATGGGGAATCCCCAGTTTCTTTGGGCAGCCTGTTGTCTCGGTTGTGCACAGCACATGTGTGGAATGGTTCCTGCTGAGCTGTGTTTCCTATCTCCGAGTTTTTCCCAAGGAAAACACTTGGCAGCTGTACCAGCTGCAGACTGCTGGGGCTGAGAGCCCAGCACCAGATCAGCCCTGTGAGTGCCGTGGCCTCGCTGCACTGCTGAGCCTTGCTGTGCTGCTGGGCCTTGCTGCACTGCTGGGCCTTGCTGTGCTGCTGGGCCTTGCTGTGCTGCCCTGGCCTTGCTGCACTGCTGGGCCTTGCTGTGCTGCTGGGCCTTGCTGTGCTGCCCTGGCCTTGCTGTGCTGCCCTGGCCTTGCTGCACTGCTGGGCCCCGCTGCACTGCTGGGCCTCGCTGCACTGCTGGGCCTCACTGCACTGCTGGGCCTCGCTGCACTGCTGGGCCTCACTGCACTGCTGGGCCTTGCTGCACTGCTGGGCCTTGCTGTGCTGCCCTGGCCTCACTGCATTGCTGGGCCTCGCTGCACTGCTGGGCCTCGCTGCACTGCCAGCCCTTGCTGTGCTGCTGGGCCTCGCTGCACTGCTGGGCCTCGCTGCACTGCTGGGCCTCACTGCACTGCTGGGCCTTGCTGCACTGCTGGGCCTTGCTGTGCTGCCCTGGCCTTGCTGCACTGCTGGGCCTTGCTGCACTGCTGGGCCTTGCTGTGCTGCCCTGGCCTTGCTGCACTGCTGGGCCTTGCTGCACTGCTGGGCCTTGCTGCACTGCTGGGCCTCACTGCACTGCTGGGCCTTGCTGCACTGCCAGCCCTTGCTGTGCTGCTGGGCCTCACTGCACTGCTGGGCCTTGCTGCACTGCTGGGCCTCGCTGCACTGCCAGCCCTTGCTGTGCTGCTGGGCCTCACTGCACTGCTGGGCCTTGCTGCACTGCTGGGCCTTGCTGCACTGCTGGGCCTCACTGCACTGCTGGGCCTTGCTGCACTGCTGGGCCTCGCTGCATTGCTGGGCCTCGCTGCACTGCCAGCCCTTGCTGTGCTGCTGGGCCTCGCTGCACTGCTGGGCCTTGCTGCACTGCTGGGCCTCACTGCATTCCTGGGCCTCACTGCATTGCTGGGCCTCGCTGCACTGCTGGGCCTCGCTGCACTGCTGGGCCTCGCTGCACTGCTGGGCCTTGCTGCACTGCTGGGCCTCACTGCATTCCTGGGCCTCACTGCATTGCTGGGCCTCACTGCACTGCTGGGCCTCGCTGCGCTGCTGGGCCTCGCTGCACTGCTGGGCCTCGCTGCATTGCTGGGCCTTGCTGCACTGCTGGGCCTTGCTGCATTGCTGGGCCTCGCTGCATTGCTGGGCCTTGCTGCACTGCTAGGCCTCGCTGCGCTGCTGGGCCTTGCTGCATTGCTGGGCCTTGCTCCACTGCTGGGCCTTGCTGCACTGCTGGGCCTTGCTGCATTGCTGGGCCTTGCTGCACTGCTGGGCCTCGCTGCACTGCTGGGCCTCACTGCACTGCTGGGCCTCACTGCATTGCTGGGCCTCACTGCACTGCTGGGTGTTGCTGCACTGCTGGGCCTCACTGCACTGCTGGGCCTCACTGCACTGCTGGGCCGCGCTGTGCTGCTGGGCCTCGCTGCATTGCTGGGCCTCACTGCACTGCTGGGCCTCGCTGCACTGCTGGGCCTCACTGCATTGCTGGGCCTTGCTGCGCCACTGGGTCTTGCTGCACTGCTGGGCCTCGCTGCACTGCTGGGCCTCACTGCACTGCTGGGCCTCACTGCACTGCTGGGCCTCGCTGCACTGCTGGGCCTTTCTGCACTGCTGGGCCTCACTGCACTGCTGGGCCTCACTGCGCTGCTGGGCCTCGCTGCACTGCTGGGCCTCACTGCACTGCTGGGCCTCACTGCGCTGCTGGGCCTCGCTGCACTGCTGGGCCTCACTGCACTGCTGGGCCTCACTGCACTGCTGGGCCTCACTGCACTGCTGGGCCTCACTGCACTGCTGGGCCTTGCTGCATTGCTGGGCCTCACTGCACTGCTGTGCCTCACTGCACTGCTGGGCCTCACTGCACTGCTGGGCCTCACTGCCCTGCTGCCTCACGTGGGGCTGCAGACACTTGGAGCTCATCCCCTGCCACACAAACAGAGTCTGCCAGCAGGGAGGGCTCTCACCAGGCTCCTCTGACCAAAGTGCTGTGGGGACGCCTTTCACCCCGCGCCTCCCCCGCCCCGACACCGCCCGCTGTGCCCTGACGCTTTTCTGATGCTGCCCCTTCCCTCAGCACGTGGCACAGCCTCGGGGGCCCTGTCACACAGGGCAGTCAGTCACCACGATCACGTTCACAGGGCGTCTGCCATCGTGTAAGCGCAGGCACATGGCAGCACACTCCATGGGCACATGCTCAGAGATGAACAGAAAGGATTGGCCTTTAGGGCCTAGCAAGAGCAGCATTTCTCTGCTGTGTAATTTGAAATAATAGCAGACGTGTAATTTGAAATAGTAGCGTGCCAATAGTGCTTCTAGGAAATTGGTGTAGAATGGGAGCTTCAAAATCAGCCTTTAGCTGGGCAGGAGGGCTGAGGAGCTTCCTACAGCGGGCCCTTTATCCAAGTGTGGCTCTGAAAACGTTAGTGCTGGTTCTGTTTGTGCAGATGGGAGCACTGCTCAGCAGCGGGCTGAGCCCTGCTTGCACTCCCTGGAAATGCCCTGTAACTGCTCCGTGGCTGAGGGAAGCTGAGCTGGGACAGCTCACGCTTGTGATTGCATCCACACGGCCAGGCATGGCGCTTTTATCAGGACCTGTCTCTGCATGTGGATTATGGACGTGGCTTTAAGTGGCTCTGTCAAATCACAGATTATCCACTGCTACCCCAAACTGTTCAACTGTCCAAACTAGAGGAGGTAACACAGCAAATAATTTAAAGTGCTGAATGATGGAAGGGGGTTTGGGGCCACTGGACATCACACTGTAATTGCTCATTTAACTAATTTAGCAAATCCCAAAGCAGCTGGGCAGTCTTATTTATTTATGGATCCTATATTATTTAAAGATGTTTTATGCATGTGATTTTGAACTGATTCACTTAAACCTCTACAAAGAGGAGAGCCAGGTCTCATTGTGATTTATTCTTTTTCTTCTCCTGGTACCATTTGCTGTTTGTGGTAAGTTCATATTTCAGCTCAAAGAGGAGAATTTTATTACTCTAATTATTGTTTGCTAAATTATGGAGTTTAAATGGTGACTAAATAGTTCTTGTACCATCTCCAAGTTAGAATAGCCGGCAATGCTGTGTGTGAAAGGGATAATTTCAGATGGATATAAGGGTGTATCAAGCAAGGCAGTTAATTTAGGAGTTTGCCTAATTTCCTAACAGCTTCTATTTCCCTAATACATTTATACTATAATGTGCTCTAAACATATTAAAATGCGTTATCAGTCGCTTAGCAAACCTCCCTAAAGATGTTTGTATTCATGAGGCAAGTGTAAGCAGAAGAAACACAGCTTTATTTCACTTACTCCGCTGCTTTGTTCATTAAGCTAATTACTGTATTCTACATCCTTCTTTTTCATCTCACTTGTTTCTGGAGCTTGATCCTTTCCCAACCCTGAATCGACTGTTACTGAACAGTTGAAGCTGAACAGGAAGGAATTGCAGGTGTCAACTCACAGTTTACAAATATGACATCTCCTCTGGCATAGCTGGAAATATGAAATATTGATTTATGTGCAGTAAAAGGTCTTATAAAAATGATCACATACACATGAGAGATTAATGCGCTGGAGATCAATAGAAATTTCATTCTTGACGCTAGACTGTCACCTATGGTGAAATGCTAAAATACAGAAATCAATATTATCTATGAAATGTCAAATTTATTATAATTATGAGGATGAAAGCTGGCCAAGTGGCTCCCAGGAGAGAAGGAAGGATAGGTTACTGTGCTGAAGCATCCTTCATGTCCCTTGTTCACTTGCTGCCAATTTGAGAGCAATATTGGTGCAGGGGGTTTTCAGGCATTATGTATCACCGTGCAGGAACAAATTCCTCCTGGAATATTTAACTCTTGAATCTGACAATAACACAGGCGTCTCCGCAGCCAAACGGCTCGGGGGGCTCGGGGAATTCAGAGCCTGGGGGCTGTGGGAAATGTGCCAAACGCAGAGACATTTCTGTGTGGGTGGAGGGCTGAGCCCAGGCTGCTGAGGGAGCCGAGCAGGGAGGTGGGGATGAAATCCCTGGAATTGGGGGTGCTCCTGTTCTTCTGTGCGCTGGGGGGATGTATCTGATAGCACAATTTACATTTTGTGTGGTCTTAGCTATCAGCTTGGTTCTTTAAATACGGCCCTTTGGTCTGTTACTTCTTGTTAATGTTCAGAGAAATAACACAGCTCCACATCCAGTGCAGAAGGTTGTGTATTGCCCCACCTCCTGTGAGTGGTACAAATCCTGGAGGGGTTTGTACAAGTGTGTGTCAGTGATTCCTGGAGGGGTTTGTACAAGTGTGTGCCACTGATTCACTGAGGGGATTTGTACAAGTGTGTGCCACTGATTCGCTCACTGAGGGGATTTGTACAAGTGTGTGTCAGTGATTCCTGGAGGGGTTTGTACAAGTGTGTGACAGTGATTCCTGGAGGGATTTGTACAAGTGTGTGCCAGTGATTCACTCAGGGAGGGTGTTTGTAGAAGTGTGTGCCAGTGATTCCTGGAGGGGTTTGTACAAGTGTGTGTCAGTGATTCACTCACTGAGGGGATTTGTACAAGTGTGTGCCATTGATTCCTGCAGGGATTTGTACAAGTGTGTGCCACTGATTCACTCACTGAGGGGATTTGTACAAGTGTGTGTCGGTGATTCACTCACCGACAGATTTGTACAAGTGTGTGTCAGTGATTCCTGCAGGGATTTGTACAAGTGTGTGTCAGTGATTCTCTGAGGTGATTTGTACAAGTGTGTGCCACTGATTCACTCACTGAAGGGATTTGTACAAGTGTGTGTCAGTGATTCACTCACTGAAGGGATTTGTACAAGTGTGTGTCAGTGATTCTCTGATGGGATTTGTAAAAATGTGTGCCACTGATTCTTGAAGAGATTTGTACAAGTGTGTGCCAGTGATTCAGTCACTGAAGGGATTTGTACAAGTGTGTGTCACTGATTTCCTCACTGAAGGGTGATTCCTGCAGGAATTTGTACAAGTGTGTGTCAGTGGTTCACTAAGGATATTTTTACAAGTGTGTGGCAGCGATTCTCTGAGGGGATTTGTACAAGTTTGTGCCACTGATTCCTGAAAGGATTTGTACAGATGTGTGTCACTGATTCCCTCACTGAAGGGTGATTCCTGCAGGAACTTGTACAAGTGTGTGCCAGTGATTCCCTCACTGAAGGGTGATTCCTGAAAGGATTTGTACAGATGTGTGTCACTGATTCCCTCACTGAAGGGTGATTCCTGCAGGAACTTGTACAAGTTTGTGCCAGTGATTCACTCACTGACAGGATTTGTACGAGACTGTGGCAGCCAACTCACTTCATGTATTGAGTTTGCAGTCTCCCCAAAAAGGTTGTGAACTGGCAAGAAAAGAGTAACAGATCACAGGTCCTGTGCAGTTTTTTCTTTGTTGTAGACCTCTGATATAAGTGGGAATTTGTAATTAGTAAAAGCCTTCTGATATCTGGGGATGCTGTTAAATATCTGATGCCATGGCAAAGGGTTTGACTTCTTGCAGGTGAATTCTATCTTTTCTGATGCCTTCTATTTCTGTTGCATAGGGAATTTGATTTCAGTTGTTCAGTGTTAGCCATGTAAAAAAATTCCCTTTATGATTCCCTTCAATTCCCTTTTGTACCCTGTACCTCTTTGGTGCTTTGGTTCTGTTCTGCTTTTACTCCTGACCAGCCAAAATATCCTCCTGTCTTTATTTCCCACTCTGAGTGGCCCTTCTGCCCCTCAGGAACCACAGGGACCTTCATCTAACCCTTCTGAAGTGCTGTTATGTGTCATTTTACCCTCATTTTTGCAGGGCCTTTGCTTTCCTTTTCTGATTTCAGTGACGTCCCCCAGACAGGAGGTGAGAATACTCTCCCTCACTATGGGTTTACTGCTGCTGCCCTTGTCTTTGAGAGGAAAAATGCCTTTTGGCTTATCAATATTTCCCTCTTCTAAGCTTCCCCACACAGTCCTGGTCTCTGGCTGCCTTGCTCGTGGCTTTTTTGGGGCAGCAAACTGGTATCTTTATAAATCAGTGGCACAATACACCTGCAGCTGCAGGAGTGGGGCTACATTTGGGTCACGGTGGGACCTGGACTCACCTGAGCTCTTTGAATGGGCAAAGAGCCTTTGGAAAGTCAATTAATTATCGTTTATTTCTTGTTAATGTTCAGAGAAATAGCACTGCTCCACATCCAGCGCAGGAGAAGGCTGTGTATTGTCCCACCACGTGTGAGTGACACCTGTAGTGGGGAGGGCAGGGCTCCAGGAGGCAGAGGGCTCCTGGGAAGGGCAGCTCCTGCTTTTCCTCTGCTTTTCCACGCTGCAAAGTCATTGGCACAAAGATCTTGCCTGGTCCTCCTGAGAAATCTGGTTTGGGCTAGAAGAAGCAGCTCATGGCTTGCTCAGCCTTGCTTTAAAAAGGAGGAGATCATTCCTGAGGAATGTGGGGATCCCAGGCTTTTTGCCAGGGCACCACGGTTTGGGACCAGTGCTGGTCCAGAGGTTTTAAGCTGACATTGGAGTGTCTTTACCCCATTTTACAGAGGATAGAATTGCTGCTCCAGGAGATTCGTGCCAGCGTCTTCAAACCTGTTCTGAGCTTAGCTGTTCAGTTTGGGGAATCACAGAATCACTGAGGCTGCAAGAGACCTCCAGGGCCATCAACCTTCAGCTGAGTCCCCCCGTGCCCACCAAGCCCCACTGGACAACAGTGTCCACTCGTTTTGCCAGCATTTCCAGGCATGGTGACTCCAGCAGTGCCCTGGGCAGCCTGTGCCAGTGCTTAACCACTCCTTCAGGGATGGAATCTTCCCTGATGTCCAGCCTGGGCCTCCCTGGGCACAGCTTGAGGCCATTTCCTCTTGTCCTGCCCCCTGTTCCCTGGGAGAAGAGACTGAGCCTCACCTGGCTGCCCCCTCCTGCCAGGGACATGAGGAGAGCTTCTTCAGGCCGTTTGAGAGCAGCTTCTCAGGGAGCTTGCTTCCCAGGAAAAGGGTGAAAAACACAAACCCAAGTCAGGCTTTGGGTCTCAGACACCAACAGGGAGGGGAACACTTCTGCTCTTGGGGCTGTTGCTGAGTGCAAAGCGCGTCTGTGGGGAAGGAGTAAGTGCAGAGTGGAGCAGCAAGAGAGAACCTGCATCTTCCACGCTGTCTTGGCTCTGCCAGACTCCACACTCTTTGCTCAGAGTCGTTCTGAGAGGGATGCTTCAAAAAAATGCAGATATTCCCCATCAAGGGGTGTCTGTGGCAATCACACACCCGCCCAGCTCCTCCATGAGGAGATTCAGCTGCTGCTGTTGACAACTGAATGGACTGAACAGATCATTCGGTGAGAAAAGAATTCTTTACCACCTTTAATTGTGAAATAATTTCTTATTCATACACATTCATTTCCTAACGCTTTCCTTTTCCAGGCCCTTTGCATTTTAATGCATTTCCAGTTAAGCAAACAAGTAGATAGAGTTGATTTCTGTCCGTAATACACACTTTCCTTTTCTATTTTTCCTTTTACTTGTGGGAAGAGGCAGAGAAGGAAGAAAAAGATTTTTTTTTTTTTTTTTTAATACACTGTAGCATTTACACAGTTTTTCTAAATAGAGATTTGGGGAGATTTTTTCCACCCTTTTCCCTGCTTCTTAAGGGTTTTCTGTACCTCAAGTAGCCAAAGCAGTTCAAGTTAATACTTAATGCACCACACTTTAAGAGATAGGCATTTCTTGCAGTCAGGTCTCAATTAAGAGATAAAAGACAAAAAGTGCAAAGCACTTGATAAAGCTCAGAATACAAGGAGCAGCATGGAAGTGCTTGAAGCTGTCCATAGCGATAACTGGATAGCCAGCTGGAATCTTCTTGAAATGAAGTGGGTGCTCTAACTTATCAAATTCCACATATGGGGAAATTATTGGTGCCCACAGGGGTGATTAACACGAACTCAGTGGGTCAGAAACAAGCTGGGATAAAGGTGAGGGCTGTATCTGACTATCAACACGGAATGGAGCCATTTGGAGGGAGATAGCGGCGGGGTTTTCGCCTCCCCTGTATCTCCAGCGGTGCAGGCTGTCAGGGGAGAGGCACAGGGGAAGCTGCACACCCAGGGAGTGCTGGATAATGTGCAAATTGCAGTGCACATTAAAATGTAATCTATTTTAATAACTCATATTAAGATTACATTTTAGATAATTGTGTGTTTATCTTATACAACAAATATTTGCCCTGCTGTATCTAGTCCCTGTCACTCTCTCGCTCTCTCTTTAAATTCCAAGTGCCAGCACCAAAAGAGAGAGCAGCATTTAACAGAGAGAAGGAAAGCATCAGCTGGAGCTCAGGTGAGCCAGGCTGGGAGGTGAGGAGGGTGCCAGTGACACTGCCAGGGGCAGAGTGGGCACGGAGCCCTGGCTGCCTCCTGCCCTGGGACAAGTCCAGGGCAGCTCCAGGGCCCCTGGGGCTGTGCTGGGCTCTCTGGGCTCGGCCAAGGGTGTGGGGTCCAAGCCAGGTGGGGCTGCCACTGCCAGTCACCGAGAGGGTTCCCTGCCCTGCTTTTGGGGCTCTTGGGGCCCATTCAGGTGTTCCCATGGTGAGGAGGGTCCCGTGTCCCCCTCCCAGGTGCAGTGCTGGGCTGCAGGTCGCTCAGCAGCAGCCCCTGGCACCGTTCTGCTGCTCCCCGTGCTGCCCCTGGCACCTCTGCACAGCCCAGGAGTGACTGCACCCCTGTCCCACCGCCCTCCTTCCAGCTGCCACAGCTCTGCAGGGCATTTCCTGCAGGGGAGGCAGCTCCTGGGCTGGGGCTGCCACTGCTCCGGGGCTCTGCAGCCTCCCCTGCCCCATCCCCAGGCTCAGCTGAGGGGTTCTGGGGGTCCCTACTCTCTGTTGTAGAGTTTGTGCAGCCCCTGTCACTGCTGAGAGGAGAATACAGCAGACACAACTCTTCTTACCAGGCTTCAGAGGCCTGGGGTGGGATGGTGCCTGAGGCTTCCGTGTGAAATTGTTGGAGTACAGGCCTGGAACAGAATTATTTTTTGCCCATTTACGGCGTTTACTCATCACTCCTAATTTTGTGTGGTTGCTGCTGCTCGCTGTGTTTTGTTTCCCGAGAGCTGTGAAGCTGTTGGAGGTGTCCCTGAGCAGTACTGGGGAGCCAGAAGCTGCTTTGGGGCTGGCACCTCCGTGGTTCAAGGGTGGTGGGGACGATGGAGGTGCCACAGCTGAGCCACGGCCGGGCAGTCTTGCAAAACAGCCAAACTGCCCCGGTTTAGATCATTAATATACATTAAAATAACAGCATCTGCTTTTTAGCTGTGGGCAGCAGAAGCTGAGTATTCAGGTAGAAAGATTCCTGGGACTCCTGGAGTGTTCAGCTGCTCGTTTCTCCCGACTAGAGCCTCCCAGATCCTGGGCTCCCCTGGCAGGCACCTCTGGTCTGTGCACACACCACACAAGCTGTTTATTCAGCCCCAGAGCCCATCTCCCTTATTTGCTTATTCCACCAGCAATTTTGGTTCATCTCTGATGGGTTTTCCCCCTACTTTCTCAAGTGCACTGCAATTTCCAGCCCAGTATTTGCTCAGCTGACAGCCCTGTAATCGATGGCTGAAAATAAGGCTAAATCTCAGCACTTCTGTTAAAAGAAAGCGTTTGGGAACAATCAGATGAACAATGGTGTCGGCAATAAAACTTGGAGTGAAATTGGACTGGCACGGGCTGACCCTGGCTCTAATCTTTGTTCTTGCCATGGGACTGAATGTCAAGAGGTGAGTCCTGGTGACATCCCTCAGCCTGCAGGATTGAGGGCACCGAGCACCTCCCTCCCCGGCCACAAACAAACTAACAACTTCAAATGCCTCTTAACCTTCATCTCCATGAGCTTCAAAGGATCAGCATGAGATGCATCTTCATCCCTCATCGCAGCAGAAATCCAGGGACAATGTGATCAGCGGGCTCAGGGGCTGTGCCTCCTCTCCTGCAAATGTCTTCTTTTATTCTGCTTCCCTTGAAGGGGAAGCAGAAGGGAAAGCAGGGACTATTTTGGTGCAGACCCTTATTTCCTGCAGGTGTTTATACCTCTGATCGAGTAGATCCAAATTAGGGAGTGAAAAGTGTCTGGGGAGACTAAGATCTCACCTGGAGCATTTTTTAATTTGTTGCTTATAATCAATAAGGGAGAATTTTGATACCCGGTAAACTTTCCCATTTTTGTGCTTGTTTTCATTTTCCCTTGGTGTTTTCTCTTTTTGCTGCCTGTAAATGCCCAGTGTTAAAGCAGAGGCAGGTTTAATAATTCAGTTTCTGAGTTGGGAGGGTGAGGTGGCCACCTGACACTCCTGAGGTTGATTTCTCTCCATTAACACTGCATCATTAACTCTGCTCCCCTATTAAAGGGAGAAGCTGCCCCGTGCCAGGGGTGCTGAGAACAGCTCTGAGTTAACCTGGAGCAGGGCAGGGGCCTGGTGCCAGCTGCTGGGAAGTGCAGCTACACCAGGACTGCGTCCTGGTGGTTGCTTGGTATTCCATGGAGGTGTTCCTGCTGCTTGGGCTGATGCCTGGGGAAATGCCATCCACTCCCTGGAAAAAAATAAAGGCAACGTCTCCAGCAGCGTGTTTCTACCCTAAGCAAAGTAAACTGTGAGTAAGGGAAAGGTTAATCAAAGTGGTGTCTTGCTAAAAGGAGCTGGAAAGCCGAATTGTGCTCCTTGGCCTGTGGCTGCAGAGATGCAGGAGCTGTCGGGGATGCTGCAGGGGTTAAAGGCTCCTGGCTGCTTGGTTTTACCCACCAGGTTCAGTTTCCAGCTGCTCAGTGGGACTTGGAGTCAGGAAATTCTGGAATAGTTTGGGTTGGAGGGGACCTCAGAGCTCACCAGTGCCACCGTGCCGGGGCAGGGACTTCCACTGTCCCAGGCTGCTCCAAGCCCTGTCCAGCCTGGCCTTGGGGGATCCAGGGGCAGCCACAGCTGCTCTGGGAATCTCTGTCAGGGCCTCCCCACCCTCATTGTGTAAGAACATCTTCCTTGAGTCTCCCTGGCATCAGCACTGCCCTGTTTCTGACCCCGCCAGTGGGACAAAGGAAGGACAAAAGGGTAGGAAGCAGCTCCTGGAATGTGGCAGCTTTGGCATTCCTTGCCCTGAGTTGCCACTTGTGATGCAGATTTGAGATCTGGGCTGTGTGCAGAGGTCACCCCAGGCTGGGCATGCCTTTATTTCAGCTTCTGTTTCTCAGGCCAGCAGGTATTGCTGAAATCACTGAAAGCAGGCACGAGGAATATCCCTGGAAAGTGGGAAAAATTGGTGTTAATTAAACACCACCGTTTCTTTCCCAAGCAAAGGAAAGCTGTACCCCATTGCACTGCCTTAATTACCTTTATTATTTCAAGCAGTGTGGACTGGCACTTCCCCACCACAGCTGATGTGCCAGCCTGCACGGGTTTGCCTTTTCCTTTTGGAGGCACAGGGCAGGGAGGCTCCTGCTTCCAGCCCTGTTTGATAGCCTGCCACAACCTGAGCTAAGCAGGTGGCAGGGTGAAGTACAAAAGCTTCACTAAACAAAGAATTTTTATTTCCTGGGCTGTGCCCGCAGGGGAGGGATTCTGAAAGCAAAGCAGGAGCCTGCCAGCCAGAGAGCATCCCAAATTTTTAAACGAAGACTTTGATTGTTCTTTTATAAAGCTATGCAGATGAACGACAATTTACAAATAAAAGAGGGGTTTGTGATGACTGGCCACTGGAAAAAAAAATCAGCAAATTACAACGTGGGTCATTATTTCTGGAGAAGTTGGTTTCCCAGGCTGCCTGGATAAGCTGTCTTTGTCCACCTGACTCCAGGCAGGGAGCCGTGAGCAGCACAGCCTGCTTTTCCTGGCATTCCCCTGGGACAGGTGACAGCGGGGTGGCTTTGGGGGCACCCCCCGCTGCTGGCTCTGCTGTCAGGTCCCAGAGCTTTGCTCCCCCTCCTCTCCAACACCAAACCCTGACCCAGCAGCCCTGTGGCCTCTGCTGCGAGCCCAGAGCGCCTGAGCAATAAACACCCCTGGCCCTGCTGGAATTAATAAAGTTAGTTTGAGCCTCAAATGGCTCTGATTTGCTTCCCTGTTTTCATAGGTGATTTCACTAAGCAGCAGCACTTGCTAATCCCACATTCACATAGATAGAAGGTCAAAGTTGGTCAGTGAGCCAAGAAATACCATATCAGGGTTTCTTTCCTCTCCAATTGAAAGAGGTATAAATTGTGGAATTAGTGTATTGATTGAAGGCTACAACTTCAAGCAATCAGTTTTTCTGGCTTGACAAGATTATTTTATCCTACTTTTCTTTTATTATTATGTGTTGTATTTGAGTCATCCTTCAGGCAGATGAAGTGACAGCTTGATTTAACTCAATAAAATCCAGCAGTTAGGAAACCTACTGAGCCGAACAAAAGCGGAGGGCGGCTGCGAGGGAAGGTGCTCGGTGCTGTGAGCAAGCAGAGCGTGCTGCAGGGACACAACATTAACAGGAATTAGGCTCTAATCAATGCATTTCTATGGAAACTCGGCACCAAGCTGCTGGCCCAGTGGACGAGTAATTCCGCCTTCCCCACCAACGAGTTAAATTAAAATTTCTGCCGCCGAGTGCTGAAAGCGGCGATCTCATTGGGGCTGTGCTTTGGCGGGGCTGCAGAAAGTTGGATTTTCTTGCTTTTCTGATAAGTTTGAAGGGAAATGCTTGAGCAGGGGGTTGTAATTATGTGGTAATTAAAATAGTAATAAAGTAAAAATAATAATAAGTCTTTGGACGGGGGTTTTCGCTTGGGTGCGGATCAACGAACACAAATGCTAAAATGCATATTTTTGTCTTCACAAGGGGTTTTTTCTCTTGATCCTGCCTGTGCTGTATGTGGAGTAAAGAGCCCAGAAAAAGGATGGTGTAAGGCAGCCCCTCTTCCTCCTGGACTTTGCCAGAGGTCCTGGTGCAGGCAGCTCTGAGGATGTGCTTGAACTGGGCCCAGTAAATGGCCCCATTTCCCCTTTGGCTGTGGGCAGCAGGCTCAGGGCCGTGCAGCGGGGTTGGGATTTGTGGCAGGAAAGTGGGAACTTGCTGGAGCGGGGTGAGCCCTGCTGGCTCTCGGGGTGGAGGTGGCCGAGGTGCAGCAGTGACAGGAGCAGGCCTTGCCTCTGCCCCTCACAGGTGTCTGCTCACTGCTGCTGGTTCCTCAGCAGATGGGAATGGGAAAAGCACATTACTGATGTGTGAAAAGCCATCTCCGTGTGTTATTTACATCCCTGGCAGTGCTCCAGGCCGGGCTGGACGGGGCTTGGAGCACCCTGGGATGGTGGGAGGTGTCCCTGCCCATGGCAGGGGTGGGATGGGACGGGCTCTGAGGTCCCACCCCACCCAAACCATTCTGGGATTCTGAGATTCACTGTATTTTAATCATAATTTTACTTGGGTGATGAGTTCAAGATCCCAATTATCTATGTTAATTAGTAAATGATCTCTTGCTGAGTTATCTTGAAGAGCCACTGATTTGGCTGGTAGGTTTGGGTTGGTTTCTTTCCCACTTGGACTATTTTTGCAGACGTGCATCTGAAATGCTCATGGGTGTCAGAATCACTTTTGAAGCTGCGTTTCATAATCTATAAATACATTTAAAATCCAGTGCTTTAAGCAGCACTCCCGTGGCAAACAGCATCTGTCCAACGCTGAGGCAGTCTGTGGGACTCTTGCAGTGAGGTCTGGATCCACACTTTTCCTGCCTGTTCCATCTCTGCTCCTGTCATCAATGGGATGTAAAAGCAGGGAAAAGACAACTCCCACTTAAGGGCTCAGGTGAAAGCCCAGGCTGCTGCCCCGTTACTTTAAAAACCATGGTTTGCAACTTTCAGACCATGCATTAACATTCACTAACTTGTGTGTAATTTCTCCCACCCAACATTTCTTTACCGTTTAAAGTTGTTTTCATCTTCCCGTGGAACAGCATATATTGTCATGATCTCCTTAAACTGCAGTTTGGTAAATGACTTGTTTAAATTTAAGGAAAAGAGGTTGTTGATAAGTATAGTTTTCTAATACTCTTCCTCAGCTGTCATTTACTTTGACTAAATTTATTTAAACCACCTTAACCTTTCAGAGAAAGGCCAGGAGATGTTTAAAAGAATAATATGTGTCTGACATTTTGGTTTACCAAAAGGACACCATCATAATTCTGTAGTGCCTCTGTTAAAAATAAGCTAAGAAAAGAAAACTAAAATCTCTTTTTTCTTTCTGCTTAATTTTGAAAGAATGGAAGGAAATTTGATTGATCGTTGCATTAGGAAGTGACCTGCAGAGGTGATGACCAATGCATTGATCTGTCCCTGCAGCAGGGCGTGCTGAGCAGCTGCCAACTGCAAGTGGCCTGTCCCTGGCTGAGGAGCACCTGGGAGGTGTTCATCCCACCCTGGGAGGTGTTCATCCCACCCTGGGAGGTGTTCATCCAAATCTGAGAGGTGTTCATCCAAATCTGAGAGGTGTTCATCCCACCCTGGGAGGTGTTCATCCAACCCTGGGAGGTGTTCATCCAACCCTGGGAGGTGTTCATCCAAACCTGGGAGGTGTTCATCCAAACCTCAGAGGTGTTCATCCCAACCCCAGGAGGTGTTCATCCCAACCCCAAGAGGTTTCATCCAACCCCGAGAGGTGTTCATCCAAACCTGAGAGGTGTTCATCCCACCCTGGGAGGTGTTCATCCCACCCTGGGAGGTGTTCATCTAAACCTGAGAGGTTTCATCCCACCCTGGGAGGTGTTCATCCCACCCTGGGAGGTGTTCATCTAAACCTGAGAGGTTTCATCCCACCCTGGGAGGTGTTCATCCCACCCTGGGAGGTGTTCATCCCACCCTGGGAGGTGTTCATCTAAACCTGAGAGGTTTCATCCCACCCTGGGAGGTGTTCATCCCACCCTGGGAGGTGTTCATCCCACCCTGGGAGGTGTTCATCTAAACCTGAGAGGTTTCATCCCACCCTGGGAGGTGTTCATCCAACCCTGGGAGGTGTTCATCCAAATCTGAGAGGTGTTCATCTAAACCTGAGAGGTTTCATCCCGCCCTGGGAGGTGTTCATCCAAACCCCAAGAGGTTTCATCTCAACCCCGAGAGGTTTCATCCCAACCTCAGAGGTGTTCATCCAAACCTCAGAGGTGTTCATCCAAACCTCAGAGGTGTTCATCCCAACCCCAGGAGGTGTTCATCCCAACCCCAAGAGGTTTCATCCAACCCCGAGAGGTGTTCATCCAAACCTGAGAGGTATTCATCCCACCCTGGGAGGTGTTCATCCAAATCTGAGAGGTGTTCATCCAACCCTGGGAGGTGTTCATCCAACCCCAGGAGTTGTTCATCCCACCCTGGGAGGTGTTCATCCAAATCTGAGAGGTGTTCATCCAAACCTGAGAGGTTTCATCCCACCCTGGGAGGTGTTCATCCAAATCTGAGAGGTGTTCATCCCACCCTGGGAGGTGTTCATCCAACCCTGGGAGGTTTCATCCCAACCTGGGAGGTGTTCATCCCACCCCAGGAGGTGTTCATCCCACCCTGAGAGGTTTCCCTCCAGACCCAAGAGTTTCCCTCCCAAACCCGAGAGGTTTCCACCCAAACCTGGGCTTTGGGTGCTCCTCCTGGCCCTGCCCATCCTCTGCCCTGGTGTGCCACTGTCCCAGGCTGCTCCAGCCTGGCCTTGGGCACTGCCAGGGATCCAGGGGCAGCCCCAGCTGCTCTGGGAATTCCAGCCCAGCCAGGAATTCCCAATTCCCAATCTGCCACCCATCCCTGCCCTCTGGCAGTGGGAGCCATTCCCTGGCTCCTGTCCCTCCATCCTTTGTCCCCAGTCCCTCTCCAGCTCTCACAAGCCACTATTTTATCTTAAATAAGGGGATTCAAATAATCTTTAAAATGTATTAAGTCGTAAATTCAAAATTAAAGAAATCAAAGTCTCCAAACTTGATACCCAGACTGGAGTTACACTTTTGCCCTCCTGACCTTGCCCAAAGTTGTGTGAATTAAGGGCAGGGTCAGCTGTGACTCCGCATTTCCCTGCTTTTGTCAGCTTGTGTCACAACCTCAGCATTATTTAAATGAAATTTTCTTTTCTCTCTATTTTTTTTTTTAATACTTAATATTCCCATTCAGGTATTTGAGCCATAATTTCTGTTAGTAAAAGTGACATTTTGTAAAGTTCATTATTTTTTTTACAGAGAAAATCTCAGCCACTTTTCAAAATAGACATTAAATAAGGGAATGGCATCTCCAGGCTGGGAGTCATTCCTACAATTTCCTATTTTAATTCCTGAACACCTGTGAACCACAACTTTGGTAGTACCTGGGTTATTTCACCTGACCTGGCTGCCCAACCTGTCCAGGCACACACATCCCTGGAGTTCAAATACATTTAAAATAATCATTTCTGTGTTTAGGACACAGATTTGAAGGACCATTAAATATGAGGAATTGTAAAACATTCCTGATATTATCAAAACATAGAGTATATTTATCTTATAAGTAAATGAATTAAACTTTGCTGGTGTTACTGGAGCTGATCATATTTTGATCATCTCAAACTGGATTTGGGTGGAAATGCTACATTAATGCCAATTTGCCTTTCTTAAGCCATTCTGTGTTTTAAAAGCTTTTAGACTTAGGTTCTACCTTAAGAACGATTTGTGGATTTTAAGAACTACAAACTCCTTTGGCTGTGAGCTTTCCCCTTCCCTCAGAGAGGTGTTAAAGGTGCCACGAGGGTGGAGGTAGGGTCACTGAGTGATGCAGCTGTAAAGGTGGAAAATTCCTGAGCAAACAGGGATTTCTGACAGACACCACAGGAGTACACCTGATGTTCTCCCTCTCTTTTCCAGTTCTACATCAGGAATCCAATGTTTTATTTATTTATTTTTTTATCTAGAGGAGATAATTTAATCTACTGTCTCCATTTTTTCAAATGGGCCCCAACAGCTCCTGGAAACCACTGTAATTTCTCCTGATACAGCTGTTTTTATGCAAGAACATCATATTCATGTACTGCTTGGCATTCAGAAATGTTGGTGAAAATCAAGCAAATTCTTGCTCAAAGCCATATTTCTGGGAGTAACAGCTTCAGCTCAGCCTTTCTGTGGCTCTTGGTGGTTCCTGAGGAAGCTGCAAGTTAATGAATACACATTCTGCGAGTTGTTCCCTATCAAGGAGTGCCCAGGGCAGGATTTCACACTCTGCTGGTACTTTCTGTTCCAGTCCCCAAGCACCAATTCTAAAAGTACCACATTAATGAATGCCCTGTAACGTTGTTGTGACAATAAATATCCCACTTTTGAGAGAGAAGCCCCACAAAACCGCGTGGAGGATGAATATGAATTAATTTTAAAATCTACATACTCCAAAGAAAGGTCAGATGCTGCAGAGGTGAAATGCCTGACAGAGGCAGGATTTTCCAGGAGAGCTGAGTGAAATGCTTGAAATTCAGATGAAATCTTAGGCTGGTTTTCTTCAGCCTTCAAAACTTCCTCCTTTTTTGTATTTTATTTTTGTTTTTATGAATAATTTGTTGCAGTGTGTATGTGTTATTTTAGGTTCCATACAGAAGCACGGAGAGATGTTTTTATTTATCCTAGCAGGGCATTTTGGATTCAGTGCCCTTTGTGAGGCCCCATTTCCCAGTGACAGCCAGAACAGCCTCAAACACCCTTCCTGTAATTATTGATCATCCAAAGTGGATTTATTTAAAGAAACACCAAGGCAATGGGAGGAGTTGAAGCATGGCTCTGTCCCAGTGGCTCGTCCTCCACAGGGACAGAATTCCCCAATGCCATGGACAGGTGATATGGCATTTCTCCAAGTGTGCCAGGAGATTTTGAAGGCCGTTCCTCAGAGAGGGACCCAGGCCACTTTATCCTGCTGAGACACGTTCTGCAATTCTGCTTCACCTGCAAAGAGAATCCCAGGATCCCTGGGGCTGGAAAAGCCCTCCCAGTCCGTGGAGTCCCAGCTGTGCCCAGTGCCCACCTTGTCCCCAGCCCAGAGCCCTCAGTGCCAAGCCTGGTGTTCCCTGGACACCTCCAGGGACGGGCACTCCAGCGCAGGTGCCAAACTCTGCTTCTGTGGTAAAGGAAAAAAAGAGGAAATGTGTGCGTTCTCTGGGAGGTTTTGCAGCCCGGCTGTGGGAGGTGTTGGGGCAGCTCTGCAGGTGAAGTCCTGGAGCACCTGTGCAACATGGCAGGCTGCTTTGGAGAGCACCAGCGCTCCTGAATCAGCCCTTCACCGGGAGAGCTCACCTCGGGCTGTCCCACACCAGCAGCCCCCCTCCAGGAGGTGCTGCCCCAGCGCTGAGGGGAGCAGCAGAGCCCCGGGGCTCTCAGCTGAGGCCCAGCTCAGGTGTTCGGGGCTCACCTGGAGGAGCAGCAGCCCCTGGGGCTCCCCAGCCCCCCGAGGGCTTTGCAGAGCTGCCCACAGCTGCCCCGAGCTGTGGGCCTGTGCTCAGCCTTCCCAGGGTGGCATTGGGCCATCTCTGGTGGCCTCTCAGGGCAGTCCCGGGCCAGCTGGTAACAACACACGTCTTTAATGAAACCACTGGAAATGGTAACTGAGGATATTGGGCTGGCAGTGAGGAAGAGAGGGGACCTGTTTGTCACACGCTGCTGGGCTCTGCAGTGTCTGGGAGGAATATTAGGAGCCTTTTAAAGGGGCAGATCCCCCTGAGCTGCGGCGAGGCTCCGCCAGGTGCCCGGTGTCACATCCCGTGTATGACAAGCATTTGATGTGACACTTCTGCACGCAGGTTGCTCCAGAGATATTTTTATAGGTCAGACTAAATATCACACATCCGAGCCTTCAGTCAGGTGCTGGAGCTGCTGTGATTGCAGCTAATGGCCCTGGCAGCTGCTGTGGTTCCTGGTAAACAGCGTCCTGGGAAGGGCAGGGCACTGCCAGCCGGGCACTCCGCTGGCCCTGAGCTCTGCTCCCTCTGGGAGCTTCTGGCAGGCACATTTCTCTCTCTCTCTCAGGATTTTTCACAGAGGAGCACAGAGAGAAAGAAAGAGAAAACAATTTCTATTTCTGCTCCTTGTTTTTCCCATGTGGAATGTGCTTGGAGAATTGTTTCCCTGGGGTGATTGCTGGGTTGGATTCTGGTGAGGATTGTTTGAGCCTGGTGGCCAACCCAACCCAACCCAACCCAACCCAATCCAATCCAACCCAACCCAATCCAATCCAATCCAATCCAATCCAACCCAATCCAACCCAATCCAATCCAACCCAACCCAATCCAATCCAATCCAATCCAACCCAACCCAATCCAACCCAACCCAATCCAATCCAACCCAATCCAACCCAACCCAACCCAACCCAATCCAATCCAATCCAATCCAACCCAATCCAATCCAACCCAACCCAATCCAACCCAATCCAATCCAATCCAATCCAATCCAATCCAACCCAATCCAATCCAATCCAATCCAATCCAACCCAATCCAATCCAACCCAACCCAATCCAACCCAATCCAATCCAATCCAATCCAATCCAATCCAATCCAATCCAACCCAATCCAATCCAATCCAATCCAATCCAATCCAATCCAATCCAACCCAATCCAATCCAACCCAATCCAACCCAATCCAACCCAATCCAATCCAATCCAATCCAATCCAACCCAATCCAACCCAATCCAATCCAATCCAATCCAATCCAACCCAACCCAATCCAACCCAACCCAATCCAACCCAATCCAATCCAATCCAATCCAATCCAATCCAATCCAATCCAACCCCATCCAACCCAACCCAATCCAATCCAACCCAATCCAACCCAATCCAATCCAATCCAATCCAATCCAATCCAATCCAATCCAACCCAACCCAACCCAATCCAATCCAATCCAATCCAACCCAATCCAACCCAATCCAACCCAATCCAATCCAATCCAATCCAACCCAATCCAATCCAATCCAATCCAACCCAATCCACCTGTGGCTGCACTCTCAGAGAGGGGCACGAGTTGTGAGTTAGTTAGAGATGATAGTTAGAAAAGCAGGTTTGTAGTTTTAGTATCTCCTTTAAATAGTATATTAATGCATTATGGCATAGTTATAATAAAGAAATCATTCATCCTTCTGAGCTGGAGTCACACATCAGCATTTCTCCCCACTCCTGCATTCACAACAGGAGCTCAGCTGTGCCAGCTGTGCCAGCTGTGCCACGGCTGCTCTGTGATTGCTCCTCCTCAAACCTCCCAGTGCTCCCAGAGCTCCTGGTGCCCAGCCAGGGGTTTGGGGATGGTGGAGAAGGGGATGCAGGGGTGAGGCCGAGGGGGACAGCAGCCCTGGGGCTGCCTGTGGGGATGAGGCAGGACAAGGATGCAGCAGGAGCTGCCCTCACCCCTGCCCCTGGCTCTGCCCGTGTGTCCCAGCGGTTGGGGAGGCCCGGGGGTGCCCCTGGTGTGCTGGGTGCTCAGTGGGCCCTGCCAGCAGTGAAGGGTGTCCTGCGGGGTCCAGCCTCTTCCCCTTCCAGCCCCCATCCAGAGCCACACCTCGAACAAAGGAAGGGAAAATCGTCGGACAGCTAGGGTGGAAGAGAATTGGAATTACAGAAAGTTAGTTGCTTTTGTAGGTGATGGGATACTAAAAGCTGTTCCTAAGGACAGTGATAGTTGGTGTTTGGAAAGATTTTGCATAACAAAATGAGACAGTTTTAAATTTTATTTTACTCATCTCCGAGGTCTGTTTTGGCTGATCGTTGACCCTTGTGTGATTTCCTGATGTTTCTCTGCTGTGTTTTGGGTGACTCCCAGAGGAGGGGCAGGGAAGGTTGGAATGCAGCAGAGCTCCTGCTTTGCCTGCTCCTCTCCTCCCTTCCAGAGGCTTGGGAGGAACTGAGCCCCAAAATCCTGATTGGCCCCATTTACACCACCCTCCCCTGTCGTTTAAGCAGCCCTGCTTAATTCAGGCTCCGAGAAGGAGCTGCGGGTTCAGGCACACACACCTGCCCGGGGTGCTCCTTTCTGCACCCCAGCAATGCCAGGCAGGGGCTGTGTTTGCTTCCCTGGGCTGTCCCAGGGGTGGTTTCTGTCCACGTATCCACTGCAGGTGCCAAAGCCCTGGAACGCCCCTGGCACAAACCCAGGAAAAGGCTCCGTGAAGTGGCACCAAGGTGTCACTGATTAGAGTGGCCCTCAAGTGCTGGGGGTTCCTCCCTTCGTTAGGATAAATGTGGGGACCCAGCACATCCCTCTGGCTGCCCTGGCTGGCTCCAGACCCTGGCAGGGGGCTCAGAGACCCTGGCACGAAGTCAAAACCACCTGTGGCTTCCATTTTAGCCCGTGGGAAAAACTGACAACTCTGTGTGAGGAATTACAAACCACAAGGGTTTGAGCAGTGTGGTAGCTGAACTAACACAGGGTGGAAAAGTAGAATTTTGGGGTTTTTAGAATGGGGTTCAGGGAGTCTGACTGAGGGTCAGCTCAGGATGCTTCTCCTGGGCTTGCCCACGATTGTTTGGGCACGGCTGACGCCAGGTTTGGTTTTTCCCTGAGGAATACCCAGGAAAATGTTTAAAATGCCATGGTTCCTATGCCCCTGTCCCTGCAGCCTGGAGCCACCAGCCCAGCTGTCCCCAGTGTCCCCAAACAGCCCCTGCCACCCCCTCAGCACCGACTGTGCTCTTCATATTGACTGCATCAAGCTGCTCGTATCGACCTTTTTAAGCTCAGGTGATTGATAGATTTTCCCTTAATTTCTTTAATTTCCGAATAATCCCCTGGTTTTACGTTTTACTGGGCGTGCTGTGAGCTGCTTATGGGTACCCAGAAGTGCTGCTGGATTTCCCTTGGAGTTCAGCTCCTGCCTTGGCAGGCACTGCCTCCTCACCAGCGCTCCCAGTTTGGTGGGATCCCTGCTCCCCTCAGGCCTTCCTGGGCCGGCAGGCAGGGGCTGGGAGCTGGGAGCTGCTCCCCACTGCTCGTGAGCCCTTCCCTGGGAGCAGCCCTCCCAGAGCAGCAGTGCCCAGCCGGGCTGTCAGCGGGACTGACGGCGCATTTACCCCGAGTTGTTGGAGCACGGCTCGGGAGAGCAGGCGGCTGTCTCCAGACTCGCTGTCTAGGCCTTTTATCCACTTCTGACATAATTTATTGGAAATGAGAGGAATTGTTTCAGAACAAGCGCCTCTGACAGCTTGGCAGATTGATAGAGAGGTTTTCTGATTTCATCTCTTTTTTTTCTCTCTCGTTCCCAGCGATGCCTCCCTGCCCTTGCCAGTCTCTCCCAGCAGCGGTGTCGTGGCTGAGGTGCTGAGACAGCCGGTGCTGCACGGCCATTGCAGGGCTCCCTTCATCTCCTGGGGCTGCCTCCTGCCTGCTTATCCTCCCAGCACATCCCAGAGCTCCTTCAGCAGCACACTCCCCCGGTATGAATTTTATTTAGCCTGGCAGGGTGCTGGGCTGAGACGTGGGCACGCTGGGGCATTTGGGAGCCAGTGCTGCCAAGGGAATGAGGCAGAATTCCCTCTGTGTTCCCCTCAGTAAATGCTGTGTTCCTGCTCCCCAGCTTCCTTTGGCTTTCAGGAAATCCCACACTTTGCCCCAAAACGAAGGATTGTTTGGATTTCTTAGTGATGGAATCACTGAAATAGTGTTGGGACTGTGGGCTCAGTGTGGAATATTCCCCCAGAACAGCAGTGCAGGCTATGGCTGTCACCTTAACAACATCCCAGGAGCACAGCTGTTGATAAAGGCATCTTGAAGAATTTTACCCAATTAGTCATTTTTAAAAGATTTTTTTCCCTTCATTCAGAGGAAAAAAAAAAAAAAAAAGAATGAGGTTTCTCAAAGAATCCCCTGTAAATAGCAGGATTTCTGTTGAGCAAAGAAGCATCTTGCAGACTCTTCCTCCTGTCCCTGCCTTATCTCCAGCCTGGTCTCCTGAAACACCAGCTCCACTTCTGGGAGCTGTCCCTGCCCTTCACCGAGCACAAATTTGGGCACTCTGGTGAAAGGCAAAGGGTGCAGTCCCTCCTGTCCTTACACTCAGCTGAGGATGGCAAAGTGGGTCACAGGCAGGGGCTGTTTGTGCTCAGGAAAGAGGGGTCAAATGGGGTTATTGGCACTGTTCTTCCCCAGCCCCACAGGCAGCGCTTCTACTTCTGATCTTGATTTTTCTGCAGAATGTCTGAGTTCCATCCCGTGGTCCTGGGGTGGAAATGTGGTGGAAATGTGGAAATGTGGTGGAAATGTGGGAATGTGGTGGAAATGTGGTGGAAATGTGGTGGAAATGTGGGTGGAAATGTGGTGGAAATGTGGAAATATGGGTGGAAATGTGGTGGGAATGTGGTGGAAATGGGGTGGAAACGTGGGTGGAAATGTGGTGGGAATGTGGTGGAAATGTGGTGGAAATGTGGTGGAAGTGTAGAAATGTGGTGGAAATGTGGTGGAAATGTGCAAACGTGGTGGAAATGTGGTGGAAACGTGGGTGGAAATGTGGTGGGAATGTGAGTGGAAATGTGGTGGAAATGCAGTGGAAATGTGGTGGAAATGTGGTGGAAATGTGGAAACGTGGTGGAAATGCAGTGGAAATGTGGAAATGTGGTGGAAATGTGGTGGAAGTATAGAAATGTGGTGGAAATGTGGTGGAAATGTGGTGGAAATGTGGTGGAAATGTGGTGGAAATGCAGTGGAAATGTGGTGGAAATGTGGTGGAAGTGTAGAAATGTGGTGGGAATGTGGTGGGAATGTGGGTGGAAATGTGGTGGAAGTGTAGAAATGTGGAGGGAATGTGGTGGGAATGTGGTGGGAATGTGGTGGAAGTGTAGAAATGTGGTGGAAATGTGGAGGGAATGTGGTGGGAATGTGGAAATGTGGAGGGAATGTGGAGGGAATGTGGTGGGAATGTGGAAATGTGGAGGGAATGTGGGTGTCCGGAGCAGCACGGGGATGGGATTTCAGGTCCCTTTCAGCCCAAACCTCTCTGGGATCCCACGGCTGTGACAAGTCCCTGCAGCAGCTCTCTTTCCAGCACAGGAGCACAGCAGAGGAGGTTGTGGTGAGGGGTGTCGCAGCTTTAGGAATACTTGGCCAGAAAGAACTGAAAACTGCCGGCGTGCAGCGTGTGCACTTGTGGCCAAATCGCTCCAGCCGAGCTCACGGAGCTTTCTGTTCCTCTTTTAGCTGGCACTTCCCAAGGGAGAAGCAGTAAAACCCACAACGTGTAAAATCCGAATTGCTGGTGGCTCGGAGGCAGGGCAGGACTGGCCGATCTCCCCGTGGGATCCAGTGGATTCCTCCCCTGAGGGGCGCCCGAGGTTTGGCTCCTTGTTCCCCCCCTTGGCCCTTTTCCCTTGCCCTGCAGCCACTGTCAGGGCTGTGCCTGGTGGAATTTGGAGGTGTCTGTCATTCTCCTGCCCGGGTTTCTCCAGATGTTTAGCTCCAGGGAAGCTGTGCTGCACAGCCCCGCGCAGCTGCCGGCGCCTTGCCTGGGG
Organism: Vidua macroura; assembly: GCF_024509145.1. NCBI lineage: Eukaryota > Metazoa > Chordata > Aves > Passeriformes > Viduidae > Vidua > Vidua macroura. Next base: position 40,123,973 of record NC_071577.1, on the reverse strand, counting down.
AGCCGCGCTGCATTTGAAACCCAGCTCGCAAGGAGCCTCTGCACTTCAGTTGAACCCACTTCAGAGCACACCTAAGATTGAGTCCTGCCTTTCAAATGAACTCCCAGATCCTCTGCCGATGGAAATCGCCGAGCCTCTCCTGAGCAGAGCTCTGCTCGCGTGGGCAGGGACGTGGATCAGGGCACAGACAGGGGCTTTGTATCAGCCCAGCTGCAGCTCGGCCCCTGGGGTCGTTCAGAGGAAGGAAAACATTTATTTGCTTCACAGAACAAAGTTTTTTATTACTTATATTTTGTAGGCTTTCCCCCCCCCATAGAATCATCACAAAATACATCTTGGTGAACTTAAGAGATTACCGTGCTTTTAGCATTTTAATTGAGAAAAAAAAAATGTTTTTCAGAATTTTAGGCGTTTTTCAAAATATACTTATTTTTGTTAAGATGTCGGTCTTAGTTAGGGCATTTGTTTTTTAGTCTAGCAGAGTGACAGAGGAAGTCAGTAATTTTTCCCTGATGAAATGGCATTGGCACAATCACTTCTCACAATCCCAGCTGCTCCCTGCACCCTCACGGTTACACCTGTGATGTTTGGAGGAACTCCTGCCTCCCTACGCCCTCCACAGCTCTGCTACCACTATTCAAATATTTGGAAGATGGGTTCTGATGAGCACTGAATGCTCTCCAAACCTCTCCCAGAATATCTCCAATAAATGAAGGAGCCTGCTCCATAAATATTTGGTATGAAAGCAGGCGATTTTGGGACTGGAGAGCTCAGGGAATGATTTCTTGTGCCCGTGGGTGCTTTGGATACATCCCCTGGAGGAGCCTGGGAAACGATTTAAAACCTCTTCCCTGCCCATCCCTGGGATAATCCTCTCCTCCAGAGCCGTGCTGGGCTCTCGGGGGCTCCCCTGGCACCCCAAAGCCATCCCAAAGCTGTCCCAGCGTCCTTAAATCCTGGGAGAAACTCCCTCGTGGATCCCTAAGGTCGTGCCCCGTTCCTCAACACGTCTGCACACTCATCACCTTTTCTCTGGTCTTTCCTCTGGCATCAGCAGCCCCTGAGCTGGCCCATCCTGGGAACACAAAGCTCCTTTTCCTGCCCCTGCCCCACTGGAGCCAGAGCAGGAAATGGGAGCCCCTTTTCCCCTCCAAAGGCAAAGAGCCCTTTCCAGCCTCTCCTAAACAGGTACCAGCACCTGGCTTTTACCAGCAGGAGGAATTCGACTTGGTAGCATTTTGCTATTTGAATGACCTACTCAGTGGAATTACAGCAGCAAACTAATCCTTTAGGAGAGATGGCTCTATCAATCTTGGGATTTTTCTAATGTGGAAGCTACTCAATTGCATCTCAGAAATCAGGGAGGTAATTACTCATGCAGACAGCACAAAATGAAAAAAAAAAAAAAGGCAAGTTCTGCTGAGTATCCCTTTTAGAAGAAGCAGTGGAACAAGGAAAACAGCCTCTATAATCAGTCAAATTCTTCCACTAATTTTTCAGGTGTTGAAGGCTATAGTGAGGATACATGCCATGAAAGTTAACAAAGCAAAGTGGCTTTAATAGAGAGTTTTACAAGAGAAAAATGCCTCTTATTAGGCAAACCTACTATTTTAGATGTAGTTCCCCGTGTTACAACTTCATTGCTTGAAGCAGACGTGGTGGGAGATAAATGCATTCCCAGATGCCTCCGGAGGCGCGGGGCTGCCGTGACAGGTCCCAGCTGTCCCTGATCAGCGCCCGGGGCAGGGCTGGCCCTGGTGGCAGTGCCAGCACCCTGCAGGTGACGCCGGGCAGGGACAGCCACAGGCGGGGCTGGGCTCGTTTTCAGTGCCAGGGACGCTGCAGGGACACAGAGGGAGCCAAGGAGAAATAGAAACCTGGAGATAATGCTGGCAGGGAAGAGTGCTCTGCGTATTTGGGGTTGCTCTGAGTCCTGTCTACATTATTGGCTTGGAAATGTTATTGCCAGGCTGGACAGCTCCTCCTGCAGCAGAGGCTGGGATCAGGGAGGGGTGGCTCTGTTCCGTGAGAAACTTCTCATCCAGGGAAACTTCAATGCAATATCTGACATGAACCCCAGGAAACTGGGGGCTCAGGGGGGAATGGACCAAATCCTCCAACGGGACTCCAAAATCCAGAAAAAAGATCCTGAGATTTATTTGAGAATCTCTCTCTCTTTTGCTCTGATGTGACTTCGGGCTCCTCCACCCAGGGTAGGTCTTGTGCTGGACTCTCCCACGGCATCAGGGACTTTGGGATGCAGAAGGGAAATCCTAAATTCATGGAATGGTTTGGGTTGGGAAAGCCCTGTAAGACCCCGAGTCCAAGCCAGCACTGCCAAGGCCACCGCTAATGCCCCAAGGTCACACAGGGCTTTTCAGTCCCCCCGGGGATTTTAAACCCTCCCGCCCTGCCCTGTGCCAGGGCTTGCAGCAGTGAACATTCAGCTGCCCCAGCCTTCCCCCCGTGCTTTGTCCCCTGCCCCGGTGAGCTGCAGACTTTCCTTGCCCTTCTCTCGGCGGTGACAGAAGCTCTCCAGGAGCAGCAGCTCCCGCACAGCCGGTGCTGAGCCCTCCTGGCCAGGTGTGAGAGGGGCTCTGCACGTGAGCAAACCCTGCAGACCCCTCTAAAGGAGCAGGCAGGGCCTCAGCAGAGCACTGCTGTGCTCAGGCAGGGCCATGGGCTCCTGCTGGTGTCAGCCTGCAGGCGTGAGAGTGCTGCCAAAACTCCTGGGGGGACCAGCGTTAGTTCTTGTTGGACGCGAAATGAGCACGCAGAAGCTTGGTGGGTTCAAGAGAGAAAAGGAGCCAGTTTCATTTCTGACCTCACAACGTATAGAATCCCAAAAGTGACAGCGGGTTGGAGGATGGAATTGCCACCTCTCCAACCACACTGGTCAAACCAACAGCCCATCAATTCCCTCCTCCCACAAAGGAGAATGCAAAACAATCATTATTTCTGGTCAACCACACTGGTCAAACCAACAGTCCATCAGTTCTCTCCTCCCACAAAGGAGAATGCAAAACAATCATTATTGACATGAACAGTGCAGTAAGAACTCCAGTAGAAATATGCAAGCATCAGAAGGCATTGAGAACTTTTAAAAGAACTTTAAAACTCTCAAAAGAACTATAAAAGCAAACGTAACACTTCTAAAAATCAGGGCACCGTTGCTCCAGTGTGGAGGCTGCAGAGGGCAGGGGGGCAGCAGGGCTGCTCTCACCGCTGCTGTCAGTCAGATTAAAAATCCAGGGCATGGTCTGGGACCAAGGTGAGGGCCCAGAGGTCTCTCAGAGACTCCACAGCAGATGCCAGAGCGGGGCTGGAGGGATGCTCTGTGCCCAGGCTGGGAATTCCTGCTGTGCTCTGCCAGCCCAGCCTGCTCCCCTCACGTGGGGCTCCTTTGGAGTGGTGATATTTGGAGATTACTGATTGAGCAGAAATAAAGAACAGTTCAGTTCTCAAAGGCTGCTTCACCTCAGCAGGGTTGTGGTGACTTTCCCTGCTCCAAAGGCAGCTGGCACTGAGAGCAGCAGTGCCACAATTCCTGGAACTGCTGCGTCCAGGTCACTCCATGCATGGAAACTCAGCTCTGGGCCAGCAGGGATTTGGGATCATCCTGTCACAAACCAGCTCCCCGTGCCTTTTTTTCCATAAATCAAACCCAGAAGTGACCTGGAGGTTCTTCCCCCGTGCTCTGTGTGTTCCTGGGACACGTGGGCTGATCTGGGTGTTTTGCTGTCAGGGAATTGTTCAATATCCATAAAGCACCTGCAGCTCTGCAGCTGAATGACCCCACAGAAGTGCAATTATTTTTTTTTTTCATTCCAGGTTTTGGGGACAGATGTGGGAATGCTTGACCCAGTGATGGGAACAGCCTGGTGGGCTGGTCTGGCTTTAGTGGGATCTGTGAGCCCCAGAGTTTGTGGGGTGTCCAGGATTTCCATTTATTTGTAGCATCCTTCTAAATGCTCAGACTGAGCATTTTTCCCTGATAAAATGACATCAAGTGTTTGCCAACACTTGGATAGAAGCAAAAGGTTTTTATTTTTAAATATTTTAAGGAAATAACCCTTTTCCCAGGCTTTGTCAAACATTTGCCAAATTAGATGGGAATATTCTCCCTCCAGCATTTACAGATATTAGTGAATTACTGTCACCACTCCTGTCTGCAGGCTGGCAAAATAATGGTATTGTTTGACCTAATTGTATATTTATCTGATAAAGACAATTAACAGAAGACAGATCACCCCTCTCAAGGTGTACATTTATTTCTATGCAGACACAGTATTTTATGTGTTTATAGGAGTATTTGTGTGTGCTGTAATGTGTCTGTTTGGGGTTTCATTAATTAGAGTTCACCATTTTTACAGGTTTGACTTGCATAACATCACAGATCCTCCTCCAAAGCCAGTGCATTAACTGCTAGGAAAGAACAGGAAAACATGAACAGCCTTCCAAGGGAATAATTCTCCAAAAGGCAGAATCTGCAGAGCTTGTTCCTGATACCAGGAGTGCCGTGGGAGTATTCAGCAAGGTGAGACACTCCCGTGTCAGGGCTGCAATCCTCGCTGCTCCCTTTGGAGCAGGGAGGGATTCCTGTGGTCACCAGGATGACCTGCAGGGCACTGAAGGGGCTGCCTCGAGCCAGGTCAATCTGTCAGCCCGTGTTTAGTCACACTTGCAGCGTGACAGCCCAGGAGAGGTGCATGGAGCACTTCCAGGGGGCTCAGCCTGCTGGGGCTTCCCTGCAGGAGCTTTCCCACTCCCAGCGCTACCCTGTGCTCACCTTCGCCCTGGAACTCCTTTTATTTGGTATTTTTCAAGCTCACAGAGCTGTGAGTATTTCTTTTAGCCACGCTGAGGGGGATGTCCGTGCCAGAACCTCCCACCAGCCCCTTTGCCCAGGCAGGGGTGGCGTTGCTGTTGGCCAGGAGCCTCCTGCCTTTCCTGGCCACTGCAGCTCCCGTGAGGGCTGGGCTCTGAAAGCCACCCCAGGGCACAAACACAAACGTCCCCTGTCGCTATCAGACACGAAATGAGCACACAGGAGCCTGGCAAGTTCAAAAGAGAAAAGAGCCAGTTTTATTCAAATATCTGGTATTTGTAGAATTCCAGAGGTGACCGTGGATTGGAGGATGGAATTGCCACCTCTCCAACCACACTGGTCCAAAGATCAATCCATCATTTCTCTCCACCCACAGAGAAATATATAAACTATTCTATTTATCCATGAAATTGTGCGGGACCTCTGACTCTCAAATATGGAAACATTATCAGAAGGCTAAAGAAGTTCTATGAGAACTTTCAAACTTTCAAAAGAACTGTAAAAAAAAACTTTTAAAAATCAGGGCACCAGTCCCCAGTGCCTGGGGAGCTGCAGGGGAAGGGAAGGGCACAGGTGGGAAGCTCCAGGAGCAGCAGGAGCCCCAGGTGTGGCTGGTGAGGGTGCCCAGGAGGGCCAAGCTGCTGCTCCTCCTCTCCTCCACCTTCCTGAGGCACCTTCCTGGGATTAAAGCAGGCACTGGGGAATTTGTGTTTGTGCCCTGGGGGTGGCTTCCAGAGCCCAGCCCTCACATGGGCTGCAGTGGCCAGGGAGTGCAGGTGCCAGTCCTTCCGTGTGGGAATATAAAAAGCTAAAAGACACTTTCTAAAGCTGAGAAAGGCTGGGAAATGTCTAAACCTTCTCAAGAGAGAGCTAGGGAGTTGAGAACCAAGTGAATACATTGATATTCATCAAAGGAACAAGAAAGAACAAGAACTTATTGATAGCTCAAGATGTGAAAAGTCTTAGATATATGCTTTGCAAAATAGAAAAGTTTCCATCTCAAATAATGAATTATTGTGTGTTGGTTGAGGTCCATAGAAGTCCTTTTGTTAATGTTAAACCCACGTGGGTCCTTTTCTAATTGGTTAGAGTAAAATGACTTTACACCTTTTCTTTTACGCTGTTGGTTCAGAGAATATGTAGAAAAAGGCTTTGCACGGGCTGCCATCCTGTCTGTGATCTGTGTTTGCATGGATGTTGTTATTTTCCTGTGTCTCTTGCTTTTTTCTTGTATGGTACAGCCAGATAACAAATCCTCAGTCTGCACAGTCAGGGTCTGTCCCGTTTGTGAGACACGGCCCCATCCAGACGTCAGTGCCTGCCCGGGGAGCTCCGGGCACAGCTCTGGGGCTGACAGCTCAGGGCAGAGAGCAGGGCTGTGCCCTGCCCTGCCCTGCCCTGCCCTGCCCTGCCCTGCCTCCTGCTCCAGCCTGGACGTCTGGTGAGCGCCGTGTTCCGCACAGCTCTCCTGGAGCAGGGAGGTCTCACCTCTTCTCTTGGGTCAGAATTCAAACCAGCCCAACAGATCCCCTTCTCCGAGCAGCTGAGCAGCATTTCTTTCCTGTGACACTGCACTGATGAATATTTTCCATTTAGTTAACAGGCAGAGAAGAAAGCCCTGACCTTCCCCCGGCCTGGCAGTGGTTTGGCAGCCGTGGGTCTCAGCAGAGGCACCTTCAGTTTGCATTTACTGTTCCTGTCCTTCCTGGTGTGCGTGGCACCGCTGAGGCTCCTCGTGCCCATCCAATAACGCCTGCCCAGTTGCCTCTCCCCTGAAGAAAAGTTTTTCTTTGTGGCCGTGCCTCTCCCGGCTGCCCTTTAGCCGATGTCAATGCATTTCACGTTGCATTTCTGTCCATTCCACTGCCTTTGCTTCCCCAGACCTCAGCCTGTGCGCAGAGACCTCAATCTGAATTCTGTCAGGAGCTGTCTGGGAGGAGCTGCCCCGCCACGTGCTGCCCACAGGGCTGTGGGCTTTGCTCTGCAGAAGCTCCAAGGAGAGCTGGGAGCCCCTGCAGCCCCTCCAGCAGCCCGGGTCCCTGTGGCTGTGGGAGCCCAGCACATCCCTCTGGCTGCCCTGGCTGGCTCCAGACCCTGGCAGGGGACCCTGGCCCCAAGTCAAAACCACCTGTGGCTTCCATTTTAGCCCGTGGGAATGAAGATTTACAGGTATCAAGAGTTTGAGTTAATGTAACACAGGGTGAAAAAGTAGAATTTTGAGGTTCTTTTAGAATGGGGTTCAGGAGGCAAGATGGAGGGATTTGGGCGTGTCTTGTCCTTCTCCTTCTTCTTGTCCTCCATCTTTCACTGTGATGGTGACACTTTTCATTGGTTTAGAGGCACACTGTCTCACATAGGTGATGGGTATTGGGAATTAATCATAAATAAAGTACACGTAGTTCATAGTATAAAATGTGAACACTGCCCTGAGGGCAGACAGAATGCCATGGCCGAGCTGCTGGACAGAGCTCAGCAGGTCAGAGAAAGAATGTTCTAGAGAAGGGAAAATAAACACCCTTGAGAAGCAAACCCAACACATCTGGACCTCTCCTTTGGCTGCGGGGCTGGGAGGAAAGGACTTTTTACCATCTCGGGGTCATCTTGAGCACAGAGCCCCGAGATGTGGGGAGGTTCCAGCTCAGACAAATCCCCCACGGCTGCTGTGCTGGGGCTGCCTGGGAACGTGGCCTTGCTCCCAGAGCAGCTCAGCTGATGTTGATTTTTGGGGGGAACACGCTGCTCCCGTATTTGCCCGAGTGTGGAAGGGGTGGTCGTGCTCCTGCCTTAAACATGCAACAGAATAATGACAGCAAAGGCTGGTGCCAGGCCAGGAGCTGCTGCCAGACACGTCACCAGGCACCAAATCTGCTCAAAAGATCCGTTTTCAGCACTGCCATTGGGTAACTATTTCACAGCTCCCATTCCCCTTGGTCCTCCTTGTTCCTCCCTCTCTGCAGCTTCCTAAGGGAACTCAAAGACAGAAATTTCACACGGGATGGCTGGGGGGTCTTTGAGCGAGGAGTGCGTGCAGGGGGATTTGCTCCGTGGTTTCCAGTGCTATTAAGTGCACACCAAGTGTCATTTTCTCGAAGCCTGTTTGTAGGGAAAAGTTAAATTGAGGGCAGGAGAAGTGGTGGATTGGTTGTATGTATTTTTTTTTAAAAAAAATATCAGATTTAATTTGTTTAGGAAGTAAATGTTATCACGTTTGTGAGGAGGAGGACTTGATGTCTGTGGCACACTGTTAGTTCTGTCCCTGCTGAAGGCTTGGGAAGTCTCCTAATCGTGCTATAAATCAGCATTTATAAAATAGGTGATGTTTATCAGTTGGGGTGAGGGGGGCTGGCAGCCTTTGAAGGGGAGGTGCCTTGGAAGGACCGAGGATTTTGGTGCCTGCATTTTCTTGCCAGCAATTCCTGCTCCCTGACTCATCTGGGATTTAAAACAAACCACCCCAAAGCGACATCTCAAAAAAAGGAATAAAGGACCCCTTTTACTGGCACTGACTTCATCACACCCTGCTCCTTCCCACGTGCCTGGCCGAACAAAGGGGGAAACTGAGGAGCTGCAATTCCAGAGCCAGCCAAGGAACTCTGGGCTGGGAGTGAGGCTGGGTGGTGCCTTCCCCGTGGCTCACCAGCTGTTCCCCCTTCCAGCCATCTCCAGCTCCCCTCTCCCCATTCCAGCCATTTCCAGCTCCTTTCTCCCCATTTTTCACCAGCTGTTCACCCTTCCAACCATCTCCAGCTCCCTTCTCCCTATTCCAGCAATCTCCAGCTCCCCTCTCCCCATTCCAGCCATTTCCAGCTCCTTTTCCCCCATTTTTCACCAGCTGTTCCCCATTCCAGCCATCTCCAGCTCCTTTCTCCCCATTTTCCACCAGCTGTTCCCCATTCCAGCCATCTCCAGCTCCTTTCTCCCCATTTTCCACCAGCTGCTCCCCATTCCAGCCATCTCCAGCTCCCCTCTCCCCATTCCATCCATCTCCAGCTCCTTTCTCCCCATTTTCCACCAGCTGCTCCCCATTCCAGCCATCTCCAGCTCCCCTCTCCCCATTCCAGCCATCTCCACTCCCTTCTCTCCCACATCTCCAGGAGCTCTCCCAGTGCCTCCCTCCCACCCAGGTCCTGCTCATCCGCAGGGAGTGGATGCAGCCCCTGGAAATGTGGTGCCTGTTGCCACTGGAACGTCCCCTCTGGCCCTGCTGTGAGCACAGGGATTGTTTTGTCCCCGTCCTTGGCTGCCCGGAGCTGCCAGGGCCGTGCCAGGGTCTGGTTCCCTTCTCGCCTCCTCCTCTGGGACAGCAAGGAGAAGGCAGAATGGATTTTGGATGGAAAAGGAATGGATTTTGTCCTTCTCACTGCCCTCTGTGCGTGGGAAACGCCTCTTCCTTCCAAATCCCCTCCAAACCCTTCTCCAGATGCTGTGGAGGGCTGAGCGCTGGAGAAGGGAAGGCTCCAGGGAGAGCTGAGAGAGAGGGGGAGAGGGCAGGGATGGATGGGATATTGGGAATTGGAATTCCTGCTGGGAGGGTGGGGGAGCTCTTTTATCTTCTCATTGTTAGCCAGCCATCAGTCTTTTTTAAAATGATTTTTTCCCTATTTCATTAATTTAGCCAAGTTAGCCCCAGTTTTTGTGCACTGCCTTCAGCAAACTGCTAATTCCACTGACACCCTTGGTCATTTCCCCTGGTGTAACTTCAGTGCTGTGTCATCCCTGAGAACACCATGCAGAAGTTAAGGAATGGTTGATTAATATTTTGCAGATTAATAAGAATTCTCCTGCCTCTCTGGAGCTGTTGGCACCAGTGCTGCTCCGAGCAGCCCAGTGCTCCTATTTCAAACACACCTGCAGCCCCTGCTCTCACAGACACCTGCTTTCCTGTTTGGCTGATGAACACACACACAGACACCCTGGCTCTATTGGATCAAAATGAGCTGGATCTTGGAAAACTGCAAAAATCATTTTTTAATAGGTTTTGATTTAACTTGTGTCCACGGTGCATTTAAAAGCAGAATTTATAAAAGGATGGGGAAAAAAAAAAAAAAAAAAAAAGCCATTTCATTGCAGTATTTGCCTGTGCCACTACTGCTCAGTTTGGATTTAATTCAAGCAGAGCCCCAGCCTGTCTCTTCCCCCATCCTCCTGTTTTATTAGAGAAGATGCTCGCCTGCATTAGGCACTTATTAGATAAATACAGGAAAACTGCTTGTCATTTATGGGTTTATCCATTATCATCTCGCCCATCGGATAGAGTAGCCTGATTTCAAAGTGACAGCTGGTGGAACCTCTCCTTGATACATGCTAATCCAGTTTTTATTATGGAAAAATTGCCTGTGCTTTCAGGGAGTGAAAGGCAGTTACCAGACGTCGCTGCCGAGGGCGGGACCTCGTGATCTCTGCTCTAACAGCCCAAAAATGAACCATTATCTCCCCGGGAAACGGCGGGCACGGCCGGGGCAGCGCGCACGGCTCCTCCTGCCGCGGCTGCCCGGGGAAAAGGAGCCTCGGGGCCACAGGGCTGCCCCTCCCTGCTCCTGGCGACACGGTGGCACCGGGGAGCTGCCTCCCGCTCTGCCCTGGCCGGGAGGGGATGCCCAGGGCGCTGCGCCCCTGCCCTGCTGCCCGCGGAGGATGTGCCCAGGCTCCCGAGCCTGCCTGGGGTCTGCTGGGGGATGGACAGCGTTGGGATGGGGGCAGGAGAAATTCCCAGTGAATTTCAGACCTCAGAACCTGCTGGGGAAGGAGAGGCTTTGAAAACAGGGGACAATATTCCATGGCACCCAGAGCTGCTCTCCCAAAGGCCCGGAACACAGAGCCCCTTGTCCCCAAAATCCCACCCCAGGAGGTGCCGTGGAGCAGCTCCTTGGAGCTGCCACTCCTGGGTGGCAGCTGGCAGGAGCAGCTGGCTGCTCCGTTGCCACCCAATTATTAATTTATCACTAAATTTATTAAAAGTCGCTAGATAACAGAATCTCGCTTAATTGAGAGAATAATAGATGTTCCAAGCCTTGATTTTCCTTGCCTTTGACTTTATCAGATCTCACTCACCCCATCGTGCGTGTTCAAGCCCTGATTCAAGTCAAACACCCTGGTTTAAATTTTGAATTAGAAAAGAATTAGCACCGTGTCATCCAGGCTTGACTTGCTTTCTTGAAGCTTAAATAAAAACTTTCATCAAAGCAGGGAGTCTGTGGAGGTTAAGTGCCCCTGCATGTACAGACCCTTAAAGATACTTTTCTTAGAGACACTGAAAGGAAAGAAATGGAAAAAAAAACATCTCAAGTGGAGCCATGTTAAAAAAAAAAAATAAGAAAAAGGAAGAAACAAAAAAATTCTCTGTTCTTTTGCCTCTGTACAAAAGATTTGTTTTGCTGTCAATATGCTCTGTATGAACTCTGATTTGACTGAACTCGGCTGGATTTGAGGCAGAGCTTCAGGAATTTGTGTGCACGGATGCCTGGCTGCAAAGAGCATTTTGAGACTTTCAGCAGTAAAATTTGATATTGATGATGGAAGAAATGGTGAAGGAAATAGGGCAGCAGGGAGGAGCCCTGGCTGTGTCAGAGCTGGGCAGGTCAGTCCCCAAAATCAGGTATTTGTGTCCAAGGTGCAGCTGTGATCTCCTCTCAGAACAGCTCACCCTGGAGATTAAACAATTCCTCTGGGGAGGATTCCTGACCTTCCCACAACACCTGGAACAGGAATTCCCCAGGCTGCTGCCTTTCACTGTGGCATTACTGAAGAAATCAGCTTTAAAACGTGTCCAGCAGGGAGGGCAGAGGTAAACAAAGACTCCAGGAGTCCAAGAGAGCCCCAGAGTGCTTTGGGGTGGAAGGGACTCCAAAGCCCATCCCGTTCCACCCCTTCCCACTGTCCCAGGCTGCCCCAACCCCTGTCCAGCCTGGCCTGGGACGCTGCCAGGAGCAGCCACAGCTTTACAGGCACAGAAAAAAAAAAAAAAAACCTGGAAAAACCGGTGCCTACAAAATGGATGCTTCTCCAGTATTCCAGGAAAACAGCTGTTCTGCTGTGGAGGGGTGAAATGGGGGCTTCCTCCCCTTCACCTCCCTTCTGTCCCCATTTCCAGTCCATCCCGATTTTGCCAGGCTCCATTGGAGCAGGTACCAGCCAGCTGGTCTGTCAGAACCCAGAATGTCCCTCGGACACTCCTGGATGTTCCTGGCCCAGGTCAGAAGCATTTGAGACCCTGGCAGGCAGCCAGAAACCCCTGTGGTTTTGAATCTGACCCATGGAACAATTTACCAACCTTGCAGGGAGAACAAGAAATCACAAAAGTTTAGATGTTATAATAGAAGTAGTCACAAAGTGAAAGGAAGGATTTTTGAGTGCTGTACAGGGGGGTTTAGGCCTTGTACAGAGGGGTCTGAGTTTTGTACATGGGGGTCAGAGGTTCTGAGATGGAGGGATTTGGGCGTGCCCTGTCCTCCTTCTTTCTCCTTCCTGTCCTCCTGTTCTTGGTGATGTTGGCACTCCCAGATTGGTTTAGAGTAGAAAGTCACTGTTCAATATAGGTGATAGGCATTGGGGAAAAACTATAAACATTTAATGTGTGATATAAAAGATGGCACCAGCCCTTGGGCCAGAGAGACGCAGAGGGAGAAGGAGTCAGGGAGAATGCCAGGGAGTCTGTGTGCCTTGGGATAACGTGCAAGGAACTGCCTTGAGACAGGACGACTGAAGACTGCTGAGTCTTTCCTCGAAGGCCCGGGCTGGAGGAGAGACTTGAGCACCTCCCGGGGTCACCCCAGTCTGGGGGTGAGCCTCGTCATTGGTCCAGCTTGGAAAGTTCAAAGCATGAGCAGGAGAATAAATCTGCCCCCGAGAAGGCAGTGAGTTGTTGTTTTGGTGAGCTGGTGCCAATTGTCTGATAACGAAACCAAGTGGCAGCCACAGAGCTGGCTCGGGCTGCTGGGCAAGGAGCTGGCTTCAGCCCCAAGGAGGAATGGGGGCTGTACTTGGACTTTTATGGGACCCAAACTCCCTGCCGTGCCTCGGGGGTACGAAGCAGTAATGGGGTATGCGCGGTAATTTCGGGTGGAAATCTCCCTCTGCTCCTCTCCCACCCTGCTACAGCTGCCAGGGACCATCGGCTGCCAGGGGGAACCAGGTTCTGGACTCATGGAATGTTTTTTTGGGGTCCCTGTGTTGGGAAGCTGCCTAGAAAGGGACGTGCTGGTGCTGGGGCTGCTCCGTGCTCCCGCGGAGCCTCGGGCTGACCGTGGAGAGCACGCTGAGGGCTTGGTCCTGGCTGTGGGAGTGGGAATGCTCTGTTCCCCCAGCCTGTTTCTCGTGCATGTGACATGTGTCCTTCCGTGCTGAGGAACACGAGATCCTAAACCTTTAGGAAAGGGATGGGGAGGATTCTGTGGGGCCCAACCCAGCAACTCCCGTGGCAGCTGGGAGATGGGAACATTCCCACCACTGTTCCCAGTTGTGACTGATCTCCTGCGCCCTGGGCTCCAAATGATATAGAAATACAGACAAATATAGATAAATGTATTGGCTGGGCTACGGATGGCATTTCATCCCCCGTTCTGAATTTCCGGGGTTTCGTGGATTTAACTTATTTGAACACAGTTTTCTGTGATTTAATATAGCATCATTTTAGATCAGAAGCTGGTAGGAAAAGAGCTGACACTCTTTTTGCTGCTGCCTCCCCCTCCCCGCCCCCCTTTTTAAGGGAAAGAGCTTTATCTTAATTAAAGTTTAATTAAGGATCACGTTTGGCAGTACTTTTCACACCGATCTACACCAGCAGATTTTCTAAGGCTTAACTTTATCGTGCAGAAAATCCTCTTTTATTACTCCCAACCTGTTGTAAAAGCTGTTGGCACAGAGCGATGGCTGCTTCATTCAGTGGCCTTGTTTGCCGCTGGAAAATTCCCAAGTCTCTGGAGATAGCACCACTGTGGTTCAATTTAATATCTGTCCTATCACTACAAGACTCTAGCTCATTATTAATGATACTATTCATTAATTTCTTGTTGGGCTGATGTTGTTATTTATTAAAATATTAAAGAAAGCTCCTGAGACACATCCATAATGAGGGACACCTCCATCTCGCGCGGGCACGGGCGCAGGGAATGGGTTTGGCAGAGCTGTGCCCCCTCCAGCAGCCTCTCCTCCCTCATTAGTCCTGCCGGCTCTGAGTGACACCGTAAATCCATTTTGTGCTCGGCCCAATCGGCGCCTCTTACAAACGGGGGGCTCTCTTTTTTTTAATGAGCCATTCCTATGCAAAATGAATTGACTGCTGTCTAACTCATCTAATCTGCCCCTATTTGGGGGAAGGACTAAATTGCCTGTATTTATGTAGGGAATAAATAAAAGCCGACAGATTTTTTTTTTTCCCCCTTTCCGGTCTTACATTTGGAAAATTTCAACGCCATAAATTCTGGGCTTTAAGGACCTGCCACCTTAGCTAACGAAAGCCCAGCGTGACATTTCGAGGCGCGGTGGTTGCATTTTAAAAAAAAAGCCTCCAGCAGCACTTTGTGCCCCGCCCGGGCCGCGGGACGCCCTCGCTGCCGTGCCCAGGTATCGCCTCCAGAAATTCCGAGGGCTCTTGATGTATGGCTCACCCTTTTCAGCAGAGGCATCTCCGGCTCGAGCCTGCCCGCAGCCCCGCACGGCCGAATCAATCACAGGAACCCGTAATTAATTCAGCGGCGATGTCGCGCTGCCGGGCTCGGTGTCGCGCCCGTGTTCGGGGTCTCTTTTCGCCTGCCTGGGTGGCGTCTGGAGGTGGAGTTTTCATTTGTCCCGGGCGGTTGTTATTTTTCGCCCCGCGCAAATAATGAAGGAATACCTCGCCTGTTTTCCGAGGATTAGCCGGGCATAATTGCAGCCTGGTTTGATCCCTCTTTTAATAAGGGCCCCTCGCAGCCCCAGCCCCTCCCGCAGCTTTGTGCGGATCGAAGCTGCTTCCATTCGCACACACCTCCGGGGCTTTGTGCCGGAGCCCTCGGCTCCTGAGAGAAAAGTCCCTTTCCTGGGAGAAAAGCCCCTTCTCTTGGGAGAAAAAGCCTTTTCCTGTGAGAAAAACCCCTTTCCTGGGAGAAAAGCCCCTTTTCCTGAGAGAAAAAAACCCTTTTCCTAAGAGAAAAAGCCTTTTCCTGGGAGAAAAGCCCCAGGGTGGGATATTTGGGATATTCCCTCAGGGCAGTGCTGAGCTCAGGGTGAGATATTTGGGATATTCCCTCAGGACAGGCTCTACTGAGCTCAGGGTGAGATATTTGGGATATTCCCTCAGGGCACTGCTGAGCTCAGGGTGGGATATTTGGGATATTCCCTCAGGACAGGCTTTACTGAGCTCAGGGTGGGATATTTGGGATATTCCCTCAGGGCAGGCACTGCTGAGCTCAGGGTGGGATATTTGGGATATTCCCTCAGGAAAGACATTGCTGACTCCAGGGTGGGATATTTGGGATATTCCCTCAGGGCAGTGCTGACTCCAGGGTGGGATATTTGGGATATTCCCTCAGGACAGGCACTGCTGAGTCCAGGGTGGGATATTTGGGATATTCCCTCAGGGCAGTGCTGACTCCAGGGTGGGATATTTGGGATATTCCCTCAGGAAAGACATTGCTGACTCCAGGGTGGGATATTTGGGATATTCCCTCAGCAGGGCAGTGCTGACTCCAGGGTGGGATATTTGGGATATTCCCTCAGGGCAGTGCTGAGCTCAGGGTGGGACATTTGGGATATTCCCTCAGGGCAGTGCTGAGTTCAGGGTGGGATATTTGGGATATTCCCTCAGGGCACTGCTGAGCTCGGGGTGGGATATTTGGGATATTCCCTCAGGGCAGTGCTGAGTTCAGGGTGGGATATTTGGGATATTCCCTCAGGGCAGTGCTGAGTTCAGGGTGGGATATTTGGGATATTCCCTCAGGGCAGTGCTGACTCCAGGGTGGGATATTTGGGATATTCCCTCAGGGCAGTGCTGACTCCAGGGTGGGATATTTGGGATATTCCCTCAGGGCAGTGCTGAGTCCAGGGTGGGATATTTGGGATATTCCCTCAGGGCAGTGCTGAGCTCAGGGTGGGATATTTGGGATATTCCCTCAGCAGGGCATAACTGGTGTGGTGGCAAACACACTGGAGGCGTCTCAGCCTCAAGGGCAAAGTTCAATGAATTTTGTTTTCCCCCACAATCTTGAACAGTGTTTTACCAGGCCCTTTTGAATTTGATTTCTGAATAAACATTATATAAGGAGGCTTTCCTGAAGATCTCCCCAGTGAGTGTTTTCAGGAACCTTGTTTGGGTTTTTGGGTGGGAACGGCTCTCATTCCAGGACAATCCTCCTCCTGGCAAGTGTTTCATTCTCTGCTCACACCTCCAAAGCCTCTCTGGTGCGTGTGGGAGGCTCTGGGGGATGTGGGGTCACCGAATGGGGCAGCTCTGCACCACGAGGTCTGGGGGTGAAGGCTTCATTCTCTTCTGAACCTAAAAATGAGCAGATGCCACTTGGCTGCGCCCGGGGTGTCCTGCAGGAGCTGTGACCTCGTGCCCGGAGCTCCGAGCCACAGCTCAGGGTCATTAATGAGAATTAAAGGGATTGGAAACTCCGGCGTTCCCTGGCAGCAGAGGGTGGGGCAGGTAGTGAATGAAACTGCTGAAGGAGCAGCTCCCAAATCCGTGTGCCTGGGATCGGGGAACGCCTGGGGACAGGGAGATCCCGTCCCTCAGGCTGAGCAGGGACATCTCTGCCCGACGCTCAGGCAGTCAGGCTCTTTCTGCCTGGCTGTTAAAATTGTCAGGCTCCGCTCGTGAAACCATGAGGGGGCTTTTGGTGCAAACTCAGCGGCACAAACAGAGGGTCGGTTCCGTTTTCTGGTCTTTTATTTTCAAGGCCGTTCCCCTGTAGGGTGTCTTTTGGGGGGTGGGGGCTGTGTTTGCACAGGCACAGCAGCGTTGCCAAGTCAGGTGTAAAAAAAGGTATAAAACCCACCGCGGGATCACACCCACAAATGTGCAGGATATAATTACAATAATAATAATAATAATAATAATAATAATAATAATAATAATGGTGTTTGCATGCTCTTCTTTGAATACTACATTTTCACTTGAATAACACATTTTCACATGACTACAGCGTATAATTTTGTTGTTATGTTGTCAGGGGGCATTGTGGGGTTTGGTCACAGCCTGGGTTCGACGCTCCTTTATGATTTGCCAACCTAAATATTCCGAGATTCTCTTTTATTCTTTACTTCCCAAAATGCTGTGGCTTGAAGCTCCTGTGGCAAAGCTGAGCCTGGAATTGCCCGTCCCCCATTGCTGCCCCCAGAGGAGTGGGGTATTTGGGGAGAGAGGTAATTAAACAGCCCCAGCTGTTGATTGGGAGCAGCCAGCTCTGGAGCAGCCACACCACAGCTTTATTTCAAAGGCTGGGATTTTTTTTATTTTTTTCTTTGCCTTCTTTCAAGGAACTCTGAAGGTTTTAATGTGAGTCTGGGTGTAGCTTTTACTGCAAATGTGCTGCCAGAGCCATTGGAGCCCCTGGCACCGCTGTTCCCTGTGATTTGTGGGGAAGGGACAATTTGCTGGAGGTCTCCGAGGCTCTGTGGGGAGGGTTAATAACTCCTGGAGAGGTGGGAGAAAAGAAAGAATTTTATGTCTCCTGCAACCTGCAAGACTATGAAATGTTTCCAAGTGTAATTTTCTTGAAGTTAAAGTTGAGGTTATTAAGGTTCACTTAGCAGATAAAGTTTGCCACAATTTTCTTGGTCTCTGTGATCAGATGACAAGATTTCTAATTCACAGAAGCAGGGCAGGATGCTGGGGGCTCTGAACCATGCTCAGGGGATACACCCAGGGCCTCCCAGCTCCTCTCCTCGCCGTGTATTTTTTATTTACAGGGAAATTTGAAAGCGCTGCATTGAAGTTCCCGCAGTCACCCTCGGAGCTGGTTCCAATTTGTTTGTCTTTGTAAAGCTGGGGATTAGCTGCGCCGGGGTCGGGAGCTGGGGCCTGCTGGCAGCCCGGGCTGCTGCCACCCCAAAGCTGGGCAATGACTGTGCCCCTGAGCCTTTTCCCAGGGGCTGTTCTGCTGGAGCTCTGCGAGAACGGGTCACCTTTGAAAGGAGCGCGGGTTAACGTCGGCGCGGAGAAAACCAAAGCGGTTTTCTGAGGAACTTAGAGGGAAAGTGTGGATATTCTCAGCTCAGAGAGAAAGAGAAAGGTTTTCTAACCAGGCAAGAGCCTGGGAAACAGTTGGGAAAGAATGTAAATAATTCTCTAATCTATCTTGTTATTCACATTGTTTATAGATATGCTCTGCCATTGTGCGTCATTCACTGCCCACCAATGGTGTGGGATGTTTTTACTCTAAGACCAATGGAATTACTCTTCTCGATGTCCTCTATATATAGAGCGGTATATTTGAAATAAATCAGAGCTCATTTTCTTTGCCTTCTGATCTGGAGTTCTCTGTTCCCGTCCTGCTCGACAGCGACAGGAAAGAAGCGTTCTCATAAGGACTGGGGGCTGTGATTGCGTTCCTGACTTGGTGACTCTGGGTGCAGTCGTTGCTTGGTGCTTCAAAGAGCACAAAGGGGTGCCCTGGATGGATGAGAATTGATTTGTTCCAGGCAAAGCACAGCCAGGATTTCTGGGCTGTGGTGCAGCTGATGGAGATCTCTGGAGTTTGTGATGGTATCACGACAGAAAGAACCAGTCACACGGAAATGTGAGGCTCAGCCAAATCTGCCTCCTTCCATTTCGTGCTCCCCCTCATGGGCTGCAGCAGAGCTCTGCCAGCAAAGCTTCTGCTCCCCTTTGGAAAGCAGGAGAGCCCTGGCCAGGCTGGACAGGGCTTGGAGCAGCCTGGGACAGTGGAAGTGTCCCTGGATGGGCTCTGAGCTCCCTCTGACCCAAGCCAGTCAGGGATTTTAAATTATGACCAAGTCAATTCTTCACCTTCCTTTGAATAAACTGAGCAGGTTAAACTCGTGTCTCTCCCTCTGCAGCTCTGCCCACTCCAGTCCCTCCTCAGGGGCTTCTCGGGACCTTCCTGAAATTTCCAGCCTCTTGTTTTGGAATGTGGACACCAAAGGAGGCCAGGCTGGGCCATTGCTGGTCTCACTAACACAACATTTGTTGATAAATCCATCTTCCTGTTGCTACTTGCTCTCCACTTCCCTGTCACTGACATATTGGATAAAGAACTAGAGAGCATGGGAAGTCATTTCTGACCCCTTGCAGTTGTATTAGTGTAAGAGAACAGCACCTTTCATATCAGCGATGTTTGTTGTATTAATGAGGCAAAAATAGCCATTAACGAGCCCTGAGCATGCACTTGAATTTCAATAAGTGCTTTCTGTGCAGAGCCAAGCAGAGATTACACATCAGACTTAGCAGCTACTGGCTATGGCCAATTCTTGAAACACAGACACTTCATTTGGAAGGTTTTCTAATGCTAAGATGGAGATCTTAAATTAAATACCCGATCATCTAAACTCATCCACTGTTTGATTTTTAGGTCTTACTGCTTCATCCAAGCTCAAGATAAAAAGACAGGCGTTGAAATGTATAAATATGCTCAGTTCCTCAGCCAGCTCTAATTGCCTAATGCCCCTCCACACGTTACTTAAAATGGATCACGACTTAAGAAGACTTATGTACATTCCATGGATAAAATGTATTGATTTCCTGCTCGGCTCTCATGGCAGAGGAGAGCACAAAGACACCGGTGTGTCTCACAGAGCAATTCCAGCCTGCCCCAGCGCCGTGCTTGAGCCTGGGGTGCCCGGGCAGGGGGTGCCCCCGCGCTGGGAGTGCACACAGCAGCTCCAGGGGCTGCTGCACAGTGACCCTGAGTGCCCCCGGGCTCCAGCCCTGCCCGCTCCCTGCGCTGGCACTGCCAGGCTCTGCCGGAGCCACCCCAGCGCCCTGTGCCAGCTCAGCCCCCGCCGGGGCTTTGGGGGTGTTTGTGTCCCTGCAGAGCTGCTGGCCCTGCTCGGGGCTGTGCTGGGGGCTGTTCACAGCCAAGGCTGCTCGGGGGGCTTCAAACATCGCCCCACAAAAACCCCGGCCCCGTTCCTGCTGATGGCTGAGCTGCAGGCGGGGAACGTGGTCAGCACTGGGAGTGTGGTCAGAGTGGGGAACGTGGTCAGTGGGGAATGTGGTCAGCAATGGGAACGTGGTCAGAGTGGGGAACGTGGTCAGAGTGGGGAATGTGGTCAGCACTGGGAGTGTGGTCAGAGTGGGGAATGTGGTCAGTGGGGAACGTGGTCAGAGTGGGGAACATGGTCAGCACTGGGAGTGTGGTCAGAGTGGGGAACGTGGTCAGAGTGGGGAATGTGGTCAGAGTGGGGAACGTGGTCAGCACACAGGGAACATGGTCAGCACAGGGAACGTGGTCAGCACTGGGAATGTGGTCAGCACACAGGGAATGTGGTCAGAGTGGGGAACGTGGTCAGCACAGAGAACGTGGTCAGAGTGGGGAATGTGGTCAGCAGTGGGAACGTGGTCAGCAATGGGAACGTGGTCAGAGTGGGGAACATGGTCAGAGTGGGGAGTGTGGTCAGCACGGAGAACATGGTCAGCACCGGGAATGTGATCAGCACAGGGCACGTGGTCAGCACAGGGAACATGGTCAGCATGGGGAATGTGGTCAGCACAGAGAACGTGGTCAGCAAGGGAATGTGGTCAGCACTGGGAATGTGGTCAGCACTGGGAATGTGGTCAGCACAGGGAACATGGTCAGCATGGGGAATGTGGTCAGCACACATGGAACGTGGTCAGCAGAACGTGGTCAGCACACAGGGCACGTGGTCAGCACAGGGAATGTGGTCAGCACAGGGAACGTGGTCAGCACGGGGAGTGTGGTCAGCACACATGGAACGTGGTCAGCACAGGGCACGTGGTCAGCACTGGGAATGTGGTCAGCACTGGGAATGTGGTCAGCACTGGGAGTGTGGTCAGCACACTTGGAACGTGGTCAGCAGAACGTGGTCAGCACAGGGAATGTGGTCAGCACACAGGGAATGTGGTCAGCAGAACGTGGTCAGCACAGGGAATGTGGTCAGCACTGGGAATGTGGTCAGCACACAGGGAATGTGGTCAGCAGAACGTGGTCAGCACAGGGAATGTGGCCAGCACACAGGGAACATGGTCAGCACAGGGAACATGGTCAGCATGGGGAATGTGGTCAGCACACATGGAACGTGGTCAGCAGAACGTGGTCAGCACAGGGCACATGGTCAGCACGGGGAACGTGCTCAGCACGGGACAGGGATGTTCCCACGTGTCCTGGCTGGGGTGTTCCCCCCCACACTCCGGGTGTTCTCCACCCATCCCTCCCTCCCTGAGCTGGGATAAGCGCAGCCCTGGAGCTCTGCTCTCAGCTGCAGCTGCTCCCAGCCCTGCCCGTGAGCCCGTGGTCACAGCCCAGCCCTGCTCTGCCACCTCCCCTCAGCTCAGCCAAGGGCTCAGGACTCTGCTTGTGCCAGGGGTGTGGAGATACTGCATGTCTGCATCGGGGTTTGCTCAGCACTCCAGAACATCTGTTTAGGGGTGAGTTTTTCCTTCTTGCCATGCTCTCAACCTCCTATCTTCCAAAACCCTGAAGAGTATAAATCTGTGCTTCTCAAGCATGTGGCCAGTAGGAGTTTCAGGGTATGGGTTTATGTGTCTATACCAGCCCTTCCAGGCATATTTGGCTTTGAAATGCATACAGAAAATATCTGGAGAGGTACTCGTACATCTTTAGAAAAATACATAGAGAGGTTCTTTTAATTTAATAATTATTTTATTTTATTAATTAAATTATTAAAGGATTCTGTATTAAACTGGAATCATTCAAAATACGTAGGCTCACACTCAGGAGGTAAATCTGTTATGTGTAGACTCAGAATCATAAAATCTCAGACTCCCAGAATGGTTTGGGCTGGAAGGGACCCTAAATCCCACCCAGTGCCACCTCCCACTGTGCCAGGCTGCTCCAAGCCCTGCCCAGCCTGGCCTGGGACACTTCCAGGGAGGAATTCCTTCCCAATCCCCCATCTGACCCCGCTCTGTTTCAATGTGAAGCCATTCTCCTTTTCCTGTCCCTCCAGGCCCTGTAAATTTTCTCCCTCCACCTTTCTTGTCATCCCCTTCAGTACTGGAAGGCCACAGCCAGAATTTAATGCCAAATCGAGCGCGAAATTTTAAATTAAGCAACAACAATTAAAAAAAAAAAAAAAACACGGAACTTCCAGAAAGTTTCAGGAGGAAAAAAAACAAAACAACCCCAACAGCTGCCTTGCACGTGGCAGCCCGTGTGTGTGACAATCCCTTTGCTCTCGGGCTCGGTGAGTGCCGGGCGCTGCCGTGGGGCGGGAGGCAGGTGAGCACAGCCAGGGGAGATTGATGGAGCGCGCTGGGCTAATGCAGAGCAGGAGATGCTAAAGGCTTGTGACGCTCACATTTGCCTGTTCCATTACTGTGCTCTAAATGTTGTTTCCCCGGCGCCTCCTGGACTGATATTTCGCTCATCTCGCCCGGCTTTATTAAAAAAAAATGATTAAAGCCCCCCCAAGAAAAATGAAAGCGGAAGAACGAAATCATCTCGCCCTCATTTTGCATGGAGGCATTTTGGAGGCTCCCAGGCCGTTGTTTTTCATCTCAGATGAGAGGGGGGTGCTCCTTCAGCACATCTCTGCAGGCACGGGCTGGCACTGCTGGGGGACGGGGCACCCTGCAGACCTGAGGGGCCTTTGACCGGGCAGGAAAGGGTTACTGTCCCCCAGCCTGCTGGGGCTGAGGCTGGGTTAGAAACCCCAGCATCTGAAAATCGACTGGAAATGGGAGCAGGTGGTTTTGGCTGGGGTGAACACAGGGTTTGGCCAGCAGGAGAGGGGTCAGGGGTGGTCGGATCAGAGACTGGGGCAGGTGTGGGTGGGAAGGGACCGAAAATCCCGTTTATTCCACCCCTGCCATGGCAGGGACCCCTCCCACTGCCCCAGGCTGCTCCAGCCTGGCCCTGGGCACTGCCAGGGATCCAGGGCAGCCCCAGCTGCTCTGGGAATTCCAGCCCAGCCAGGAATTCCCAATTCCCAATGTCCCAGCCATCCCTGCCCTCTGGCAGTGGGAGCCATTCCCTGGCTCCTGTCCCTCCATCCCTTGTCCCCAGTCCCTCTCCAGCTCTCCTGGAGCCCCTTCAGGCCCTGCAAGGGGCTCTGAGCTCTGCCTGGAGCCTTCCCTTCTCCAGGGGAACATTCCCAGGGCTCTGAGCTCTGCCTGGAGCCTTCCCTTCTCCAGGGGAACATTCCCAGGGCTCTGAGCTCTGCCTGGAGCCTTCCCTTCTCCAGGGGAACATTCCCAGGGCTCTGAGCTCTGCCTGGAGCCTTCCCTTCTCCAGGGGAACATTCCCAGGGCTCTGAGCTCTGCCTGGAGCCTTCCCTTCTCCAGGGGAACATTCCCAGCACTCCCAGCCCGGCTCCAGAGGGCTCCAGCAGTGCTGTGTGCTCACGCTGCACGGCCCCAAACATCCACCCAGCTCAGCTGCAGAATTCAGAAATCAGGAGGAAAGGTCAAGATATCTCCCAGGGAAAGGGTGGCTTTTAGGACAATGGGACTTTTAGTTTAGACAGAAATAATTTGGAGTTTGTTGATAGGTTGAAGTTGAGAATTTGGCTGATTTTTCTCTTGGAAAAACGGGTATTTCTGTGCACCTGGGCACAAGTATTCTCTGTATTTGGGCTGGATTTCTTTGGTTTGAGATTTTGAATTGTTTTTTGGTTTTGGTGGTTTTTTTGTTGTTGTTGTTTTTGTGTTTGGTTTTTTTTTTTTTTTTGTGGGTTTTTTTGACCACTTTATTTTTAATTTTTTTTTTTTTTAAGGAGTCATCCTTTTAATCTCCTTCACACCGAACACATTTTTATTTCAAAATATTCTGTGGCCCACAGTTTCTCATTTCCCAGCGCACCCCATCTTTTTCTCATGCTTTAGCTGGAGGGAAATTCCCAGGGCTGAGCTGCCCCGGGCTGTGAAGAGCTCTGACCCCCTCCCCACAGGTCTCCCACTCCTGCTCCAGGCTGGCTTTGCTCTGCTGGCACTTTATTTCGGATGAAAAGGGCACTGCAGCCCCTGTTCTGGGGCTCTGCCTCAGCAGGCAGGGTCAGCCCCGCTCCCTGCTCTGCCCCTTCCCTCCCGGGCTCTTTCCCACCTGCCTGCAACTCCTGCTCGCCGATTTTCTCCTCTGCTGCTGCCATTAGAGGGAAATGATTTCTCCTCAGTTTGCTCAAAGGCAGGTTTAAAGGCAGGTCCCCGAGGCAGCAGGAAAGTCGATCCCCTAAGCTACTCCCTCACTGTTTGCTTTTTTCCATGTAATATCCCATTTCTGAGCCAGGCTGTGATTTAAAATACGGCGCGCGCCACGTAAATGCACCCCCCAGAAATGGGCTAATGTGGCTAATATTTAATTTCACTTAATGAAATGAACTGCTTTTATTGTGGTGTTTTGTTGCGCCGCCACCTGAAAAATGGATAAATCCACTTCACACCCATAGAAACATTGCCCAGGCTTTTCTTTCTGCCACTTTCTTGACTTTAAATGGATGTAGCTGCATTTATGCTGCTGAGCTCGTTTAAAATTATATCCAAATATATGTAATTTTAACTACAGCAGTCCACCTAAGAATCCCACCTGCACCTCTCCCCCATTACTTATGTACTTAGAGCACTGGAAAATGCAGAGATCCGTGGGGAAATTCCAGCTAAACCCTGGTATTTATTGCAGGGCTGGAGCAGCAAAGGGTTACTTGAGCCCAGGCATTGTAAGTACAAGCAACAGGACTCCATTGGCTTTCATTTGTCCATGTCTTTCATTTGATACTCCCAGTATTAATAGCTTTGCAAGGAAATTCTGCAGTCATTAATCATAATAATTAATCAGATCCAATTATATTGCATATAAATGCGAACAAATTGCTGAAAAAATAATGATCTATCACCAACGTGTCACGAGGAAAAAGAGACTAAAATAGTAATTAGAAGCAGGGATTTAGTTGTGTGCAAGTACTCTGTGCCTGATTTTAGCAGTGTGATGATCTGATGATGTAATTAGTGGGAAGAAAGTCAAGCAGGCTTTTGCAGCAGACCCCTTAATGACTGTGCAGCACAGGAAAAAATATCCTTGCATTGCTGACGGCTTTTAGATTTACCCTTAAACCCTCGCTGCTTTACAGGGATGCTTGCAAAAGGATGGCTTCTGGCATTTTCCACCCAGATTGCCTTGAGAGGCTTCAAAAATATTCAGAATTCCCCCCAGAAACTGGCGTGGGGCCACAGCGCTTCCCCCCTGCACAGAGGGTGGGATCTGGGTGTGAATCTGCTGCTTCTGGTAAATCCAGGAAATCTGCTGGTTCTGGTAAATCCAGGAAATCTGATTGTGGTAAATCAAGGAAATCTGCTGGTTCTGATAAACCTAGGAAATCTACTGGTTCTGGTAAATCCAGGAAATCTGCTGGTTCTGGAAAATCCAGGAAATCTGCTGGTTCTGGTAAATCCAGGAAATCTGATTCTGGTAAATCAAGGAAATCTGCTGGTTCTGGTAAATCTAGGAAATCTGATCCTGGTAAATCAAGGAAATCTGCTGGTTCTGGTAAATTCAGGAAATCTACTCATTCTGATAAATCCAGGAAATCTACTGGTTCTGGTAAATTCAGGAAATCTGCTGGTTCTGGTAAATCTAGGAAATCTGATTCTGATAAATCTAGGAAGTCTGATTGTGGTAAACCTAGGAAATCTACTGGTTCTGGTAAACTTATGAAATCTGATTCTGGTAAATCCAGGAAATCTGATTCTGATAAATCTAGGAAATCTGATTGTGGTAAATCCAGGAAATCTGCTTCTGGTAAATTCAGGAAATCTGCTCATTCTGGTAAATCCAGGAAATCTGATTCTGGTAAATCCAGGAAATCTGCTCATTCTGGTAAATCCAGGAAATCTGATTCTGGTAAATCCAGGAAATCTGCTTCTGGTAAATTCAGGAAATCTGCTGGTTCTGATAAACCTAGGAAATCTGATTCTGGTAAATCCAGGAAATCTGATTCTGGTAAATTCAGGAAATCTGCTGGTTCTGATAAACCTAGGAAATCTGATTCTGGTAAATCTAGGAAATCTGCTCATTCTGATAAATCTAGGAAGTCTGATTGTGGTAAACCTAGGAAATCTACTGGTTCTGGAAAATCCAGGAAATCTGCTGGTTCTGATAAATCTAGGAAATCTGACTCTGGTAAATTCAGGAAATCTGATTCTGGTTAATCTAGGAAATCTGCTCATTCTGGTAAATTTAGGAAATCTACTCATTCTGATAAATCTAAGAAATCTGCTGGTTCTGATAAATCTAGGAAATCTGCTGGTTCTGATAAATCTAGGAAATCTGCTGGTTCTGATAAATCTAGGAAATCTGATTCTGGTTAATCCAGGAAATCTGCTGGTTCTGGTAAATTCAGGAAATCTACTCATTCTGATAAATCTAAGAAATCTGATTCTGGTAAATCTAGGAAATCTGCTGGTTCTGGTAAATCTAGGAAATCTGATTCTGGTAAATCCAGGAAATCTGCTCATTCTGATAAATCTAGGAAATCTGCTGGTTCTGATAAATCTAGGAAATCTGATTCTGGTAAATCCAGGAAATCTGCTCATTCTGATAAATCTAGGAAATCTGCTGGTTCTGATAAATCTAGGAAATCTGATTCTGGTAAATCCAGGAAATCTGCTCATTCTGATAAATCTAGGAAATCTGCTGGTTCTGATAAATCTAGGAAATCTGATTCTGGTAAATCTAGGAAATCTGATTCTGGTAAATCCAGGAAATCTGATTCTGGTAAATCTAGGAAATCTGCTCATTCTGGTAAATCCAGGAAATCTGCTGGTTCTGGTAAATTCAGGAAATCTACTCATTCTGATAAATCTAAGAAATCTGATTGTGGTAAACCTAGGAAATCTACTGGTTCTGGTAAATCCAGGAAATCTGCTCATTCTGATAAATCTAGGAAATCTGCTGGTTCTGATAAATCTAGGAAATCTGATTCTGGTAAATCCAGGAAATCTGATCCTGGTAGATTTAAACCTGCTACACACAGGTTTAAATCTGTGCCTAGATTTACCCCCATCATTGGCAGATTTAAATCCAGGTGCTACCCTCCTGATTCTAGTTTGCTGAAGCTGGTTCTGTGGCAACACTCCGTACAAGGGCCCCCATTTTCCTGTCACTGCCAGGTGCTGGGTGACCAATTCCTGCCCAGAGCAGCCGGGTTTTTATGTTCGATTTCCTGGGACCAGCCTGGGGGTGCCCCGGGGCAGTGCCAGCCCCCCACAGCCACCCCTGTGTCCCTCAGAGGCAGATTTTGGGTGCCCCTGGCAGGCACACCCTGCTCAGCACACCCCGAGTGAGTGCTAAGCCAGAGTTTTTAGCAACAGCAGCCCCGGGTCTTTAAACTCCCGTGCCCTGCTCCAGTGGATTACACTTGAAACAGTGACTGAAGATTGATGAGCAGGTTTGTGACAGATTTTCTACTTGAAAATAAATGTGAAGTTCATCATAGTTTTCAATACTAAGCACTGCACTTTCCTGCCTTTGATCCGGGTGTTGTGACTACTACAAAGAAATAAAACCTTATCTTACCTTTTCCAGCATCTACTGCAGAAGACCTCAATAATGCATAAGAACATCTGGAAGTGCGGTAATTTCGGCTATCAGAGATAAGAATTGACACAAAACAGGTAAACCCTACAAAGTCATCGTGTTGAAATGAGCTGATTAAGGTCTGGGAACATAAAACATCATGTAGAATGTTTTCATGCTTGCTCCATCTTCCCATTTTCTATATATTTATATAGAAAAGGAGGAATGCCAATTATTTCATCTTTTATTTTCCGGTGTGTTTAATAGGTTGATTAGCTGGAAGCCATAATATATTTTTATACAAAGAGACAGCAGTGGCTGCAAATCTATTGCCTTCTATTTCTGCTTGGAGTTAACTGTGAGTTCATCGAAAATACATGGGCATAGTAAACAGGGGTTTGAAATGACAATTTTTTACTGGTTGCAAGTGCTAATTGCTAGTTTCTCAAGGGTATAGAATTAATCACCTGCTAGATTTACAGTCTCTAGGTTGAGACCTGAGGATGGAGGCAATAAGAAAAGCTCTTGAGGGACATATCATATGGTGAGTCTAAATATCAGTCTCTATGCATATGTAAATTGGCAACAAAGTTTTTTCAAAGCTCAAGTATGCTAATTTCAAACAGGCAAGACTAAAGCTCGCTTTTAGCAGCTGTTTAACGTCTGCCTGTGGGTGGTAGAGAGAGCTTAAAATACAAGCAAACAGTGGTGCATAAGTAATTAAGCAACATTTTGCTGGGCATAAATAATTCTGTTTATATTGCTCTTTGAAGAGTATGGAATACAAAATAACAGCCCGAGTGCACCTTTGGTCACCAGAGGTTGGCTGTGCCTCCTCCTTACCTTTGCTGCTTCCACCTTTTCCAGGCAGGAATTAAATGGGGCTCGGGGCTGCTCCTGCCGTTTGTGTGCTGGAGAACTTCGCTCTGCATTGCAGCACAACAAAACGGACCCCGGAAAGTTTTCAGCGTGGTGTGTGTGCAGCTCAGATAATTCCCTTTTTCTTTTCCCCTCCAATGATTCCCCTCCCTTTTCCCCTCCAAAAATCCCCCTTCTCCTTGCTTCCCCAGCCTTGGCTCCCCAGTGCTGCAGAGTGGCTCTGGGAAGGAGATTCATCTCTTTGGAGATCCCTGCACTTTCACCACATCAAAGTTGATAAAATTATGCTGCATGTGCTATTTTGCTAAATTGTAAAAATTAGTGAGTCAACTCGACTATTTTCAAGGTCATAAGGCTGTTGATAATCCATAAAACAAAACAGCCTGACTTTTGCAGTTGTTATCACTTAAATTATTGCATGCATTAAAATAATAAGATGGTTGCCTTTATGGGATTCTCCTAAACCCAGGAGTCACTGAAGTGGCTGAGCACAAAACGCTCGTGTAATTTTGATGGCTCCTCTGAACTGCCAGAATTGACTAAAAGCTGGAAAAACTAAAACAAGAGAGATTTAAAAATTATCTCATTTGACTCAGTAAAGACCTTGAAATTAATCACAAGGAAGATGAAAGATGTAACATGATTTGGGAACATCTAGTCTGGAAAAAAAGGATTATAAGTGCTGGCTGTGATAAGAGTCGGGATTTCAGAGCTTGGGTTTGATTAAATGCTGATGGTTTGAAGAATTAGGAGTGAAGAGGAGAGGGGGTTTGTGGAGGAACCCTGTGAGCTTTGCTGCAGCGAGGGCTGGCACCAGCGTCCCGCTGCTTTGGTGGCACTGCTGCTGCAGTTCGTGGTGCTGGAGGAGGCAGCAGGAGGGGAAGGAGAGGGAGCCTTGTGCAGCAGGAGCAGGGGCGCCTGTGGGAATGGGGCTGGGGGCCCGGGGGGCTCTGGGGGAGCCGGGCAGGAGGCTGGAACAGCTCCTCTCTTTGTGCCGTTTTCCTGTTTCCTTGGAATTGTGGATTGCTGGGCGGCCCGGGCAGGTCCTGGCTGCTCCCAGCCCTCCTCGGCGCCTTTCCTTGGAACACCTGCCAGGTGCTGGCTCCCAGGCTCTCCAGCTCAGCCTCTGCTTTCCCTTCCCTCCCGGTCTGCTCACCTTTCTCTCCGAGTTTAATTATTCATTCCCTAATTTGCTGCCTCTCCCTGCGCGCTCCCCTGGCAATTTGTCACTGCGGCTGAGCAGCGCCGAGACTGATGGGGACACGTTCCCAGAGCCACCAGCACAGCCCAGGGAAACCCAGCCTGGCCAGGCCTGGCTTAGCCGTGTCCCCTCACTGCCCCCAGATCCCGGACAAGGAGAGCCACGTGGAACTGGGGATCTCTGCTCCTCCCTGCTTCAGCACAGGTGCCCGGAGCAGCTGGGGCTCCCCATCCCTGGCAGTGTCCCAGGCCAGGCTGGACAGGGCTTGGAGCAGCCTGGGACGGTGGAAGGTGTCCCTGCCCATGGAACTGGGTGGGATTTAGGGTCCCTTCCCACCCCAAGCAGTTTGGGATCCAGTGATCCCACGACATGAGCCCAAAGACTGGGTCTGGCTGGAGGAGTCGCTGGCCTGGAAAGGCATCAATTGTTCCAGGCCACGTCACGGTGACCCCATGGCAGCTGCACAGCCCCAGGAGTGGCAGAAATGGAAGGGGGCAGCCCAGGGAAACACGGGGGGAATGGTCCCCCAGAGCCCACCGGGCAGATTTCGGTCATTCCCGTTCCGTGGTGTCCGCGTGGAACGCGGGTCGTGCGTGGAGAGCTCCGGGAGCTGAGAATGCAGCTTGTGCTGCGTGGCTCTCACCACGCCCTGCCTGTGCCAGGACAGTTATTTGAAGCTGTTCACCTTCTAAAAGAATATTATGTTAAAGGTCCTTCCAGCTGAAAATCTGCCTTCTCCCTCCTCCCATTTTCAAATGCCCGATTTAATTCCTGAACGAGCCCCTCTGTTTGCTGTTGTGATTACAGTTACCATTTTCTATCCCTGTTGCTGAACTCTCTTCTTGCCTATAAAATGTGGCTTTTCCAGGCTGGTTTTGTTCTCTGAGCCCCCTCCCCTTCTCCTCTTTGGGGGTGGTGGCTCTGCCCCTGCAGCTGGGGAAGCCAGCGTGGAGCCAGCAGCAGGAGAGCAGAGGATTGCACCGAGGACAAGCTAAGAAAATTAAGAATTTTTTGGGTTTTGTAGTGATTTGCTCACAGGTGGTGGAGGTGACAAATATGTTCACATTAATTTTTTTCTCGTAAATAAAGAGCTTTCAGCCTCCCTGCAATAACTGAGGGGCTGGCTTCTCACCTGGCTGAGGGGGAAGCTGTGCTCACCTGGGACAGAGTGAGTGTTTCTCCATCTCCTGAAGGATTTTCCTGCTTAATCCATGGAATTTATGCTCGGTATCATTTGTGCTTGCAGTTAGCAATAAGAACCAAACTAAGACAAAAGTAAAGAAGAGAAAAAAATACAATTTCTAGCCAAGCAGCTGGTTACTGGAACAGGAGGATCCTTGCAGAAATATGGAATACAATCCCATTTCTTGCCAGATTGGGTTTCACTTTTGCAGCAGCTGGGAGATCTCAGGAAACTTTGGGCTGTTTTTCATTGATGCTGTGAAATCCAGTGGCACAGGGGAGTTTTTACTGGCAAATCCCAGCTTGGGTTCCCCCGTTTGGGAACCTCTCCCTGCCAAGCCCAGCACCATCCCCGGGCTGGGCTTCCCCACACGGATTCCTTCGGGCTCAGTGGGATTTTTACCCCCTGGACAAAAGGGGAGGATCTGAGCCCCAGCTCTTCTGCCTCTGAGAGGCTCATCCGTTATTTAGGACAACAGTGCAGCTGTGGAATACTATATTTTAATAGTATATCTGGAGAACAACATCCTGTATTGATTTTTCATTTTGGTTTGTTTTTCCTCAGGGCTTTTTTATTGGTATGATTATCTGAGTTTGCTCCCACCTGCTACCAAGCACTGGCTTTCATCTTATGGGCACTCATTTGCATAAAACCTAAAAGCGAGGGATAATAATAAATATTTGGCTATTTCATGAATTTTAAAATTGTTTTCGTTACCAGGGAGAAGTACTCTTGCAGGGCCTTGATTTCCTACTGAATTTTTGACTGCTGGCCTTAAAGGAAAATAAAAAAAGGGAATTTCCTATCTCTTTTCTTTGGGTAGTATTGTGCATTTGCCTGAACATAAACGTTTCACAGTAAAAGCAATCCGATTAAAAGAAAATTACCTGCTCCCAGTGCTGTCAGCTTCCCAGTAATATTATGGGATTTAAAAAAATCATTCAGGAAGCCACGGGTCCAGGTAGTTTGTGCCAATGCAGGGCAGATTCCTTCCAGCTCCGAGACACTTGCACATTATATTAAAAAAATAGAACCCGACCCCCTTCAGCTGTCAGGTTGCTGTGGCAGAATTTAGTTCTGTTCTCGAGAGCTTCCCTGTCCCATGAGTGCAAAGACAATAGTGCACTGTATAGAGAGCCAATAAATCAATTAGCTGTAACAGCCAGCGTTCAGGAAATGCATTTATTCTCTTCAATGAAAACACAGTTTTTACTTGTAGCCATACTTCATACTGTTAAGGTCAATTTTTCATGTGGAAATTAAATCCAGTGGATGAAAAACTGCTTGTATATTCCATAAAGCAGGGAAGAAGTGTTCTCACTGATGTGGGATCACAAGTTTGTTTTATTTGTAATTATCCTTCCGCAGAGTAATTGAGATTCCAAAGAGCGGCTTAATGGCTCGGCGCCCTCAAATTACCGCTGCCTGTAACTTTACCTCTCCAAAAACAAGCGAG
This sequence comes from Vidua macroura, assembly GCF_024509145.1. Taxonomy (NCBI): domain Eukaryota; kingdom Metazoa; phylum Chordata; class Aves; order Passeriformes; family Viduidae; genus Vidua; species Vidua macroura. The sequence goes on along the minus strand of NC_071577.1, from coordinate 40,091,780 downwards.
CTTTGCAATTGCGACTGCTAAAGCCCGGGTCCTTTTGGAACAATTAATTGAGAGAGGTGATTAATAGCTCAATAATGGGCTGCTCCCGAGCGCCGGGAAGGCGTGGACAGGGAATGTGCAATTCCGTGTCCCTAAAACCGCTCCTAACTGAAATCCCCGCGGCTCGCCTGCCCTGAGCTGAGCCCAGCCTGCCCTAAACCCAGCTCTGCCCTGAGCTGAGCCCAGCCTGCCCTGAGCCTTGAGCCCAGCCTGCCCTGAGCCCTGCCCTGAGCCCAGCTCTGCCCTATGCCCAGCCCTGAGCCCTGAGCCCAGCCTGCCCTAAACCCAGCTCTGCCCTGAGCTGAGCCCTGAGCCCAGCCTGCCCTGAGCCCAGCTCTGCTCTGAGCCCAGCCCTGAGCCCAGCCCTGAGCCCAGCTCTGCCCTGAGCCCAGCTCTGCCCTGAGCCCTGAGCCCAGCCTGCCCTGAGCCCAGCCCTGAGCCCAGCTCTGCCCTAAGCCCAGCTCTGCTCTGAGCCCAGCCCTGAGCCCAGCCTGCCCTGAGCCCAGCCCTGAGCCCAGCTCTGCCCTAAGCCCAGCTCTGCTCTGAGCCCAGCCCTGAGCCCAGCCTGCCCTAAGCCCAGCCCTGAGCCCAGCCCTAAGCCCAGCCCTGCTCTAAGCCCAGCCCTGAGCCCAGCCCTGAGCCCTGAGCTGAGCCCTGAGCCCAGCCTGCCCTGAGCCCTGAGCCCAGCTCTGCCCTGAGCCCAGCTCTGCCCTGAGCCCAGCCCTGAGCCCAGCTCTGCCCTGAGCCCAGCTCTGCCCTGAGCTCTGCTCTGAGCCGAGCCCTGAGCCCAGCCCTGAGCCCAGCCCTGAGCCCTGAGCTGAGCCCTGAGCCCAGCCTGCCCTGAGCCCAGCCTGCCCTGAGCCCAGCCTGCCCTGAGCCCAGCATTGTCCTGAGCCCAGCCTGCCCTGAGCCCTGAGCCCAGCCCTGAGCCCAGCTCTGCCCTGAGCTCTGCTCTGAGCCCTGCCCTGAGCCCTGAGCCCAGCCTGCCCTGAGCCCTGAGCCCAGCCCTGAGCCCAGCTCTGCCCTGAGCCCAGCTCTGCCCTGAGCCCTGCCTGCCCTAAGCCCAGCCCTGAGCCCAGCCCTGAGCCCTGAGCCCAGCTCTGCCCTGAGCGCAGCCCTGCCCTAAACCCAGCCTGCCCTGAGCCCAGCTCTGCCCTAAACCCAACCTGCCCTAAGCCAGGGCCCAGCTCTGCCCTAAGCCCAGGAAAGGAATGAGCAGAACTCCGGCTTGAGTGGGGTCATCCCCCGTTGTCGCTGTTGAGGCAGGGACGGGAGTGAAACGACTTCATGAAGGCAAAGAATGAACATTTATTCAAATGTACACTGCTCTTTTGTAGAGAACATCGTGGACATTAATTCCATCAGTCTCAGAGTAAAAACATTTCACCTGATTGGCACACTGGACTCGGGTCAGTGTGGCAGAACAGATCTATAAGCAATATGAACAGAAAACAAGTTAACAAATAATTTACATCCCTCCCAAACTTTTTCCCAGGCCGAAATCTTTCTCCTTTTCTCTCTGACTGAACTGGGAACACCCACACCCTGGGAATGGTGGAAATCTGCAATGCCCTGCCTGTGTTCAGCAGCCCTGCCCTGCCTGGCATGTGCTGCTGGGTTTGAGGGCTCTGGCTTTGGGCCATGTCAAACTCTCCTTTATTTAGGGGGGCACATCACGCCTTGTCCAGAGGGCAAGAAACTCTTCCCAGCCTTTGTGCTCCGGTTCCTGCTGCTCCTCTGAGTGCCTCGTGCTCACAGCTTCTGTTTCTCCCACAAATCCCTCCTGACTGGCTGCTGCCCGGGCTGGTTTTGGGCAGAAAACCTTCCAGGGGTCCTGTTGGGGTCCAGCACATCCCTCTAGCTGCCCTGGCTGGCTCCAGACCCTGGCAGGGGGCTCAGAGACCTTGGCACGAAGTCAAAAACACCTGTGGCTTCCATTTTAGCCCGTGGAAAAAACTGACAACTCTGTGTGAGGAATTACAAACCACAAGGGTTTGAGTAGTGTGGTAGTTGAATTAACACAGGGTGAAAAAGTAGAATTTGGGGGTTTTTAGAATGGGGTTCAAGGGTACAAGACAGAGGGATTTGGGCGTGTCCTGACCTTCTTCTCCTTCTTGCCCTCCATGTCTCACTGTGCTGGTGACACTTTTCTGTTGGTTTCAGGCACAGACACACTGCCCAACATCAATGACAGACATTGGCACGTTATTGTAACCACGGCACACGGAGTTTTGGGTATAAAATGTGAACACTGCCCTGAGGGCAGACAGAATGCCATGGCTGAGCTGCTGGACAGAGCTCAGCAGGTCAGAGAGAGAATGTTCTAGAGAAGGGGAAATAAACAGCCTTGAGAAGCCGACCCTGCGCGTTCAGACTCCTCCTTTGGCTGGAAACAAGGACTTTTACACTCTGGGGGTCATCCCGACTCCCAGACCCCGAGAGGGTCCCTCCCAGCGCCGGGCCCTGCTGTGGAGGTGATGGAAGCCCAGAGCGAGGGAGAGGAGCAGCAGGGACAGCGAAAGCAGTCCTTGGTTTGCAGGGACGGGGAAGGGCAGAGGAGCCAGGCCTGGCTCCGTGCTGGCCACCTCAGAACCGTCACTCCAGGAAAACATTCCTCAGGCCGGCTGCAAGTGGAAACAAAGTGCGGTTTATAACCAGGTAAAGCATTCGTTTGCGTTAATTGATGCATGCTAAGCTGTAGCAATTAGCTGGAATTATCGCAGGTAGGACTGGCTGGCAGTGTGGCTGCTCCTCGGGGGTTTCTGCCTTTCCCGCAGCTCAGGAGAGCTCTGCTGGGCAGCAGCCGCTCCTGGGGACACCTGCACGTCGGGGATCCATGGGGAGATTCCCAAAAGTGGGATGCAAACCGATTTCTGCTGCCTGGCAGAGGCAGGGGGCAAACACTCCTCAGCTGGGGAACTGCTCCGGGCAGGAGCTCCGGCTTGGGAAAGGACAAAGCCTGGGTTTGGCACAAGCTCAGTCTGGGCGAGGCTGAGGAGAGCTCAGGGCAGAGGAGAGTGACAAAACCCAGCCTGGGAATGCAGTGGGAATGGCAGGACTGGCTCAGGGAGAATTGTGGAATTCTGGAGCTTTGGCAGTCCCTGCAGCCCCGCTCTGCGAGGCTGGGTGGAAGGGATTTGTAAATTGTTTTGCAGTTGGTGACCTCCCGCTGAGTTTCCTCAGACTTGGGCCAATAATGGACACATTTATTCTCTCCTTTTTGTCGAGAACTCCATCAGAGAGAGAGAATGGAGGTAAACAGAGCAGGGCTCTGAAAAGGGAGCAGAAAATAAGATTTTTATTGTAGCATTTGCATAATAGTCATCTTACAAAATTGCCTGGGAATAATGGGAGAAGGAGATGGGGATGAATAGGTTAAGGAGAAGGAAAGTCAATTTTTAGTGGTGTTGGAAGTGATAATGTTCTCTCCTCCCTTGGATACAGGAGGGGAGTGTGGCAGGGCTCTGAGGGAGGGACTGCCCGGACAGACAGAGCCAGCACTGCCAAAACCACAGCTGGGGGCTGTACAGCCCCTGGGGCTGCCTGGAGGTGCCAGAGAGCTCCAGGGACGGAGCTGGACGTCCTCTCCTGTTGTCCTCCCCATCCTCCCCTGGCCAGGGCCATTCCCTCTCCTCCTGTCCCTGTTCCCTGTCCCTGTTCCCTGTTCCCTGTCCATGTCCATGTCCCTGTCCCTGTTCCGTGTCCCTGTTCCCTCTCCTGTCCCTGTTCCCTGTTCCCTGTCCATGTCCATGTCCCTGTCCCGTGTCCCTGATCCCTCTCCTGTCCCTGTTCCCTGTTCCCTGTCCATGTCCCTGTCCCTGTTCCCTGTCCCTGTTCCCTGTCCCTGTCCCTGTTCCCTGTCCCTGATCCCTCTCCTGTCCCTGTTCTCTCTCCTGTCCCTGTTCTCTCTCCTGTCCCTGTTCCCTGTCCCCTGTCCATGTCCATGTCCCTGTCCCTGTTCCGTGTCCCTGAACCCTCTCCTATCCCTGTCCCTGTTCTGTGTTCTGTGTTCTGTGTTCTGTGTTCCCTGTTCTCTCTCCTGTCCCTGTCCCTGTTCCCTGTCCATGTCCATGTCCCTGTTCTGTGTTCCCTGATCCCTCTCCTGTTCCCTGTCCCTGTTCCTGTTCCCTGTCCCTGTTCCCTCTCCTGTCCCTGTTCCCTGTTCCTGTTCCTTATTCCCATCCCCTCTTGTCAGGGATTGTTGAGATTGCTCAGGTCCCCCTGAGCCTCCTTTGCTCCATTTTTTTTTAACTGAAATTCCGTTTTTTTCCCCTAAGTTTCACAACTGTGATGACTGTTGCTGATTAACTGCCTGCCGACCTCCAGGCGGGTCAGTTCCAAACTGTTCCGTTCCAAACTGTTCCGTTCCAAACTGTTCCGTTCCAAACCTCAGCTGATTTCCCCGTTCTCGGCCTTTGGTCAGTGCTTGCCCATGGTCAGAGTGCTTAATTTAGGGAAAAATTTTAGGATTAAATACAACAATAATGAGTATGCACAGTTAAACCGAGAGAAACAACCCTGTTTATTTGGTGCTAACTTTTGGAGGACATTGTGGGGTTTGGAAAGAATTTGAATTCATGCTTGAAATGTATTGATTAGTGCGAGTTAATTTTTCTTGAGCTCTCTCTGATAGTGCTGTAAATATTTTCATTTGTTACGCATAACAAAATATACATGAATCTGTCAGAATATAAATGGCTTTCTGCTGGCCACTATGGCTTGAGGGATTTATTCCAAGTTCCTCGTGCTGCTGGTTGCCCCCAGGATATATAATGTATATTTTAAGGGAATGTGGATTACTGTAAGACACTTATATTATTTGTGTGATTAATATTAGTGTTACAATGAATGAGGTCCCGTGCTCTTACTTTGCTCTTAGAGTGACTTAATCATTTCTCACCACGGCGAAGTCATCTTAATAAAACATTCCACCCAGTAGTTTGTTTTTGCCTCAGATGTGACAAATGCGGCTGCGGCAGGACGTGAATTTTCTGCTCTTGAGTGTGCAGCACCACGAGTTTCACCTCCTGTGCCACACGTCCGTGGTGTCCTCGTGGGGCAGGGGCAGAGCTGAGCTCCAGCCCGGCCGGGGCTGCCCGCGGGAGCGCGGTGACATGGGGGTGTTTTTAAAGTTCACTCCTCGGCGCCACTGACTCACTCCCCAAGCTCTGCACGTGGAGTTTCGCACGCTGGAAAAGGTCAGGCCTGTGGAGGAGTAGTTAAAGTTTCATGGGTGTCATTTGGCAGGGACGTGCGGCGGCGCGGAGCTCGGCGCCCTCCTGGAGCCAGTCCTGCGTCCCGGCACGGTGACACCGCCTTCCTGCTCCCCGTGTGCCAGGGTCCCTTTGTGCCAGGGTCCCTTTGTGCCAGGGTCCCTTTGTGCCAGGGTCCCTTGTGCCAGGGTCCCTTTGTGCCAGGGTCCCTTTGTGCCAGGGTCCCTTGTGCCAGGGTTTCTCTGTTCTGGGGTCCCTCTGTTCTGGGGTCTCTCTGTGCTAGGGTCCCTCTGTACCAGGGTCCCTCTGTGCCAGGGTCTCTCTGTTCTGGGGTTTCTCTGTTCTGGGGGGGCTCTGTTCTGGTTTCCCTTTGTGCCAGGGTCCCTTTGTGCCAGGGTCTCTCTGTTCTGGAGCCCCTCTTTGCCAGGGTCCCTCTGTACCGGGGTCCTTTTGTGCCAGGGTCCCCTGAGACAGAGTCCCTTTGTACCAGGGTCTCTCTGTTCTGGGGTCCCTCTGTTCTGGGGTCCTTCTGTTCTGGGGTCCCTCTGTTTTGGGGTCTCTCAGTGCCAGGATCCCCCTGTGCCAGGGTCACCTGAGCCAGGGTCTCTCTGTTCTGCGGTCCCCCTGAGCCAGAGTCCCTCTGTGCCAGGGTCCCTCTGTTCTGGGGTCTCTCTGTTCTGGGGTCCCTCTGTTCTGGGGTCTCTCAGTGCCAGGATCCCCCCGTGCCAGGGTGCCCTGAGCCAGGGTCCCTCTGTTCTGGGGTCTCTCTGTTCTGGGGTCTCTCTGTTCTGGGGTCCCTCTGTTTTGGGGTCTCTCAGTGCCAGGGTCCCCCCGTGCCAGGGTGCCCTGTGCCCAGGTCTCTCTGTTCTGAGGTCCCTTTGTGCCAGGGTCCCTCTGTTCTGGGGTCCCTCTGTTCTGGGGTCTCTCTGTTCTGGGGTCTCTCTGTTCTGGGGTCCCTCTGTTCTGGGGTCCCTCTGTTCTGGGGTCTCTCTGTTCTGGGGTCTCTCTGTTCTGGGGTCCTTCTGTTCTGGGGTCCCTCTGTTCTGGGGTCTCTCTGTTCTGGGGTCCCTTTCTGCCAGGGTCCCCCCGTGCCGGGGTCCCCTGTGCCATTCCATGTCCCCTGGTCATTCCACGCTGGGGACCCGTGTCCCCACTGCCAGAGCCCAAATGACCCCGTGGGGCCCTGGTGGGAAGGAGCTGGAGCCTGACCCTTCCCCTCCGGGCTCTGCTGGCCCTGCCCCGGGTCACAGCCCCGCTCAGCGCCGAGGCTCCTGCGGCTGAAACGTTCCCAAACGGAATTTGGGCCTTGGCACGGGCTGGGAGGGGGCTGGGAGGGGCATTTCCCCTTTCCCCAGCACACTGCTGGATCCCTGTCGTGGTCCGAGCATCCCCTGGTGCGTGAGGCTGTTCCCTGCTTTAAGCATTTAATGGGAGCATTTTTAATTGCTGTCGAAGCCTTCATGGCCAAATCCTGACGGAGCTGCTCCTGGGGCTCCCTTCTGCACGGGGACCCAGACCGGAGCTGGGCGGCCAAAGGGCTGAGCTGCTGGGCTCAGGGAAGCTCAGGGAGGGACCAGTGCTTGTGGAAACGGAATTCCAGAATGCCAGAGCCTGGAATTTGGAATTCCAGAATGCCAGAGCCCGGGGCTCTGGGCTGGAAAGGACCTTAAAGCTCCTCTCGTTCCACCCCTGCCATAAACGGGACACCTGCCACTGTCCCAGCTGTCCCCAGCCTGGGAGGGGCTTGGAGCACCCCGGGACAGTTGAAGGTGTCCCTGCCCAGGGCAGGGGGTGGGACAATCTTTAACGTCCTCTCCAGCCCAGGCCAGCCCCTAATGCTGCGACATTGTCCCCAAAATGTCACCCTTGTCCCCACCAGCCCCGTCCTGTCAGTGCCACTCTCCAGCACAGCCATCAGTGGATGTGGGGACAGCAGAGTCCCCTCTCCAGAGCTCGGGAAGCACCTCCTGTGGTGGGGCAGGGCCTCTGTGGTGGGAGCTCAGCTCTGGAGCACGGCTCTGGCACCCAAACCAGCCTTAAAGGACTTAAAATGATCGAGGTTCCAGGAGAGCCGTCTGCGGTGCCCAGGAATGGTGCTGGCAATTACAATAAATTCACCCAGGACACGGTGGACAAGAGCTTTAAAAACTTCAGAAACATCAATTAAAGCCCAAGTTCTGTGCAATAAGCATCAAAAATTGATAAAAACTCAAATTTAGGTTTTTAGATTTAGTGTTTAAATCAATCAAGTGCAAACAAGATTTAATTAAAGAATATTATTTCAAAGTGTAATTACCTACTGGGATTAGAATGAACCTCTATTGCCCATAATGTTCTCCTACTGTGATCCCACACTGAAAAATGTTGAGTTTTAGATTAATATGCATCTTGTAAGTACAAGTCCTAATCTCAATCTTAAAGGACATTTAAAACACACTTGGAACCTTCTATGCAATCAAGCACAGTGTGACTACAATGTCCACCATGCTAAATTTGTGATTACATTTTTTATGTGCATGATTTAAATCGCTTTAGCAGCCGTCCAGGGAGCATTTTTCCCTGCATATTAATTACACAAAGGCTTTGTCATGTGAGGGCTCGCTGGTCATGGTCTGTAATCCGGCTCGGTGGAGCTGGCAGCGGGCTCTGCCCACGCTGTGCACACCCAGCCCGGCTGCAGAGCCCCCAAAGTGCCCTGGGCAGCAGGGAGGGGCCTGCCCGGGGCAGTGCCACTCATCTGGGCACACCTGCAAAGGAACTGCAGTGCCAGGGGGACAGCCCGGTGCTCCAGCATCCTGCAAACCCTGCAAAAATCCCCAGCAAAAACGACCAGAAACCAACCCCAGCCCTTGCTCCGAGAGGGACTTACACTGTCCTTCTGATTCCAGCCACTGCTAGTCAAAACGACTTGCTAATTACATTTTTAGTTACTTCTCTTTTTCCTTTCCATCTAAATACCCCTTTCCCCCCCCCCCTACCAAACTGACTCACTGGTCTAATTATTTTTTTTATTTTTAATTTGTTCCTCTTATTGGGATCGTCAGCTCCCAGTCTGCAGGGGATGTACTGCACAATGCTGCAAACCAACCGAGTGTCCCTGCAATAAGTGAGACACACACTTGTTAAAATTTTGCTCAGGCAGTTTTAAACCCTGTTTTTATATTGCCTGTGGAAAATTATACCTGAGGGCTAATTTTAGGAATTTGGGGTCCTGGAGTATCCTCGCTCACCAGGCTGGACCCTGCTCAGCTCAGCACAGAGAGCCCAGGATTTGCTGCTTTAGTTTAGGCAGAGACCAGATTCTGCAACCCTTAATTATTCCTCACTTAGGAAACCTTTAATTGAAGCCATAACGAGGCCATATTTTTGTTATTCTAATGATATTCCTGGGACTAATCACGTCCCACAGACAGCCCTGGAAGCTCTGCTGCCTCTCCTCTTGCACGGGAACAACGGGAGGACAGCGAGGCCCAGAAACGTGCCCAGAGCTTTGGGAAAAGCACTTTTGGCAAATGCCAGATTCCTCTGGGTTGGGGAAGCCCTCGGGGAGCATCGAGCCCGACCATCCCCAGCACTGCCAAGGCCACCCCGTGTCCCCAGGTGCCACATGCACAGGGTTGTGAGTCCCCCCAGGGCTGGGAGCTGCACCTCTGCCCAGTTATTAAAAGGCAGCTCATCCTCCTCTCAGTTTCCCCCCTTTCCACGCTGCTTTTTATTCCTTCATTCCCCACACACCAGTGAGAAGGTGAAATGGAAGCAAACCCACGTGGAAAATGGATTTGTGGGGATGTTCTGGTGGTCTCAGCCTGGAGGGAAGGAAAGCCCCGAACCCTTTTCCACAAAAGCTGGAGCAGGATTTGTCGTGGCCCTTCCTGAAAGCTGAGGAGCATTTGCAGCACAAATGTGGTGGAATTCTGGGCTGGGTCCAGCTGCTGGAAGAAGCCAGGGAGTGATGTCTGTGCTGGATTTCTCGTCCCACTGAAGCAACTCAAAAAGAGAAACAACTTCAATTCTATCATTTTAGTGGAAATTCTTCTTAGTGGAAATTCCTCTTCTTCCCTATTTGAAAGATTTTTGAGACTGCACCAATAGGCAAATTGGGAAGGAAAACATCACCTTCACATGGTGAAAATCCTGCTTTGTCTGGCTTTGAAATACCCAGATTTCATATTTGATTTTTTTTTCCCACATTGCACCTTATTCTTCAGTTTGCCAAAAACTGTGAATTTGGCTGTTATTTTGTTTTTCCTCCATGACACGATCAGGCCAACCATCACACACAGATATTTAACATTTATTCTTGGTAATTCCTGCTTTTCCTGATGTGAACTTCAGAGGAACTGGCTGTGTCCCTGTCTGCCAGGGATGGCTGGGATGCCTAAATCCCAAAATCCTAAAATCCTCAAGGCTGGAAAAGACCCCCAGCATCACCGAGTCCAACCTCCCACTGCAAAAGGCCCAGCCCAGCCAGTGCTGCTCTCCTGGAATTCCAACACAACTTTCTTTCCCTTGGAACTTATGCTAAAAAAGCCAGAGAGATTTTTGAAGTGAAAATGCCATTTTCATGCCTCTAATGTCTTTTATGGTGCCTTCTAATAGAGGTGCACATTAATGAAATCTCTCCTCGCAGGTTGGGAAGCGATTTTTCTTGCCAACCCACCCCAAAACGTTGGCCTTTTCCATTAAATTTTAATCAGTCTCGAATTTTGAAATCTCAGCATAAAGCTCTTGATATCGGGCTCCTTTGATAAATTATAAAGGTAAACTTTAATGAACAGTGAATGGGATCACCTTTGCTACTTGGGGGTAATAGAATAAAAAAGCAAACAAACACATTTTTCTTACTGCCACATGCCTCTCCTTAATAATAAGTTTTGTGTCTTCTGCAGAAATGGATGCTGGATAAAGTCTCATTAAATTAGCTGAGTGATGGAATAAATGCACAGCCCGTGGCTCTCCAGTCCAGAGCAAACCGAGCACGGGGCTGATATCTCCGAGTTCTGCTTATTTACACATGCCTCGGACTCTTCTCACAGATATGTAAATTATCCTGGTTAAAACTAAATGCTAAAGTCTACACCATTAGTCTTCCACTTCATGATCTCCACATGGGGCTGTTAGAGGGATAATGTACCATACAATACACGGTTTACTTTTAATTAATAGGAAAAAAAAGTGAAATGAATATTAAATGTAGCTTAATGTGAAAGAAACCTCAAAGCAGTGCGGTTGTTTTTTGTTGGGTTTTTTGTTGTTTTTTTTTTTTTTTTTTTTAAATATCCAGCTCTGCTCCTGCAGCAGGAAATAAGAAATGTGGTAGGAGCCTGGAAACATCCTGGAAGCCTGGGAAAAGGAGGAAAAGCAGGAAAAGGCACTGGAAAAGGGAGGTCAGACCCTCCTTGTTTCAGGGGGTGCCTGGCCGGGGGGGCTCTGCCAGAGCTCCCAAATTCCCAGGGATGGGAATGCCCCAGTCCCTGTGGCAATCCTAGTCCAGCACCTAAAGCAGGAATTGAGGGCTCTGCCAGAGCTCCCAAATTCCCAGGGATGGGAATGCCCCAGTCCCTGTGGCAATCCTAGCCCAGCACCTAAAGCAGGAATTGAGGGCTCTGCTCAGAGCTCCCCAAATCCCAGGGATGGGAATGCCCCAGTCCCTGTGGGAATCCGAGCCCAGCACCTACGGCAGGAATAGCAGAATCTGGTATTAAATCTTAATATAAAACCACCTCATCAAACAGAAGCATTTAATTAAAACACAAGATCTGTTTGTCTGCGTTATAATTCAACGTGTCAGAATTAATGCCCCTGTTTTTAATAAATAGAATTACCAATTCACAAACAGTTTATCACACTGTTCCCAACGCCGGGGTGGAATTTTAATTATATCCCATTATTTATTGCGCCCAAACGAGCGCGTCGCCGCTGTTTGCCGGGAGCACAAGCCGGGATTAAGGGAGAAAAGCCCCGTTAAGCCGCGCTTTCCTCCCTGCGTCCCCTTTGTCTGGCAGGGCTCACCTGGGGCCAGGTGGGAATGTGGGGATGAGACAAAGGCTGCGCCAGCCCCGCGCCGGCTTCAGGAGATCACGGCACTCGCTGAGGGCGCTGATTTGGGAGATTAAAGGGTCTGAACTAAAGCCTGAAATCAGCAACTTCTCATCCCTCTGCCGGGCCAGGCCAGAGCTCTGCACCGAGATAAAAGCCCAGCTTTAAATCCTCTTCAGCAGGGAGAGGGGCAAACCCAAACACGGCTGCTCAGTGCTGAGGGATTCACGTTCCCCACCGGGATGCTGTTCCTACAAACGGTGGGAGTGGCACCAGTTAAACCCTAAACCCGGCTGTTCCCGGGAATGGCACCAGTTAAACCCCAAACCCGGCTTTTCCTGGGAATGGCACCAGTTAAACCCCAAACCTGGCTTTTCCTGGGAATGGCACCAGTTAAATCCTAAACCTGGCCTGCCTGTGGGAATGGCACCAGTTAAACCCCAAACCCGGCTGTTCCCGGGAATGGCACCAGTTAAACCCCACACCTGGCTTTTCCTGGGAATGGCACCAGTTAAACCCCAAACCCGGCTGTTCCCGGGAATTGCACCCGTTAAACCCCAAACCCGGCTTTTCCATGGCAATGGCACCAGTTAAACCCTAAGTCTGGCCTGCCTGTGGGAATGGCACCAGTTAAACCCCAAACCCAGCTTTTCCTGGGAATGGCACCAGTTAAACCCCAAACCTGGCTTTTCCTGGGAATGGCACAGTTAAACCCTAAACCCGGCTTTTCCCGGGAATGGCACCAGTTAAACCCCACACCTGGCTTTTCCTGGGAATGGCACAGTTAAACCCTAAACCCGGCTTTTCCCGGGAATGGCACCAGTTAAACCCCAAACCCAGCTTTTCCATGGCAATGGCACCAGTTAAACCCCAAACCCGGCTTTTCCTGTGAATGGCACCAGTTAAACCCCAAACCCGGCTTTTCCTGGGAATGGCACCAGTTAAACCCCAAACCCGGCTTTTCCTGGGAATGGCACAGTTAAACCCCAAACCCGGCTTTTCCTGGGAATGGCACAGTTAAACCCCAAACCCGGCTTTTCCTGGGAATGGCACCAGTTAAACCCCAAACCCGGCTTTTCCTGGGAATGGCACCAGTTAAACCCTAAACCTGGCTTTTCCATGGCAATGGCACCAGTTAAACCCCAAACCTGGCCTGCCTGTGGGAATGGCACCAGTTAAACCCCAAACCCGGCTTTTCCTGGGAATGGCACCAGTTAAACCCTAAACCCGGCTGTTCCCGGGAATGGCACCAGTTAAACCCTAAACCCAGCTTTTCCTGGGAATGGCACCAGTTAAACCCCAAACCTGGCTTTTCCATGGCAATGGCACCAGTTAAACCCCACACCCGGCTGTTCCCGGGAATGGCACCAGTTAAACCCCAAACCCGGCTTTTCCATGGCAATAGCACCAGTTAAACCCCAAACCCGGCTGTTCCTGGGAATGGCACCAGTTAAACCCTAAACCCAGCTGTTCCTGGGAATGGCACCAGTTAAACCCCAAACCTGGCTTTTCCTGGGAATGGCACCAGTTAAACCCCAAACCCGGCTGTTCCCGGGAATGGCACCAGTTAAATCCTAAACCCGGCTGTTCCTGGGAATAGCACCAGTTAAACCCCAAACCCGGCTGTTCCCGGGAATGGCACCAGTTAAACCCCAAACCCGGCTGTTCCCGGGAATGGCACCAGTTAAACCCCAAACCCGGCTGTTCCCGGGAATGGCACAGTCAAACCCTGCGGCAGGCAGGGATTGGGGTCTGTTCCGTGCTCTGGCTCCGGGGAAAGGACAGGGCTCTGCTGGCCCAGCCCAGGGACGCACTCGGGGTCTGCAGTGGGGCAGGGAGCATCGAAGGGCCGGTGGGAAGGGACACCCAGGCTCTGCTTCTCAGGGAAGATCCCCAGCCATGAGGGGTTATTGGGAGATTGGGAATTGGGAATTCCTGGCTGGGCTGGAATTCCCAGAGCAGCTGGGGCTGCCCCGAATCCCTGGCAGTGCCCCAGGCCAGGCTGGAGCAGCCTGGGACAGCGGGAGGTGTCCCTGCCATGGCAGGGGGGGATGGGATGGGATTTGGGGTTCCTTCCCCCCCAAACCATTCTGGAATTCCATGGGGTGGGTGTCATGGCCCCTTTCAGGCTCCTGGGTTCCCGTGGAGGGCAGACCTGGCATTATGAATATTCACCAACATTCCCATTTCGGAGGGGAGAACAAGGGATGTTTAAAGAGGCACCATCCCTTGATGTGGAGGGAAATTACAGCACTGCCCCAAACCCTTCACTTCCTAGGGATTGGCCACTGTGAAAAAACCAAACAAAACCACCAAAGAGCAGGATTTCAAACACCTATTTAAATTGTACAGAATCGTGCTTGCTCAAGAACTTTAGGAGGTGCAAAATTGGATTTTATTTTATTTTTTCTTTTTTTTCTTGGTGAAATCCAATGATCAGCAGTGAAGCATTAAGCTGGATTGATTTCTCTGGGGTTCCTGAAGCGGGGCACAGTTTGGGAGGCTTTTAAGGGCTTTTACAGCCCCGTGTTTGTTTGCAGGCAGCCCCATCAGGTTGCTCTCGCAGGCAGCTGCTGGTGCTGCAGCTGAGCCCAGCACACGCCCGGGGCTCCCCACGGGTGCTGGCACTGCCACCCCCTCCCCACCTGAGCGGGACCACCTGCGAGGAGGAGGAGCAGGAGGTGCCTGTGGGGAGGAGGGACCCCACAATTCCCCTTATCAGGAGCAAAGCAGCTCCCAGGAGGGTGAAGTTTAGTGTTTCAGGGGCAGCCTGGGGACTGGAGGATTCAGGTAAGCTTGTTATTTTGCTGTGGAACATCTGTAATTATTTGTGTATTGCTTTTTTGGTGTTTTTTTTTTTTTTTTTTTTTTTTTTAAAGCAATGGTCAGGAGTCTGTTTGAAAGCTGATTTTTGTGTAGAGATGTGTTGTTGAGAGCTGGTGTTCTGCTTGGCTCTGGTGGAAAGCAATTCAGAGTCACTTTTTGGTTGGCTCCAGTTTCTCTGCAGCAGCCAAAGGCCCCGGAGGGAGCTGGGTCAGGGCTGGGCTGCCCTGGGGACAGCCTGGGCTGGGTCTCAGGTCCTGCCTGTGGCAATTGTTACTGCTGGGTGCTAAAGCATCGCCCTGGGGACAGGCCTGGGGACTCTGGGTCTGCTCTGCTGCAGGCTGAGATGCTTTGAAGCCCTCATAGAGGCAAAATGAGATTTATAGACCTTCACCCGTTCTGTTTTCCCCACTCTGAGTTCCAAACTGAGCTGGTGTCCCCCTTTTCCCATGGCAGTTTCTGGGTGCTTTCCATGGCTGGGTTCCTTTGGGGCTCCAAGGTTGTTTTGGGGTGAGGCCCCTGAGCCTGGTGGGAGTCTGGGATGCTGTGAGGTTAAGGAGCAGCTCAGACTGTGCATGGCTTTTTGGCTCCTGGGGTGCTGGTTTTTCAGGGTGCAGCAAGATTTTAAGCTGCTGGCCTGCTCTGGGTTGGCCTTTTCTTATGAGGGTTTGGACTGCAGGGGGAAGGTTACCTAATTAACCTGTAATTTATCTGTAATCTGTGCCTCTGGTAAAACATCTACGCAGGTTTGATGGCCAGAGTTGGTGTTTGGGGCCTCACCTGCAGCACAGCCTGGGAGCTGGCAGCCTTGGTGGCTGGCTCTGCTGCTAAGGACTGTTGGGAGCAGAAATAAAAGCTGATTTCTCTCTGGTTCGTGCAGTCACACCCTGGGTTTGCAGCCTGTGCCTTGCATTTCTGAGAGCTGTGGTGCACTGAGTGAGGGGGGCTCTCCAGCCTCCGTGGGTCAGCTCCCATTCCCTTCTCCCAAGGGACAGGAGAAGAGGAACCGGCCTCCACTTGTGCCAGGGGAGGTTTGGGCTGCAAATCAGGGAAAATTCCTTCCCTCAACGGGCTGCCCACGGTAGGGCTGGAGTCCCCATCTGTGGCAGGCACATTCTTCTCTCTCTTTCAGGATTTTTCATAGAGTAGCACAGAGGAAAGAAAGAGAAAACAATTTCTATTTCTGCTCCTTGTTTTTCCCATGTGGAATGTGCTTGGAGAATTGTTTACCTGGGGTGATTGCTGGGTTGGATTCTGGTGAGGATTGTTTGGGGCTGGTGGCCAATCCAACCCACCTGTGGCTGGACTGTTGAGAACAGGGTCACAAGTTGTTAGATATGGTAGAGAAAGTAGGTTTGTAGTTTTAGTATCTCCTTTAAATACTGTATTAATGCATTAGAGCATAGTTATAATAAAGAAATCATTCATCCTTCTGAGCTGGAGTCAGACATCAGCATTTCCTCCCTCTGGGTTCACCTGCATTCACAATACCCATCCCTGGAGGGGTTTCAGAGCCCTGTGGCCGTGGCATTTGGGACACGGGGCCGTGGTGGCCTGGGCAGAGCTGGGGGTGGTTGGGCTCTGTGGTCCTGGAGGAGTTTCCCAGGGGAGCCTGCTCTGCACAGCTCAGCATCCCCTGCTCCCAGGACACCCAGCCAGGGCTGCAACCTCTGGGTGCTGGAGGAGACCCACAGGGAGATCACCCCTGGGAATTCCGTGCGTTCCTCACACAATTGCAGGCAAACAAAAGGAGAAGTGTGCAGACTCCTCGTGCAGCCCCAAACGTGTCCCCAGACCATCACCACAACCTGCAGATGGCAAAAGTGCTCTCCTGCTCTCCACCACACCGCAGGGAAGCGAGTCAGAGCTCGCTCCCAGCCCTGCCCTGCAGGAATGCAGAGTTTGGCTCCAAACATCCCATTTCAGATCCCTGGAGCTCCCAGAAGCCCCAGCAAATGTATTTCCAGCTGAGCCTGTCCCAGGGCTGGAACAAAGGCAGCAGATCCCGCTGGGGCTCCCTTTCCACGCTGCCTTCAAAGCGTGAGGCACAGACACTTCTGTGGCTGGGCTGTGCCTCGGGCACTGTTGTTGGGCGGGAGGAAAAGCGGATCAATCCCCACCTCACCAGGCTTCCAGAGCTTCCCTCCTGAGCCTGCTCTAGGTAGAGTTTTCATTTCCTAAATAACAGGACCCGGAGCTCTGGCTTGGGAGTCCTCTCAAGGCTGCAGAGTTTTTAATTCTGCACACAATAAAAACCCTTTCTGTTGGGCGCTTTTCAGTCTCAAGTCCTGGCAGAGCACAGAGGGGAGGTGGGTAAGGGAGGAAATCTGAGCGAGAGCTGCATTCTGACACCTGTGGTCAGCCTGTTTGTGAGCTCCTGGCATACCCAGGGCAGCAAGGGGCTGCAGGAGCTGTCCCCCAGCCCTTCCCCAGCCCTGCTGCTGCATCCGCAGGGTGGAGGATGGCAGAAGCTCCCACTCCCTGGGCAGGACGGGCTCTCTGCTGGCCTGAGGGGTCCCCAGGTGCTCATGCCACTCTCCAGCCCTGACGTGTGGCCTGAGCCAATCCTGGGCGTGGTTTGGTCCAAGCCAGCCTCATACAGGATGGTTTGGTTTCCTTCCGGAGAGGAAAATAAATCTGTTTAAACCTGCCTTTTGTGGAAGCTGAGCACAGAGGTTTTACAGCCAGCAGGGCAGTCTGAGTTCTGAAGATGGGAGCGTTATTTGTGAATAAATGCCCTTCGTAGCCTGGCAAAATTATTATTCAGGATGTCTTCCCATCTCACAGGTGAACTATGAACTAATGGTTCCTTTTTGCATAGTTCACTTGACAAAGAATTGGTAGATTTTCTGTGTAATTTGCTATTATCCTAAAACTCTCAGCAAACCAAAATGCCAACCTGGGTTTTAAAATGTGATGTGTTTGAAAATGGAAATTTGACCACTCCAAATAGCAAAATCTTCATTTCCATTAGGATTTTTATGGACTGTCTGATTATAGATCAGAAAAACTCACACTGTTCTCCAGCCTCCTGTGATGCACAGACAAAATGATGAAAACAAA
Source organism: Vidua macroura (assembly GCF_024509145.1). Classification (NCBI taxonomy): domain Eukaryota; kingdom Metazoa; phylum Chordata; class Aves; order Passeriformes; family Viduidae; genus Vidua; species Vidua macroura. Next base: position 40,074,603 of record NC_071577.1, on the reverse strand, counting down.
GGCAATTATTTGTCCTGGGAGTGGTGTGTTTCATTTGCAGCTTTAGTGGAGAATTTGGCCACATCGAGGACATCACAGGGCCAAGGAGTTATTTACTCTGGAAGGCCAGAGGTGTCCCCGGGCCCCTGGACTCCTCTGCCCTGGGGGTGTGAGTGGGACCTCGCCCCCAGAGCAAGGTGGGCTGTTGTTAATTTTGGGATGTGGGCACGGTGACAACCCCAAGGACGTTGTGATGTCCTCGTGGGCAGAGGCAGGGGCTGGGCAGTGCCACGGCCTCCCCTCGAGCTGGCTTTTATTGCTCTGTGGGCAGCACCTCCCGAGGCATCGGCAGGGATGAGACCCAGCCCAGGGAATGTCCGGGCTCTGCGGGACACCCCGGGCTGGGGAGGGACTGGGGACAGGGAATGGCTCCCACTGCCGGGGGGCAGGCATGGAGGGGAGACTGGGAATTCCCAGAGCAGGTGTGGCTGCCCCTGGATCCCTGGCAGTGCCCAAGCAATTATTTAACTCTGTCAATAGCCAGTTAAATTAATTCTAGAGGAGTTTTCATTCCTTATGGACTCTTGAGGGCCTGGACTTTAAGGCTGGACAGGGCTTGGAGCAGCCTGGGACAGTGGAAGTGTCCCTGCCATGGCACGGGTGGCACTGGATGGGCTTTAAGGTGCCTTCCCACCCAAACCATTCCGGGACTCTGTGACACTGTGGAGCTGTGCATTCCTTCACTGAGTGCCCTTTGTCTTAATCCTGTGGATTTTACCCCAGCTTGCTGGCTGCAGGTGCGACACGCAGTGACCGCTCTTCCTTTGTCCCTGCGGCTCCCACCGGGGCTGTCCCTGCCCCTGGCCGTGCCGGGTGTCCCTGCCACCCCGGCAGGCTTTATGGAAATGTGCCGCGCTCCCCGGGGCCGGCAGCCGGCTCGCTGCGCTCTTGCCTGCGGGCAGCCGGGCACAAAGGCAGCGCCAGCCCGGCCCCGGCCAGCTGTGCGGCACAGCTGGAGCGTGTCCCCAGCCGCTCCTTTGTGCTCCCGTGTCCCCGCTCTGCCGGGCGGGCAGCGGCTCTGCAGCGCTGCCGCTGCTCCCGGGTCCCGGAGCCGTCCCGGAGCCGTCCCGGAGCTGTCCCGGCATCCCGGGCAGGCTGCGGGGCTCGGGGCTTGCAGAAGCGCCGGGAGGAGAGGAGAACGCGGCTCTGCTGGGCTCGGGATGCTCCCCCTGCACGGCCGTGCTGCTGCCACACGTGGGGCCGGTCCCGGACCTGTCCCTCGGGGGCTGCTGGTCCGTCCGGCCCGGCCGGAGCCCCCCTGGGCCCGGCAGGGGAGGGGGGGGTTTGGTGAGGAAGGCTTTGGCTGCTGCTGCTCCTCCTCGGCGCCGCTCTGGACCCGTTCCCTGAGAAAGCTGCCTTCGTTTCTCAGCGTGTTGGGGTCGCTATTAATTATTTAACTCTGTCAATAGCCAGGCAAATTAATTCTAGAGCAGTTTTCATTTCTTCTGAACTCTTGAGGGTCTGGACTTTAAGGTGGCTGGGCACTGCCCAGGCTCCCCAGGGCATGGGCACAGCCCCGAGGCTGCCAGGGCTCCAGGAGAGTTTGGACACAGCTCCCAGGGTGGGAATTTGGGGTGTCTGTGCAGGTATGGGGGTTGGATCGATGATCCCGTGGGTCCCGTCCAGCTCGGGGTGTTCTGTGACTCTCCAGAAAGGAATTTCTGCTTGTGCCTGGAGCAGGGTGGGTTCTGGAGCAGGCTCAGGGCCAGCTCAGCTGGAGCGTGTGGAGTTCCGCGTGTCCGAGCGAGGCTGGGATGAACCGTGGCCCTGCTGGCTTCCAGCCCTGGCTGTTTGCTCGTGCAGGTGCCGGGTCCCTGGGCAGGGCTCGGAGCTCCCTGCTCGGGGCTCCCCTGCCCAGCAGGACCTGGGGGAGTCCCAGAGCCGGCCCTGACGCAGTGGCTGGGGGTTTCATGCACGCAGAAAAGGGAAACTCTTTTAGCAGCTCTTCCCTCTGACCCTCTTCCCACAACAACGGGGCTGCCCTCGTGGTTCTGTAAATCCCTCTGCTCTGACCCCTGGAAGAGACCCCAAAGCTTCATCATGGAATCCCTGCCAATTCCCGAGTAATCTGTGTGCTCTCCCCTTCCCCCTCCACGTTTCTGGGTTTCCTCCTCCCCTCCCTTCCCAGCTCTGGCTCCACACAAACCAAGCAGCCCTTGGAGGGGCCGAGCCCTGATGTCAAACAGAGGAATTATCCCCCATGAAGTCGGGATTTCCCTCTGGGGGAGGATGCCTAGTTCATGTTTCATTACTGCTCTGGGATATGGATGCATTTTGCAAATAATTTTTGGTTTTTTTTTTTTAAATAGGTGTGATGACTTGCATGTGATAATATGGGCTCTTAAGCCTCACATTTATTCTGTCAAATTTTTCTGATAAATCTTTTCCTGAAAGAAAAAAAAAAACATAAAAGATTTTGCTTTGAGTCCTGTACTCTTTAAAAGTTTATTTAATGGCTTACACAATGAATTTCTGTTTAAGCAGTCAATAGAAAAGATAAGTGCCACAGCTCAGTCTCAGAGAATGAAAGTGATTTTTGCCTTTTAGGGAAATTCCAGAAATACAAAACCTGAGTTTTCCTGCTATTTGTTATTTTCATATCACTGTTTTTCCCCCGTGTAGTTTGATATAAACAGAGTCCTGATAATCTAAACATAGTGATGCTCCTTCTGAGTGAAGAGAGACACTGCAGAGGACTGGAAATCGCTGTTTTCAGTACTACAAAACTACTCCCAAGAGTAGGACACGGTAATAATGAGCACAAAACACTTCAGTGGTGTCAGGAAGAATCTTCCCCTGTGCCTGCCAAGACTTGTCTTCTCTTGGCTCTCGCTGGCGATGGCCGAGGAGTGAGGAGCCCTTTTGGGCTGCTGGGGTTCAGGATGTGGAACTCTGTCCCGTGTCCGTGCTCAGAGCTGCGACAGGAGCAGGCTGTGCAGGTTTTGGGCTCCTTCTTTGTCTCTCCTGTGTTTGTAGCACGTTTTCCTGCTCCAAGCAGACTCTCTGCCAGAGCAGTGCTGGTTTGGGAGGTGCAGCCCCCTCCTCGGGCCCAGCAGACACTGTCCCTTTGTCCCCAGGGCCACGGCGTCGGCGTTGCCGTCCCGCTGGAGCGGTGGCAGCGCCACAATGCGTCACTTGTGCTCCCTGTGACTCAGTGTCACCCGCCAGCCCGGCCTGGCGTGTGCCCGTGCCACCCCCGTGTGCCCTGGCGGGGAGGGACCCAGCCCAGCTGCCAGGGGAGCTGCCTGGCGCTGCTTTTTGGGGGCTGGCAGCGCTGCTGGGCTGCCCCGTGGCACGGCCTGGTCCCAAAGTGCCCCTGCAGCACGAGCCTGGGGCCCTGTGGGTGTCCTTGTCCTGATGAAATGGGCTTGGGGGTGCACTCGAGTCCCGCAGAGCTCCTGGAGGGCAGGAGGGCGTGTTAGTGGGGACCCTTGGGGTGTTGGCCACTGTCCCCATGGCCCCATCCCAGTGTCCCCATGGCCCTGGCCCCATCCCAGTGTCCCTGTGTCCCCATGAACCTGTCCCCAGTGGCCCTGTCCCAGTGTCCCTGTGTGCCCATGGTCCCATCCCGGTGTCTCCATGGCCCCATGGTCCTATCCTGGTGTCCCCATGGTCCCATCCCAGTGTCCCCATGAACTCATGGCCCTGTCCCTGTGTCCCCATGGCCCTGGCCCCATTCCTGTCCCTATGTCCCCATGAACCTGTCCCCAATGGCCCTATCCCAGTGTCCCCATGAACTCATGGTCCCATCCCAGTGTCCCGGTGTCCCCACAGCCCCATCCCTGTGTCCCCATGGTCCCATCCCTGTGTCCACATGAACTCATGGTCCCATCCCCATCCTGGTGTCCCCATGGCCCCAGCCCCATCCCTCTCCCTGTGTCCCCATGAACCTGTGCCCATGGTCCCATCCTGGTGTCCCAGTGTCCCCATGGCCCCATCCTGGTATCCCCATGAACTCATGGCCCCATCCCTGTGTCCCCATGGCCCCATCCCTCTCCCTGTGTCCCCATGAACCTGTGCCCATGGCCCTATCCCAGTGTCCCTGTATCCCCACAGCCCCATCCTGGTGTCCCCATGGCCCCAGCCCCATCCCTGTCCCTGTGTCCCCATGAACCTGTCCCCATGGTCCCATCCCTGTGTCCCCATGAATCCATGGCCCCATCCTGGTGTCCCCATGTCCCTGTGGTCCTATCCTGGTGACCCCATGGCCCCATCCTGGTATCCCCATGAACTCATGGCTCCATCCCTGTGTCCCCATGACCCCATCCCTGTGTCCCCATGAACTCATGGCTCCATCCCTGTGTCCCCATCCTGGTATCCCCATGAATCCATGGCCCCATCCCTGTGTCCCCACAGCCCCATCCCCGTGTCCCTGCAGCCCCATCCCCACCCCGCTGCTCCCTCCCAGGCTCTGGCATCGCCGCTGCCACGGAGAGATCCCCGTCACCGAGGGACTGCAGGGTAGAAATCCCAAAGGTTAATCTATCCATTATTATAAATATTTATAAATGGGTTGGATAAATCATACTGTGTAATTATCTACCTAACTAGTCAAGCCATTAGGACATTAAATAGCACAAATCAGAACTCATTTGGTTCATCATGAGCCTGATATTGTTATGAAGCAGCTGAGCAGTGCTGTGAACCTTCCAGGGCTTTCAGGGCAGGCGCCTTCGGCTGTGAGGGGTGGTGGGCCTGGAAAACCAGGGGGCTTTGCTTAAAAACTCATTGTCTGCAACAGGCACTGAAAGGTTTTGTCGGCATTAAGGCAAATGTGAACTGACCAACGAAACTGAAACACAGTGTTGGAACTTCTGCGTCCTCTTTTTGCAGCATTTGATTTCTGCTGCTCACACAAAGTGCGGCCAACTTTCCACGCTGCTGTTTGAGGTGATGGGCTGGTTTTGGGAGAGGCAGCACCTTGTTTTGCCTCGGGTTTTTGGGGCTGTCCCAGCCAATTGCACAGCCACTGCCCCTCAGGAGAGCTTCCCCCGTGTGCTTCCCATGCATCCAGTTCCTAAACTCTTATGGGATTCTCCAGCTGTTCCTTTAATGCTCCTAAAAACACGTGGGTGGCGCCCGGCTGTGTGCCTTGTGCTGCTGTGGGTGGCTTTTGGGCCATGATTCCAGCGTTCCTGGCGCTGTAAGGAGCCTTCTTTCCAGCCTCATCCAACCTTCTTGCCAATGCCTTCCAGTTCAGGATATTCTCTGATCTCCTCTGCCCTTTCTGTCCAAGGTGGGAGAGGAAATGCTGGGATTTGATGGCATTTGTTGGTGTTGGGCAGCTGAAGGGAGAGGCCCAGGGCCTGCCCTTCAAACTGAGCTGGGGTTGGGCTTTTACATTTCACACAACTCCTGCCGAGAAAAACAAACCAAAACCAAAAAAAACCCCAACCAAAAGAGGAGGATGGTTGTGGGTTTTGGAATTACCCAAAGCAACACAGCTCCAATCTCGTGGATCTACCAGCTGGGGATGAGGTAGAAGTTGGATTGCTGGGATGGATTCAGAGAAAAACCTGTAACAGGAAGGTGTGGAAGTGATGCTGGAGAGGATGAGCAGGATTCCTCAGTCGGAGTCATTGGACACTATTTATCTTGTCTATTAAAAGAGAAAACTCTCTATGGTGCTTCCACTCAAAGCTGACTTTTGTAAACGAACAAATTCGGGGTTTTTTCAGACCAAGCTGAAATTTCCTCACTCCTGGCTCAGCTGAGTGGTGGGAGCCCCTGGACTGGGGGTGTCCCTGGCAGGATGCGTGCTGTTCCTGAGCCCGTGTGCTTTGTGGCTGCTCCTGGGGACTGTCCCCGTGCAGGGCAGGGATGTCAGGTGTCCGTGGCGTGGACAGCCCCGGGGTGGCACGGAGGGTGCAGGAGGATGCTGCTGCTGTGTTTGCACAGCTCCCCTCCCCGAGAGTGCCCTTTAAGCTGCAGCTTGGCGCAGTCTGGGGCCAAGGCTGGGATTGGCAGTGCGGGCACCCAGTGCAGGGGCAGCCTGGGGGTACCAGCAGCTGACACCCCCCAGGCAATGCAGCTCCAGGCCGAGATCTGAGCCGGCAGCTCGGGGGGGGCGGCGCCGAGCTGGCTGGTGGGGCTCGGGCTGCTGCTTTCTGTGTACAAATTGGAGAGACGGCTCTGCTCTGACATTTAAATAACAGCGATGAAAAGTAGGCAGGAACTCCTCGGGAGCGTGCTCTTCTCCTGGTGGCTGCTTGCAGCTCCCACCGGCGCTGCCGGGGGTTTTGCAGATGTATCTGAGGAAGAAAAAAACCTTTTGCATTGCATAACCAACCTGAATTTCTCTGGAGACCAGCGGCTCCTGAAGCAGTTGGCAGAAATTGCTGCATTTCAGAAGTTATTTGTTTTACCTGCACATCAAACTCCGACTTATATTTTTATTCCCCCAGTATATTGCACATCCTGCTTCTGGGAAAAAGCTGCCTCCACATCCCGGTTGAATTGTGTTTCACACTGTGCCCAAATACATTTAGTGAGATGAGATTCAAACAATTAAATATGTCTTCCATGATTTTCCCTCTGTTCGTCCAGTAGCCTAATAATTATCCCAACTGTTTTAATATGACTTGCACGGTGTTGTCAATTTATTTAGTTGGAATTAGTTTTCTATTTCTTCTTGTAAGTGTTGCCTGTTTACTTAACAATATTTGGCTTTGCCTAATGATATGTACAGAAGACAGGGCTAAGTGGAACATCAGCTGTTTACATCAGCTCCAACAATTAATGCATGTTAATTTTTAATTACAGTGATTGTACTGGAGGCAGAATGTATGTTTTCTCACAGAACAGATGTAGCAGTCAGCTTTGCTGGGGAGCAGGCAGATCGATGGGCTGGGGCTGCTGCCAGCCCTGCCAGGGCTGGGTGAGCTGCTGAACCCCGCAGAGCTCCAGGGTCCTCACCCACGGGTGGGACAGCTTTGGGCTCCCGGGGGGTTCCTTCCCCCAGCAGGCTGCAAGCAGCACCCATCCCAGTGGGTTTTATTTCTGCAGGGCAGCAGGAAAGCTGAGTTTGGGTGGGATTTGCTGGAAACCCTCAGTGGGCAGCAGCAGGAGCTGGTGGCATTCCTGTCCGGGGAGACTTTGCCCGTGGACACGACGGGGCTGTGCTTCTTGGGCAGGAATGTGTTGGAGGGTGTCATTGTGGCTGTGAAGGGCAGTGTTGGAGTCCAGCACATCCCTCTGGCTGGCTCCAGACCCTGGCAGGGGCTCAGAGACCTTGGCACCAAGTCAAAAACACCTGTGGCTTCCATTTTAGCCCGTGGGGAAAACTTCCAAATTCTGTGTGAGGAATTACAAGTCATGAGGGTTTGAGTAGTGTGGTAGTTGAATTAACACAGGGTGGAAAAGTGGAATTTTAATGGGGTTCAGGGAGTCAAGATGGAGGAATTTGGACGTGTCCTGACCTTCTTCTCCTCCTCCTTGCCCTCCATGTCTCGCTGTGCTGGTGACACTTTTCTGTTGGTTTAAGGCACAGACACACTGTCCAACATCAATGACAGACACTGGCGTTATTGTGAACAGTCTGTGCGTAACTTTTGGTAAAAAATGTAAACGCTGCCCGCAGGGACAGGCAGACTGCCATGGCCTCCTTTCTGGACAGAGCTCAGCAGGTCAGAGAAAGAATGTTCTAGATAAGGGAAAATGAACAACCCTGAGAAGCTGGTCCTTTGCATTCCAGACTCCTCCTCTGGCTGCACGGGCTGCAGTCCTCATTAGGACTTTTACACTCTTGGGGTCCCGACGGGCTGACCCCGAGAGGGCAGAAGCTGAGGGCTAATGGGAGTCAGGGTGTGGCAGGTCCTGGGGAGCGATGGGGGTGAGACCCCAGAGCAGCTGGGGAGGCTCAGGCTCAGAGCTTGACCCAGGTGCCTTCACATCCTCAGCTGTTGCATTCTCTTGTGTCAGGTTGGTTTTGCCTCCAGCATATTTGAAGTTCTCACCAGGCAAATCCTTATGAAAATGAACTTATCAGAATTAAATTTTTTAAGCAGAAAGCTGGTGTATTTCCAGGGTGGTGTAGGGAAATAAACAGAATTAAAACGTGCCTCCCCTAATTGGCGTTGAAGTCATTTCCATCAGCAGAGCAGAGATGCCAGACTGAACTTAAAGCTGATCCTGTTGCACATCTTCACCCCCGTGTGCACTCTGGCATCTGCCGGGGATCTCAGCAGGTATTAAAGAATTTAAAGAGCACAAATACTGCAGGTAACAGACTTTTCATGTATAAACCACAATATTCATCACAAAGCCACCTCATGAGCCATAAAAATGAATCATGGCCCTCTAGCAAGGCATTATGAGCAAGTTTATCCTGGCTGAGAGGAGAGCCTGGTGTCTCTCACGGGCCCCACACACCAGCAGTTACTGGAGAAAAGGGAAAAATCCCAGGGGATGGCTTAGGGTGGGTGGTGTGCAGCTCTTCCCTGTGAGGGAGGTGAGGGCCTGGCCCAGGTTCCCAGAGGAGCTGTGGGGTTTGTGCCCATGTACAGGTGGAATAATCCTGGAGCCCGTGGCAGCTGCAGGACACGATTCCCTGGAGAAATCCCCCATTCCTGGCCATAAACTCCTGGCGAGCCTTGCTGCCTGTGCCAGCAGCAAGAGGTTAATGGGAACATCGTGCTCTGTTCTCTGTTTCAGGGAAAGGGCGCTGGGGAGCCGATTTCCTTATTTACCTGGGAGCCCAGCGCAGCTCAGTGCCTGTCGGTGCCCGGCCTTCCTGGCTCCCTCCCTGCTCCCCGTTTCCCCTTTTTCCCGGCTCTGGCAGGGCTCAGAGGCGCTGCTGGGCTCACGCATTTCCCGGCCGCGGCTGGGAAGGAGAACGCTGAAGCGCACAGAGCTGCCGGGCAGCATCGCTCACGGGACACGATCGCTCCCTCCCCTCCCGTCCCCCCGGTGCCTGACGGAGGGCAGAGCGCTGCGGGCACTCGCTGGTGTCCCTGCCGCGCTGGGGGTGGGATGGGGGGGCTGCTGTCCCTGCCAAGCCGCGGCTCTCCGCGTTGTGGGGTTCCCAATCCCCCCCGGCCGGGCTGCTCTGCTGCACAGGGCGCCGAGGAGCAGCAGCACAAGGAATGGAAATATTCCCCAAAGGGCGCGTTTGAGGCCGGGGCTCTGCAGCCTGCGGCTGTCGGGTGCCTCGCTGGCTCTTTCCAGGAGCCCTCGCTCCCTGTTAGAGCCGCTCCGTGCTGGGCTGGCTGTGATGCCCCAGCCCTTTTCAACCCTGTCCGCCTCTCTGGACACACCTTCGAGCTGGGAAATAACCTCTGACATGAAATCATAAATCTTAGGGGGTTTTATAGCCCCAGCTCCCCGTGCCTGCAGCTCCTTTATGTGGTGCAGAAGTTTCATGCACGGCTGTGGGTTAGTAGTTACTAAAAATAATTCTTTCCTGGTGTGCATTCTTTTCCCAGGTTTAATCTCAGCCTTTCTAAGTTTCACCTCCCAGGTGTTTCACCTGTTCCATCCTGACCCAAAGAGCTGTGCAGGGCTGGTTCTTCCGAGGATGATGATGCTCCCCAAAGGGGATCTGCTGCTCCCCTGCCCTGCCCTTGCAGCTGGCTTGGCAAATTCCCCATCTCTGAAGGGGTAAAGGGCAAAGGTGCTCAGTGTTTGAAAACAGCCCTTCATTACCAACAGCAGCATCCCCTTCACCCGGGCAGGGGGAGCAGAAGTGAGGGGTCACTCCTCGTTCTCAGGGAAATCCCCCCACACCCCCTGAGCTCCAGGATGGAGCGGCCGCTTGGACTCTTGGTACCCCTTGGGTTCCCCATCACAAGAGGAGCATTATTCTCTGTGCTTTTAAATAAAACCCAAATCGTCTGAACATTTACGAGAGAGATGATGCCTTTTTGCTCTTTATGGCAAAACGCTGCTCTAAACCTTTTTTTTTTTTTTTTTTTTATTTTTGTGCACTTCTTTCAAAGTTATCATTTCTAAGCGCCTGTTTTCATTCTTGACTTATATGAGCTCAGGCACAGAGATGAGACTGGAATGATTAAGGTTTTCTCTCCAGCACAGGAGCAGTTTGCATGTCTGGGTATCTGGGCTTTTTAAATGGTTCTGGGGGATGAGGGACATACAAAATCACTTTGGGGTGGTTTGTTTTTGGTTTTTTTTTTTTTTTTTTTTTAAGCAAAGCAACAGTATCTAAAATTAGTGTCCTATAATCTATATTTCAGAAAGACAGCAAATATATTAGTCCAGGGGGAATGCATCATTTTAAATGAAAAATCGATAAATAACAGCATTTGGTGGGTTTTTAATGTTAAAATATGTTCCTTTTTAATTAGTCATTATATGTATTGATTGATGCTTACTGTACTTGTGATGCCTTTCCTTCAGGGCTTTGTGTATTTCATAGATTGGGAGATGTAAAAATACTTTAAATCAAAGCAGTAAAATAAGCGTAGTTAGAGGGAGAACACGGGGGTTTTTTCTTCATTTACATTCATTACATATTATGAGTTTAATTACCTCCCTCAAATAATCCCAGGCTGAGGGGATGATGCTGGAGAAGGCGTACTTCCATGATGATTTTATTGATTGTGACTGATGGATGGCATCAACATTTCATAGTGAAGAATCATGGTTTTGTTACATCAGGAAAATTAAATTGGGAGAGTTATTTTCTTTCCCAGTGATAGTGGCAGTTAGAATATTTCACCTGTAATGAGATGTGTGCGTTATGTGCCATAGTGAACCACTGCTGAGCCATTAAATATATGTAAATGAAGAGAAACACAAGAGAGCCTGGGCATAATAACGTGCAGAACAGAGAAATGGATCCTGGAAAGTGATTAATTTATTTGATGATGCCTCAAGTGAGGAATTTTAGGTCACAAATGAAGTGACAGAATGACAAATTACCATTTTAAAGAATTTACTGGGCATCATTACTGAACAATTGTCAGGTAGTTTATGGTGGCTGAGAAGATGGTATAAATATAGATCTTTTCCTTATCTGAGATGAATTATTAATCACCTTTTTAAAAATCTTTGTGAGTGATGGTTGGCTGTCTGATTGGAAATAATGTGTTCTACAATTTTAACTAAATTCTAATATGATGTGTAACAGGAATCTTTACAATTAAAGTCTCAGCGGAGAGTGGTAGGAGGTTTACAGTCAATTGCAGTTTTAATGTGATGAAAGAGGAGGAATTCTCCAGCATATTTCAATAGGTTTCCTTAGGTATATTATCCCTGCTGTGATGTTATTCAAATGTTTACAGTTTATTTTCCTTTGAAAAATGACATTCAGATACTCAGATTGTTTTCCTGGGTTTATTAGTTCATGAAAATGAAATTCTGGTAATTACTCCGTTTGTGCTGCCTGCCATGTTATCGGGGGCAGCGAGGGGCTTTGGCGGGCGGGCTGGGAGCGCGGCTGCCCGCGTCCTGCGGGGCTCCTCCTGCTCCGTGCCCGCCGTGTCCCTTTCCACGGGTGCCGTGTCCCTTTCCTGGCGATGGCAGTGTCCCTTCTTTCCATGGGTGCCGTGTCCCTTTCCTGGCAATGGCAGTGTCCCTTTCCCTGGCCGCCATGTCCCTTTCCACGGGTGCCGTGTCCCTTTCCTGGCGATGGCAGTGTCCCTTCTTTCCATGGGTGCTGTGTCCCTTTCCTGGTGGTGGCTGTGTCACTTTCCATGGCCTCAGTGTCCCTTTCCTGGTGGTGGTGCCAGCAGTGTCCCTTTCCTGGCGATGCCAGTGTCCCTTTCCATGGGTGCCGTGTCCCTTTCCATGGGTGCCGTGTCCCTTTCCTGGCAACGGCAGTGTCCCTTCTTTCCATGGGTGCCGTGTCCCTTTCCTGGCAACGGCAGTGTCCCTTCTTTCCATGGGTGCCGTGTCCCTTTCCTGGCAATGCCAGTGTCCCTTCTTTCCATGGGTGCCGTGTCCCTTTCCTGGCAACGGCAGTGTCCCTTCTTTCCATGGCCTCCGTGTCCCTTTCCTGGCGATGTGGCCGTGTGTGTTTCCTGGCGATGGCAGTGTCCCTTTCCATGGCCTCCGTGTCCCTTTCCTGGTGGTGGCCATGTTCCTCCTTTCCGTGAATGCTGTGTCCCTTTCCTGGCTGTGGCTGTGTCACTTTCCATGGCCTCTGTGTCCCTTTCCTGGCAGTGGCCACGTCCCTTTCCCTTTCTGTGGCCACTGTGTCCCTTTCCCGGCAGTGGCCATGTTCCTTTCCTTTCCTTGCCTGCCGTGTCCCTTTTTTCCAGGTGGTGGCCGTGTCCGTTTCCGTGGGCACTGTGTCCCTTTCCTGGCAGTTGCCATGTCCCTTTCCATGGCGGTGGCCGTGTCCCTTTCCCTTTTTGTGGGTGCTGTGTCCCTTTCTTCCAGGCGGTGGCCGTGTCCCTTTCTGTGGTGGCCGTGTCCCTCTCTGTGGTTGCCGTGTCCCTTTTTTCCTGGCAGTGGCCATGTCCCTTTCTCTTTTTGTGGGAACTGTGTCCCTTTTTTCCCAGCAGTGGCCGTGTCCCTTTCTGTGGCTGCCATGTCCCTTTTTCCTGGCAGTGGCCGTGTCCCCCTCTGTGGTAGCCGTGTCCCTTTTTTCCTGGCAGTTGCCATGTCCCTTTCCATGGTGGTGGCCATGTCCCTTTCCCTTTTTGTGGGAACTGTGTCCCTTTTTTCCCAGCAGTGGCCGTGTCCTTTTCCCTTTTTGTGGGAACTGTGTCCCTTTTTTCCCAGCAGTGGCCGTGTCCTTTTCCCTTTTTGTGGGAACTGTGTCCCTTTTTCCTGGCGGTGGCCGTGTCCCTTTTTTCCCAGTGGTGGCCATGTCCCTTTCCGTGGCTGCCATGTCCCTTTTTTCCTGGCGGTGGCCGTGTCCCTTTTTTCCCAGTGGTGGCCATGTCCCTTTCCGTGGCTGCCATGTCCCTTTTTCCCAGCGGTGGCCGTGTCCCTTTCCGTGGCTGCCATGTCCCTTTTTTCCCAGTGGTGGCCGTGTCCCTTTCCGTGGCTGCCATGTCCCTTTTTCCCAGTGGTGGCCGTGTCCCTTTCCGTGGCTGCCATGTCCCTTTTTCCCAGTGGCTGCCGTGTCCCTTTTTTCCCAGTGGCTGCCGTGTCCCTTTCCATGGCTGCCATGTCCCTTTTTCCCAGTGGTGGCCGTGTCCCTTTCCGTGGCTGCCGTGTCCCTTTTTCCCAGTGGCTGCCGTGTCCCTTTCCGTGGGTGGCTCCCCACGGGAGCGCGCACGGGACCCCCGCGGGGCCGGAGTCGCTCCAGGACCCTCCGAGCGCTGCTCCAGGCCGGTCCCGCGTGCTGGAGGAAGAATCCTCTTCCCTGTGCCTCGAGCAGGCCTGGGGTCCCTGCCGCTGAATTTCCTGGAGCCGGGAATGTCACGGAGGGCCTGGGAATGTCACGGAGGGCCTGGGAATGCTCTGCGTGCTCTTTATTGCTTCCTGGGGATTTGGGGGTTTTCCCCCCCGAGTTGTGCACAGCTATAAATAGTTGGATATTCCCACACATGCTCTGGAAAGAGCTGGCTGAGGGGACAGCAGGCACTCCAAGTGCCCAAGAAAGGGATTTCCTCTCCATTTCTCAATAGAATTTATTAATCCATTTGCTTCTCACACTGCTAAAATTCCATGTTTTTCTAACCACCCTTTGAATTCAAAAGTACTGAATGAATCGGGATAAATACAACCTCACCATCATTAAGAATAAGATTTTTTTTCATTAAAATTAATTAAAACTAATTAAAATTCTAATTTTTTTTCCCCTGATATTATGAGTTCATTTAGTGACTGATTGGTAAAAACCCCCTGCTCTGGTGGGGTTCCACCAGTGCGTAGCTGTGGAGCTCTGGGTCTTAACTCCTGTCTTGGGGGCTGTGTTCAGCCTTGGGAGGGGGAGCAGGTGCCCAGAAGGCAGAGGCAGGGCTGGAAGCACCCCTGGAATCTGCCTGGGAAATCTCTGGTTAAGCCCTCTCCTTTTTGGAGGCAATTTCCTTTTCATTTTATAATTTCATACTAAACTCCTTAAATTTTAGATTTCCCTCTCTGCGCATTGAAAAAGTAGCTCCAGAATTAAAAAAAGAAATAAAATTAAGCCACGCCGACTTTTGCTATCACTCTTTTGCATTGCCAAAGGGGGGAGTAAATCCCAGGGAATTTATTTGGATCCACGTGTGAAGATTTTCTCGGGGTTTTTCTCCCTGGCAGGGGTTTGGCACTCAGCTGCCTTGCTCTTCCTGCACTGGGCTCTTGGAGTGATTCCCTGCTCCTGCCGCGGTGGTGCTTCCCTGGAACTGCGAGTTTGGCAGGGAAAGAAGCACTCCTGGGCTGCAAAAGGTGACGAGGCTGCTGGGTTTCAGTTTGTAGGGAAGATCGGTGCACAGTTCCCCCTCCTGCAGTGCTCTGTGCTCACCCTGGGCTCACCTGCCTGGAGCTGGGCCATTCCCAGAGCTCAGCTCCGTGCCTGGTTTAACCCTGGCAGCTGAAGCAGGGCTGGGTGCCCGTCCTGCCCTGTGCCCAGGGTTTGTGCCAGCTGCAGCTGAGCCCATTCCAGTGGCACATGGGAGCTGCTGATTGCCTGTTTTGGGGGGAGAGAGGCACCCCAGAGCCCCCAGGGACGCCCACGCGGAGTCACAGCGAGGAATTCTTTCCCTCCCGTGCGTTTCTGGATTGTTCCCTCTGGCTGCTCAGGTTGGTGAGGAAGAGTCGTGGCAGTAGAGAAAGGAGCAGCCCAGCTGCACTGGGGTCCAGGCTGGCTGGGGCAGAAAACGGGTGGAAACCAACCTGACTTTGTCACTTGCAACAACAGTTCCTGAGGAAATGACATTTTAAGGAAGAGGTTTCGCTTCTGAGGAGATGAAAATCTGTTTTTCCCCTTCGTTCTTGCAGATCCCTTTGCAAGGGGAGTGCAGACCAGGAACTGGAAAATCCCGGGGCTGTTCCAGAGCCTCCTCCCAGAGCAGGATTTATGTGAGGGGTGAGCTGCAGCCCAGCTCAGCAGAGAGCTGGCCTTGCCCCACTGGGGCTGCTTTTGTCTCTGGAGGCTTTGCTGCCATCAGGGTGAATCCAGTTCCTAAATCCTGGGATAACAGCACGGGCGCTTTGGCACCTCTGCTTCCCTTGGGATGGTCCCCGGGGGCTCTGGGGGGCAGCTCTGGGGGCAGTGAAGTGTTTTTAACTTCTCTGTGTGCCTCTCATGGGGATTGTTGTTATCAATTCCCCTTCATTGCTCCTGCTGGGGCTGAAGGAGGTCCGTGATGGATGCAGAGCTGGTAGAGAGCCAATAAAATACAGAACCACCCTAATCCACAAATTCTGATCTCCTAACTCAGTGAGACCCGAATCTGGCAAGCTCCCGATTACACATCCCACAGAAAATGTAATATTTAACAAAACCCACCCTCTGCCCTGTAATCCTGACTGGACACAGTCTTTTAGGAGGGGGCAAAATTGAGGAAGTGTAGAAACACTTGTAGTGCAGAACAGGAGCCAGGATTCCAATTTCTTCTTTGCCGCTGCAGAATGAGGGGAGTTTTTCCCTCACACTCGGAAAGGAACAAATTTGGAGCCCCCTGCTCAGGAGCAGCTTTTCCCAGGTTTTTATTCATGGAAAAGCTGGCAGGCTGTGAATGGAGGAGGTTTATTCTGCTCCAGCAGAATTCCAGAAGTGCCTGGAGCTGCTGCAGAATTGTGGCTCCATTTCACTCTCCTCTGTCAGATGGTCTGCTTTGTTTTCCACAATTTCTTTTATTCCCCAAAATGTTCTGTAGCAGTGTTAGATTTCTGATACGTGACACTGTGTTAATTTGTGGTTTTTTTCTCTGTAGGGAAGCCTTGATGAGAAATTATTGCAATTTGTGAAAGCTTTATTTGTGCTGCTGATGACTCAAAAGTTTGAAATGCTGCTCTGCCGTGATTACTGGCCTTAAAAAAATGACACAAATGAAAGTGGGACTTTTTGATGCCAGCAGAAGGACTTTGTCTGAGGCAGAGAATAGAAGTATTTTTTATCATTAGCTTTCACTCATTTCAGAGGAGCTGGGCTTGTTAATAACTTTAAATGACACAATGAATCTGAAATATTAATCCACTTAGTGCTCTTCTAAGTACAGGGATGAGCAAATGCCAAGCAAGGAGCCCTGGGAGCTCTGGCAAAGGAGGGAGTTAAAAATACAGAACTGGGGACAGAGGGAATAGACAAATGCAGTGTATTTCCTTTACCTGGATATCCTGGGATGCTGTGACCAGAAGGAATCCCCATGCTGCCCGCAGGAAATGCTCGGTGGGGTGGGAAGGGAAGGGGTTGGCTGGGACACAAGGATGATTCCAAAGCAGGATCCCCATCCCAGATCCCTGAATTGGGCATTTTGGGAAGGTGACAGAAAAACAGAGACCGAGGGGGAAAGTGCTGGAAGTTTCTCTTTGCAGTTTATTTTTTTTTCTTTTTTTAAGGAGTCTCAAAATGAATCTGGGAAAATTAGAAGGGGAATTTACATGGTATTTGAGGGATTTCCTCGGTTTTACAAATATTTTATCTTTTCTATTAAAAAAACCATTAGGAGGAGTGAAAGGAAGGCGAGAAAAGGTCAGGCTGTGCTCTCGTTTGCTCTGGTCTAAGTCCAGCCCAACACCTTTAATATCCGTGCAGCCGCCCTGGATTTGCCCGGACAGCCGGGGCTGATGCTGCAGCCTGGAGACACAGAAGGGCCACGAGCTCGGCTTCCCTGAACCCTCTGCACAGCCTGGGCAAGGAGAGGCTGGGAAACACCTCAGGACTGGGCAGGTTTAGGACAGGGAGAGGGTGAACGGCCGGGATTTCAGCTGGTGGCTGAGTCTTGGTGGAGTGGGATGGAGCCAGGAATAAAATTGGTTTGGGGTGCCCACGGCAATACTGGAAACGCAGAATGGCCTGGGGTGGAAGGGTCCTTAAAGCTCATCTCGCTCCCACCCCATCCATGGGCAGGGGCACCTGGCAGTGTCCTCACCAGTGCCACTTTGGGGGGCTGCTGAGTGAAGAACAGGCAATCCTGGGAAAACGGGATCAGGAAAAAAAAAAAAAAACCAAAAAAAAAACCACTGCTTCTTGGATGCTATTTTAAGTTTTAATTTATTTTTAACGTAGTGCCTTTGAATGGTGAGCTTTAGCCTTTGTCAGGCAGGCCCAGTGAGCTCAGGTGCTGCAGAGCCCCTCGGGGGTGCAATGTGAGTGTCTGGGGGTGTTTTGGGTACAGGCAGGGCAGCACAGCCCCAGGCTGAGCTGGCTCCAGCAGCAGCTCACCCAGGAGCCCCAGAGTGCCCCAGGGAGGGGAGAAAGGGGCCAAAGCAGCAGGAACTGGTGCAAACTGGGCGAGGCAGGGGGCTGGGGTGGGCACAGCAGCCTCTGTTTTCTGCTCTCCCTTCACTCTGCCTGGTTTTCCCTGCCCTGTGCTTGCATTTTCAAGGAGTCTTACTCCTCTGGAGCAGCAGGAATTCGGTCGGTGCCTCAGTGGTGCCTCTGAAACTTGTGGTGTACAGTTGGTGTTATCTCTGTGCCTGTCAGGGAGAGGAACTGGGAGAGCCCTGCCTTGGTTTGGTTTTAGGGGCATGGAAGCTACACTTGATTTGGGGGGAGTTTTTGTTCATTGGGGGTTTTTGTTTGTTTGTTTTGGGGAATTTTTTGTTTGGTTGGGTTTTTTTTTTTGGTTGGGTTTTTTGTTGTTGTTTTTTTTTTGTGTGTTTTTTTTTTAATTTATTTTTATTTTTATTACATCTTGGTTTGTATTTAGCAATATGTGGTCCAAGACACAGAAGCAGAAAGCCTGTGAGTGACCATGTGTGGCCTCTCACTTTAAAAAGTATAAAATACTGGGTTTCTAAGTAGATTTTCCAAATGCAGTCGAGTTTTTTTTCCTTTGCCAGATGTCCAGGGTTGTGTGGGTGGCGCTGGTGAGGACAGTCCCCAGCTGCAGAGCTGAGGAGGTCTCTGGCTGTTTCCCTGTTCTCCTTTCCTCACTCTCCCATTTCCTCCCCTCAGTCCCGTATCCTTGCAACGTTCAGCTGTGTTTTCCAGCTGAATGGGTGTCCCTGGTGCTTTCAGTGCACCGAGTGACATCAGTTACACCGTGGTACAGCATTTTACCACCATTTGTAGGTTGTGATGGGGGCCTGAGGAAGAGCGTGGCGGGAATGCAGTCGTGTCTCGGATGAGTTTTTTTTTGCAATCCTGGACTGGCTTGTGTTGGAAGGGACTTTAAATCCCACCCAGTGCCACCCCTGCCATGGCAGGGACACCTCCCAGTGTGCCAGGCTGGCCTGGGACACCCAGGGCTGGAGCAGCCCCGGTTTCCTGGCTTGGCCCTGGAGCTGCTGAGTGCAGGTGTTGGGAAAGAGAGAGCTGCCTTTACCAGGGCACTTATGCAAATGACAGCAAAGAACAGGACAATAAATAAAAGCATTTATTTTTCCTCTTGCCCAGGCCATGCTGGGGAAAGGTGTGAGCCCAGAGCTCTGGAAATAGAATTTGCAAAGGTCAAAGATTGCTCACAGAATTCATAAATGCCCCTGCTTAATACAACTGCCCAATTACTCTTCAGGAATAACTTAGCAAACACTTCTCATCTTGTGTCAGACAAACTGGTGCCTGTTAGAAAAGGCTTTTCTGAGATTTGCAGTTCACCCTCCTCCTCAGATTTCTGCCTTTGGGAGAACAAGTTTTGGGGTTCTAACCACCTTTTGTTACAGGATGAGTTAAAGATTGTCCTGGTGGCCTGGGCAGTGCCGGGCTTGCATTTGATGTTCCAGGAGTATTGTCCAACCCAAAAGATTCCGATTCCAAGCTGAACCTCCTTGGAACCAGAGGTTTCCCATGGCTCAAAGGGCAGCTGAGTGGGTTTGCTGATGAGATGGGGGCTGGTACCAAGGCCAGTGGTTCAGGGATTCCCTGCACCCATTCCTGGAGAATTGCTGGGGGTGAGCTTGGCTCAAGGCTTACCTATCTACTCCTGATCTCAGTGGGAATGAAGCTGGGCTGGCGTGGGGCCCACAAGGAATTCCTCATTTTCCTCGACGAGACAGAGTCATTTGACCACAAGTTTCTTCTCTTTTTGCATTGCATTGCTGGAGCTCTCCCCGAGCAAGGCCAGCTCTTCTGAGCTCACTCTCAAAGCATGAGCCACAGCACCTGGATGAGGGGAGAGGTGGAATGGGTCTGGAGAGGAGGAAATGCAAGAAGTAGTGACAAAATTATACTTTTTTTTTTTTTTTTTTTTAATTTTTGCTCTGTTTATCAATATTGGTTAAAATAGGAGTGACTGAAAACCACGAACGACTGGAGACAGGTTTGAGTCCCCGGGCTCAGGGCTGCAGGGATCATCTGAGGGCTGGACCTTGAACTTGCAGCGTGTCTGGAAGGCAGAGCTGTTAAAGAGCATCGGGAGTGTTTTGTGAGCAGCGTTTGTGGGGAGGTGGGAGGCAAAGGAGCTGCAGGTACAGGTGCCTGTGATCATGGCAATGCCTTGAAAATCGCCCATTAGTTCTGTCTAATAGGCTTATTCTGAGAATAATGGTTCTGCATATCTTTGGAAGATTCACTCCAAAGTCTCAGCATTTTCCGTGCCTTGCCTGGAGAAAAATCGCTGCGCTTGAAAATCAGGAATTGTCAGTGAGCGTTGTCAAAACAACTTTATTTTATCAAGTCAAGATAATGTTGAGAGAAGTCTATACCCACTTTAATTGCTTTGACATTCAATTAGCAAGACATTCTACTCCTCTCCAATAGAGTGAGCTTCTGCGTGGCTCACAGGAAAACCCGGCTGGAAAAGCACCAGGGGATGTCGTGGGGGCCGTTCCATCCCAGCTCCTGCTGATGGGCTGGACGTGCCCCACGCCCCACTCCTAGAAATTCCCAAGAAACTTAATCCCGCGCTTAACTCTCCCATGTGGGGTTTTCTTTTTCTTCTGCATCTCCCTCGTGGCAATTTAAATCCCTTTCCCCCCTCCCCCCAATCCACCATATACATAAAAAAACTGATTTTACTTCCGTCTTCGCTACAGCTGTCGCCACACTTGAAAATTGTTATCATGTCCTCCCCTAAGTGCTCTTTTTTTAGGATAAACAACCCCAATTCTTTTAATCTCTGCTCAGGTGTCAGGTTTTGCAGGGCTCTGATTAATTCCGTGGCGTTGCTTGAGGTGCATTATGCCGGGTGAATAATGGCCCTTGTCCCCCAGGATAGGTCATTTACAGCCCTGGCCGGATATTTATTCATTTAATCACTGCCCCCTGACGCAGCTCCCGCCAGCCCAGCGCCACGAGGAGCCTCAGGAAATGGGGATCACAAAACCTGATCGATAGGTTTGGAGCTTTGGAGGGAGCCTTGGCACCTGCTGCACGCCCTGGGACACGCCGTGGCCGCGGTGGTGTCCCCTTGTGGGAGCCCAGCACATCCCTCTGGCTGTCTGAGACCCTGGCAGGGGGCTCGGAGACCTTGGCACGAAGTCAAAACCACCTGTGGCTTCCATTTTAGCCCGTGGGAAAAGCTGCCAACTCTGTGTGAGGAATTACAAACCACAAGGGTTTGAGTAGTGTGGTAGCTGAGTTAACACAGGGTGAAAAAGTAGAATTTTGGGGTTTTTAGAAGGTACAAGATGGAGGGATTTGGGCGTGTCCTGACCTTCTTCTCCTTCTCCTTGCCCTCCATGTCTCGCTGTGCTGGTGACACTTTTCTGTTGGTTTAAGGCACAGACACACTGCCCAACATCAATGACAGACATTGGCACGTTATTGTAACCACGGCACACGGAGTTTTTGGTATAAAATGTGAACACCAGCCCAAGGGGGTGGGGGTCTGTCGCAGACTGACCTGCTGGACAGAGCTCAGCTCCTTGAGAAATCACGTTATAGAGAAGAGAAAACAAACAGCCTTGAGAAGCCGACCCTACACATTCTGACTCCTCCTTTGGCTGTGTGCGGGCTGGGAAATGAGGACTTTTACACTCTCGGGGTCACCTCGACCTCCAGACCCCAGGAGTGGCAAATCCCCGCACGCGGGGAGGCAACGGGGCAGCTGTGCCATGCTCTGCTTCTGGTGCTCAGCCACCCCAGGCTTGGCCTGCAGGGAGCTTTTGCTCACCCTGGGAAATCTTGAAGGATTTTAAAGCTCTACCTAAATAAATCAATAGGTTTGTGTCAGGAGCGTGGTGGGTGCTGGAGGAGGTTTCAGTGAGAGCTCGGCAGGTTTGCAGAGGCCCAGGAACTCTTGAGGCGTGCTGTAATTAATGCAAATGTCACAGACCCCTCCACTGCCTGCCCTTCCTCTCTCATCCTTCCTTCCTCCTTCTGCAGGGCTGGCAGCTGAAGGCCACCAAGTCGCAAATATTGCACATTTTGTACCCTGTAATAGTGACCCTAAAGGGTGGTGCCAGCCCTGCCCTGCTCTCCGTGCCCACAGCCCTCGTTTGTGCTTGCTCTGGCACGCTGGAAGCAGCCCCAGTGCTCTGGGATTGCAGTTTTCCCTCTCTCTCTAAGTTAAAAAAGGGGGTAACTGCATTTTCCCCCTGTGATGTCTTAGAGATTAACTAGCCCAATTTGAATATTTGAGCTTTCCAGCAGGAAGTGGGGAGGAATAGGAGAGGGAGGCTTGGATGCAGTTTCTGCACTCTGTTCTTCGATACCCTTCGTGTACTGTTCTGACAAAAGCTGAATTCCAGGATTTTAATTTTAAGTTAAATTTAAATTTTAGCTTTAACTTTAGAAGACTTAATTATTTTCTTGGATACATTAGAAATTTGTGATTTAAAAAAGCTACCACCGTTATCCCAAGGAGCAAAGTCAGTGAATGAATGTTTTTGTTGTGTTTGGTTTTTTTTTGGTTTTTTTTTTTCCCCTCCAAATCAGTGAAAACCTGAGAGAAGTGAGACAGAGTAGGAGCTAAAATAAAATGCTTGGGTGTGATTTCTCTGTTTCTTGGAACTGAAATATTTGCTAGAACTCAAGTAAACTACTTCAGTACATTTTTTGTTGTTGCTGTTATATAATTTGCTTTGAAACTTTTCTCCCTCCCTGGCCATGCAGGGGTGGTTTGTCATGGTTTGGGCTGGAAGGGACCTTAAAGCCCATGCAGGGACACCTCCCATTATCCCAGGCTGCTCCCAGCCCTGTCCAGCCTGGGACATTCCAGGGATCCAGGGGCAGCCCCAGCTGCTCTGGGAGCTCCATGCCAGGGCCTCCCCACCCTCTCAGGAATTTGGGAATTTCACCCAAATCTCTCAGCGGGCTGGGATTTCGTCTCTCTGGTGACAGGAGGGGGAATTCTCCTGCTGGGTTAGGATTTCATGAGCTGCAGTTCCCCAGGCAGGGCTGCCAAGTGAGAGACCCCCTTGGAGATCTTTGGTTTCCATCCTCCAGCTCAGGCGTTCTGGGCCTGGCTTTGAAAGGTGCCAAGGGCCTGCACTGTGCAAAAAGCAGGAGAGAGACACAAATGAAATGGCAGACTTGCAGAAAATAAAGAGCACAACTCTTTCTGGAAAACAATATTTTCTGTTCTAGCTGTGCATGTGTTAAATATTTGGTATTTTGAGCTGGAGAAGCCGAATTTGCAAGTGGCAGTTGATGCATGTACATATAAAGCATTTGTCTGTCTGCAAAACAAGCCCTCAGAGAAGGATGGGGTGAGGCAGCGTGAGAGAAGCATCGGGAGAGATCTTCAAATTCCAAAGTCTCTCCTTTTAACCCATAAATATTTACACTCCACTTCTCTCGCAACATCTGCTCCGAACGCGCCAAGGAGTAGCCCTGGAACCGTACATCTGACACGAGCAGTGAAACTGATAAAGAGTAATAATTAATGGGGAATTTGCAAGGAATTAACTGGCTCATTTGCATGTTCAGGCTGTGCCATTTCGGAGCAGGGCTGTTGTTTGTGTGCGGGGGGGGGAAGGTGATCCCAGAGAGCTCCTCCCGAGCGTGGGGGCACTCCCAGACATTTCCCAGGGCTCAAACCCCCCCGTGCCTCCAAACCTGACGTCTTCAGAAGCCATTTGGAAACAGAGTTGTGCTTTTTTTTCCCCTCTTTTGAAGTGTGTAAAGTGATGGAGCTCCTGGGGTGTAAATGAAGTTGTGTTGAGGGAAGGTCTGAGGGGCTGGGTGGTGCTGCAGTGAGGGAGAGGCTGCACTGAGATGTCCCTGTCCCCAGTGAATCCCAAATGGAAAAGCCCCATCACAGCCCAGCTGCTGCTGCCCTGAGGTGATCCAAACTTAAAATTGCTTTTAAATTAAAATCATCCCAAATTTTTTAAAAAAATTATGTGCTTACCTGGAATGTTGAGACACGCGAGCTCCTCTTCTGGCCGGGCTTCCCTTTAGTGCCAAGGGTGAGGGGCAGTGGGAAGAGGGAGAAGCCCCAGTGGCCTCAGGGGTTTTAATGCAGCCTCATCTCATTGTCTCCAGAGGCCCCAGTGCCCTTGGAAGTGACAATGCCCTGTGCTGGCACTGCTGGGGCCACCTCCAGGGCTGGGGACAGTTCTGGGTCATCCTGGTGGGACAGACCCTGAGGGGCTGGAGCGGGGCCAGGGAAGGGAACGGAGCTGGGAAGGGGCTGGAGAATTCCTGAGGGAAATGGGAAGGGGCTGGAGAATCCCTGAGGGAGCTGGGAAGGGGCTGGGGAATTCCTGAGGGAGCTGGGAAGGGACTGGGGAATTCCTGAGGGAAATGGGAAGGGGCTGGAGAATTCCTGAGGGAGCTGGGAAGGGGCTGGGGAATTCCTGAGGGAGCTGGGAAGGGGCTCAGCCTGGAGCAAAGGAGGATGCAGAGGGATCTTTTCCCTCTCTGGAATTCCCTGCCAGGAGGGGACAGCTGGGGGGGTCGGGCTCTGCTGCCAGGGAACAGGGACAGGAGGAGAGGGAACGGCCCCAGGCTGGCCCAGGGGAGCTCAGGGTGGGCAGCAGCAGGAATTTCCCCATGGAAAGGGGGCTCAGGGATTGGAAGTGCCCAGGGAGGTTTGGAGTGCCCATCCCTGGAGGTGTCCCAGGAATTCTGGAGGTGGCACTCAGGGCTCTGCGTGGGGACATTGGGTTGGGACTGGATCATCCTGGCTGGGTTTTTCCAACATGAAGGACTTTGGAATTTCATGGAATTCGGGGATTTAGGGTTCAGGCTGCTGAAGCCCAGCTGGGCCTGGCTTGGGCAGCAGCTCCCGGGGCTCCTCATGGGAGGTGTCTCCTGGGGCTCTCCAAAGGGCAGCACCTGGGGGTGGCACCATCCCGAGGGCTCCTGGGGCTGTTGCTTTGCTTGCTTAGAATGCTAAAAATGCAACCAGAACAAAAGGATGTTGAAGTGTGTGATGCTCTTGTCTTCTCCAAAACCCCCATTCCTGTGTGACTGATGCTCTGGCAGCAGATTTCCCAGCTGCAGGTGTGTGAGGTATCCTCCAGGTAAAGGCACCTCTGAGCCAGAACAGGCACTTCCAGGCTTTATCCTATTTATTTTTAATATTTCCCGTCGTGGCTCAGCTTTGCAGTTGTTTTAATGATAAATTGTGGCCACTGTAAACAGAAGTGCTCCAATCATGGTCTCACTGCACGTGTCTTTCATGGCTGTGCTGCCACAATAATGAGGGATGGGAGATAATGACTTAAGGAAAAAGCTCTGGATTAAGTGGGACAGTAAATTAGGCATTTATCTCTCTCCATTGGAAGCCTGTTTCCAGTTCCCTTTGAGGTCTCAGCTGAGCTCTATTTAAAAGTAAACCACGTCGTATTTCACCAAGCCAGCCCACTCCATAGAAATCAGCATATAAGCACTCACATTAAATTACCATATTACCCAGGAGGTCCTGGTTTTCAGGAAGGTCAGAGTTGAGGTGTATTAGCAAGAAAAAATAAGGTTATACCATTCCATCGTTTTACTGTGCATCCAGAGGATGGAAAATTCCCACTTCCTCTGTGGCTCTGTTTTGGTTTTTTTTCCCTCCTGTGTGTTTTAAATTCGGGTGATTTTTGGCCACGGGAAACGTGGTGAGTACAGAAACCACACACCTGCAGTTCCCCCCGAGGGGAAAGGGTTGTCCTGGTCTGAGATCTGCATCTGAGATCTGACCTGGCTCTGCATTCCCTCAGCATTCCCAGGGAAACCCTGCCCAGGGGGGTTATTAGGGCTGCAGCCATGGGACCCTGGCTCCGTTTAATTTGGGAGGCTGAGCTGCTTAGACAGGGACTGGAGATTGCAGGGTGGAGGAAACTGCTCCCCACAGGAGCAAATCCACCGTGCTGGAGAGACAAGGAGCCTCCTAAACCATGGAAGGACTGGGATGGGTTTTGCTATCCACCATTCTGCTGAGCTGCACTCAAATTATCTGACCTTTTTTGGGTTTTCAGTCCATTTTCCACTCCTGATTTCAGCCTGATTTGGGGGTTGGACCAGGTGGTCTCCAGAGGCCCCTTGAACGTGAACTGTTCTGGGATTCTGTGGTGTCTGCAGTTATTTGGGGGGACGAGGGAGGGATTGGCTCCTGTGTGTGTGAATCCCTGAGGTGATGCTCTGCCCATCCCTGTTCCCCCTGTTCCCGGGGATTTCTGGCAGTTCTCGTGTCCAGTGCCTGTGGCTCTGCAGAGGGATGGCACATTTCTCAGTAGTGAGTAAGGACATGTATTTCCTGTGCTGGCAGGAACATCCAAGGATGTCTTTAACCAAGGATTTCCTGGATTTTCCCCTCTGGCCACCCAAACTTCCTGTTTGAAGGGATCTCAGGGAATGGTCCTTCTTTCCAGGCCTCCCACTGCCAGCTCAGCCCTCTGGCCTTGCTTTCAGTGAAAGCTGAATGCTGGCAAGCTCATTCCCAGAAGTTTGTGCTGGAAGTTGATCTCCCAGTTAGTTCCTCCATAGGTCAGAACACCATTAATAAATTGCATTAAGTGTTGAGGCAAAGGTTGGAGAAGGCAGAATCCCAATCAGTATTTTACTTGGCTACAATATTCAATTAAAATATGTAAAAATATATATTTCTGCATATCTATTTTCTCTCCGTGATGTTTTCTTGAACAAATTTTCTCTGACTTGCAAAAAGTAATGCAGAAACATATTCTCAACATTACAGAACCACAGCTGAACCCAAGCAGGGTCAGAGGGGCCAACTTTTGAGGTGTCAGCACCATGGAAGTTGGTAATCAGGAACAGGAGGCTGATACCATGAAAATATCAATGATTCTAATTGCTGCCAATTCAAGTCCTGACCTTCATTTCTAACAAACTTTGCAGATTAATTCAGACCCGAGGTATTTATACAGCGTGATCTGAACTGGTTTATGACTTCCAATTTTTCAAGTCCAGGATAATGTTGTGGATGGAACTTGAACTGAGCAGCTCCTGAGTGCTGCAGCCACAGCTGGACCTGCCCAGGGAGCTGTCTTGGCTTTCCCACGCTGCTGTGGGGTGGGACAGCCCAGAATCCCAGGATCCCTGAGGCTGGAAAAGCTTCTGAGGCCAAATCCCCCGTGCCCAATCCCACCCTGTGCCCACCCAGAGCCACACCAGGAATTCCTGGGACACCTCCAGGGATGGGCACTCCAAACCTCCCTGGGCACTTCCAATCCATGGGGAAATTCCTTTCCATGGGGAAATTCCTGCTGCTGCCCACCCTGAGCTCCCCTGGGCCAGGGCAGGGGTGTTCTCTTGCAGCTGGGCTCCCCCCAGGGTGCTCAGAGTGCTGGGCTGAGTTTCCAGAGCACAGGAATGGAATGGAATGGAATGGAATGGAATTCCAATGGAATCCAGGTGCTGCCAGCAGCCAATCTGTGTCAGCCTCCTCCCTCCCAGGAGAGGACTCCTCCTCCTCCTCCTCTCTGCATTTCCCGTGTGCCCAAGACCTGAGCTGCCCGTGTGCCCTGGAATTCTGAGCTGCCTCTCTGGCAAGATTTACACCCCTAACCTTTCTGCTGGCACCTGGGACTGAACTCTGCTTCTGGAGAGAGGTGATTAAAGCCACCGTGCCCGTTCTGCTTCGTTTTTAGAAGGGGAAGGAACGTCTGTGCCGGAGCCAGGGCTGGGCTCTCTGCTCAGCTCAGCAGATTTCTTAATGTCAACAATTAAGAATTGCCATTAAAGAGTATCACAACCAAAGAGTATCTGCAATCCAGGCCGAATTAATGAGGTACACTAAAACCCCCACGTTCTGGAGACGCTTCTCCCCCCTCTTCCTCGGTGAGCCCACCTGTACCCATTGCTGCTCGGAATGGTTTTAAACGGAATTATTCAGCTTTTGCTCTAAAGATGAAGAGTAGCAGAGGCAGTGTGCTGGCAGTCAGGGCATGGCTCATGGATCTGGAGCATAACACCCAAACCTGCTGCTGTGGCGTCGCCTGAGGGGCTTCCCTGGCACTTCTCTGCCTAAGAGACCTCCAGCAATCAGTAAATTCAAATCAAAGGTGGCATTCAAGGTGAAATGTTCAGTGCAGTGGTTTTATTGATTTCTGCAGAGTCAGGCTTTGGCCTCCGTGCTCTCCCTAATTTCTGCACAGATTGGGATCTCTCTGTTCTCAGCCCCAGGACTGAATGTGTGGCACTTCTGCCTTAGGTGACACTTCAGTAACTCAGGTGTAAAGCTTAATTCTTATTTTTATTTAAGAAAATACCAAAGGAAACTCTAGAGGGTTTTTTTTTTTTTTTCCATTGCATGTGATATTCCAGCAGCTCTGCTCAGCCCTGGTGACGAGCAGGACTCAGATCCCACTCCTTCTGGGAGGCTGCTAAAGCAACAATTTCTACCTTGAAATAGTTTTGTTTCGAGTCAAACTGTGTCAGAAAAAAATAAACACCACCCACCAAAACCCAAACAACAACAAGAAGCTTCTCCTGCGAGGTGTGAACTGCATTTCCAAGCTCACTTGAAGCCATTTGCTTTTTAAATTCCTGCCTGCACATTTTGCCATCCTTCCTGATTAGCACAGAGCAGAGTTTTCCACGTCCTCCCCATTTGTGCGTTTCTCAGCTGTTTGTCCTGGCAGCGAGTGCCACTCTCGGGAGTAAATGAGCTCTGGCAGGGAGGGTTTATTCTCAGAGAGCCTTTGGTGAATTTATGGTTTGTGCTGCTCAGTTCCTGAGGGAGGGTGGTGTTTGTGGAGAGGAGAGGGGGTGATGCTGCTGGGGAGAGCCAGGGCAAGGTGGGCTCAGGCTTGGGCTCATCTTGGGCATCTTCACCCCGAGGGAGCCGTGGGTTTCATTCCTGGGACACTCCAGGGATGGGCACTCCAGACCTCCCTGGGCACTTCCAATCCCTGAGCCCCTTTCCATGGGGAAATTCCTGCTGCTGCCCACCCTGAGCTCCCCTGGGCCAGCCTGAGGCCGTTCCCTCTCCTCCTGTCCCTGTTCCCTGGAGCAGAGCCCGACCCCCCCAGCTCCAACCTCACAAAATTCCATGGAACAACCTGGCTGGGGCACGGGCCCAAAAACCTTCATGAAGCAACGCTGGCATTTGAGTGACCATAATCAAATTTTCATTTGAGTGACTGTAACCAAATGTTTGGATTTGAAGCAGTGGCCAAAGCGTGTGAATGCACACCTTGCTTTCCAGGGAGCCCTGAACTTAATGAAATAGAACTGATTTTTTTTTTTTTTTTAAGTGAAACATGGGCCACAGCCCTTGGGTGAATTTGGACCCAGAGTGGGAGGAGATGGTTGCTGTCTCATCCCAAAGCTGCAGACTGGAATGCTTCTTTGAAAAATAGGAAATACTTATTTTATTATGAAAGGATTTTGGAAGAGGGGAAAAAAATATTGTCTTTCAGCCTAAAAAATCTTGTTTTGTTTCATGTGTGGGCCAAGGGAACATGCAGCCAGGCTGGGTGTTTTTTTTTTTTTTATTATTATTATTATTTTTTACTCTCCAGAAAGCACTGGCAGCTGGATTGCTCTGATCAATAAAATTACAGCACGGGAGCAAGTCACAGTTTGTCTGCAGGTTCCAATCCAGCTGGAGGGAGGTAATCAATAACTTTGTTTATAATGACATCTAGCTGGCAGCGTGGGGCTGCTGCTGAGCAGCCTGGCCAGACAGAAGTTGCAGGGAGCAGTGGTGACACTGAGCTCACCCTGTGGCCCAGCAGACTGAGACAGAGCAGGCAGGGACGGTGCCCAGGTGTGAGGGGCTTCTTGGAAGAGAAGGGGCTTCATTTTGTGATTTTCTGATGCTGCTGAAGAATTGCAGCCTGTCCTGTCGTGGTGGTGCTTGTGCCTCCCTCGCCCTGGCACTGCAGTCCTGTGACCAGGGCAGGTCCCTCGTTGCTCCCAAGGAGCTCTTCTGCTGTTTGTGGATATTTTCATTTCAGTCAGAGAGAAAAACAGAAAGATTTCTGCCAGGCTAAGCCTGGAAAAAAGTCCAAGAGGAATGTAAACAATCTGTTATCCTGCTTTCATTTCATATTGTTTATAGATCTGTTCTGCCACGCTGACCTGAGTCCAGTGTGCCAATCAGGTGAAATGGTTTTACTGTGAGACCAATGGAATGAATGTCCACGATGTTCTCTATAAAAGAGAGAAGTGCTTTTGAATAAACATTCATTTCTGAATTTCAGCTTCTGAAATCGTGCGAGTCATTTCGCCCGCCCCCGGCTCAACAACATCAGCTGTTGTTGCATTTTGATGTCAAAATGCTTTGAAGTGTCCACGCGCTCCTTGGGCCTCCTCTGCTGTGCTCTCCTCAGCCTGTTCTTGGGAGCAGATCGAAATGCCCATCCCTGCGTGGCCTGGAGTACGTGAGGGTGCTGGAACAGGCGTTTGGGAGTGCTCTGTGCAGAAAGCAGTGGCACGATGAGGCTCTTTAAAAAGAGCTCTGCTTTGAACTATTGGAGATCTTACGGAAACTTGTCAACAACACGACAAGCCCAGAAACTCGGTACTTTTTATTGAGAGTGTGGTATGAACTCGGCCAAATGCAAGGTGTGCCAGGGCTGCTGGGGGCAGGTCCGTTCCTGGGGTCTCTGATCGCTTCACGCTTCAGGAAGAGTTTGGGCTGGGCTGTCGCCCTGGTTATCAAGAGTTTTCTAAAGCCTTCTGAGTTTACATTCTTGTAGAGAACTTTCCCCCACAACTTTCTGTAAACAACCTATTGTTTTGCATTCTTTCACAGAGGTGGAGAAATTTGATGCACAGGTAGTTTGTCCAGTGTCGTAGGAGAGGTGGCACGTTCACCCTCCAACCCACTGGCACCTTTTGAGAACTATAAAAGATTGGAGTCAGAGAAATTAAATCAGTCTCTTCATCGTGACCAAAGCTGTGCTGCGTCGTTTTTGCTTGTGTCATCTGGTGACACTGGGCTGCGGGATGATGATGATGATGATGATGATGATGAGGAGGAGGAGGAGGAGGAGGAGGAGGCCCAGGCTCTGTACCTCACATTGGCTGGCAGTGCTGGCACAGCAGAGCATCCCGGCTCGCCGTGCGCGTTTGGGCGTTACCGGCAGCTGCCGCTGCCCACCCCGGGCTGCTCTCACTGCCCCGCCGGCCCGGCGAATTGCAGGGGCCTTTCCCCGTGCCGGGGCGGTGCCAGGGCCGGGTGGCACCGTGCCAGGGCCGGGTGGCAGGGCCGGCCCCCGCGGCTGCAGCCCGGGCCGGCCCCCGGCGGCTGCCGGCGATGCCGCGGCTCGGGCAGCGGAGCGCGGGGCTCTGACAAGAGATCAATACTGTCCTCCCGGGCGGGAGCGGCTGCCGGCCCTGTCAGAGGGATGTGTGCCGTAATTGGATCAGGGATGCGGGAGCCATCCCAGCCTCCCGTCAGCACTGTCACAGCTGTCAGATGTCATCCCTCCGTACAGCTGTCACCGCGGGAGGGCCGGGGCTCCTTCTCCCTGCTAACCCGATGCAAATGTCCACTTAGCGGATGAATATTGAAGATATTAGACACTTCTCTATGCCTTTATGCAAAATAAAGATCTGTGTCATCTGTGAATTTCATGGAAATAAGTTGCAATTTATTCACTGTGAGAAAAGTGAAGTGAAGCCTGTAAAAATGAGAAATTATTTGGTTCAGGCTATTAAAAAAAAAAAAAATATTTTCCAGAATAAACAAAATATGCAGATTTTCTTCTGAAGAGTAAAAACTACCAGCTAAATATATTTTCATGAGAATAGCAGCTTTATCTTAGAATATTTTTTTCATGCATATAAAAATTTATCATTTCTAGATATCCTTCCTGCGAGAGAGTGATTGGAGAAAACTTTGATTTCTTGGCGGGGGAGGGGGGGAGTGGGGGCGGGAATCACTATTACAAATTACGGAGAGATATATTCTTAATATTTGTTTCCCGGTGGCTCGGCGCCGGGCGAGGCTCGCTGATCGGCAGCGCGGGGCTGCTCTGCCGCTGCCACGGGCGGAGATGGAGCCGCATCCCTCCGCTCCCGCAAAGGCGGCAGCGAGCCGGGAGCGCACGGCTCAGCCCGGCTCTGCCTGGTTGTGCCCGGTTGTGCCCGGCTCTGCCTGGTTGTGCCCGGTTGTGCCCGGCTCTGCCCCGGCTCTGTCCCGATCGATTGTGCCCGGTTGTCCCCGGCTCTGCCCCGGCTCTGCCCGGCTCTGCCTGGTTGTGCCCCGGTTGTGCCCGGCTCTGCCCCGGCTCTGCCCGGTTGTCCCCGGCTCTGCCTCGGTTGTGCCCGGCTCTGCCCCGCTTGTGCCCGGCTCTGCCCGGCTCTGTCCCGATCGATTGTGCCCGGTTGTGCCCGGCTCTGCCCCGGCTCTGCTCGGTTGTGCCCGGCTCTGCTCGGTTGTGCCCGGCTCTGCCCCGGCTCTGCCCGCTTGTGCCCGGCTCTGCCCCGGCTCTGCCCGGTTGTGCCCGGCTCTGCCCCGGCTCTGCTCGGTTGTGCCCGGCTCTGCTCGGTTGTGCCCGGCTCTGCCCCGGCTCTGCTCGGTTGTGCCCGGCTCTGCCCCGGCTCTGCCCGGTTGTGCCCGGCTCTGCCCCGGCTCTGCCCGCTTGTGCCTGGCTCTGCCCCGGCTCTGCCGCGGTTGTGCCCGGCTCTGCCCCAGCTCTGCCCGGTTGTGCCCGGCTCTGCCCCGGTTGTGCCCGGCTCTGCCCCGGCTCTGCCCGGTTGTGCCCGGCTCTGCCCCAGCTCTGCCCGGTTGTGCCCGGCTCTGCTCGGTTGTGCCCGGCTCTGCCCCGGCTCTGCCCCGCTTATGCCCGGCTCTGCCCCGGCTCTGCCCTGCTTGTGCCCGGCTCTGCCCCGGCTCTGCCCGGTTGTGCCCGGCTCTGCCCCGCTTGTGCCTGGCTCTGCCCCGGCTCTGCCCGGTTGTGCCCGGCTCTGCTCGGTTGTGCCCGGCTCTGCCCGGCTCTGCCCCGGCTGTGCCCGGCTCTGCCCCGGCTGTGCCCGGCTCTGCCCCGGCTCTGCCGCTTCCCGGCTCCTCCGCGCCGGCAAACTTTGGGGGAGAAAGTGCCCGAGCGATGCGAACGGGAATGAAGGCGGCGGGGCTGCCGGGGTTTGTTTGGCTCTCTGCTTTCCCCCCGCTCCTGCCAGCCCCCGGGGCTCCGGGGACAGTCGGGATTTAGGGCAGGAGCGGAGCTGGCGGTGCGGGGCGAGGCTGGGCTGTCGTTGTCCCTCGGGCTGGGATCTCGCCGATGGCACTGGCAGCAGCGAGCTGCTGCGTTATCGCCTCGGGAATTGAACCCCGACAGCGGCCCGGGCTTCGCACCCCCCGGCGCATCCCTGCCCCTCGATCCCGGCCCTTTCCCGACCTGGCTGCTCGGCTCGTGCCTTATTTGTTTAATTATCCCGTGCCTTTCTCTGCCCAGAGCCCGGGGCTGCCCCCATGCAGCGGTGACAGAGGAGCCTCACCCCGATCTCCACCCCAGAGCTGGGGGAGCCACCCTGGGAACGTTCAGCCCCTTCTCCAGCCCACCCCGACAGCTGTGCCAGCTCAGAGCTCTGCCAGCCTCGTCCTTATGGCCGGCTGTTATTTGCAACACAGGAATAATAATAATAATAATTACAATAATAACAGTGCCAAGTGGAGGCAGCAGCCGTGGTGGTCCGGCAGGGCAAAAGCAGACTCTGAGGGGAACTTAGAGAAGGTGGCCTGAATATTAATTTAAAATGCAAATTTGTCATTGGTTTCACCGGCGGCAGGATCAGGAATTAATTGTTTCCTGACTTGTGCTGTTTGGGAAGTTAAGAACTAACCAGGCTGTGCTTCACTTTTGTTTTTTGCTGGTGGAATACTGATCGAGCCAGAGGGATAATCCGGGCTCGGGGAAAGCAGGAGGCCGGGGACAAGGGCCCTGCCGTGGGTTCATGGCTGCGACTCTTTTTGGAGCATCACTGGCTTGGGCTGGGTGTCCTTTTGCAGCCTGGAAGCCTCTTTGATTCTGTGATCTCCATCTCCACGTGCACCTCTGTGCTCAGCCGTGGTGACAAAGGAAGTGCTTTTTTTTTTTTCCCCCTTTCCTTTTAAACGTGGTTTATGGCTAATTACATCAGAGATCCCAAACAATCCTTCTTACATTTGCATTAATAAGGTGCCTCACGTGATGCCTGCTGAAGGAGGAGTATACATCAAAGGTAGATTAAAGGTTGGTTAGGCATCAAACTATGTTCTGTATGTAAATTTATAGCCATGATGTGCTGTGCAAAGATAGCTCCCCCTCTATTCCTGTGCTCCTAAATAAAATTAAAAATTCACAACTCTGGTTTATGGGATTTTAAATGAATTTGATCTCTCTTTTGGGCAGGGCAAATAAGTGTTTTGTGATGTATTATTTTACAAAAAAAAAAAAAAAAAAAAAAAAAAAAAAAAAAAAAAAAAGACGACCATCGTTCTGGCTCATTTAATTTTGCAAGTGAATGATCTAAGATTAACTACAGACTAGTCAGTGCAGTTTAAAAGCTGAAAGCAATTTTCAGCCATAGATGGTAATGCCACATTTAGTCCACAACCGAATGACTCTAAATGACTGAGCTGCAAGGTCTTTGTATATGACCACAGGGCCTGATAAAGCCGTAGGAACACAGTAAAAGCACAAAAATAGTTCCAATTTATTTGGTGCCATCACCTTAATGAGATTAATACAGACGTGTTCATGTGCCTAATTGGTGATTTTGTTTTAACTGGTAATGAAGGATTAAATCTTCAGGCAACAGGCTCCTCGCAGGAAAGGGGATTGGAGAGAAAAGTTTTTAATTATAGAAGGCAGCTAGTGAAGTACACCACTGCAGAGTTAATAATGCATCTTTAATAAAATATAGATATAATATATAATGTATGTCTGTTTGTTGTGCCTGCCTGGGTGAGTTCAGGGAGCGTTGGTTTGGCAGAGAGCGACGGAGCTGAACTCGCCGAGCAGCGCTGGCATCTCTGGGGGCAGAGGAAGGGAGAGCCTGGGCAGGCTGCTCCCTTCCCACGCTCAGGAAAACCCAAACCCCACCGGCTCCATGGGTTGGGAATGTTCCCCCAGCCCTGCTGTATCCCCTGGAGCTGGAGCAGGGTTTGGGGAATGCCCCTCCCGGGCCCTGTCCCGGCTCCCGGGAGCTCCAGAGGGGGAAGTTCAGCCGGCAGCTCTGCCCTGCCGGGGCCAGTTGTGAGCAGGGAAATGTTAACACCATTAACCCGCTGCCAAAACACAAACACCCAGCCTGACTCATTAAAATCTAATTACGAGGGGGCAGCTGAGCCTGGGCTCGCTTTTGACTCAGAGGAATCTTGCAGAAGGCACCAACGCAGAAACCGAGCCCCAGCCCAGCGTGGGCCTGGCACATTCCTCGCAAGAAATAATCCTGTCTGTCTCCTGAAATGGCTCTTGTGGTCATTTGGGTAAATTTAGTGGGGTTTGGGTTTGTTTTATTGGATTTTTCCCTTTCTTACGCGTCACGCGTGGATGTAGAGCATGGGCCTTATGGCACTCTTGAGTTGAACTTTCAGTAGAGACAATGGCTATGTCCTTAACACCTTTGATTGAAGATACCTTTGCATTTTTAGATTGTTTGTTACCTTAAATTGCATGCGAAGATGGTGGATTTTATCAAGCAAATGGCACTTTTTTTATAAGAAAAGCAGCTTCTGGATTTGTCTAGGCAAAAGAGCATCTCCATCACCATGTTTTATCACTACTCCCCCGTTATTTGTAAAACCAAGATCCTCTAAATTTTCCTTCTTCTCTCCACGATTTTATTTTGCCACTGAGAGGGGAAAAAAAAAAAAAAAACAAAACCCAAACCAAACCCTGAAACATCAACAGCAAAAAAAAAAAAAATAGAGAAAAGATGAACCATTGGAGCATCCTGTAGCAAAGCAAAGTCTGCGTGCTCGTCCCATCTTTCAACCTCTGATGATATATTGGGAAGCGCTTTAAGAGGACTCTGGGAAGCCGCAGGATTCTCCCTTTCCCGTCGAACGGAGACAGGAATATATTTTACATTCCCTGTCAGGTTGAACTTTAAAGCCATCTCGCCCGCTTTCCGTGTAATTTCAGCATCCAGCCCAAATGGCACCACGCTCCGCTCGGTTCCGGCTGCCTGGAGCCGCGGTGCTCCGGCGGCTCCGGCGGCGGCTCCGGCCCCGCGCCGCATCCCGCTGTCCCCGCGGCGTGTCAAGCCATTACAGCGGGGCCCACAATGTCACCCCGGTCTCAATGGTTCGTCAGCTGAAGGATATGGTTAACAAATGTAAACCCAAACTTCAGAGGAGCTGCTTTTCTGTGCTAAGTGATCTGTATTCCCTGTGAATTTACTTTCCCCTAACCCCGTGAAATTAACAGTACTTTCTGACATTCGACCTCCTGACCTCCCATATAATAAGAATTTAAAAAGCACCATGCATGAGTGTGTCTGTGTAATGCAAAACTGGGAAAAATGACCATGTCACCGTTTTATTATACAAAACCTTCTCCATCTCCATTGCATGCTTCATATGTGAGTGCTCGGTTCGGAGTTATTATAAAGAAAAACACAGTTTTAGCCGTAATAACTCACCGCGCCTGACTTTTATAGACAATAAATTGTAGCAAACACACATTGCTGCGGCAGGGCCCCGCACTCCATTAATGCAGATATTTACTGGGATAAGTGTTAAAAATAGGCTGGGGGGAGAGGCCGGAGCAGCGGCGGCTCTGGGGGGCCGAGTGCCGGGGGTGCGGGTGCGTGCACAATGTGTAGGTCTCGAGGTTTAAGAGGCAGAAGCAGAAAAGTGTTATGTGGGAAATGATTTTGCAGTTATCAGGCTCAGGGGATGACAGCCTACAAGAGTAAGAACAAGGTGCTATGTGGCTTTTTCTTCACTGTGAAGTAAAGATTGGCAGCTGGAAGTAAGGCTTACAGGCAGACCTGCACACAGGACCTCTTCACCCAGGACTCATAATCACTACTCAAAGGAAAACGCATTTACCAGTAAAAGGCGGCTGTAGCCATCAGAAGTGTGCTTAAAACACCACTTAAATATCACTTTATACGCTATTACTTGCAAACTGTGGCTTGGTATTAAATTATACTTGCATAGGCTTTTGCTTAGGTGCTGATAATGCTTTTGAGGTTGCATTGGTGAAGAAGAATTTAGGCTGCTTTACAAGAGACGTGACTGGAATATCCCCCGGTGCTGACAGTGACAGGGTGAAAAATTGCAGAACTGTACTTTCTTTCCCCATATAGATTGTAATTTTAATTGTCATTGTGGCCCTTCTGTTTTAATTATGGGACTTCTTTGATATATACCAGGACATCGTATTGAATGAAAATATGGTGCTATAATAGTCTCTTTATAATTAATGACCACATGTAGATCTTGGTGCATAAAAGGAAAGGAATAAATGAACAATTTATTTAACTAGGTTTTGGATTTCTTTCTGTCTTCCAGTGAATATAAAATGATCCTGGGGCTTCTGAGGCTGTTTGATGTAAGAACTGCACTGAATAGCTAATAAAATTACATTGGTGTAGATTACTAAACATATTAGGTGGTTTTATTTAAAAATGTTCCCATTACAGATGGTAAATTTCCCCTATTTACCGCGTTAGCCTCCGTGGGCTCCCGATTCCGAAACAAACGAGCGTTTTCTTTCGTTTATTTGCGAAAGCCCTTAAAAAAATTAATGCAGCTCTGGCTGGCGGGGGCAGCAGGGTGGCAGGTGAGCTCTGACGTGGGCTGCAGGTACCAGGCAATTTGTGCATCCTCCACAGGCTGCCAGGGGCCCTTCCTCCCCCCGGCTTCTGCCTTCGGATGGAACAGGATGGATTCCCTTTCTATTAATTTCTGGCTCAGTAGCTCGTCCTGCGTGTCCAGGCTTACGTAGGGATGGATGTAGGAAAGCAATAAAAATAAAACCGAGTGGAAATTTTAGGTTGGTTTTTTTTTTTTTTTTTCTTTCCCCTGATCCAGGCAGGGGAAGTGAGGCGGCCTTCATGGGGAGCCCTCGGCTCCATCCCGCCGCCGTCCATTCCCGCAGAGCGGGCGCCTCGGCGGCTCCCCCGAAACGCAGACATGTTTGTCCAGTGTCTGTCAGTGTAAAAGTAGAAAATATCCCCTGACAAGCTTCTGCTAATTTTATTGCGGCACGGCGCAGCGTGCACGCAGCCGGGGCGGGCGGCGGGGTTCAATCGCCGAGCAGCAGCGAGCGCGATCGGCAGAGACAGCCGCTACCCTGGGGTCAGCCGCGACCATGCCACTTCCATGTGATGTCTACTTGGGGTGATGGTGTGTAAATAAACGTGGGGAATTGCAAATCTTGTCATGGCCACGCAGAGCAGCTCAAGCATTTAAAGATGGTTGCCCGCAAACCTGACTGGGAGGTGGTTGCTCTGTGTGGTGGCTGAGGAAAAACTCCCCTCTGCGCCCGAGTCTTCTCCTGGCTGACATCTCGGGGAGCACTGACCCAGCACGGCATCGCTGAAGGGATTAATCACCAAATTGTTTCTCATTTTAGCGGAAAGTAAAGAAACTGAGCGCGCTCCAATATTGGTCTTTTAAAGCCGGGCTCTGCCGGCGCCGGCTTTGTATTTATGTTATCTGACTTGATTTATTTGTTTTTTAAAATGAGGTGAGGAATCTTAATGTCCTACTGTTTAATGAATTTGGGCGCATTAAAGTTCCATGAGGTCTTTTCATTATTATGAACTTTGCTAATGTTAGAAAATAAAATATTATAGAATTCACATTTTCTGCTTATGAAGCTAATTTTATTTAAATACTCCTTACAGTGGTCATTAAAACACACTTAGATTTTGCTGCCTTCGACCAGTCAGATGTATTTTTTGCCAGTTTTACATTTACACATATCTGTTTTTCTGTTACTTTTCCCACATGACAATTACCTTTCATTACAAATTTATAAAATCATTTACATTTGAGCAGTTTAAATGTTTCTGCTGACATTTTGTAACTATTACCCTCTCCTAGAATGGCATATGTTCAGGCAGTTAATAAAAAATTAAATGGAATAGCACTAGACAAGGTGAAGCTTTGTATCAGAGTGTTCTGCACATTTCTGGAAATACCATCTTTGTGTTGCAAACTGTGAAGTGAGGTTAGGGCTGTGCCAATATGTGTATTTGTCAGAACTGTCACAGAGTCCATGAACCAGCCAATCACTCCGCTCTTAATTAGACAGTTACACTGGGCTTTTTAGAAAGCATCCTCATGTAAAATGGTGTCTGAGCTTCCAGAGAGGTGCGGGGAGCACCGGGGGCACGGAGCAGCAGCATCACAACACCTCCTCCCCGGGTGAGGCAGAGTTTGCAGCTGCTGGCTCCTTGTCGAGGGATGGAGACCGTGGATTGCAGGAATCCTCCCGGATTTTAAGCAGGGAACGTTGTCTGAGACCTGTCTGAGGCTGCAGGGTGCGAGGGTGTGCGTGGCACAAATAAATGAGAGTGGCCACTTAGGAGAAATAAAATTAGAGTGCCTGGGCTTGCCTGGGGGCTGCTGGGCAGCGTGGGTCACGCGTGCCCGTGGGAGGCTGGGGAAGATTCTCTGAGCCACGTTGTGGCTCTCAGCAACATCTCCTCATAAACCTGACCTGGCTCCGCAAAGGTACCTGCAGAATATTCCACCAAATGCAGAATCTGTGGCCAGGCTTAGACTGAAGAGAGTAAAAAAAACAGGGCCGAGAATAATCCTGCCCGCCTGCCGTGTTTCAGTTTCCTTTTTAGTTCTGGATCAAAAGGCATTTGGGATTTTTTTTTTTTTTTTTCAAACAAACCCCAAAATTGCAGTTGTCCATTTCTGACCGAATGTGCAGTTTACAGCTATATCATAATCCTGTGTTTAAACATGAAGTTCACAAAGATCCTTTTTAAAAACACAGGTAGATTTGCACTGCTAGGAGGCAGGGTTTGCCTAATAAGTGTGGAGTGGCCGGGAGGGATTATTAGTGTTTGCCACGAAATTCACCTTGGGATACGGCTGGGATAAATTCCTTGGCTCCTTATTTAAGCAAAGCAGGGCAATATTGAATTCAGAACACCAGAGAAATTCCATTTCCTCTCTGGCTATGCCCACACTGCTTTGTTTCCCAGAACGAGTGCTTCGGGGATGTAGGAAATATTCCTGAAAATCCACAGTTCCCCCTCTGCTCAGGGCAGGATATTCACTGTGGGGCAGCTTGGAAAGAGCTGCTGATGGCCATCAAAATTGGGGAGTTGAGCAGAGACAAGGAGTTCTTGTGGGGTCCCCGAGGTGCAGCCCAAGAGGGGGGTTCAGCTCCAGCTCTGCCAGCGGAGACGTCGGGGGCCGGGCCAGACTTGGAGGAACGGGATGAGGAACTAGTTTGGGGTGACTGGCACGGCTGATCCCGGTGTAAATCGTTATTCCAAAGGCGTCGCCGAGAAGTTTTAACAGTCATAGCAGATTAACCTTGCATGGGCATTGGGAGGCGAGTCAGCTGATGAATTTACATGCAGCCGGATGAAAATGCTATTTGGAGAGAGATTGAGAGTTTATTTGATTAAATCCCTTTCTCCAATACCTTGACCTCTTTCTTGTGAAATAATCAGGACTGTTTAGCAAGAATATTCTGGCATTAATAATAAATTGCTTTGGAGCAGGTTTTTCCTGCTCTGGACCCAACCCACCGGTGCCCATGCTTTTGGGGGGACGCGGGGATGCCGCCGTGCGGAGCGAGCGCCGCGCGGAAAGGGCTGAAGAAACACATTTTAATTTTTCTTCTGGAATTTACAGTTGGATGGACAATTTACAAGCCGATGTATTATTTAGGGAGTGCATTCTCCTGGCACATCTACCGGCAACTCTTGTTTTTCGTGCCTCGTGGATGGAAATGAGGAGGGAAAGCTGTGCCTGTTGGGTGGGTCACAGGGTCACCGGCACGAAGGGTGGTTGGATCCAGGGGAGGGAAGGCTGAGAGGGGATCTCATCAATCCGCACAAATAACTCCAAGGGCTGGCACAGGAGGGTGCCAGAGCCTTTCCAGTGGTGCCCAGTGACAGGACAAGGATGCCCATAAAATAAAGCAGGAGAAGTTCTACCCCACTGAGGGCGGCAGAGCCCTGGAGCAGTTGCCCAGGGTGGCCGTGGAGTCCCTGGGGACATCCCAGACACACCTGGATGTGTTTCTGTGTCTCCTGCTTTAGGTGACCCTGCCTTGGCGGGGCGTTGGACTGGGTGATCCAGAGGCTCCTTCCAGCCTGAACGATTCTAGGACTCTGTGGCTGATTCTGGAGGGTGTGGAGACTCATTTTATTGTTTTTAACCCTTGTGTCACCTCCATGTCCCCCCCTCGGTCCTGCAGTGGCAATGTGAGCCCAAACCTCCCTCCGTGGGAGCAGCGTGGGAACACAATCAGCTCTGAGTGATTTATTTTGGAAAGGGCGCTTGGCAGTCGGGATCTGGAGCCACAGCAGTGACCTTACAGCATTCCTTGGCTTCCAGGTAATGAGAGCAACATGGGCACTCTTACCTGGACAGGGAGCTCTTACCTGAGCAGGTTTGAGGTGCCCCAGCGTTGGTGCCAGAGCTCCCTGAGACACCTCCTGGCACCGGCACCGCCATGCAGTGACAGGATCTTGGCTCCCAACTAAATTTAGCTTCGTTATAATTTGTTTCTTAATAACCCGCACTTCACCGTGATGTGTAAAATGCTCGGCTCCAGAACAGCCCCATGCCAAAGCTGTACAGTAGCTCATTTGCATTGAGCAATTATATTATATTACAATATATTAAGCTGCAGAAAACCTAATCTAACATGATAATTTCAAATCATAATTTACAGTGCTTTACACGGAGCATACAAGGCAGGTTACAATAACACGTTGCCATTCCACAGCAGCCAGGGAAATTATTTACTCATCTATTATTTCATTTTCCAAAATGTTCTGGGTGCATTTCATTTCATTCATTTATTTATTTATTTCAGCCCTGTTTACTGAATTTTACACTGGATAAATAATAATTTTTGCTTATTTATTTCAGTACTATTTACTGAAATTTGGCGACTGGCATTTTCCCTAATAACGATTTAGGTGGAATATTTGCATTAAACAGGGAGTGGTTTCTGGAAAGGAAGGCTGTTCCAGCAAGTGTAGGTTTATCCAGATATTCTTTGCTGCTAAAAACAAAAGGAACAGAGGACGGCCCCGTGCTTTAAGGACTTTATCCAGGTTGTGACACAGCATTTGATGAATCATTTAATATGCAGCTCGTGACGCAGAGTGTCAACAGCTGGCTCCTGTTGCAGCCTTTGTTTGGATCTGGCTCCCAGATAAACTTCAGGGAGCAGCAGCCTGGAGCTCTCTGTGCTCCCAATCACTCCAATATGGTGAATAAGCTCTGTCAAATGTCTGCTCTTTCAATCTAGCATGAAGAATCCAGAATTAAAAGGAATATGGGCTCCTTAGCTGCTGATTTAGCAGTTAGTGCTTTAATTCTGGTGAAATTTATTCCTCCAGGTAGCAATGTTTGATCTGAGTGGGTATTAAACACTGGGACTGAGTTTGCAGCACAGAGGGGAGCAAGGGGCCTGTTTTGAGTTTAGAGAATCCAAATCTTTTACATTCAGCATAGAAAGGAGGAGACTGAGGAGAGACCTCATGGTGGACTTCAACATCCTTATGAGGGGAAGTGCAGGGACAGCCCCAAGCTGGAGCTGTGCCAGGGGGATTTGGGATGGAGATCAGGGAAAGGCTCTTCCCCCAGAGGCTGCTGGCACTGCCCAGGCTCCCCAGGGAATGGGCACGGCCCCGAGGCTGCCAGAGCTCCAGGAGGGTTTGGACAGCGCTGCCAGGGGTGCCCAGGGTGGGATTTTAGGGTGTCTGTGCAGGGCCAGGAGCTGGATCCATGATCCTTGTTGGATCAATGATCCCTTCCAGCTCAGGATATTCCACGATTCTGTGGTATTGTAAAGACCAGAAGGAGAATCTTTTCACCTTCAATAACGTAAAACTGTGTAAAGCTCCTTGTTGCTCTCATCCCTCCCTCCCCACTCAGAATCATGGAATGGTTTGGGTTGGAGCTGTCATTCCACACCCCCACAGCTGCAGTTCCTGAAAATCAGTGTTTGGGTGTAGATGTGTCCCATCCATGTCTCAGGGGCAGAGCCCAGGAAATGCCTGAAAATAAGACAACTTTAAGTTTTGGGTTGTTTGGTGTTGTTTTAGCTTTTATTGTAAAAGCACACTGGTACAGCAATGGTTTGCACTGGAATGGGATCCACCTCTCTGGAGGGGATTTTCTCTGGGAATTAGCCCCTGTTAGGAATGTCAGGAAAAGAGAGAGCCTCGATTTTGAATGACAAGCCTGAATGACACTCCTGACAAGCAGGAGTGGCTCTGTTCTCTCGAGTTCCTGGCCTGGCCTCGAGGCAGGGCCTGCACCCAGTGAGCGATGCCTGGGCCTCTGTCCTGCTTTCCATAAACAAAACTCCTTTGCATATGTTAATTAAACTGTGCTGGATCACTCTGCACAGGGATATCAATGCTCCAGCCCCGACATTGCTGTGCTTCCCTCGTTGGGAATGTTGATGATGGCACTGTGCAGTTGCAAGGGATGTTGTCAGTTCCTGTGGTAGTTGTGGAATTCCCAAAAGGAAAAGTTCCCCTGATACTGTGGGATGCAAAGGCTGCAGGGTTTATTGGGTGCTTTTATGAGGAGCGTTTTATTTGTCATGACTGTGTCCATAATCATGGGCTCACCAAGGCATCACTCTGGAAATTTGGGTGACTGGGAGAGGTCGCTGCTCTTCCCAGTGAAAGCAGTGGGTGCTGTCTTTGGCAGAGCTGGATTTTGGAGGACCCAGCTCAACTCTAGAGGGTTAATACAGATCAAATCTCGATATAAAAAAATCACCATCTCACCATGAGGCTTTCCAAATTCCCACCTGCTTCATTTTCCCACTCTAGCTGTGCAGTCAGACCATTAATTACCACTGGTCTTTTCTGTATCCATTCCCTCTGACCTGACTGTCCCAGGACATTCTGGCCCTTCTCTCCTCCAAGGTGCCTGTGATGGACAGTGTGAGAGAAGGTCCAGCACTGAAGAGAGTTGGGCTTGATGAACTTAAAAGTTCTTTTACAACCTTAATGATTCTGCAATTGCTCTCTCCTCATCAGCCTCAGATCTTCACTCGTGTACAGCCTCTTCAGAACCTTTGAGTTTTCCCCCTTTTCTTTCAAACATGGGGTTTTTTCCCCAGCTTTCCTCCCCAGACTTTCCTTCCCCACAGAGCAGGTTGGTTGTGGCCTGCTTTTCTTTACCCAAACTGGGCTCTGC
This sequence comes from Vidua macroura, assembly GCF_024509145.1. NCBI lineage: Eukaryota > Metazoa > Chordata > Aves > Passeriformes > Viduidae > Vidua > Vidua macroura. The sequence goes on along the minus strand of NC_071577.1, from coordinate 40,030,966 downwards.
TGTGTCATCACGTGGAGCTCTTGGCCCTTGCCATGGCCTGAGCTCATCCTCTGGGCATCCTGTGAACCTGCATCCCCATCCCTGCGAACTCCCGGAGCTCCACCAAAGCTCGCTTTGCAATTCCAACGGCTGAAATGGGGACAAAGCCTCCGACTTTGCTGGATCCCAAGGCAGTCTCTTAGCACCTGGCAGGAAGAAACGCGGTGCAGTTTTTCCACCTCGCGCTTCCAAGGCTCATCTTGCGCTGAATCCCAATTGCAATCTGCAGCTCGCTGCACACCCGGAGCAAAGGCAGCAAACAACAGCATTTCCATGGAAAGCCTCTGCTCCTGGTGTCCCAGGGACGCTGTCACTCTGAGCAGGGAGGGGTGCAAATTGTCACCTGTTTTTAAACACTTAATGGATTCCATTTTGCGGGTTGTAAACCAACCCCACCGTTAATCGAGTCTCCTGCACTGGTCCTTCCCCTAGGTTCTGTGGAAGAACAAACAGTAGTTAGGGAAATAAACGTGCAAGAAAGGAATAAATCCTGGAATGAGATGCATAGCTAATGAGCTGCATTAACCTCCCAGCACCAGTGGAAGCACAGAGCAAAGTCAAGGCAAATACTCTGATCTGCCCGTGACGCTGGTCTGTGATAAAGCTCACAGATGAAGAAGGGGATGAAAAGATGAGTTATGGCTGAAAAAAATATGAAAATTTGTCCTTGCCTCCAAAAGTGTTCCAATTCCCACTGCTTTTCCAGGGCTTTTAGAGCATTGTTCCCTGAAATGGAAGGTGTCTTTTTTTTCCCTGATCCAGATCCCTGGAGCTGACTCCCAGGGTCTATAGGGTCCCCCAGACTCCAGCAGGTTGACTTCCAGCCGTAGCAAAGCCCTGGGTGAAAAGTCCTTGAACTTTCTATTCATTGTCTGTCATCGTCTTTATTAGGTTTAAATTGATTGACTCTGCAATGCCATTACAAGTAGAATATTTCCCGAGTTATTTAGCTGGGCTCTGTTTTTCCTGGAGACTCGTGATATATTGGATCCTCAGCCCTGACAGAGCTCCTGTTAGATCAGGGCTTCTCATGAGTGAGAGCTTTTGGGTCATGGCTGCAAAGCTCTCCCTGGTAGTACCTCTGGGTTTGGGAACCTGTTCCATGTGTGCACTCAGGACACGTGAAAAGTCAGTGGAACAGGAGAGCGACACATTCTCTTGAGCTGAGACTGGTGGAACAATGGAGGCTGGAAAATACCTCCGAGATAATTATCAGTGTAATTTTCAGATTGTTAGAGAGACAATGCGAGTGCACCCAGCAGATCCCTGCGGTCAGCAGGGAAATGCCATTGCACAAATAAAGACCTTGGAATACTTTGTTTGCTCCCAGGGCTCAGACAACCCCACTTCGGAAATTACTGCTGGCTGTGGGTTGGACTTACATAAATGACAAAGAGACATTGTCCCCTCTGTGCCCCCCAGGCAGGGCTGGGGGATGAACCAGCTTAAATATCCCGGAGTTTTAAATGTCCTGGGCTGTCCCTTCTTTTGCCTTCCTGCCTCATGTCCTACCTGCCCTTCCTCACGTCTGGGCGACACCTGGGCATTGGCAACGCTAAAACAGGCTCTCAGAAGTGATCAAAAGGCGTTTCTTTGGGGTTTTAAAGCGAGGTCAAGGTTTCATTTCTCTGCACTCTCAGATCTCCAGGCTCACAGCACCCTTGTAGGCTTTGTGCCATTGGCAGGGAGAGCCCTGCAGGTTCCTGGCTCGGCCGGGGAGCTGCAGGTGGGGACGGGAGGTGCCTCGGTGTGGGCACACAGATCACTCAAGTCTTGAGGGACTCAAGTGCTGCTATTTCAACTCAGAGAAGAAAGAAATAAAAGGTTGCTCTTTTTCTCATGCAAATTTTTCTGCATTTCCACGTGTTTGAGTGTGAGAGTCCCCGGGATGTAAATATTCCTCTTGTGGCTCCCAGACAAAGCTGATGTGGGGATCATTAAGGATCTCCTGGCATTTTTGTAGCAGGGCAGGTGTTGACATTTATGTCTGAACTGGGGGCACCCGTGGGTAATTCCAGCATGAGCCATCCTGGGATGGGCCAGGGGCTTCCTGATAGTGCCCAGTGCTCCATTCCATGCCAGCACCGGGATCTGCTGGACCTGCTGGACAGTGAAGAGCGTCACTGGGGGATTCAGCCCAAATGGTGAGGTCACCTCCAACAGGACGGTGAATGTGTGCTGAGTCTAAGTGCTCTCTCTGCCCTGAGGGACTGTGGGCTCCCTGCAAGTGCCCAAGGCCAGGAGCACCCTGGGATAGTGGAAGGTGTCCCTGCCCATGGCAGGGGTGGGATGAGATGGGCTTTAGGGTCCTTCCAACCCAACCCATTCCAAACCCCGGGGGACAAGAATCTCCTGTGGGAAAGGCCCCAGAGCTGAGGAAATACCACCAGCAGCCTGGCAGCGCTGCTGAGGAGCAGAGTCAGCTCCCGTTATCGCAACAGCGCCGGCGTCAGCCCATCTTATCAGCAGGGTGGGTGAGATAATGCCGATAATCTCGCGTTCCCATCGCCGAGACGTGTTGCTAACACCTCGCGGAGTTTGGAGGCGGAAGGGCCCACGAGGCAGGGAAAGATATGTACATATATCTGTGTGCAGAGGAGCTCTTACCCTTTATTATGCAGGTATTTTCGGGAGCTTGAAATGCCACCTTTGGAACAGAAGATTCCGATCGCACGCGGAGGGAAGGGGGAGAGGCTGGGGGCCCCCCCTGCTCTCCCAGCTCACTTGAAAGAGCACGCTGGAGGTAAATTAATTGCCACCACTCTGCTGAGATGAGATCTCAGTCTGGCTGAGGGGCTGGGAGCCTCTCCGGGTGCCGTGTGTGACTGAGGGGATCCAGAAAGGCTTTTTCCCGTCGGAAGGAGAGGATTCACAAGTGCCATCCCTGCCTCGTGCCTTTGGCTCCAGCAGCTCGGTGTTAATTGCACCCCAATTCACAGAGCACCAAGGTGCCCTCTGAGCCGGGCCCTTGGCCCCACTCTGGGCTCTCCTCTCTGAAAGAACACTTGGCTGCCGGCTTCTTGGGATAAATTAGGAGTGATTTTAGTCGAGTTTCAGCGATTGAGCCTGGTCTGGGCATGGCTGTGGCTGGAAGCACCTGGCAAAGCCACGCGGAGGGGAAGCACTCGGGAGTTAACAGCCTTTCACCACAGCCTTAAATTGAGATGTTTTTACCCTCTGTTTTCTTTCCCATATTTTATTTTATTCTTCTCTCATAGTTTCCCCATCCCTGCAGTGATCAGCCCTGATATACGAGAGGGATTTTCACTTGAAGGACTGTGCATCTTTAAAATGTCTTCCCTTTATTCTTCCTAGTTCTTACACATGTAATTTCCCCTTTAATTTGACATCATTTAACGGCACATTACACGTCAATGATGTGATCTGTGAATATTTACAATGTTCGTGTCATTTTTATTTTCTAATCCAATTTAAGTAGCTCTGCTTTTTATGACATCATGAATTCTTCAGTCTTTTTAGTCTTTTTGGAACTAATTATTCCATTAGTTCCTTTGAACGGGCTCCGTGTTGTCAGTCATTTTCTCCCCGTTTGATCATCAGACCTTTGCTGCCCTCCTTTGCATCTGCAGCCGGAGCTGGAGGAGGCTGTGCCCAGTGCTCGAGCTGTGCCTGAGCCTCACCCTGCCCCCAGCACGGCTTTGCTACTCAAAATAACCCTACAGAAAGTCCTTCAAATACATCCAGACCAGCAACTTCCCCCCGAGCCCGTCCTTGTGTCCTCGCAGGAAATGTTTTGCTGTGCCTTGGTCTCCGGGCTGGACAGAACTCCCTTCCCAGCTCTTGGCTTTCTGCTGGTCCATGTCCAGGAGCTGGAGCAGGGGTCTGGGTGTGAGGACGAGCCAGAGAACACCAAGTGGATCCAGCTCGTGGCCCCGTGGTCCACCCCCATGTTGTAACTCATGGTTTTAGGGGAATTTTTAGTATCTGGCCTTGCTGGATCGACAGGAGATGGGCTCAGCTCGTTGAGCATCCAGGCTTCCCAAAGGCTTTCCCAACCTGCGTGTTCCCATCCCAAGGAGGCTGGAATGTGGGACAGGCAGATCCCAGCCCGGCCTCTCCCGGCTCCCTTGTTTACTGGGAATGTTAAACATTCCCTCTGTCATGCTAAAGAGCTCTGTTGTCTGTTGCTGCCCTCTGTAGTGATAGAGTAGAGACCACACGGTTCTCCTGTGCAGCAATAATTCTGTTTATTGGCAATTGTGAATGCATTACGGAAATCAGAGTGGCTGCAAACCCAGGGCTTTCCCGGTTTTTCCTTCTGTTGCTTCCTTTCATTTAAGATTATCTGATCTTCTCCAAATCATCGGATTGAAGGGGTCTTCATGGACTCTTTATTTTTATTTCTTCCCAATTAATGTTTAGAATGTTTCAGGATAACCTTTTGTAGCTGACCTGCTTGAAGTGCAGCACCTTAAAAGCCATAAAAACTCAGAGCTTTTACTCCCAGAAAAGAGAGAGGCTGTTCCTCTGGATTCCACAGCACAATTGTTTCTCTGAAAGGGCAAATTAACAGAAAATCCCAAGCGTTGCTCATTGTCTCCTTTCCTTGAAACTTTAAATAAAGCAACTTTTTTTTTTTTTATACAGTTACTTGTAAAATGCAGATTACTCGGGGAATAAAAAGCTAATATTGGCCTGTGTCTGTTGTCCAGCCTCTTCCATTGTTATGCAGATTTCTCCTCAGTGTTTTATGGCAATGAATGCAATATAAACTGAGATTGCTGAGCAAATAATGCTAGAAAATAATGCTGGAATTACCCTACCTCCCCATGCTGATGTATTTTATTTTCCTCTTGGTATAAAAATTCAAGTAATGAACCTTTAAATATTGAAGACTTCGTAAAACTTCAAATAAAATCAGACTGTGTGTTGTAGACAGTAACCCACATGCTTTAGGTGGTGGAGCCGAAGTCCCTCACACTGGGGGAGTTTTGGAGAGGCTCTCGCTTCGTGGTGATTGTGGGCTTTGTTTTCATTTTGATATAAAGAAAAATAATTAATTTCCAAAAGGCCATCTCTGAAGTTGGCCTGGCTGTCGTCCAGGTCCCACAAAGTGTTGACCATGAGGAAATGGTCCAGTCTGGGAGTGTGGAGTGTGCGGGATGTGACATTTGGGGTGCAGGTGCTTCGATTGAGGTGCTGTTCAATGGAATGGGGAATTTCCACCTGGAGATCAGCGGGACTGCACTGCTCAGAAGGGATCACGTGTTAGTGCTGGCTGGAAGAGATTTCTATGGGATATTGGGAAGGAATTCTTCCCTGGGAGGGTGGGGAGGGGCTGGAATGGAATTCCCAAAGAAGTTGTGGCTGCCCCTGAATCCCTCGGAATGTCCAAGGCCAGGTTGGACAGGGCTTGGAGCACCCTGGGGTAGTGGAAGGTGTCCCTGCCCATGGCAGGGGTGGCACTGGATGGGATTTAAGGTCCTTTCCCACCCAAACCAGTCTGGGATCTATTAAAGGTGTTGAGGTGTCCGTGGTGTCTGTGTGCTGCTGGAGCTTGGGGCTGTCCCTCACTGACAGGTGCAATCAAGTGGAGAGTTCATCCATGGGGGTTCTCCATCCCTCCATCATGCATCCATCCATCCATCTGTCCATCCATCAATCCATCCATCCATCTATTATCCATCCATCCATCCATCCATCCATCCATCCATCCATCCATCCATTCATCCATCCATCCCTCCATCATGCATCCATCCATCCATCCATTCATCCATCCATCCCTCCATCATGCATCCATCCATCCATCTGTCCATCCATCCATCCATCCATCCGTCCATCCATCAATCCATCCATCCATCTATTATCCATCCATCCATCCATCCATCCATCCATCCATCATCCATCCATCCATCCATCCATCCCTCCATCATGCATCCATCCATCCATCTGTCCATCCATCAATCCATCCATCCATCTATTATCCATCCATCCATCCATCCATCCATCCATCCATCCATCCATTCATCCATCCATCATGCATCCATCCATCCATCCATCCATCCATCATCCATCCATCCATCCCTCCACCATGCATCCATCTATCCATCTGTCTGTCGCCCTGATTATCAAGAGTTTTCTAAACCCTTCTGAGTTTACATTCTTGTAGAGAACTTTCCCACACAACTTTCTGTAAACAACCTATTGTTTTGCATTCTTTCACAGAGGCGGAGAAATTTGATGTACAGGTAGTTTGTCCAGTGTCGTAGGAGAGGTGGCACGTTCACCCTCCAATCCACTGGCACCTTTTGAGAACTATAAAAGATTGGAGTCAGAGAAAATAAATTAGTCTCTTCATCGTGACCAAAACTGTGGTGTGTCGTTTTTCCTTGTGTCATCTGGTGACACATCTGTCCATCCATCTGTCCATCCGTCCATCCATCCATCATCCATCCATCATCCATCCATCCATCATCCATCCATCTGTCCATCCGTCCATCCATCCATCATCCATCCATCATCCATCCATCCATTCATCCATCCATCCCTCATCCATCCATCCATCCATCCATCATCCATCCATCCATCCATCCATCATCCATCCATCCATCCATCCATCCATCCATCCATCCATCATCCATCCATCCATCAATCCATCCATCCATCACTAAGGCAGAACAGGGCCTTTGAATTAAACCAGAAGAGCAGAATTCACCTGGGGACTCCAGAGCAGCTGGGCTTTCCTTGTTCCCACAGCCCCAGTTTTATGCCAGGTCCATTTTGGACACCCAGGGTAGGAGTGGCCCCAGCAGGGAGCTTACTCACTGCCTCTTACTCCACTCATTAAATTACGTTTTGTTGTAACACCTCCATGGAGTTCTCCTTGGCAGGGAAGGATGGGCATGGAGCAGTAGCCAGAGTTCTCTTCCCACTTCCAAACTGAGCTTCCTCTTATTCCTGTTTGTACTGCACCTGCAACTTCCAGAGCTAAGCACGGCCAGGATGTCCCTGTAGTCAGAAATGGAATTTCATGGAATCATCACAGAATCCCAGCCTGCTTTGGTTTGGAAGGGACTTTAAATCCCATCCCATTCCACACCTCCCACTGTCCCAGGGCGCTCCAAACCCTGTCCAACCTTGGGCACTTCCAGGGATCCAGGGGCAGCCACAGCTGCTCTGGGCACCCTGTGCCAGGGCCTGCCCACCCTCCCAGGGAAGGATTTGTCCTCAGTTTCTACTCTAAACCTACACTCAGTTAAACCCACTTGTGTTCCCAAGAGTTAACAATTAAGCAGCACACAAATATTCTACTAAAATACAGTAAGATATTAAAAGAATCACTTGGACAATTATCCTCAATCTTGGAACATCATTTTAAAGAGATCAAAAAAATAGCATTGACAGGTGTGTGAAAGCTAATGATAATTTGAGTAATAAATAACACTCTGCAATAAAAACCTCCGAAAACAATAATTCCAGAGAAATAACTTCCCATATGAAGTAAGTAAAGGAAATAAGGCAGGAATTGTGGTTATAGCATGGCTAGGTGTTAAATTTATATGCTAATAATTACATATTTGTTGGAAAGGATAGTGGAGTCTGATCACGTAGGGGCAGAAGCAGGAAAATGCATTGTGGAAGGATTTCCTTTAATCCTGCTTGCCCAGCCTGTGTGGATGTGTGTGGTTTGCTCTCCTGGAACGATCTCCAGGGAAGGAGGGATGCCCCCCACCAGGCAGAGTGGCTCCTTTCCCTTTCAGGAGGCGCCTTTTGAAATATCCCCTGCGCTCAGAAGTTTAAAAGGGAGCCACCAGATCCTGGTGAATTTGTTAATAAATATGGAGAGCACAGCGGATTTTTTAATTTCTCCACCAAATTGCAGCAGGAGGAGGGAAACCAAACCCGCCAACAAAATGGATTTTTTGTAACAGAGTCACAAAGTCAAAATCTTTATTGGTGACATTGCAGAAATAACCACGTGTGTTACTTCTTCAGGTGCAAATGGGAAAACCCCACACATTCTTGTCCTAAAGTGAGGATCTGTAGTTTGTGATGAGGATCTGTGGTTTGTGACCGGGATTTTAGTTTGTGTGAGGATCTGTAGTTTGTGATAAGGATTTTAGTCTGTGATGAGGATTTTTAGTTTGTAATGAGGATTTTTAGTTTGTAATGAAGATCTTTAGTTTGTGACCAGGATTTTTAGCTTGTGACCAGAATTTTTAGTTTGTGATGAGGATCTGTAATTTGTGACCAGGATTTTAGTTTGTGACGAGGACTTTAGTTTGTAATGAGGATCTTTAGTTTGTGACCAGGATTTTTAGTTTGTGACCAGGATTTTTAGTTTGTGACCAGGATTTTTAGTTTGTGATGAGGATCTGTAGTTTGTGACCAGGATTTTAGTTTGTGACGAGGACTTTAGTTTGTAATGAGGATCTTTAGTTTGTGACCAGGATTTTTAGTTTGTGATGAGGATCTGTAGTTTGTGACCAGGATTTCAGTTTGTAATGAGGATCTTTAGTTTGTGACCAGGATTTTAGTTTGTGACGAGGACTTTAGTTTGTAATGAGGATCTTTAGTTTGTGACCAGGATTTTTAGTTTGTGATGAGGATCTGTAGTTTGTGACCAGGATTTTAGTTTGTGATGAGGATCTGTAGTTTGTGACCAGTTTGTGATGAGGATCTGTAGTTTGTGACGAGGATCTTTAGTTTGTCATCATTTGGGAGCACTGGAGTGGAACTCCATTAGGTCTGTGGTCACTCTGCTGCTGCTCAGTGCAGGTTAAGTGGGAGAAGAAATGACTGCAAGCATCTGGTGGAAAAAAAGTTTTGTGACATGAACCCAGCTCTGGTTCATGCCCATCTCTGTGATGGCCAGAGAAACTTCTCTCTGTAACATTCCAGGTGTTTGCAGTGGCAGTTATGTCCAAAAAAGGATCAAACCAGCTGGTGGTGCCCCTTGTTTCCAGTGGGACAAGAACTGTCCAAAGTTGGTTTGGAATACTTAAAGGAAATTTGAAAGTCAGGAAGTTTTCCCATTCGTTTTCTGTGTTATTTTGATAGCAACAGGATACCAGGAGATCTTGAGGCCAAGTGATTTCCAGTAAATTCAGGGGCAGCTTGTATGCACAGAGGCGCAGCTGCAGAGATGCACTCAGGGTACCCCAATTCTTTAATCTCAAACATATTACAGATAACTTCTGCTGTCACCAACCCAGCCCTCAGCATGGGCTGCGATGTGTTTGTGAGCATTTTCCCCCGGGAGCTGCAGTCCAGGTTTTCCTTGGCACACCTCTACCCGTGCCCAGGTTTGCTGTTTATTGGTAAATGAGTACTGGCATTTCCCTGGGCTGGTGGTAGTTAGCCGGGCAGGCGTGGGGCTGAAGCAGCCCTGGGTGCTCTGGCAGGATCCTGGACAGCTTTGGGATGTGGGGTGGCACACTCGGGACACAAGCCCTGGAACGCCTTGCGCAGGGAGGATTCATGGTGAAACCGCAGGGAGCCCTGCAGGGCGTGCAAGGCTCCGGGTGGGAGCACGGCCGGGGAAAGCTGCCAGGACGGCTCGGTGCGGTTTTCCCCGGGCTGGAAATGCAGCAAATGCAGCAGATCCGGAGTTGCCGACGCCGCTGGCTGCGGGGAGCGCGGGGCGCGGGGCAGGATAATTGAGTGTACCTGTGGCACGGGGCTGTGTCTAATCAGCGGCTGCGGAGGTGGGCAGTGTCAAGTGCCATCCATCTGCTTCCCCTGAGCTCGGCGCACGCAGGAGGAGGGGGAGTGATCAGACAAAGATATATAACCGTGTTGACCACTGAAGTACCTGGTTAACAACTTAATTATCTGAGTTCAGCTATCAGTCAGCAACAAACCCGGACAATTTAGACATCCTTTATAATTTGCTATAAAAATGGCATAATGATAAGGACGGTGTTGCTCGAATTAGAATCTGCATTAAGTGTGTTTAATTTAATTTTTCTAATTATATTTCTAATAGCTTAAATATGTGCACTGATAAAATGGTTAGCCACCTGCATTTAAATGCCACCTGATGCGTTTATTTTGGAACAGTAGCAGATTGATATAATTTGAGCACGAGCTCCTCTGAAAATTCCTTTATTAATGGGTGTTAAATTGTTCTTTGTGCAGCACGTGAAGTTCTGGAGCTGCCACTGGGGTGGCAATGACTGGGAAATGCCTGAAACCTGCAAATATTTATTGTATTTTCTGAGCTGGGGAGAGGGAGGGATCTGTTCAATTAAAAATTAAAATTTGTGGAGCCGTTCCATGGTTCTTTTGTGCTCATTAAGCCTCTCTTTTTCTTATATCAGGTGAGTTAATTTTTTGCATGGAGTGTGGGGACTGAGGGAATTCCTGTATTATTCCATGTTAAGAATCCCATATGATACCAATTTACCAAATTAACAAATAGCCACAAATCTGATTAATTCTATGTTGCAGGTTCAGTGAGAGCTGCCTGTTTGCAAATGTTGGATGTTTCCTAAATAATTCCTCTTTTGACCTGAAATTGGGCCCTTTTTGCCTAAATCTCCATATAAGATCGAGGTAAATATTTTTAAAATTGTTAGAGAAAAACACACGAAAAAAAATCTTGTTCCTTTCCTGGCAGTAAATGAAAATTGACTTTTAGAACAACTTGTGTGCAGCTGATGCTGAGCTGATGTCTCCAGGCCAATTCAAATATATAATAAATTTCAAATAAAAGAATCATTTAGAAAACACTACTTAAAAAAACAACTAAAACAGCTTCACTTCCTGGATTGCATGTGGCAGATATTGTTCACAGGGCTAGGACAAGAACAGAAATCCATAAAATCAATGTTTATTAATTGTTTATTTGCGCTCGGAGCTCTGTTTATTTTCTGTGCTTTACCACCAAGCGAGGAGGTTGTGCTGTGAGAGGAGCAGGAGCCTCTCTGCTGGGACAAACTCACCACGGAGATGGTGAGAGCAGAGGATTCCGTTCAGAATTTTAATTCCTTGTGTGGAACAAGGTCAGAGAAAAAAATACTTTTAACGAGCACCATAAAGGGCACCAGGAAAATGAAGCTGAGCGTGTCCGTGAGCCCCACACACCTGGGCTGGGCTCTGCCGCTGTCTCCATGAAAACTGGGCAGCTGGGAATCTGGGAATGCTGGATGTGAGCTGTGGGTGGAGCTCGGGGGTGTGCTGTCTGCTCAGGATGGGGCTGGAGCAGGGACAGGGATGGGGCTGGAGCAGGGACAGGGATGGGGATGGAGCAGGGACAGGGATGGAGCAGGGATGGGGATGGGGATGGAGCAGGGATGGGGATGGGGATGGAGCAGGGACAGGGATGGGGATGGAGCAGGGACAGGGATGGAGCAGGGATGGGGATGGAGCAGGGATGGGGATGGGGATGGAGCAGGGACAGGGATGGGGCTGGAGCAGGGACAGGGATGGAGCAGGGATGGGGATGGAGCAGGGATGGGGATGGGGATGGAGCAGGGACAAGGGTGGAGATGGAGCAGGGACAGGAATGGAGCAGGGGTGGGGACAGGGATGGAGCAGGGACGGGGATGGAGCAGGGACAGGGATGGGGATGGAGCAGGGATGGGAATGGAGCAGGGATGGGAATGGAGCAGGGATGAGGACAGGGATGGGGACAGGGATGGAGCAGGGACAAGGATGGAGATGGAGCAGGGACGGGAATGGAGCAGGGATGGGGACAGGGATGGAGCAGGGACGGGGATGGGGATGGAGCAGGGATGGGGATGGAGATGGAGCAGGTATGGGGATGGGGATGGAGCCGGGAAGGGGATGGAGATGTGAGGATGGAGCACGGACGGGGATGGAGCAGGGATGGGGATGGGGATGGGGAAGGGGATGGAGATGGAGATGTGGGGATGGAGCAGGGACAGGGATGGAGCAGTGCTGAGGATGCTCCTGGAGGTGCTCCTGGAGGTGCTAAAGGGCTGCTCCCCACATATCCAGCCTATCCTTACATTTGAATTTTGATTTGCCTCTTTCCCCAAAGAACTTCTCCCTCTGCCACAGCCTCAGGGACAATTGCCCTGTGTCCCGTGTCTCACTGGATGATCTGGGATCCTCCTGCTCCTCTGGCTCTGCCCACATTGCCCATACCCTCATGCCCATTGCTGGGTGGATTTTAGAGCCATCGCCCCCAGACCAACTGGTTCTGATCCGAGGGCTGGTGTTGAAAAACCCCAAAGTGTGCAAATCTCACATGAAGCACTTTAAACACGAGGAGTACTCCCTCCCCAAAGCCGCCATGCTGGAGCCGTGGGCTCCCTCTGAGCCCCTGGAAGTCCGTGGGATTCCTTTTATTGACTTGGCTGAGCTTGGATCAGCCGGTGCCACACGCACACAGGGACCCCAGCCCCTGGCATGTGGATGATTTCCATTTCAGGGCCCTTGATCTCCCGTGGATTCCCTTAACATTTACCTAGAGAGGAGGAATATTTCCGGTGCCTCGCACCAGAGGTGTGTTCATATTTAAATATTTCTGTTCTGGAGGCTGGTGCAGGCAGTTGGAGGATGGATCCTAATCTCTGATCTGAGCCCACACCTCCAGTCTGCAGCTCCCTGTCCTGTCACTACCAGCTATGGTAGATGGGCTCTGCTCTGGCAGAGAAGGTTGATGCCAAGTAACAAAACTTGTGTTTTTGGGGGAATTATGCTGAAATGAATGTGTCTGCACAGAAAAGCAGGAGGTTTTGTAGCTGTACGTGTACATCAGTAAATGAACTGTAAATTCACTGATGCTGGGGTGGAACAAGTGCTTCTCCCTCTGAGGGTTCTGCCTGCAGCCCTGTTACTGTTTGGTGATGTAGCTGCTGCTTTTGCCAGTGCCAGGCTTTGTTGGAAAGACTTTATTTTCTGATGTTTATGTGGATGTCATATGGCCAACAACATCTGTCCCGAGCGCTTCCTAGCAGGGAGATTTTGAGCCACTGCCAAAAAGATGGGTTTCATCTCTTGGTGTTGTTACCAGGGTGTTACAAGGGTTAGTATTCACTAATCCACCTCAGTATTGGAAGGGAGGGGTGGTGAGGCACAGGCTGCTGCAGGCAGCTGCTTCCCCACACACCGGGGACACTTTGCTGCAGAGATCCCTGAGGGAGCTGCTCCCGCCCCTCTGAGGCACCTCTGGGTGCTGTGTCCAGCTCCAGCTCCTCAGCACAGCAGGGACAGGAGCTCCTGGAGCTGAGCAGGGGCCTGGAGCAGCTCGGTGCCCAGGAGAGGCTGAGGGAGCTGGGGCTGCTCAGCCTGGAGAGGAGCCCCAGTGAGAGGGGCCTCAGCCCTGGCTGTCCCTGGCTGTCCTGGTGTGTCCCTGGTGTCCCTGGCTGTCCCCGGTGTCCGTCTGTCCCCGGTGTCTGGCTGTCCCCGGTGTCCATCTGTCCCTGGTGTCCCTGGCTGTCCCCGTGTGTCCGTCTGTCCCCGGTGTCCGTCTGTCCCCGGTGTCCCCGTGTGCAGGGAGGTCGGAGCAGGCCCAGGCTCTGCTCCGGGCCCAGCGATGGCCCCAGAGCCGCGGGCAGGGCTGAGCCCAGGAGCTCCCGGCACAGGAGGCAGAGCTGCTGCCCTGGAGGCAGGGAGGGCTGGAGTCTCCTCCCGGGGACATCCCAGAGCCACCCGGACACAGCACGGCCACTGCTGAGCTCTGGAGTGGCACCGGGGACATCCCAGAGCCGCCTGGACAGAGCACGGCCACTGCTGAGCTCTGGAGTGGCACCGGGGACATCCCAGAGCTGCCCGGACACAGCACGGACACTGCTGTGCCCCGAGCTCTGGAGTGGCACCAGAACCCCACGGGCTCTGCCAGCCCGGCCCAGCTGGGCCCAGGCCCTGAGGGAAGCTCTGAGAGAAGCTCTGAGGGAAGCTCTCAGGGAGCCTGTGAGGGAGCTCTGAGGGAAGCTCTGAGGAAGCTCTGGGGGAGCTCTGAGGGAAGCTCTGAGGAAGCTCTGGGGGAGTTCTGAGGGAAGCTCTGAGGAAGCTCTGGGGGAGCTCTGAGGAAGCTCTGGGGGAGCTCTGAGGGAAGCTCTCAGGGAGCGCTGAGGGAGCTCTGAGGGAAGCTTTTGAGGGAAGTTTTCAGGGAAGCTCTGAGTGAGCTCTGAGGGAAGCTTTGAGGGAGCTCTGAAGGAGCGCTGAGGGAGGCTGTGAGGGAGCTCTGAGGGAAGCTTTGAGGGATGTTCTCAGGGAAGCTCTGAGTGAGCTCTGAGGGAAGATCTGAGGGAGCTCTGAGGGAGGCTGTGAGGGAGGCTGTGAGGGAGCTCTGAGGGAAACTCTGGCGGAACTCTGAGGAAAGCTTTGAGTGAGCTCTGAGGAAAGTTCTGAGGGAGCTCTGAGGGAAGGTTTGAGGGAGGCTGTGAGGGAGCTCTGAGTGAGCTGTAAGGGAGCTCTGAGGGAAGCATTAAGGGAAACCCTGAGAGAAGCTATGAGGATGCTCTGAGGGAGGCTGTGAGGGAGCTCTGAGTGAGCTCTGAGGGAGGCTCTGAGGGAGCTCTGAGGGAAGCATTGAGGGAAGTTTTTAAGGAGCTCTGAGTGAGCTCTCAGGGAGCTCTGAGGGAGGCTCTGAGTGACCTCTGAGTGAGCTCTGAGGGAGGCTCTGAGGAAAGCTGAGTGAGCTCTGAGTGAGCTCTGAGTGAGCTCTGAGGGAGGCTCTGAGGGGGGCTCTCAGGGAGCTCTGAGGGAAGCATTGAGGGAAGTTTTTAAGGAGCTCTGCGGGAGGCTCTGCGGGAGCTCTGGGGGAACTCTGAGGGAGGCTCTCAGGGAGGCCTTGCTGCAGCTTCTCCTCAGGCCTGCTGCAACTCCCAGGGAGGACACGGAGCTGGGGGAACACCCTTAGTGCCTTGGGTGATGCTCCAGTTCCTCCCGATTTCCAGGATTGTGCCAGGCTCGGAGCCCTCCCTGGCCAGTCCCTCCCTGTCCCCTCTCCCTGGGTGACAAACACTTGGGTAATGCTCCATTGTGTACGGCTGAGAGACAAGTGCCATGTGCCAGCACGAGAAAATGAAATCAGTATTTAATTACTAAATATTCTACATCTAAAATTAAAAAAAAAAGCTTAAATAATTCAGTTTGATTTGGTCTAATTAGCCTGATTTCCTAGTATTTAGCCCTAATTATGTGATACATAAGCCCTAATTATGTAGTACGTATACAGTGTGCTCTCTAAAGTTAAAGATCAGAACGGATACTGACTTAAATGATAAAATATGTTAAATTATTAATTATAATTAATCTTACAAAATAGGCATAATTAGTTTAAGTACTTTAGATATTCTACTTAATAGCATTACGCATTATATGCAAGGTTTGAGCGTTTTACAAATACTCTTATGCAAGGAAAACACTGGGGAGGGTTGGGACTCACAGGGGCCTGGGCACCCTCAGTGTCCTGCGCTGTCCCACGGGAGATCAGAGCCTGGGAATCTCTGGAAATCTCCTTTAATCCCTCTCAGGTTTATCAGCTGCTGCTGCAGAGCTGGGGAGGGCTCCTGAGCTGGTCAGGCCAGAGCAAAGAAGGGTTTTAGGGGTTCCAAACCCAGCCCTTTCTGCTCCTACAACCTGCCCTGAGTCACACCAGCACCCTGGGCCAGGGCAAAATGTCCTGCCCATGGAATGGGATGAGCTTGAAGGTCTCTCCCACCTCAGCCCATTCTGGGATTCTATGGGATCAATCAGCACAGTAAAAAAATGTGCGAGCTGTTTATAGTCCTTCCACTTCAAAGGTGCTTTCCAACTCGTTTCCCCAGTGTGATGTGGGCACAGTTGGGCTGGAATTGCTGGGAAAACTGGGGCTCACTGGGTTTTTTATAGTTCTGCCTCTGGTGAGGGCAGGAGTTTGGCTGTGGAGCCTCAGCGGGGTCTGCGTGAGGAAAATGCAGGAACGGGTGAGGGAAGGAGGGGATTCCAAAATCTCCTGAAAAAGGGAAGGGAAGAGAGAAAAAATACAGGGGTCACTCTGT
Organism: Vidua macroura; assembly: GCF_024509145.1. Taxonomy (NCBI): domain Eukaryota; kingdom Metazoa; phylum Chordata; class Aves; order Passeriformes; family Viduidae; genus Vidua; species Vidua macroura. The sequence continues at coordinate 40,015,007 of NC_071577.1, read as the reverse complement.
TCTCCATTTCAACATTGGCAGGGACAGGGGGCAGGGAGGCACTCGGGAATACTTTTATAAACAGGTTCAGCCACTCCTGGCGAGAGAATTGTTGTTGCACACCCAGCTCGTTGTTGCAGATTGATGGTTCTGCAACAAAATAAACTCCAATAAATGCAGAAACCACGGCGAACCAAAGGAGGCCTTGAAACCATCTCAAGAGAAAAGACATTTTCGAACCCGTCGCCCCACAGCATCCCCTGTCCCTGTGACATCCCCTGTGCCCGTGGCAGCAACTCCCGGGCTGTTCCTCAGCCCCAGAGCTGCAGTTACAAGTGAGGCAGTTGAAATGTCCTTTGTTCACAGTTTTGAGCTTTCCAAGCTCTGTTTCTCACCTATTTGAAGGAAAATTCTCTTTCTCCCTGATAACTGAACGGGATTATTCCCAGGCTGGGTAAATCAATATTGCCTGGCTGGGTTATTCCACAAACCAGATGTAAAGCCAGGAATCTCCTCCAGTGGCACATTTGCAAATACCTGAAGGAAAAATAATAAAAAAAAAACCCAACAGAATTAAATCTGCTAACCAAGGCTTTCACCTTTATGGAGGGCATTTTTCCACCAATTCCAACAGGATGGATATATTCCCAGAAATATTTCTCCCATCACTTGGATAGCAGTGGGTAGCAGCACATGAGGGGATTTTTCCCTCTCTTCCATGTGTTTATGTACTCTTTAATCTGCTGTTTGTTTTAGAAAATGGGTGAATATAACAATTTTTTTTGTTTTATTGAAACCACCTAAGAAAAATTATTTAATACACAAAGGAATTTCTAAATCTTGGTTTAATTTTTTTTTTTTTTTGTGTTCTGCATTACAATACGGAAAAGATCTGTCCTTCTGTCTGACTAATGTTAGTTTGATGATTATACCAATATTAACTGCTTTACTTGAGCAAGCAAAGAAAAAGTAAAATACCAGTCAGAGCAGCTGCTAATTCACCGAGTGTTGTACTCTGGTTATTAAAAATACCCAAAAGATGTACCTTGGTGGTTCAGGCTTTTGAATTAGAAGCAGAATATTAATTTAGGCCTGAAGCATGATTAAACATTGTAAGGCCCCTTAAGAATTTTCACCAAATTTTCTTGGATTTCTCTTTATTGGGTCTTCCTCGACTGTGTTTAGCCGTGTAATTGCTTTGCTCCTTTGTTGATAGGTTAAAGCACAATGTGATTTTCTCCATGTCATAATATTTAAGAGGACGGTTCAATGTTCCGCATGTCTGATGTGCAGCTGAGGCAGCGCAGGGGGAGCGGGCTCGGCCCTTTGGGGGCATTTTTCCCTTCTTCCCTGCTCTTTTCCCTTCTATTTATGACACTCTGCAGAAGCTGCTGGGCTGCAAAGCTACCTCTGCTGCCTGGGAACTTGGGAGGGGTTTTCTGGAGCAGAGAAACTCCCAGTCACAGATAAATAGAAGAAAAAAGCCAGCTCCTTCTCTGCTCTCCTGTTTTTAGAAGGAATTCAGAACATGACATTTCTCAAGTTTCTCAGGGAGAACCAGGAGTTAAAAAGCGATACTTGAAATTCATTACTCATATGCACCAAAATAATGGTGATCTGGGCATAAAGAAGATTAAAATGTGGAGCTGGATGTCAGGGTTGGAATAAATCAAAATAATCTGGGGTCTGATATTGGGCTTGGGATCTTCAGTGGAGCTGAAGCCAGACCTGGGCAAGACTAAAGGGTGACAAGACCCAGGCTTGCTGCTCTGGAGCTGGGTTTGGTAACCAGGTGGGAATTGTCCACGTGGGTGTTTCTGATTCCTGCTCTGGGCAGGAGCTGCAGGATCTGGGGTGTCCTGGGCTCAGGGAGACCTCGGTGTTGGGCTTGAGGAAGGAGCAATCCATGGGTTGGGACCTTCCCTTCTCCCCAGGAAGGCTCCCAAGGGACAGGGCCATCAGCAGAGCCCATGAGGTGACACCCAGGGAGGCTCCATTTCAGCTCCTGGCAGCGGCTGGGTGGTGCAGAAGGAGCAGGTTTGGGTGGTCCTCACCAGTGCCTCTGCCAGCCTGGCAGAGCAGCAGCTCTGGGCATTGTTTGTGGGATTTCAGGAAAGCTGGGATGAGTTTCCCAAGCCGAGGAGGGAGCTGACAGGGAAGGGAAGGGAAGGGAAGGGAAGGGAAGGGAAGGGAAGGGAAGGGAAGGGAAGGGAAGGGAAGGGAAGGGAAGGGAAGGGAAGGGAAGGGAAGGGAAGGGAAGGGAAGGGAAGGGAAGGGAAGGGAAGGGAAGGGAAGGGAAGGGAAGGGAAGGGAAGGGAAGGGAAGGGAAGGGAAGGGAAGGGAAGGGAAGGGAAGGGAAGGGAAGGGAAGGGAAGGGAAGGGAAGGGAAGGTGGTTAACTTTGGGCTGGGGGTGCTGTGCCAGAGCCCACGAGGAGGGGCAGGAGGAGGTTGGGCCAGGATTTCAGGGGCAGGTCCAGCAGCAATCCATAATCCTGTGTGGTGCTCTTGGAGAAAAGGCCCATCCTAGAAAGGTGTGGGGAGAGTTTTCATTTCCGTGAGATTTAAAACATGCAGATTCTCAGCGTTACAGAGGAGGACTCATTATCAATAACGAGGGGTATGTGTGGATCACTCTGGGAGCCAGGATGGGTTTGAAAGGCCCAAATATTTGGCTGAGGTTTGACAATTTATGTATAATTTATATAAAGCACTACCAAAACTCGAATCCAGCAGCAAAAATGTTGACAGGGTTTGGAGTGCATCGGATAGAGACATTCAGACTGGTTGATATGATTGCTGAAGCAGGCAATAATTATCTTTTACCTGCATTGATAGAAACCTTCCTCTCCTCAGATTTGAGAGAGCAACTGTTGGCTAAAAATCCTGGGATTTCCATTTCCCACAAAACAAAACAAAACAAAAAAACAAAACAAAAAAAAAAAAAAAAAAAAAAAAAAGAAAAAAAGAAAAAAAAAAAGAGAGAAATGCAATAAAAGGGACTGAACTGCATCCCACGGCTGAATGTGTCCCAAGGCTGTGCAACACCTTATAACAAACTAAAATACATTTTAGTGGAGCATGTCCCAGCAGGTTGATAAGAACAGTGATGCTGAGCTGAAAGAAATGCTGAATACTGAAATAAAGGTTCAGAGGGAAAATGACCTGGCAATTCATTAATAAAGGATGAATTGTGGCCACGACCAAATAAAAAACATCTGGAGGGACAGCTTAAGGAAAAGCCTGTATTTAAATCCCTGGGAGGAAGGGAGGAAGGCTCAAAGCACAAAATGTGCAAACCCTCAGTGAGAATTTCCATGACTTCTCTTGAAGAGCAGTGGCCAGGCGTGACTAGCCCTGTGGCCAGGTGTGACCAGTGATGTGCCAGGTGTGACCAGCAGACCCGGAGCATGGCAGAGGAAGGAACTGGGTGTCCCCCATGGTTGGTAGCCTGGACTGGAGTAACCCTGGTTCCCCACAATCCCCAAATTTGGGTTTCAGGAAGCAGAGGAGTTGGGCTCCGGTAATTACAGACAGTCAGTGAGGAAAATTGCTGCAGTGCAGACAACCCAGGCAACCCAAAAAATATGTCCTGGTCTAGTTAGCACAGCTCCACGGGTGCATTAATTAGTGGTGAAATGAGTGCAGGCGTCTGGGGCTCTGATTCAGCAGGGAAATTAAAATCCTTCAGCTCCCAAAGGCAGCAGCTGCTGGAGTTGGAGATCAGTGTCCTCTCCAGCTCGAGCTGCTCGTGATTCAAGCGTGGTTTGGTTGCAGTTAAGTCATGAAATACCAGGAATTCTCCTTGAAGTGCTCAGATTATCTCAGTTTGTTCTAATCAAACAAGCAATTGAATTTTTAACTTTACAAGGCAAACCAGGTTATTTGTTTAAAACCTAATCAGTTGCATTTTTCTGTTTAATGCGAGATATAATTATGTGATTCCAACCTGAACCAGATTAGCTCATCTCCCTGCATTTCCCTGTTTTCCTGTGGGCTCTGGAAGTGTGTTCCTGCAAGTGTGGCTCTTCACATTCAGGGAATGACAGAGCTCAGAAATACACTCACAGCATCTTTTCCCACAAAGAATCCACAGTCAGGAAACATAATCTGGAAAACTTTCAGAAGTTTTCCTTTTCCTTCCAGAAGAGTGTGTGGAAGTTTGGAGTTGTCAAGGTTTATCTGTTACTTGGACACTTCTGAAAATCAACATAAATTGTGCCCTGGGTTAGAGAATCCGTCCTCATGGCACATAGGCTTCACCTTCACCAGGGGCTTTTCCAATTTGATAATTTTTTTCTGGATTTTCCTTACATGAAGGAAACACTTTGCTCCTGTTGCAAATAAATCAATTTTAGAGCAAGGATGTTTTCAAAAAAACTGAGCTAAATTTAGTGAACAAAACAGAGAAATCAATGCTTTGGAGTTCTGGGTGTTGTTTGAATGCAGCATTTTAGCAGAAATTTAAAACCAAAGCATCCTTGCATTGCAATAAGTGCACATCCAGCTCTGCCCACAGCCCCTCTGTTGACTTTTCCTTTAGGGAGGTGATTCCTGCCCTGCTGGATGGAATCACTGTTAACCAGATCACCTCCACAGCAATTCCTGCTGGCTTTGGGAAGGATTCCTGCCTTATGGGCAGGATCCCTGCCTTCTCCCAGGTTATGGGCAGGATGGATTCCTGCCTTCTCCCGGGCTTTGGGCAGGATGGATCCCTGCCTTCTCCAGGGGATGGGCAGGATGGATCCCTGCCTTCTCCAGGGGATGGGCAGGATGGATTCCTGCCTTCTCCCAGGCTTTGGGCAGGATGGATCCCTGCCTTCTCCCAGGCTTTGGGCAGGATGGATCCCTGCCTTCTCCCGGGTTATGGGCAGGATGGATCCCTGCCTTCTCCCAGGCTTTGGGCAGGATGGATTCCTGCCTTCTCCCGGGCTTTGGGCAGGATGGATCCCTGCCTTCTCCAGGGGATGGGCAGGATGGATTCCTGCCTTCTCCAGGGGATGGGCAGGATGGATTCCTGCCTTCTCCAGGGGGTGGGCAGGATGGATTCCTGCCTTCTCCTGGGCTGCAGGCAGGGTCGTTGCCTTTGGAGCCGGCGCTGGATTTGCTTACCACTCCTGGAATGCGAGCTTTAATGAGGAATGTGGGAATAACAATGCCGCTCGCACTGAACCTCTCGCTGTCGGTGTCGCCTTTCCCTTTATGGGTTTTCCATGCGGGAACGGGGGTGAATCACGGGGGGCAGAGGAGAGCTGTGGGCAGAGCTGTTTCCAGGGGTTCTTTAGGGAATGCTCGGCTGGATTGGCCAGACGCGACTGAGGGAGCAGTGCGCGGCACCGGGGTGACGGTCCGGGCAGTTCTCAGCGGCGTGGGGGTGATTATCCCGGCACTTCCCGGCGCGGGAGGCGATGGATGGACGGTGACGGCTCTGCCACTTCGATTAGAGCCGCTCCCGGCTCGGCGCATCCCGAGCATCCCGCGCATCCCGCTCCCTGCCCGTGCCGGGAGCCGAGCGGAGCAGGCTCGGCAGGGGCACGGCCCTGGGCATGAGCCCTGCCGTGCCCGGTGCCAGGGAAAGGCCGGGATGCTCTCCCGGAGCCAGCGGTATCCCAGCGGGATTCTCCCGGGCATCCCAATGGGATGGAGCCCCCCAGAATGGGCGGAAATCTGTGGAAATTCAGCATTTCAGGTTATGAAATGTAGGGGGAGAAAACAACCCAACCAAGATTGAAGCAGGGTTTAGTGGTAGTGTTCTGTGTTTCCTGGCTCACACAACCCTGGTGATGCTGCCTTGGGATACTTCGGGATGATCCGAGTTCATGGATTGAACAAATAGCTGAAAGTGTACAGAACTCTAGGAAATCAGTCTTTTAAATTTGGTTTATTTTAAAGTGGGGAAAAAGTGGAGAACCGTGGCCTGTTGTACTCCCTGGACAAGAAAAGTAGCAACTAACTACTTTATTTTTGCCCACTGGTCTTTTTTATCCTTCTGCGTCACTTTTCAGACCCATGGGAAATCTGTGCCTGGGGGTGTGAGGAGCACACACAGGATCTGTGTTTAACGTGGGCTGATTTAATAATTCCCAGTGCTAGGAACCCTTGCCAGTATGGAAACAGGCTCCTCATGGGCTGCCTCTGCCAGCTAGCAGGAAAAAAAATCCCATTTCTGGAAAAATAACCCAAGATTCTCAGCTGCACCCAGGACTTTTTGGAGTCTCACGGGGAGAACTCCTCTGCCCATCTGCAGTTTAACTTCCCCAACGACACAGAAATCTGAGGCTTGTATTAAAAATATATCTGGATATTTCTGTGGCAAACTCCCATCACTCTGCTCTCTGCCAAGATACTGCAAAGGATGGAGTGAAAATGGTGTTGGAATAATTAGTGGATGGAGCCAGAGCAGTGAAAGAGCACAATAAAGCCAGAACAACCCCAAACCCCGTGAGCAGAAACCTGGGCTGGGCTCCCCTGGCTCCAGCACCCACTGGGGGGTCAGTGCCATTTCTGCCAGATAAAATGTGCTTAAACAGCTCCCTGTTAAACACATTTAGGGGCTCTGGGAAGTCCCGAGCCCGGGATTTGGGAAGGGAATGCTGCTTTTGTCTGGATGTGCACAGAGGTGTTTGTCATCCCTAAGGAGCACTGAGAGCATCTTGCTCCCAAAAAGAAACAGAATTCCAAGATTATCACTCAAATCGCAGCATAGATACACAACATGTAAAAAATAATATATATGTGTGTGTTTATATTATACATGTGTCTGCTTATATTATACATATATGTGTGTTATATTAGTGTATTTATACATCTATCACGTACATAATATCTATATATTTGTATATATCCATTAATAGGTATTAAATGCCGATCCCTGCACATCTCATAGGATAAGAAAGGTCTTTTTGGGCACTGAGTAAATATTTAAATATTTTTAAATGCTTTCCAAATTCATGTTTAAATACTCCATCATCATATTTGGAAGGAAAAATTAAACCAATTTAAAAGTTCTTCATCCTCCAAACATAGCCCTTTTGCCCTTTACATTCCCTTTTTTTTTAAAAAAAAACCCCTTATATAAATATAGTTCTAGAGCATCATGATAGGAATTCCCAGGGGGGATTTTTGTGGCACTCAGAGCAAATGTGGTTGACACTTGTTCTTTGTTACCCTTGGGCTACTGTTTTGATCCTCGACTGAATGGATTTATCCCTGTCAGCACAAGGAATTTCGCACTCTCGTCCTAAGTAAATTCTACAACCCTTTCTCGTGTGGAAATGCAGCACCAGAACGTTCAGGTGCTTCGTGTTGCAGGCAGCTTTGGGAATTTAATGAAGGAATTCCATAGGTGAGCCCTGGAATCCTGATCCCACTCTCACCATCGGGGGAAATGCGCTGCCGTTGACATCCCTGGTTTATTTTTCTCCCCTTCGTGTGGATGGGAGGCACACGGAACTCTAAACAGCCACGGGGAAATAATTGGTATGAAGCTGAAGGAGCTTAATTTTGATGAAGCAATTAGTGGCTGTTTCCTGATTGCTCTCAGAGCCGTGAAGAGGAGGTGAAGAAGATCGTGCCGCCTCTTTCAATTCCCAGCCCTTCCCCAGCTCCCCAGACCTTTTGCCCTCCTATTGGACACAGCCAAAGTTGCTTTGAATTTTTTCAGAAAGTGTCTTGTGACCATGGATTCTCCAGAAGGTTAAACATAAATTAGTCATAAAGCCAACAAAAGGGAGAGGAAAAGAGGAGGCTCAGCGATTCTCAGCCAAATTTCTCCCTTTTCAAACTGCTGGGGGATAACTGGAACCAAGAAAAGCTGTATACAAATTCCCTTTTCGAATAATAATAATAATAATAATAATAATAATAATAATAATCTCTTTGCTGCCATTTATAACCTCCAGCATTAATGTGCCACGAGCTCTGTAGTGCTGCAGATCTGAGCAGTGTTTAAGACAACAAAGTGCCGTTTGATAGTGGAGCCTTTCTGTGGAGCAGCTCCTCTTCCTGCCTTTGATGGGCGATGCTTTATTTAATCAATTATTCATCAAAGTTCGGGCATTCTTCTTATATATTTAGGGAAAAACTAAAAGATGCCTTTCCTGGCTTTCTTGTTTGAATAAAAGTTTAAATAGAATGTGGAAACAGTCGCTTTTGAAGGGAAAAATCCCACAGCTTGGAGAGCTCGCGGTGTCGAGCGCCTGAGCAGGATTTGCGTCTTTGGGAAGAGAGAGGAGGGAAAAAATAGACATTCCCAAATTCTGTCGCTCAGCCAAAGGCGCCGGGAGGGCTCTGCCAACCTGCCTGGCTGACACAAAGAGCAGGACCAGGGACCTGCCCCGGCTTTGCCTCGGCCAGGGCTGAGCCTGGAGGGGCAGCGGGGCCGGGCCAGGCGGGCTCCGGACACTCCGAGCGGGGCTGGGGAGCATCTTGAGCAGTTGGGAACATTTGGCAGCTTCACATGGAAAAAAATGACTGCTGGGGAAGCTGAGCGGCTGCTAATTAGCAGCACTGAACTGTGGGTAAGGACAGTGGATTTTAATGTGAGAGGAATTCTACAATAACCACCCCGGTGAAGGAAATAGCAGGAAATGCTCCCGAGCTGACCCTCGTGGCAATCTGAGCTGCACGTTGCAATAATCCTGTAAATTACTCGACTTTTTTATCCAGGAACTTGGAGTTAATTAGTAATTTAACATTCCTCCATGCTATTAAATGTCTTTCTTGCATTATATTATGTTGTTTCATGGTCTTACCTTAACACTAATGGGGTTTAGTTCTATTTTCTCCAAACAGTAACAGTAAAATAAAACCAAGCTGGAAAATTAATTAGTTCTCTTTTACCTTTGATTTACCTGTTAGGAACAATTAAGTGGCAGAGTAGAGGTTTGGAGTTGAGGTTCCCTGGAGATGAATGGATTCCTGGGAAATGCTGCTGGAGCGGGGCTGAGGATCAGGAGTGGGTGAAGGGCTGGGGGCTCTGGGAGGCAGCACCACAGGCTCGAGGTTGAGAGGGGCCAGGGCAGGAGGGGAGGCAGCCCCTCATCCCTGTGTCCCTTTATCCTTTTATCCTTGTGTCCCTGTATCTCCTCATCCCTGTGTCCCTCTATCCTTTTATCCCTGTGCTCCTCTATCCCTGTGTCCCTTTGTCCCTGTATCCCTATGTCCCTTTTATCCCTGTGTGCCCTCATCCCTGCATCCCCTCATCCCTATATTCTTACATCCCTGCATCCCCTCACCCCTGGATCCCTGGATCCCCTCATCCCTGGATCCCTGCATCCCTGGCTGCTGGGAGCAGCTCTGTTCTTCCAGTCTGGAATTGTGCACAGTTTATCCCTCCTGGTGCCATCCTTGCAGCTGCAGGAGCCCAGGGGCTCCTTAGGACTATCCAACACCTGAACTGGGATCTGAAGGAAAGTTTGGGATACAATTCCAGGGGGCATCAGGTGAAGGAGCCTCTCCTACTTTAATCCAGCACAAATTCAAACTTGGAGTGCATTTTTCTCTCCTTGTTTCCTCCACACTCAGTGGCTCAGCTGCAAGGTTCACTTCCTTGGAAAGCCAGCAGAGAGGTTGGGTTGATTAAGCCAGGTTTGGGATTTCGGTGATTAGGACAGGTTTTGGGTTTGGTTTGATTAAGCCATGTTTTGGATTTGTGTTGATTAAACCAGGTTTGGGATTTGGGTGATTAAGCCAGGTTTTGGATTTGTACTGACTGAGCCAGGTTGGGATTTGGGTGATTAAGCCAGGTTGGGATTTGGGTGATTAAGCCAGGTTTGGGATTTGGGTGATTAAGCCAGGTTTTCAGTGGCATTTTCTACCCCTCCAGTGGTAGGCAGAAGTGGGAGCTGAGGGGATTTCCACTCCCTGTGAGATGGGTTTCCATTCGCTATGGGATGGGTTTCCGTACCCCATGGGATGGATTTCCGTGCCCTATGGGATGGGTTTCAATTCCCTATGGGATGAGTTTCCATTCCCTATGGGATGGGTTTCAATTCCCTATGGGATGGGTTTCCATTCCCTATGGGATGGGTTTCAATGCCCTATGGGATGGGTTTCAATGCCCTATGGGATGGATTTCCATTCCCTAAGGGATGGGTTTCAATTCCCTATGGGATGGGTTTCCATTCCCTATGGGATGGGTTTCAATTCCCTATGGGATGGATTTCCATTCCATATGGGATGGATTTCCATTCCCTATGGGATGGGTTTCAATGCCCTATGGGATGGGTTTCAATTCCCTATGGGATGGATTTCCGTTCCCTATGGGATGGATTTCTGTTCCCTGTGGGATGGGCCCCACCCCAGAGCGCTTTGGCAGCCCTGGGAGCAAGGCAGGCCTGAGGAGCTGAAGGACTGAATCCCACACAAAACCCTCCCCAGGGCTGAATCCCACACAAAACCCTCCCCAGGGCTGAATCCCACACAAAACCCTCCCCAGGGCTGAATCCCACACAAAACCCTCCCCAGGGCTGAATCCCACACAAAACCCTTCCCAGGGCTGAATCCCACACAAAACCCTTCCCAGGGCTCTGTCTCCAGGGGCTTTGGCTCACAGCAGCGCCGCTCCCATTTCAAGCCCGTCCTTTGCCGCTGGACTGGAGCTGCCATAAAAAATTCATCGGGGCTTGAAGAGATTTGTGCGTCCGTGTCCTGCCCATTGTCAGACAAATTGAAGTGTGCAGGGAAGGCAGAGCCCAGCCTGGGATTTATTTACTCCTCGCCTTCCAATATTGAGAGGAGCCGCTCCGGCCCTTCAAAGGGGACGGTGACAATGCGGTGACACCGGGTCAGCGGCACCGCGGTACCTGCGAGGGGATTGTTCTGCTGCCAGAGAGGAAGTGACTGAAACCTCTTTTTCTCATCACTGTCTGCTCTGATTGATGGCTCGCTGGTCACACTCAACGTGCCCTTTTTAAATAATTCACGATGTCATCACAGCACCAGTTTATAACTGGCCTGTTATTTTTACCTTTGTTCACTCACTAACAGGAGATTCCATAAATTAACTACTCGGGGCTTTGGGAGCATTAGGACTGGGTGAAACGTTCCTTTTGCTTTCTCTTTTCTTATTCTAGTTTTTTTTTTTTTTTTTTTTTTAAGCTTTCAAAGCCTGCCTGCACACGGCAGCAAAGATTTTTCAAAAGCCACAGGCTCCAGGTGTGATAATTCATTAAAAACCAGCTTGGAAAATCAACAGATTCTTCTTGATGACATTAATTAAAATATAAGGAAATGCCCAAAATAAAGCAGCCACGTTCACCCCAGTTGGGATGAGTTCATCCCTCATACAGGGAGGGCTGGTTTGGACATCACAGATTCCTGCTGGAAGTTCAGGATGAGAACTGGGCATTAATTGATGCCGAGTGCTGTTCTCTGGCTGTGCTGGAAATAATCCAAATAAAGACAGCTCCAATTGGAGCCTTGAATTATTTTAGCAGCAGTTAATGGGTAAAATATTGAATAATGTACTTTGCAAATCAGATTCTATTTGTTTAACTCTGGAATTGGGGCTGGGTCGCTCAGATTAGGCACTGGCTGAGTATTTATCCTCTCTCTCTGGGCTGTGGAAATGTGGCTCCTAATTAATGGGTGCCAGGAATAATCCCTGGGATTCTTTTGCCAGGCTCTCTCGTTACAAGACTTGGGGCAGTTTTCACATTGTTTCAGTCATTTTTTATGAAACACCTGGGGGTAAGTGTCTGATTCATCCAGGAATGGTGCTTCCCTCCTTCCCTGCCCATTTGGGGTGTGTGTGCTCCCAGAGCCCCGTGCCTGTTCCAGGGGATATCCCTGGACAGGGACAGCAGATTCCTGAGCGGGGGGTTTCCAACACGAGAGGGATTTCACACATTTCATCGGCCCCTGCAGTTATTCCAGCAAAGTTTCTATACTGAAGTGGACTTTGGGAGGTCAGCTGTCAGGGAATATGGGATTGGGATGCTCATTTTCACCCCTTTTTGGGACAGGCAGGGAAGAGCCAAACCAGGAATTCGCCCCTCGGCTTTGTTCCCTGTGCCACTCTGGATTTGGGCTCTGGCCCTGGAGAAACTGCAGCAGCTCCTCGGGGCTGAGAGCTGGGATGTGCTCTGGGAATGGGGGGGATTTTCCTCACCAGAAATCACAGGCAGAAAACCCCTGGGGTGTGGAGCACCCCAAAGGATGCCCTGGGATGGGCAGGGCATGGAAGGGATGAACCCAAAAGTGCTCTGGAGAAAGCTGGGGCTCAAATACCCGGTGATGCCTGGGAGATCTTCTCACCTTTGATTTGCTCTTCAGATCTTGTCAGGATAATACAGCCAAGATATTTGGGGTTTTTATTGTTGTCGTTTTCAGTTCTTTTTTCCTGGGTTTGTTTTTGGTTTTGGGGTTTTTTGGTTGTTTTTTTCTTGCAGTTGGTGGTGGTTTTGTGGGTTTGGGTTTTTTTTTTGTTTGGTTGGTTGGTTTGTTTTTATTTTGTTGGTTTGGGTTCTTTTTTCCTGTGCTTTTTTTTGGTTGCTGGTTGTGGTTTTTTTTGCTTGCTTTGTTTTTATTTTGTTGCTGTTTTGAGTTCTTTCTTTCTGGGGCTTTTTCTTTTTTTTTTTTCTAGTTGATGATATTTTTGTGGGGTTTATTTTGCTTGGTTTGTTTTTATTGCTGTTGTTGTTTTGGCTTCTTTTTTTCTGGGTTTTTTTTGTTGGGTTTTTTGTTTTGTTTTGTTTTGTTTTTTGGGGTTTTTTTTGTGTGTTTGTTTGTTTGTTTTTTGTTATTGCAAATATTTTTATGGGGTTTTTTTGTTAGGTTTTGGTTTGTTCTGCTGGGTTTTTGTCTCTCTGAGATTTGGTCTCCAAGCCCTTCCCTGATACCTGCCGGGGACAGAGCTGATGCTCAGCCCCAGGACCCCATGGGGGTAATTAATAAGGAGTCAAGTTCTGAACTAACTGAGACAAATTGGAAAGCTGCGAGTTGGGAGATAAGAGCCGGGGGTGACACTTTATTTGTGCCGGGGTTATCAAATCAGAATAAGCACTTGGAGCAAAAAGCAGCATAAAAGGCACGAGGGAGGTACAAGAACCCCGCAGTAATTGGGTTTCCCCACACAAATGGGATCCATGTAGCAAAAGGGTTTCCCTTTGAAGCCGCTGCGCCGAGTTTGGGGTGCACGGTTTCCATTAGCCCCTGCTCAGCTCCAGCCCCTTGCCAGGCAGATAAATGCAGGAAACATCCCAACATTTGATATCCTAATCCCATTTGCTTCTCCTTCCAACAGCCCAGAGAGGCCAGAAATAAATCGCAAAATTGCGAGAGGGATAATACAGCACACAGTGCCTTTCATGAGAATATAAAAATGGGATTATTTGTTCTTCTTAATATATGGGGGTTTTTTTATTTTTCAGTATTTGGTTATTGATTTAAAAAAAAAAATTAAAATCCCAGTTTTATGCACCATAGGCTTAGGGAGTTATCTAGAAAAGAAAAACAGATTTTAGTCTTTAAAATTTTGAAATTTCTCTCTTGTATTCAGAGAGGAAGGAACGAAGGGATAAAAGCAAAATAGGGAAATAAAGAATCTGTAGGAAATATATAAAATACAAATAAAGGAGATAAAGAAAATATAAATTGATTTTCTGGGAGCATAAAAAAGAAAAGGTGGAGTATTGACTCTGTAACTCAGAACTGCACAACTGTTACTGGGTTTAAAATATTCCTGGGTTCTTGGACTCTATTTAATTTTATTTTATAATTTTATATGATATATATTCTATATATCACATAGAACATATGTTGTATGTATGATATATCTTGTATGTATTATATATCTCTCCCCTGTTGCTGAGGGGACCTTTAGTCCCCTTACCCCCCTTCCTGTGCTGCCTCAACCCAGAACCTTCTGGAATTTCCACTGAATCCCAGAATCTTTTAGGCTGGGAAATCCCTCCAAGCTCATGGAGTCCCAGCAGTGCCCACCCTGTCCCTACCCAGAGCCCTGAGTGCCACCTCCAGAATTCCTGGGACACCTCCAGGGATGGGCACTCCAAACCTCCCTGGGCACTTCCAATCCCTGAGCCCCCTTTCCATGGGGAAATTCCTGCTGCTGCCCACCCTGAGCTCCCCTGGGCCAGCCTGAGGCCGTTCCCTCTCCTCCTGTCCCTGTTCCCTGGAGCAGAGCCCGACCCCCCGGCTGTCCCCTCCTGGCAGGAGTTGTGGAGTGTTTGGGGTTGTGCTGTCTCCAGGTTTCCTTTAGCCCAGCAGTGAGGTGTTGGCTTTTGAGAGGGTTTTGTGGGGATTTGTAGGGTTTTGTAGGGGTTTTGTGAGGGTTTTGTAAGGTTCTGTAGGGTTTTGTAGGGTTCTGTAGGGTTTTGTAGGGGTTTTGTGGGGTTTTTGTAGATTTCTGCAGGATTTTGTAGGGTTTGCTCCCTCTCCCCCCGCTAAGGGGGGGATGTTCTCAATGTTCTCAAGAATCCAGAGCCATGGGGCAGGTCCCTGCTGGCTCCTGGTGAATCCAAGCTCTTCCACTGCTGCTCTTGTCCCGTTTGCAGCCCAGGTCGCCCTGGATGGGAGGGAGCTCTCCGTTTCCTGGGAGTACCCACCTGCCCAGGAATCCCCTCGCTTTCCTGGGGTTTCGTTGCCATCCCCCCATCAGTCTGCCTCAGCAAAACTCTTTCTGGGGCAGGCACAGCCTGGTGGCTTTTCCCAGGGAGGGGAGGTGGGGACAGGCCGTAGGTGCTGCTCCAGGGGGACACAGCCCAGGCCTGGCTGCAATCCCAAACTGCAGAGGGGGAGTCACTCCTGCCCTGGCTCCTGGGACACAGGGCTGGCTCCCACCAGGGCCAGGAGTTTATTTTTATATATATATAGGCATCATTTCATTTCATTTCATTTCATTTCATTTCATTTCATTCTCGTGGAAACAGGAAGGTGGAGATGGTGGATCAGGACAAGGGAACAAACAAACAAACAAACACCTTCCCTTTAAAGGGTTTTTTTCCCTTTCCAGCAGGATCTGCCCTTCCTCCCTGAGCAAACCCAGCTGCCAGAGGAGAAAGGCTCCAGGTGTGAGGGCAGGAGGAGGGGCTGTTCTCTCAAAGCTGGGCTGTGGCTCAGGTGCTTCTGCAAGAGAAGAAGTCCACGTCTGGCTATTCCACTCAGGGTATTCCAGGATCCCATAAAAACCTTTTCCCACCTTTTTTATCCATCCATTTCCTAGCAGGGACCAAGCAGCCAAGGACTCCCATCTTAGGCTGAGCTTTCCCCCCTCAGCAGGGAGATGAAGGTGAGGATGAGGAGCTCACACCTCGCCTCAGGCAGGGACAGCACCAGAGGGCCTGGGGGACACGGCCAGCGGGAGCTGGGGCTCTGCTGCCACTTCCACAAGGCCCTGCTCAGCCCCTGGGGGGGGGCAGCGCTGCAGATCCACCACGGATCCACTCTGGGCAGTGTGGGATGATTGGTTATTGATTTTAAAAAAATATTAAAATCCCAGTTTTATGCACCATAGGCTTAGGGAGTTATCTAGAAAAGAAAAACAGATTTTAGTCTTTAAAATTTCGAAATTTCTCTCTTGTATTCAGAGAGGAAGGAACGAAGGGATAAAAGCAAAAACCTCCCCATCCTCCTGCTCCGTGTGAACCTGTCCAGCATGCCCCAAGCAGGGATTTATCCGCGGCTAAACAAACACCTTCTCCTGAAAGGATTTCCAGTTTGCCCGGTGAAGCAGAGACCCTCCCCTACCCACAAACACCCGGACTGCCTCTGGAGCAGACAGGGGTGGAGAGGGATGGCCCTAACCCTTGTCAGCACCTCCCTGAGCAGCTGGAAAAGGCCATTTCCTGCTCCTTCTGGGCCTGTCCCACCTGCGGGAGCTTCTCCCAGCCCGGAGCAGGCAGCAGTGGTGGGGTGGGATGGCTCCGGGTGCCCGGGGACATCCTGGTGTCCCTGGACCTGGTGGCAGCAGGGACAAAACCCCCTCGTGCAGGAGGAACGCTCCCGGTGCAGAGGCTTGGTGTGGAAAATCGGGGCTGCAGCACCTGAATCGCCGTCTTTAGTTTATGAAAATTATAATTATTTTGATTTTAGTCCGCAGACAGCTTGAAATGTTGCAAAACTCTGCAGGTGCTCTCGGTTATAACAAAACCCCAGAACAGATGGTGCAAGGTACCAGGCCAGCTCAAGGGATTAAACGCAAGGCTTTTGAAATTTAAAATTAAAGCTGGGTGATCTTGGGAAAATGTACCTGCCAAACAAGCTCGCTGAAAAAAAAAAAAAAAAAAAAAAAAAGTTCTCCAAGTTCTCCATACAAGCTGATTTAAATTCAAATTAGGCAAAAATTGGGCACTTTAAAAGTGCTTAAGAGAGGATTAAAAATCTGCGAGCGGGAAGAAATGGGATGGATGCGACGCATTTGTTGCGGCAGTGGATTTTTGGTGGCCAAAATCTCCTTCCTTCTTCGTTTCCTCGGGAGTGCTTCAGTGGCGACTTTCCCTGGGCATTGTCCGCTGCTCCGGGGCGAGGGCAGCATCCCGAGCGGGGCGGGGTTGGTGGCAGGAGCCATCCCCCGGTGGCACCCCGGTGGCGCTGGCACCCAGCCGGGCAGGGACAGCGCCCCGCGCTCCGTGCCCGCCCGGCGGCAGCTGGGGACCGGCCTTTGCTCTGCTTTGGGGCTGTAAAATCCGTCCGTGAGCTCAGCCAGGGAAGGGTCGGGCTCGGGGACCATCGGGCAGGGATGGAGCAGCTCCAGATGTCCCCTTTGTCCCCGCGCTGTCCCCCCGCGCGGGGCCATTCCCGCTCCCCCTGGCACACGGGGCGTTGTTTTCCGCCTCGGTTTTTGGTTAAATCGCTCTTAATCGCCAGCCCGGTGGGGGCATTGAGGCTCACAATGGGCACAGAGCCCCCGGGGTGGAAAAGCCGCAATCTGGCCGGCTTTGATGGCCTTGTTGGCCGGAATTTGGGACTCCAGCGAACACTTCGCTGCAGCTCCTTTGAAAGCAGAAAGGGCTGGCAAAGCCCGCCGCTGCCCGGTGTTTGCTGGAGCCTTCGGTAATGTGCGAGGTAACCCATTAATCACAACTTTTATATTCATATGCAAAACGTGCCTGGAGGACAATTTAATCATTTATTACGAGCACTTGCTGTATTTACTTTCCCTTTCCCTCTCCCTTCGCTCTTATTAAGGGAGAGGGAAAAGGGATTGGGCCGGGACGGGCACCTGGAGCCTCCTGGAAAAGCGCGCAAAGTTTCAGCCGTGTCTCGATAGGGATTTGAAAGTCAGCGTGATTAAAGTAATTGAAAGATCCTCTCTTATTTTTCCTGCCCGTTCCTGTCTCGTCTTGTCACATTAAAGGTTTTTAAGGACTTTAATTAGGTGTGGTGGTTACGGAGCCGACAGAGAGCAGCCCTGTCCACGCCCAGCCCCTTGATGGGAGATGATCGCTCTGGCAGGTACAGGCTGGCAAGCTGAACCGATATAAATTAACTAGGAAAGGTTAAATTAGAGTAAAATGAGGATTGTAGACCAATCTAGGAAGCAAAGTCAGTTCTGAGGCGGTGCCTGTTCTGCCCGCCGTTCTCAGCCATGACTGCACGGAGAGCTCGGCATTGGGAAGCTTTTCCACGGGCATCAGCGTCAATTGTTTCCTTAAAATCAGTTCGGGTGTGGGAAGATGAGGCAGGGCGGGGAACTCTCAGTGGGCACGGTGCGAGGCTTGCACAAAACTCTCTTTTCTGAGCGGTGCAGGACGGTGGATCTCGGGGGGGGGGTGCAGAAAGTGAAGGCAGCAAACATTGGGAGGGCTCTGAGTGGGGCAGAGCAGAGGAAGCAAAGGGACCGAGGGGGATTCTGAGCAGCCACCTGGACCTTCAGCCTGTGCCTGTGTCACCGTGTCACCGTGTCACCGTGTCACTGTGTCACTGTGTCACCGTGTCACTGTGTCACTGTGTCACTGTCCTGTGCCCCTGTGTGCCATTGTCCTGTACCTGTGTCCCTGTGTGTCACCGTCCTGTGCTCATGGCCCAGTGTGTCACTGTCCTGTGTCTTTGTGTCACTGTCCTGTGTCCCTGTGTCACTGTCCTGTGCCCCTGTGTGTCACTGTCCTGTGTCCATGGCCCAGGGTGCTATTGTCCTGTGTCCTTGTGTCATTGTCCTGTACCTGTGTGTCACTGTCCTGTGTCTCTGTGTGTCACTGTTCCGTGTCCATGGCCCTGTGTGCTATTGTCCTGTGTCCTTGTGTCACTGTCCTGTACCTGTGTGTCACTGTTCCGTGTCCCCAGTGTGTCACTGTCCTGTGTCCCTGTGTCACAGTCCTGTGTCTCTGTGTGTCACTGTTCCGTGTCCCCAGTGTGTCACTGTCCTGTGTCCATGTGTCACTGTCCTGTGCCCCCATGTGTCACTGTCCCGTGTCCCTGTGTGTCACTGTCCTGTGTCTTTGTGTCACTGTCCTGTGCCCCTGTGTGTCACTGTCCTGTGTCCCCATGTGTCAGTGTCCCGTGTCCCCCTGTGTCACTGCCCCATGTCCCTGTGTCACTGTCCTGTGTCCCTGTGTGTCACTGTCCTGTGCCCCCATGTGTCACTGTCCTGTGTCCCTGTGTCACTGTCCTGTGTCCATGTGTGTCACTGTCCTGTGTCCCTGTGTGTCACTGTCCCGTGTCCCCACGTGTCACTGTCCCGTGTCCCCCTGTGTCACTGTCCTGTGTCCATGTGTGTCACTGTCCTGTGTCCCTGTGTGTCACTGTCCCGTGTCTCCACGTGTCACTGTCCTGTGTCTCTGTGTGTCACTGTCCTGTGCCCCTGTGTGTCACTGTCCCGTGTCTCCACGTGTCACTGTCCTGTGTCTCTGTGTGTCACTGTCCTGTGCCCCTGTGTGTCACTGTCCTGTGTCTTTGTGTCACTGTCCTGTGTCTCTGTGTGTCACTGTCCTGTGTCTTTGTGTCACTGTCCTGTGTCTCTGTGTGTCACTGTCCTGTGCCCCCATGTGTCACTGTCCTGTGTCCCCGTGTGTCACTGTCCCGTGTCCCTGTGTGTCACTGTCCTGTGCCCCTGTGTGTCACTGTCCTGTGTCCCTGTGTCACTGTCCTGTGTCCCCGTGTGTCACTGTCCTGTGCCCCAGTGTGTCACTGTCCTGTGCCCCTGTGTGTCACTGTCCTGTGTCCCTGTGTGTCACTGTCCCGTGTCCCCGTGTGTCACTGTCCTGTGTCCATGTGTGTCACTGTCCCGTGTCCCTGTGTCACTGTCCTGTGCCCCCATGTGTCACTGTCCCGTGTCCCCACGTGTCACTGTCCTGTGCCCCAGTGTGTCACTGTCCTGTGTCCCTGTGTGTCACTGTCCCATGCCCATGATCACAGCCCCAGGGGGTTCTCTGGGCCCGTGCCCCACCCTGCCACCCTTCCCTGCTGCCATTCCCAGGCACAGTGCTGGGAGTTTGTCCCGGAGCATCCCAGCTCCGAGGGACAGCCTTGGCTGGGGCTCACCCTCAACACCCTCTGGAGTCAGCACCACGGGTTGGGGATGAACCTTGGGGTGGTTTTCAGCGATCAGGACCAAAGAAAAGGCAGAAATCTTAATTTTAAAATGTGTTTGTTGGTTTTTATTATATTTAAATTATTCTACAGCACACAGCAAGACAGGGCCACCTCTGCATGGTCCTCGACCACTTTTTAAACTCTCCTGTAGGACTGCTGAACAATGCAAACAAACAGAGATGGATCCTATTCTTTATCTGAATTAAAAAAACAACACTCCTTGTTGTGTTTTATCAGGATGTCTATTTGGCTGGGTATTCAATTACAGGGTTCATTAAATCAAGATCGCTGTAGCCATATTTCATCTTTTCATTGCACTGCGACACTGAGGGGGGTTCCGTGCTTGGTGCAGGAGGCTGAGTTGTTGCTTGCAGTCCAGAAATGCCATTTGCCACCTCAAACTGGTGGAAATTTGCAGAATTCCCAAAATTAGAGCCTCACGTGTTGCCAGCACATCTGTAACCAGGATTGCTGGTTCCACACACCTTTTTACCCAGCCATAATAGCCAGGAAAAGTGGCTTTAATTTGTCTGACAGTCTTTAATCTCCCCCTTTGTCGGAGCGTTTGGTGTTGAAGTATTTTTTCAAGGACCTGGTGGTTGCTATAGATATTTTTCTCCGTAACAAGGATTACATTGCATTAATCCTACAAAAAGATACCGTAATTAATTTGAAAATTGCTCCGCAGTCGAGAAGTATTTAAAACCCTAATTAGGCCCAACCTTGTTTTCTCTCCCAGCTCGTGGGATGCAGGTTCTGAGGAGGGGAAGGTCCCCGTGCCGGGGTCCCCACCGGGAGCGGCGAGCGGCGCGGAGGGAAGCGGTTCTTTAAAGCTCGGGAGAAATGCAGCGCATTTATCAGCTCTGAGTGGATATCATTGTGTTTATAACAGAGTGGAGGCACCATGCAATTTTGCTCTTGAAATTGGTTTATATAGATGACTGGTTGCTGTGAAGTGTGTGTCAGAGTTGCATGCAGCCCTTATGAAGTAGTACAATTGTCATCGCTTCTTACATGGTTGTTGAGGAGAGCTGAGAGCCCGGCTCAGTCAGCTGTTGAATAGATAACCCAACACACTTAACGTGGCATACATTGTAAAGAATTACATGCCTGCTACAATGAGCTCTGGGCCTCTGCTCGAGATAATAATCCTGGTGGGTGTACCACGTGCGGCGGCTGTCTGATCGCTCGGATATGACTGACGAAACATAAAGAAAAATGTCAGGCGGCTGCGAGGAAAATGCTGCTGGAAGTTTGTTTAAGGTTCACGGCCACGGCTGCGCTCCCGCGTTAACCCCGGCAGCTCCGGCTGGGCTGGGCTGGGCTTTGTCAGCTGCGAGAAAGGCTCTGCCCGTCCCTCCCCGTCGTGGCGGCCTCGTGGAGCAAAGTCCCGGTGTCACCTCACATTTGCCGAGCGCTCGCGACTTCTTAAGTGCCGTGGCACAAGCGATTGAGGGGAAGGGAAGGGCAGCCCGCGAAATGGAGCTGGCAACGCGGAATGGGCCGCGGCAGCAGCAGCAATTAACAGCGCTGGCACACTCGTGAGAGAAGGGGAGAAGCAACCGGAGAGCAGCCGCGCCGGAGGGGCGCGGACGCCGCGCACGGGGACGCGTGGGAGACGCGCACGAGGCCTCGAGGCGCCGCGGGGTTGGGGGCTGAGTTCCCTGCATTTCCTGCAGCAGAACCTGCGCTCCGCTGGTTCACCTCACCCGGGACACCTTCCAGGCCTCTGCTGCTCCTGCAGGTTGGCATGGAGCATCCCTGGGCGTGGGACCGTGGAAAGGGCAGTGTCGCTGTCGAGCAGGACGGGAGCAGAGAACTCCAGATCAGAAGGCAAAGAAAATGAGCTCTGATTTATTTCAAATGTACCGCTCTATATATAGAGGACATCGAGAAGAGTAATTCCATTGGTCTTAGAGTAAAAACATCCCCCACCATTGGTGTGCAGTGAATGACACACAGTGGCAGAGCATATCTATAAACAGTGTGAATAACAAGAGAGATTAGAGAATTATTTACATTCTTTCCCAACTGTTTCCCAGGCTCTTGCCTGGTTACAAAACCTTTCTCTTTCTCTCTGACTGAGCTGAGAATATCCACAGGGCAGGGCTGAGGGGCTGGAAGGGCCCCCCGGGCATCTCCCTTTGGAGCTGTACGAGCCTGAGGGAGCCCATCTGGGCTGAGAGCTGGGAGGCTCTCCTGTGGAAAAGCACAGGAAGGGTTTGGATGGAAGGAGGGAGGTGGGGGAGACCCTGTAATTTGTAATTTCTGGTGTTGTTCCAGAATCTCCCATCCTGTGGGACGGCAGATGTCCTGCACACCCTTCCCATGCACATGGAGGGAAAGGCCAGGGCCAGCTGTTCCCTGCTGGATTATTTCTCTCCGCTTACATGCAAGCCTTTTACTTATATTTTTACTTAATTCCCAATTTATTTCCTCGAGGGAAGGTGCGAAGGGGTGGGATTACCCCTCAGTAACCTCTAGGGATGAAGCGTGTGGCTCAGGAAATGGGTTTGGACCTTTGGGGCTGCAGTCAGCAGCATCCCCAGAGCAGAGCAGGGCCAGGGGCCAGGAGTCAGAGATGGTGGGGTTCATTTCCCTCACCCTGAACCCATCCATAGCATTTGAGCAGCCTGGGCCAGGGAGGTGTCCCTGCCCATGGAAATGATGGAATGAGATGAGCTTTAAGGTCCCTTCCAACCCAAACCAGTCGGGAATTCCGTGATTGAGTTCCACAGCTTTTCCAACAACTTGTGCCTGGTGTTTCTCTCCCGCCCGGCCCATCCCAGCCACCCTGCAGTTGGGATATTTTCCTGTCACTGCAGCAAAATTTGGCTTCTTCTGGTTAGAAAAATTCAGAGCTCTCCTACAACCCCAAGTCTTTTCTAGATCTTTACTGTTGGGATGTAGCCAGTCTTAATTATGGCCATAATCTGGCCCTAATTCTTGCTGTTCTACTCCCTTCCCCCCATCCCACTTTTTTTTTTTTTCTTTTTTTTTTTTATAAAGTCTCCATTTTAAAAATCCTGTTTCAGGAGATGTAGCTGAAAATACCTTGTAGTGAAGCTGCCAATCCAGCATTTTTTGGTAAAAGCTGAAGTAATCTTAAATTGACCACTTATTTGGCACAGGAAAGGGCTCAAAGCTCATCCCAAGAGGTGAAAAAAATCTCAAGAAAAGAAAAATCCAAACGACCTCTTGGTTAAATACTAAATTCACAGAAAAACAGAGGCTGGGGAAATTATTAATGCTAAATAATAGAACTGTAGGAGCAGAATGGATCATTTTCCAGCTGAGGAATGGAATTCACACAGGTGCTGGAGCTTTCCTTCCCGTGCCGTGGATTCCCATCCCCTGAGCAGCCAGACTGGGGCTTTCTGGTTTGGGTGCTGGGAATGGCCCTCTGGGGACTCCCTCTGCCCTCTGAATCCCCAAGCTGGAATCAGTGCGAGGGTGCTGGGCTGGAAAATGCTCCTCGTGTCTTTTCCCTGGAAATCTCGCAGGAGCTCAGAGCTCTGCTGGAATTCCCTCTCTGCCCACAGCCATTCTGTGCATTTTGGTATAAAACCCCTTCCAGTGGGTCCCACTCAGACCCCAGGCTAAGGGTGCAGCAGGAATTGCAGCGATTTTTTTCAGTGTCCATCGCTGCCTTTTGCTTGTGGTGCTCAAATTCCCACTCCTGCTCTGCAGCCTGGCCCCAGCCTGGCTGGGAAAAACCGAGTTTTTTACCAAACCCACCAATTATTTGTTTATTTCTGAATATAGAACAGGGCTCAGTGTGGTTATTTAGGGCTTTTTTGCTTCCCTTCCACCAAACCCTCGATGATTTGGGTGGAGCTTGTTTTGGAGGTGGTCCCGTGAGCGAGGCTGGGAGGAACCTGAGATCCCATTCCAGGGGCACATCCCGGATTTTCTGCCGGTGCTGGGAAGGTTGTGGCACCCAGCCCCAGGTGTGAGCAGCTTTGCTCTGCAGGGAGCTCATGGGGGCTGTGGGATGTTCCCTCCTGTTTGGAGCACTCAGGGTGAAGCTGTTCAGGAGATTTGGGAAAATGATCAGATGAGGAATAGTCTCAGGCAGGAATGCACGGAATGCCTGCCTGTAGGTGTAGAACATTCACCTTTAGCAGAGCTGCCCCCTGTGCTCCCTTCAGAGGGGCCACGGGGCTCTCCTGCCCTGATTGTTACATTTGCATTCTCATGTTTATGACATATTGCTCAATTGCTTGAAATTTTAGGACGCAGAGCATTTCCAAAGCTGGGCCTGAGTGTCAGAAAATGGGATCCCACAGCAGGGCACAGGGTTCTTGGTCACTCATCTGAATTTTCATCTACTAATGGGTTCATGTTTAAATCTGACAAGCTGTGGGGTTCCAAGTACTTGATTCTAAGCTCCCTTAAATCTTCCTCCCCTTTCTGCCTGCAAATTCCCTTTCCAGAGTTTCTGTGCTGGTTTCCTCACTTTCCTGATCCCCCAAAGCAGAGCAGAAGTGTCTGGTGTCAGGGTTCTGGGTGCAGCCCTGCCCTGCACGGGGACACAGACATTTATTCCATCTTTCCCTTTTTCCCTCTGTCCCTTGTCCTGCTCACCCTCTCAGAGGGTGTTTCAAGCGTGGAAAGATGGAATTTCCGAGTCTCTGTCCCCACTCTGGGTGTGTGGGGAGCAGGGGGCTGTGGGGCTGCTCCGGGGAGATGAACCCTTTGTGCCTCCTCGATGGAGGAATTCAATCCCTGAAAGGCAAAACTGCCTGAACCCAGGCCCTGATCACCAAATCCCGGGATCACCGAGGCCAAAAAAGCCTCCAGGATCACTGGGTGCAAGCTGTGACTGATTCCCCCTTTGTCAGCCCTGAATGCCACATCCAGGGACTGCCAGGACACCTACAGGGCTGGAATTTTGTCTGGTCCAACACCTCAGGTGGGGAAACTGAGACCTCTGAAATCTGGGGAAATGCAGAGGTTTTGTTCTATTTTTGAAATTATTTTTTCAGCTTAAGTGGTTTGGGAACTAATTTTTTTTTTTTTCCAGGTAAAGTAGTTTTATTTTAATAACTGCAAGCAGCTCTGTTTGTGTCCTTCAGGCAGAAATCCCCACCGCGACCACGTTGCTGTGCTAATGGAAATAAAAGGTGAGAGAACTAAAAATAAAAATAAAAATACTTCAGGTGTCTACACTTGAATTCAATTAATGCCTCCATCTTAGTCTATCAAGCACTTGACAGAGCCACAATAAGAGGAAATACAGATGTAAGTGCCCAAACAAAGTGGCCAGCAGACAGAAATCACCCCCTCCTCATGCAAACGCTCAGAGAACCCAACGATCACTTTTATTTTCTCCATTTACTGGAGCTCCTTCCCCCTTCAGTCGTATCAGGTAGGCCCCTAATTGTGGCAAGCACATTTCTCTGTCTCTCAGGATTCTTTATTGGGGTGCACAGAGAGAAATGTGCTTGGCACACCTAAAGCCAAAGGCGCCGGGTGGAGCTCCCTGTGCTGCCGGGCCAGGAGAGGCTGGAGCCCATCGTGGTGGGCAGGCGGAGCCCAGCGCTCTCCTCCGGGCCCTGCCTGCCACAGAGCCGGGATTTGCTCCCAGCAGCCAAAGGAAACCGCTGAATTATGGGGTTTTGTTGTTGTTTTTTAAAGTGTGAATCCCCGGGGATAAGTTAGAAAATGCTTCAGTGCTTTTTAAAATAGCATTTTGCTCGAGTGCTGGCTTGGCTGGCGCTGCAGAGAGGAGATTTTTTTAATTTATTTAATTATTTGTTTATTTATTTTAGGGTCCAAATATTTTATTTTGTTTTACTTTTATTTTTTATTATTTTATTTTTTATTTTATTTTACTTTATTTTAGTTTATTTTATTTCATTTCATTTCATTATTTTATTTCATTTTATTTTATTTTTTATTTCATTTTATTATTTTATTTTATTTCATTTCATTTTATTTCATTTTATTATTTTTTTATTTTATTTTATTTTATTTTATTTTATTTTATTTTATTTTATTTTATTTTATTTTATTTTATTTTATTTCATTTTTATTTTATTATTTTATTATTTTATTTTATTTTATTTCATTTCATTTCATTTCATTTCATTTCATTTTATTATTTTATTTCATTATTTTATTTTATTTCATTTTATTATTTTATTTTATTTTATTTTAATTTATTTTATTTCATTTTATTATTTTATTTCATTTTATTTTATTTTATTTTATTTTATTTCATTTTATTTCATTTCATTTCATTTCATTTCATTTCATTTCATTTCATTTTATTATTTTATTTCATTATTTTATTTTATTTTATTTTATTTCATTTTATTTTATTTTATTTTAAATTTTGTTAGGACCCAGGGATGGATTCCTGCCCCTGCACTGCTTCCTCTGAGTGTTTCCACCATTAAAAGCACTTTGGTTCCCTCTGTTTTGCCCTCACAGGGCATTCCCTGTTAGACAGACCCCTCCCCACCCAGCCCTTGAAGAATGCTAAAATCGGTTCATTGTTTTCCTCTCTGATGTTCCTGCGGCTCCAGGGACCGGGAGAAGACCCCACAGCCAGGGCCCCTTTGTGCACATCAATCCCAGCTCTGGGTGGAAGGAATAAATCCCTCCCATCCCCCCGGCATGGGCACGGACACCTCCCCTGCCCCAGGGCTCGCCTGGCCTCGGGCACTCGGGCAGCCACAGCCTGGACATTCACCTCGAGATTACTGCAACAGCCAGGAAATGAGCTGTGGATATTCCCAGCTCAGTCAGAGAGAAAACCAGAAAGATTCCTGCCAGGCTAAGCCTGGGAAAAAGGCTTTACATTCCAAGAGGAATGTAAATAATCTATTTTCTTGTTTTCATTTCATATTGTTCATAGATCTGTTCTGCCACGCTGACCCGAGTCCAGCGTGCCAATCAGGTGAAATGGTTTTACTGTGAGACCAATGGAATGAATGTCCACGATGTTCTCTATAAAAGAGAGAAGTGCTTTTGAATAAACGCTCAGTTCACCTTCTAAAATCACAGAAGTCATTTCGCCCGTCCCTGGCTCGGGAGTGACCACAAATATTTTTGTCTCCAGATGGGAACTGTCAGGGGAGCTGGAGCTGCTGCTGCCCGACCTCGGCACATCCTGGAAGCAGCTCCGGAGTCGAGGCTCTGAGTGGCACTTCCAAGGAATTGTCACATTCCCGGGACACCCTGGGCTGAGCAGGGCAGGGACAGGGGCCGAGGGCTCAGGGTGGGCTCTGCCAGGCTCAGCTCTCCCCACCCAAAATCTCTGATCCTGCCCAGGGTGAGCACAAAGGGCTGAACTTCAACTCGGCGCTGATATCCAAGTCTGGATCTCTTCCCCTGGGCCCAGAGAAGCCCAAATCCTTATTTTAATTCCCAAATCTCGAGATTTCCACGAATTAGTCCAACAAAATGCCCCCGGCTTGTTTACTGGGATAACTCCAAAAATATTTTTTGCTAGGAAAACTTCATTTTGGCGGGAAATGGCGCTTTCATTGCACAGAAAAAGGCATCCTAGGGGGTGATAAAAATACCTCTGAGGATATTGTGTGCAGTGAAAAAAAAACATCGGTTTTCCTTTCCTGAAAGGCCAAATCTGAGCACAAAAGGGCCCAGGGTCCCCGGGCAGCCCTGCCGGGGGTGGCTGCATTCAGGGACGGGGTCAGGGTCACCCCTGGACGTCTGTGGAGCATCATTCCATGGCACCCACAGGCTCAGAGGGTTTCCCCCCTCCACCCCATTTAGAGACACAATATTTGTGAGGAAAACGTGGATTTCTCCTCCGAAACCTCAGTCCCAGTTTGAGTTTCCAGGAAGTAAATCAGTGTTTGCAGCTGGCAGGGAAAACGCCCGAATGTCAGCGGGAAGTTTCGTACCTGCTGCTCACAATTCTGATTTTCAGGGGGTCATTTTGCAGCGGGATCCTTTCTCCTGGAAAGACCAGGTAGGTTGAAATAGTTCTTTCCCATGGAAAAAAAAAAAACACAATTAAATCCTTTTTAGCTTGGGATATTTTCCCACCTTATTCCTCACTCCTGCGTCATTAATTTAAATATGTCCTGTAATCTAAGACTGTAAAAAAGAAATTGCACAAACATTTTGAAAATCTTTATGCACCTGTGCCCACTGGTTACTAGGGAGGTGCTCAAATAATTTATCCCATTATCCTAAGGAGCTCCTGATGCACCCAAAGAGAATTTGCCAGGTGATCTGGTTAGACCCAGAACCGTGGGGCATTTTCCCAGCGATTCATCAGTGCATGGAGGGTGTGAAAAGCACGCTCAGTCTCTTGTGAAAATGTAACAAAATTGATAAAGGACAGTAGGAGACAAAGACCACAGAGCAAAGGTTGTGGGCTGGCTGTATCCTGGCACTCAGCTAAGGCCACACTTGTTCTTCTGCAAATCCTTTTTATCTACTACTTTTCTTATGTTAGCTTATTAGATATTTCTAAATAATTACGTACAGCAAACCTCTTTTCTACACTAGTTTATATATTCTAAGAACTGTTTACTATGGTTCTTCTTCGGTTTTACTTTTTTCGAGTGTGTGTATTCTTGGGTTGTGGCTTTAGTTTGTTTTTATTACTTCTAGTTTTTGGGTTTTGCTCTACACTGCCTGTTCACAGTGAGCACTGGTAGTTGGTATATTGGCAGCAGGTGCTTTTGTTAGATGTTTATTGGATGATATCTTATCTAAGTAGGTATTTTAACAGCAGTATATGAGTCATTTTACTACTATGTCTAAGCTTAATCAACAACAGAAATAAAAACTATATATTTATAACAAAGTTACTTTAACACTACACATGTTAAATGTTAATATGTTATATATAATAGTTAATATTTTTACTATTTTTAATATTTTAAATCTTAATATTAAATAAATATTAAATAGATTAAATAATAAATAATTGTATAAATAATATAAAATATAATATAGATTATAAAATATAAATAAAAATATAAAATATAAATATAAATATAAATAATATAAATAATATAGATAATATAAATTATATAAATTATATAAATTATATAAATATTAAATATAAATAGAACTTATATAATTTAATAAATATATTAAATATTAAATAATATTAAATAAATGTTTTAATATTTATTTTTAATATTTTTACTATTTTAATAGTTTTATATTCTAATATTAAATATTTTTAATATTGTTTATATTTTTATATTTTAATATTAAGTAAATATTTTAAATAATTTTTTTTTAACATTTTAATATTTTGATATTTGCAAAACTCCCACATTGTAAAATGCGTCTATAACGGGAGCAAACGGCGCGCTGGGCGGTGGGCGCGTTAATTAGCGGCTCCTTTCCAGGGCAGGGTGATGCCCGGCGGGCACAGCCGCTGCCCCGGCGCTGGGCATTCCTGCCCGGCTCCGATCGCTCCGCAGGGAGAGCGCCGGGAGCCGCCGAGCGCGGTTCCATTTAAAGTGTGTTTCTCACTAGGCTGCTCACAGCACTTAATTAAACTCCGCTGCCGTGGCAATGACAAATGCGGCGGGGCCGCCAGTTCCCTCCGTGCGCGGCGGCGGGGCCGGCCCGGGAGGGAGGGGAGGGGGAGCGGGGTCGTTTCGGGGGTTCCGGGCAGCTCCCGCTGCCCAGCGCCCGCGCGGATCCTCAGGAAAGGCTCCTCGGGGGTGGAACTCATCAGGCTGTGCGCTGGGATACTGCAGCACGTGGCCACGGGGAAACACTCCTGCTGCTCCTCGTCGGAGATGCTGCCCTTCATCCCTGGTCCTTCTCTTCATCCCTGGTCCTTCTCTTCATCCCTGGTCCTTCTCTTCATCCCTGGTCCTTCTCTTCACCCCTGGTCCTTCTCTTCATCCCAGATCCTTCTCTTCACCCCAGATCCTTCTCTTCATCCCTGGTCCTTCTCTTCATCCCAGGTCCCTCCCTTCACCCCAGGTCCCTTTCTTCATCCCTGGTCCTTTCTCTTCATCCCTGGTCCTTTCTCTTCATCCCTGGTCCCTCCCTTCACCCCAGGTCCTTCTCTTCATCCCTGGTCCTTCTCTTCATCCCTGGTCCTTTCTCTTCATCCCTGGTCCCTCCCTTCACCCCAGGTCCTTCTCTTCACCCCTGGTCCTTCTCTTCATCCCTGGTCCTTCTCTTCATCCCAGATCCTTCTCTTCATCCCTGGTCCTTCCCTTCATCCCTGGTCCTTCTCTTCATCCCTGGTCCTTCTCTTCATCCCTGGTCCTTCCCTTCACCCCAAATCCCTTTCTTCACCACAGGTCCCTTTCTTCACCCCAGATCCTTCTTTTCACCCCAGGTCCCTCCCTTCATCCCTGGTCCCTCCCTTCGCCCCAGATCCTTCTCTTCATCCCAGGTCCTTCTTTTCACCCCAGGTCCCTCCTTTCATCCCTAGGTCCCTTTCTTCATCCCAGATCCTTCTCTTCATCCCTGGTCCTTTCTCTTCACCCCTTGTCCTTCTCTTCCCCCTGTTGGATGAGGGGCACTGCCCGTCCCTGTGCTGGCACTGCTGGGGCACCTCCAGGGCTGGGGACAGCTCTGGGACAAGAGGGACCCTGAGGGGCTGGAGCAGGGCCAGGGAGGGGAACGGAGCTGGGAAGGGGCTGGGGAATTCCTGAGGGAGCTGGGAAGGGGCTGGAGAATTCCTGAGGGAGATGGGAAGGGCTGGAGAATTCCTGAGGGAGCGGGGAAGGAACTGCAGAATTCCTGAGGGAGCTGGGAAGGGGCTGGAGAATTCCTGAGGGAGCTGGGAAGGGGCTGGAGAATTCCTGAGGGAGCTGGGAAGGGGCTGGAGAATTCCTGAGGGAGCGGGGAAGGGACTGGAGAATTCCTGAGGGAGCTGGGAAGGGGCTGGGGAATTCCTGAGGGAGCTGGGAAGGGGCTCAGGCTGGAGCAAAGGAGGATGCAGAGGGATCTTTTCCCTCTCTGGAATTCCCTGCCAGGAGGGGACAGCTGGGGAGGATTTGGGATCATCCCAGGGAACAGGGACAGGAGGAGAGGGAACGGCCTCAGGCTGGCCCAGGGGAGCTCAGGGTGGGCAGCAGCAGGAATTTCCCCATGGAAAGGGGGCTCAGGGATTGGAAGTGCCCAGGGAGGTTTGGAGTGCCCATCCCTGGAGTGTCCCAGGAATTCTGGAGGTGGCACTCAGGGCTCTGGGTGGGCACAGGGTGGGCACAGCTGGGATTTGATGATCTTGGAATGCTTTTCCAGCCTCAGGGATTCTGCTGTGGGACGTCTCTTCCCAGAAATGCAGCCGGGTGCTCCCCAAGCCCAGAGGCTCTCCCTGGAGGAAGGTGACCACAGACAGAATCACGCCTTTGGACAGATTGTGCCATCCCCTACACGGACAGGTCTTTAAACAGACAACTTTCTTCCAAGTCAATAAAAAAAATAGATCTATTTTCTCACGTTTCTGCCACGAAATACCAGCCTGGGATGTGAGGAAACACTCTTGCCTGGGTATTTTTAGCTGCCAGACCTGTATTTTAGGCATACATGGACACAAAGGCCGATGCATGTTCAAGCACGGTGTCCTCTGGTTTAATTCCCTGTTCCCTGTCCACCTGTCCATGCAGCTCAGGCAGGGGAATGTAAATTGTCAGGAATGTGTGGTCTCGTTTAACACCTGCATTAATAAAAGAGGCAGTGAAAAGCTCTCTCTGATGGGAACAGGGGGGTTCCTCCTCTCTCTCCAATCCCCAACCAGGGTGGGCAAGCACACAGCTGGAGCAAGAGGATCTTTAAGGTTCCTCCCGACCCAAACCCTGGGATTCCATAAGGACACACATTTTGGGAAGCTGCCCCTCAATTTAAGCTTGTCCTGAAGCTGAAAGTTTCTGAGGCAAAAAAACAAACAAACAAAAAAACCCAAACAAATAAACAAACAAAAAAAACCCCACAAACAAACCCGAGTTTTTTTTGCCATGAAAAACTCTATTGGCAATAATAAATGAGAATTTTACAAAATGAGGCTTCAGTTTCCTCTGGGGTGGTCAGAGAAAAGGGATGTGGGTGCGGGGGAGGAGGCAGGAGGGAGGTGCCCCCGAAGCCCCGGGGCTGAGGCTGTGATTACAGGGCTGGGCAGAATTCCCGGCGGATTCCAGAGGCTCTCGGGCACTGCAGGGAGCGTTTCCTGGGGATGGGGTCAGCCCCTGCCCCCCGTGCTGGGGCACAGCTGGGAGGGCACTGGGGATGGCAGCCAGGGAAGCAGCACCCTGCTTAAAGCTTGTTTTGTTCTTTGCAGGGTATTTTTGATGAATTCTAATGCAAACCATTTTGTTAATTTAATTGATTTTTTTTTTTTTTCTTTTTAGTAGGGACTTGAATAAAACCTCACACGAGTCCCCAGGGACCAGTGCTTCTCTTTGATGTGGCCCTGCTCTCTCCCACCCTTTTTCATCCCTTTCTCCTCTCTCTTTTCTCTGCCAGGAGCTCTCCCCTCACCCTCTGGAGCCACCAAACTGCTTCCTGCGATTTCCCCCTTCTCCCCTCTCCAGCTGGGCTGATCCCAGAGCATTTCCCAGTCACAGGTGGGGGAGATTTCTGCATCTCCACCCTCCCAGGGATTACCTGGCCCTGGATTCCCTCTGGTGAGCTCTGATATTTTTGCCTCTCATCCCTCCCCACCCTTTTGGGTGCTTGGTGCTGGCTTTCCCAGGGCTTTCCCAGCAGCAGGAGCTGCTCCATCCCAGCCTCCCGGGGCTGCCAGGTGAGCACAGCCCCGGCTCCTCCGCTGCTTCCCGAGCCTGCTCCCAGGGAGAAGGTAAAAGTTCCTCTGCTGCATTTTCCTGGACGTAGAACCCGTTCAGCCAGGGCCTGGTCACCCTTCCAGAAGTGCCCCAGGGCAACCAGTCCCTGTTGGGACTGGGAAATGCTCTGGGAATCTGTTGGGATCTGTTGGGAATGGGAAATACGGCGGGGGGAAAATGGGGAAAACGGGCAAATATCCCTGCTGTACTGGCTGGGTGCTGGAGCCCTGGGGTTTCCGTGGCTTTGGTGCATTCCCAGCCCTGTCAGTGATTCCAGGGATTGTGGCTGCAGCTGGGAATGGCTCCTGCAGCACTCCTGAGGGGGCACAGCTGGCGTGCCCGTGTCGCTGTTCCTGGCCTGCAGGAATGGCTCTGCTGCAGTTCCAGGTGCCCAGGCCGGGGCTCCAGTGAGGGAAGGGCTCTGCCCCGCCGGGCTCTGGGCTTGGGGTGACCCCCAGGGCTTTCTGCAGCCCCCTGCAGTTCCAGGGAGCGTGGCCGGGCAGCATTCCTGTGGCAAACTCCTCCAGGAGAGCCCGGGAAACTCCTCTAGGAGAGCTCTGGAATCTCCAGGAGAGTCCAGGAAACTCCAGGAGAGTTCTGGAAATTCCTCCAGGAGAGTTCTGGAAACTCCTCCAGGAGAGCTCTGGAATCTCCAGGAGAGTCCAGGAAACTCCTCCAGGAGAGCCCAGGAAACTCCAGGAGAGCCCAGGGAACTGCTCCAGGAGAGCCCAGGAAACTCCAGGAGAGCCCAGGGAACTGCTCCAGGAGAGCTCTGGAATCCTCCTCCAGGAGAGCCCGGGAAATTCCTCCAGGAGAGCTCTGGGAACTCCTCCAGGAGAGCCTGGGAAACTCCTTCAGGAGAGCCCAGGAAAATCCTCCAGGAGAGCCCTGGAAACTCCAGGAGAGCCCTGGAAACTCCTCCAGGAGAACCCTGGGAACTCCTCCAGGGGAGCCCTGGGAACTCCTCCAGGGGAGCCCTGGGAACTCCTCCAGGAGAGCTCTGGGAACTCCTCCAGGAGAGCTCTGGAATCTCCAGGAGAGCCCTGGAAACTCCTCCAGGAGAACCCTGGGAACTCCTCCAGGGGAGCCCTGGGAACTCCTCCAGGAGAGTCCAGGAAACTCCTCCAGGAGAGCTCTGGAATCTCCAGGAGAGCTCTGGAAATTCCTCCAGGAGAGCTCTGGAATCTCCAGGACAGCCCAGGAAACTCCTCCAGGAGAGCCCAGGAATCTCCAGGAGAGCCCAGGGATCTCCAGGAGAGCTCTGGAATCCTCCTCCAGGACAGCCCAGGGATCTCCAGGAGAGCTCTGGAATCCTCCTCCAGGACAGCCCAGGGATCTCCAGGAGAGCTCTGGAATCCTCCTCCAGGACAGCCCAGGGATCTCCAGGAGAGCCCTGCGCTGCCCCTGGGCTGGACACGCCGTGTGCTCCCCTGAGCAGCTCCCGATGCTGGCTGGGACTGAGGTTAAAGCCACTTTTCCTCTCCTCTGCAGCCACAAAGGAGCCGTTCCGGACACGTGCCGTGACTGTCACCCCTGGTGTCACGGGCCCTGTGCCAGGGTGAGGTGGCAGTGCCGTGGGGCTGAGCCCGGGGGCGTGGGGTGCACAGCCCCGGGGCGGCCGTGCCCTCCTGCTGGTCGGGGAGGATGGCTTCCAGAGCATGGCTCTCAGATTTTAGGTGTCCTCAGAGGCCAGGAGAATCCTCCTGGCTGAGATCCCACCAGCAGCCCGGCCTAGCAAAGCCTGGCTCAGTGTAAGCTCAGGGGCCCTGCTCTTCTCTCCACTGCTAACAGCAAACCCTCTGCCCGTGGCTTTGTGACTGCAGCGGGGCTTGCCCTTTAGGATGGCTATCCCTGTCTTGTGTTTAGGAGGGGACTGTGCCCCACCCATGGCTCACAGCTGTGCTGAGAAGCCCAAAAAATCCGAGTATTTCCCTGCAGACAGCGGCTCTGGTGACACAGAGGCCGTGGTGGCTCCTGTCCCAGAGGCAGGAAAGATTTCTCTCCCAAAAAATCTCTTTCCCGGCTGCTAATGCTGTCGGTTCTTTATTCAGCATCCTTTGGATTGTCTTCCTTGTGCCAAGTGCCAGGCGATGGATTGTTGTTGTTGTGGGGTTGTTTGTCTTGGTTTGGGTTGTTTTTTTGTTGTTTTGGGGGTTCACAGAAACACAGAATGGTTTGGATTGTGCCAAGTGCCAGACGATGGATTGTTGTTGTTGTGGGGTTGTTTGTCTTGGTTTGGGTTGGTTTTTTTTTGTTGTTTTGGGGGTTCACAGAAACACAGAATGGTTTGGATTGGGAAGGACTTTGGAGAGCTTCTCGTTCCAAGCCCCTGCCCAGGGCAGGGACACCCTGGAGTGGGTTTGGAGTTTGGGTTGGGTTTTGACCCCCCTGACATGAAGGGGAGTTTCTGTGGCTGCTGTGGGCCCTGCGGAGGGCTGGGTGAGGCCGTAACAAGCATTTGGTGTCCTGGTGACCTCAGCTCTTTGTCCCACCTCTATTTCCTGGGCAGTTTCTGTGGAGCTTTGTGGCACGGGAATCTCTGAGCGCATTGCTGGATTCCCACCACGTGCCAGCCTTGCCATGGCCCTGCAGCTCCCGCTCCCTGCGGTGCCTCTGGTGCTGCTTCGGTGCCCAGGTCGGGCACAGCGTGGACATGAGCCACGGAAAACCTTCCCCTGCCTGGAAAATTCCACCCCCTCGGTTAAACTGGGGATTTAACAGCCACCCTTAACAGACTTTGCCTCCAAATCTCAGTGTTTGCTCTGACTCCTTGGCCACTTTTCTCCCCTTCTTTCATTTTCCCTCCTGCCTGTGCCTGGCTACAGTCTCGAGATGTTTGCCAAATATCCCCCAGTACAGCAAGAAATCCATGTTGAGAGATACCAAATTCCTGTTAGCTCTTAAGGTTGGGAGAGGTGTGTTAGGTAGCCCATCACATAAAGCTTGATCAAAATCCCTGAGTAAATGCCACGGGAACCCTCCAGGAATAGAGCCTTTAATCTTTAGATCGTCTGAGAGGAGCTGGTGACACGGCTGGGCTTATTGCACAGAGCTCATTTCAGGCACTCTGATATTGGGGAGAGCTCAGCTCCTTCTCCCCGTCCTCTTCCAAGAGGCAGAAACGAGTTCTTCCTCAGTTTTTTTTTTTTCTTTTTTTTCCTTTCCCAATGCTAAAATATGAAAAATTACAGGGAAATGCAGACAGTTGGAGAGTCTGAGCACTTCCACCTCCTCACCAGGGCTGGGACCAGTTCAGAGCATCCTTGGGACCACTTGGCTCAGGTGGTCCTAAGGAGGGAAACTGCAGCAGGCAAGAGTAGAGGTTTCAGTGTGTTCCTTTATTATCCAAATGCCTGATTCTGTTATTATAAATTACATTATGAAGGGAATAATAAAAGGAAATACTTGGGAAAAGTGATGTTGCTTTATTAAAAAAAAAAAATGGTACCTAATAGCTAATTCCCATGGCTAATTCCCATTAACTTGGGATTTTTTTTTTCCCCTCAGTATTTTTACCCAATAAGGAATAAATCTTGGCAAATATTTTTTTTTTTTTTCCTGTTTCCTGCAATAACGTTTCATCAGTGTAGAAAAATTGGTTTGTGGCCTGCTGTGGGCAGGGTGAGAGGGAATCACCTGAGCTGGCCAGGGGAGCTCAGGGTGGGCAGCAGCAGGAATTTCCCCATGGAAAGGGGGTCAGGGATTGGAAGTGCCCAGGGAGGTTTGGAGGTTTGGAATTCCTGGAGGTGGCACTCGGTGTGAATGGAAATCCCTGTGGGAATTGTAAAGTGAGATGGAAACACGGAATTGGGCAAATCCCAGGAGGGTTTCACCAGGAGCTGGCTTGGAACTGGAACCTCTGTGTGTGTTCCATCAGCAGGAATTTCCCCATGGAAAGGGGGCTCAGGGATTGGAAGTGCCCAGGGAGGTTTGGAGTGCCCATCCCTGGAGTGTCCCAGGAATTCTGGAGGTGGCACTGAGGGCTCTGGGTGGGCACAGGGTGGGCACAGCTGGGATTTGATGATCTTGGAATGATTTTACAGGCTCAGAGACCCTGGGATTCTGCTGTGGGACGTCTCTTCCCAGAAATGCAGCCGGGTGCTCCCCAAGCCCAGGGGCTGGGATGCAGGGACAGCTCCAGGAGTGTCCTGTGCCACCCGAGCTGCCCCAGCTGAGCCCTCCCGGGGCCCCCCTCCACCTCCAGCGCTGCCCACTCCCCTTTTGCCCTCCTGGATGCTGGCAAAGGCAGAGTTGTGCTGAGACGAGGCTCAGCCTGGGTTAATTAGTGCCTCTGCAGGGCTAATTAGGAGCTGAGCTCTGCGCTAACTCACCTGCATCGCTCGGGCAGGGGGGAGCTGCAATTCCTTCTCATGTTCCAGCTCCCATCCGAGCTCCTGCCCGGCTCCACCGCAAAATTCCCGGCGGTTCTTATCTCCACCGGCTCTTATCTCCTTAACCTGAAACTCCAATGTTTGCCGGGAGAGGATGGAATTCTGCCCCGGGGGAGGCAGGCAGGGCTGGGCAGCACCAATCTGCTCCCGGGAGATGCAGGAGGCACAGCAGGGGCTGAGGGCAGGGTTTGGCCAGGAACTGACCAACAGCTGATGGACACGAGTGACCCGTGGCCTCTTCCCTGGAGGATGGAGCGAGGGAATATCCCAGAGGGGCTCTGGGCTGCTTCAGTTCTGCTGTTGCTTGGAGGTTTGAATGCAGCAGGAGCTGCAAGGCAGTGCCTTGGCAGGGGCTGTACATGGAAAACAGCCCAGGAGCCACCCAGGCCTTCCTGGGGTCTGGCTGGGGGGCTCAGGGACCCCCACCCCGGGGAATTCCCCCTGTTCAGTTTTCCAAGCTGGACTATTTAACTGAGCGTTTGACTGAGCATGAAAACAGGGCTCACTCTTGCACAGTAAAACAATAATTCTTATGCAATCGCCTCTTAAAAAGATTATTCTCACTGTTTCGCAGCAAAATTACTTCAGTGTGAACTTTTTAAGGGTTATCATCCACTTCAAGAGCAAAAATACCCTAAATATTGCCTGTAATGCACCAAGCAAAGATGGACTCCTGTCCTTCAGCTGGTACCCGCGTTCAGAATAAGAGGAAATATGGAAATATCTCCATTTCACCCAACTTAAAACCATTTGATCCATAGTAATATAGCAGTGCTGGGGAAAATTTAAATAATAATAAACATGGCATGCTGAACAGCACTTTGGAAGGCGCTGCCAGTGCTCTCAGAACAGTTAATAAAGTAGTCACAAATGATTCTGCCCACTTTTGTCCCAAAGAGGATCATATTTAATGCTCCATTTAATTTGCTCAAATGTCAGGGAACATCAAAAGGGGAAATTTATTGTATTAGTCACTGAAAGAGATATAGTAGGAGCATCCTGCTATCTAAAGATGATTAATAAAAATAGCTATTGATTCTGCAAAGTCAATAAATCCAGCTGTTCCGAGGGTGGCATTAGTCAGTCCCAGCACTGCTGGAGTTTGTTTGGCTCTGCAGATGGATCCGCAGCCTCTGCTGCTCCCCCAGCCAGGCAGGAGAGGAGGAGCTGCCCTGGGCCGTCCCCACCAGCCCCTGCTGGAATCCTGGCTCCAAGGATTCCCTTGCTTTGAGCCAAGAGCAGAATTCCCGTGGTTGGGCACTCCTGGAGCTGCTGGGGCTCAGGTGGGAGAGGCTGGAGGAAGAGCCCAGGGAGGGGAGCTCAGAGCATTGCCAGGAGGTGAAACCATGGCCTGGCTTGGGTTGGAAAAGTCATCTCAGACCATCGAGCTCAAAGAGTTCCTTCAGCCACCACTGCCATGTGCCCAGTGCCACAAACACAGGGATTGCCACAAACACAGGGATGGGGGCTCCACCTGAGCACCTTTTCCTGGTGGAATTTCCCCAAAACCCACCCTGAGCTCCCCTGGGCCAGCCTGAGGCCGTTCCCTCTCCTCCTGTCCCTGTTCCCTGGGAGCAAAGCCCGACCCCCCCGGCTGTCCCCTCCTGGCAGGGAATTCCAGAGAGGGAAAAGATCCCTCTGCATCCTCCTTTGCTCCAGCCTGAGCCCCTTCCCAGCTCCCTCAGGAATTCTCCAGCCCCTTCCCAGCTCCCTCAGGAATTCTGCAGCCCCTTCCCAGCTCCCTCAGGAATTCTGCAGCCCCTTCCCAGCTCCCTCAGGAATTCTCCAGCCCCTTCCCAGCTCCGTTCCCTTCCCTGGCCCCGCTCCAGCCCCTCAGGGTCTCCCCTGCCATGAGGGGAAAATTAAAAAGTGGGAGAAAACATGAGGGGAAAAAAAAGTGTGGGAAGTTTGGGGAGGGCTCTGCTGCAGAGCTTTTCCCTCCTGGATCCTCCTTTGCTCCAGGCTGAGCCCCTTCCCAGCTCCCTCAGGAATTCTCCAGCCCTTCCCAGCTCCCTCAGGAATTCTCCAGCCCCTTTCCAGCTCCATTCCCTTCCCTGGACACTCTCCAGCCCCTCAGGGTCCCTCTGGTCCCAGGTTTCAGGTGTAGCCTCAAGGCTTGCTCAACATTTTAATGCTCCTCAGCCTCTCTCTCTGCCCGGCCTCTGCTGTAATTCCCATTTTTGGAGCAGTCCTTGCTGGTATTTAGAGAGAGCAGGATCTCATTCCCTCCCTCCCTCCTCATGTGCCGGAGCTTTGGGATAACATTTCCAGCCATTGAGTTCGTGGAGTTTTTCCCTCTCTGCATAACTTTTAGAGGAGCTTCAAAGAAAAACCCTGGCCATGTCTGGAAATCCACCGAGGGTCAGCCAGGTTCCCTGTCCCCATCTCCCACTGGCCTAAACCTCAAACTCTGCTTTAGCCTTCTGGAGAGCCCTAAAATAAACCAGTGTTTGGCTCAGGACATGGAAAGCACCGACTGATTTCAACATTTCCTTCTCTGTTTATTTTCGTCACCAGGCTAATTTTTCTTGGGCTGATGATGGGAAAAAATTAGGGATGCTAACTTTAGCTGACAAATCCTCCTGCAGCAATATCATCTCCACGTTTCCCTCCTGAGCCCTCGAGTTTCAGCTGCAGAAATGTCCATGGCAAACTTGCAGAGAGTGCAGGGCTTGGTGCTGACGATGGCGAGCACAGAGATCTTCCCATGAGGGGGCAGAGCTCCCTCTAATTTAAATATTAAAATTACTTGCTAATGAAATGCAGGGGAGGTTATAAAACAGGGCAGATTGTGGCAGCTTCGAACGTTCCAGGATGATGCTGCTGCTTCATTTCTGAGCTCTTGTGGTGCTGATCCCTGCTTTAATTAGCAGTAGGGAAGCAGGAGCCACTGGTGCCTCTTACAAATGGGCTGCATTCCCTGTCCCCTGGAGTACTGCACAGGAAAGGAGAGAGATTCCTCAAAAATCCCCTTGTGCTGCATGCAGGGACGTGGGAGGTGCCCTGAGCAGCCTGTGCCATCCAGGGCAAGGCTGAGCAGCCACTGAGCACTTCAGATGGGACCTTTCCTGGTGCTCATGGCACCGTCCCCTCATGGAACCCTTCCTGGTGTCCCCGTGCCCTCGCTGGGTCTGCAGGGAGCACCTCTGGGATTTGGGAGCTGCCCCAAACCCCCTCACCGCTCCAGAGCTCTGCTTGATGTCACCAGAACTTTTCCAGGTTGGGCACGCCCTGGCTGTACCTGCAGATTTGTGCTCAGCGAAACCTCCTCAAATGTCTTTGGGGAAATTTAACTTTAGTTCAGCATCTTCTGAATTTCCCTTCAAAGAACACCAGGGATCAGTGAAGCAGCACCCGGCCACGCTGCTGCCCCCAGTCACAGCCTCCTCCTCCTCCCCCTGCCTCCCTCAGGATTTTCCTTCCACAGATAAGGAACTCCCCGCTCTGAGGCTCCCACTGTGTCTCTGTAAAACAACTGAGGGCTGTTTGACAGCTCCAGAGCCTCTGGAATCTCACCCCGAAGTTTATGAGCTCTTTAAAATGTCCATGAAAGATTCACAAGTTGCCATGCTCATCATTTGATGTTGTAATTCAAGCACCTCTGTTCTCCTCCATTTTAGGCGGGGTTTTCTTTAAGCTTTTTTTCCTTTTCTTTTTTTTTTTTTTTTTTTTTTTTTTTTTCCTTCAGGGAAGTGTGCTGATAAAATCTTGCAGTGGTCGCCGGTTTCTCACTGCTGGTGTGAAGTTGTGCCAGGGCAGGGTCAGGTTGGATTTCAGGGCAAGGTTCTTCCCCCAGAGGTGCTGGCACTGCCCAGGCTCCCCAGGGAATGGGCACAGCCCCGAAGCTGCCAGAGCTCCAGGAGGGTTTGGACACCAGGGATGCCCAGGGTGGGATTTTGGGGTGTCTGTGCAGGGATCCACGATCCTGTGGGTGCTTCCAGCTCAGGACGTCGTGGTTCCAACCCTGCTTCCCCCCAGCAGTCTCACACCCCCTCTGAAGCCCCGATGTCCCCGAGCTCCGGCCGAGGATGGAGCTGGAGGAGCCTGTGTGCGCCAGGGAGGGGCAGAGGGGACGCTGAGGTGTCCCCCGGGCAGGGAGGATGGTGGAAATGCTGGCCCATTATGGCAGAGAGCAGATAATGTCCCTGCGGGGGCATTTGTCGCGGTGGGTGCCGAGCCGTGGCAGCGCTGAAGAGGCACCCAAGGAGCCCTAATCTGGGGGGGAATGGAGGCATTAGGGAACACGGCCCTCGGGAAAATGGCCTTATCTCACACCTTGCATATGGACCGCGCCTTCTGCAGGGCCCACGATAAGTAGGGCTCCTTGTTTCATTGCAAGGAGCAGCAAATAGTCACATAAAACCCACATAATTTGCTGGCTTGTAAGTTAAAGCCCCAGGCAGTCTTATCACTTCTTTTGTCATGTCCCTTACACTTCCAGGGCAATTCCCTGGCAAATTGCTCTACATTTTGCACCCTGACCCAGCCAAAGTGGAAGCCTGCAAAAAACTTACCACTCTTCATGCTGTTTTTTTCTTTTTTTTTTTTTTTTTTCCCTCCTTTCCTTTCTACATTTCATACTTTGTGAGCTGAACTATTTTTCCTCCCCACGAGCCGAGCGCGTCTGTGTATGGATGTGTCTGTGAGTGTGTCTGGAGCTGCACCCGGAGCACGTCCTCTCACCAGGGCTGTGTTAGCCGCGTTAGGAAGGGAAAACAGCGCTGCGTGCCCAACTTCAGGAGTGAGGATATTAATTATTGAGCAGGGAGATCTTCCCTAACGCTGATGTCCAGGCTGAGCCCGTATTTCTGTGCGAGCCCCCCGCAACAAAGGCGGCCGGGGGAGACTGTTACCTTTGCAACCTTTTTTTGTCATGTAAGCAGGCGGGGCAGGGCTGCTGGCAGCTCCATCCCGGGCCCGGCAGTGCCGCATTTCCGCGCTCGGTAAATGCCAGGGCGCTGCAGCCCCGCTGGAGTTAACGGCGCGGCACTTTTGTGTTCGGTAGCATGAATCATTAATCATGAGGCAGGCCATATTCTTGTACTGCTGCTGCTTTCATTACTTGGCCTAATTAAACAGTTCTCTGAACTGGAATCTCAGATTCCTCTGTTACAGATTATCATTAATTATGGTGAAAGTGCTCAGAGATGTTGGACTCAATTATATTCTGCTCAACTCTGGCACGGCGTGATTCATTGCACAGCCTGCGCTGCAGATGTACTCTGTTCTTATCTCGCACTCCCACTTTTGTAAATTGGGCTCTGCCAGCCAACAAACCGAGAGTTATGTGCCGCCTTTTCATTAAAAACATGTTGGAGAAGCACACACCAATTAAGGAGCCTGTATTTTATGCCCAACGAGGAGCGGGTTTGGGAGGAAGCGGCGAGCGAGCGGCGGCTCCGCTCCTCGCTCAGCCCTTGTGGCTGTTCCAGGCTCTTCTCTGCCATTTGGGTTCCTCTCCTCCACGTTCCCGAGGTGTGGCTCCTCCCAGGAGCAGCAGGCACGGTGCTGGCATCGCCCACGGTGCCCAGGCACGGCTGGGGGTGTTTGCAGAGCCCGCAGCGTTATCCATTGAAATGCTGGGAATGGCCCGGGCAGCCTGGATTTCTTCTTATGATTAATGCAAAGAGTGGCCGTGGCATCGAGCAGTGGTGTAACACTGTTAATATTAATTATTATTTTAATACCCAACCAGCCTCCGCACCTTGCAGCGGGCAGTTTCATAATTAAGGTACGAAGTAAACGCATGGCTTTGCGGGTTGGTGTTTCAAAATGTTTTATGTTCTAAATTGAGAGTAAATATGAAATGAGAACCAACTGGAATTAAACAATATTAGGATCTGAAATGCACTGATCCTGCAGAAAAAAAGAGAAGTGGCGTTTTTTCCTCTTATACTTTTGGCATATTTAGAAGTCGGTGTTTCTACCTGTGAGCTCATGGACAGCTGTGAGGTGACGCTGTGGTCAATTAAACCCCCCTGAGTCGGGTGAAAATAGATATTGGGG
Source organism: Vidua macroura (assembly GCF_024509145.1). Lineage (NCBI taxonomy): Eukaryota > Metazoa > Chordata > Aves > Passeriformes > Viduidae > Vidua > Vidua macroura. The sequence continues at coordinate 39,972,393 of NC_071577.1, read as the reverse complement.
TGAAATCGATGAGAAATGCCACAGCCACGTGTCGTCCCCGATGGAAAACCCCTGCTGAGCATCCTGGCATGGCTTGGGCACCGATGCCAGCTCTGCCCACAGCCGGGAGCGGGGCTGAGCGTCCCTGCCCTGCCCTGCACCCCGGCTCTCTCCGGAGCGCTCCGCCTCGGAGCTCAGCTGTTCCCAAAGTAAAAATAGATTGCCAACAAAATTGCTTCTCCCGCTCCTCCATTGTCAACAGGAGAGGATTTCCCCAGTGCGGGTTAACATGGCTCACATGAGAGAGCCGGGGCAGGGCCAGGCTGCGATCCGGCGCGGGCAGAATTGATATTCAGCAGCATCCCCGCGCCGAGCGCGAGCCGTGCTGGTGCTGAGATGATGATTAGCTAATTCACCTGCCCTAAGTGGATTTGTTTCTCCGTGTCAAAATACACCCTGGGTTTTATCTACAGGTAGATTGGAGCAGAGAGTCCTTGATTAAGTTATCAGGAGAGCGGTGTGGTTTGTACTCAGGCTTTGATTGCAGGGACAAAAGGCACCTCATACACAAATAATTGGTGTGGGACCGGGTGGGACTGGGAATCCCGCTGTGTCACCCAGAAATGGGGGCTCGGAGCCTGCCATGAGGGAAAATGGGTCGGGAAAGGGGCTCTGTGTCATCCTTCTCTCTTTGGGTTGGCTCGGACCCAAAGCAGCGTCAGCACCTGGCTGGGCTGAGCGTGCGCCACGTCCCCTTTCCCTTTCCACCGGGGCCGTCCCTCCCTCCACGTGAGCACCTTCCAGCCCAGGTGCTGCACGCCCAGGCCCACGTGGGGCTGGATCTCCAGACCCTGCAGGACATCCCCCTCTGTCCCTGCGGCGGCACAATCCCAGCAAAGCCCCAAAGTTGGCCGCCGGAGCTTTCGGGCGCCGCCGCGCGCGGAGCCTCATTTTTCCGCCGGAGTTGCAGGGTTTAATATATATGAAAATCAGGCGTGCTGTATCTTTGCATATGTGCCTTTTGTAATCTAATTTTGACAGATGGCGAGCTCCATAAATCTCGCTCCTCGCTAGAGAAACCCTTGGCTTGACTCGCGCTCTCCGCAAACTCGCTGCCGACTGCGTTTGCATTTCAGTTTTTAATATAGATGCGGATTTTTTTCCCCCCTGCTCTGCTTTTGTTTTGATTTTCAATGTATCTGCCAAGTATTTCCACCCCTGATTTCCACATACAAATTGCAACCGAGCTCTGGTTTCTCCTTCCTTTCTATTTTTTCAGCCCTATTCGGTGCATAATGCCAGGGACTTTGCTATTCTGCATGTTGCCTTATTAAAAATAAATATGCTGCCCTGTCCCTGTTTGCACCGTCTCCCATTACTGACAACAATCCCGACAAATTCTTACTATTTAAGGGTGGTGAAAAAACTCCACCAGGAAGCAGTTTCCTCTCCTGCCAGCTCCAGACAGGCTGCTCATTGAAAATGTAATACACTGCTGCCATGTCACAGGTCAGCTGGCAAATGGCAATCTGAATTTTAAAAGGAATATGAATAAAATTCTGTTTTATTTTGAAAATGAACTTTGTGCCCTCCATCATGAATCCAATATATGTCTTAATCTTCTATGCTCTTGAAGCCTGCGGCTCCTGGCTGAGTCCTTTGACTCCTGAACCTAATAAGGAAAATAGGTTGTTTTCCCATCCTCGCCTCATTTTGAGAGGGGCTGAAACAAACAGTGCCTATTCCAGCTGTAATTGGCAAAGCATAAAAACATGTGTGTTATATAATTTTGGGGGTTTACGGCCGAGCTCGGCGCGGCGGTGCTCGAGCTGGAGGTTTGATTAAGCCGTGCTGCCTTTGGAAATAACGCTGTCAACGCCGGGGCGCGGAACGCCGCCGGCCGCGCGCCGTGTTTACCTTGCTGCCCAGGGAGGAAAGGCCCGGGGCCCCTCCGGGTGGGACGTTCTGCCCTGAGCCTTCATTTCCAGCCCCATTCCGAGGGCTGGGTGTTCCCAGCGCGTCTGGGGCTGGGTAATTCCCAGCGGGAGGGACGGATCGCTGGCGGGTCGGTGACTCCGGTTTTGTCCTGCAGGATGCGGACGCGTGTCTGTATTTCTGTTGAGGATGTCTTCGTTGCTGAACCACCCCATCCCCAGGGTGCCACCCGGCCGTGCCGTGAGCCCCTCGTGTCCCTGCCCGTGCGCAGAGGTGCAGCCACTGGGTCAGCACAGGCCAGGGGCTCTCCGGTGCCTCCGCTCCCCATCCGTCTGTGTCCCGGCACAGCTCGGCTCCGGGGAATTCCTGCTGACCTTTGCCCAGGTGGGGCAGAGAAACACCAGGGTGGCTTTGCTCCCGGAGCCGCCTCATTGAGGCGCTGTGCTGTGGGGGCAGGACCCCACCTGGCAGCAAAACGGGAATTCTGGAAATAGGCGCCTTTTCTCTCTTACTAAACTGGGATGTGGGTTTGAGAGTTCACTCTGAATTTGGGGAATTTCCTCTCAAAGGTGGGAGAGAAATCACTCGGTGTGAGGGAAGGTTATCCATCTGTCAATCGTGGATCAATTGTCTATCCATGAACTGATGCACAATTGATAGGCAGCTGATGGTCTATCAGTAGTCTATCATCAATCTATCAATTATCTCTCATCGCTCTGTCAATTATCTCTCGTCAGCCTCTCAATTGCCTCTCATCTCTCTGAAGTATCTACCCCTGCCCATCTCTGTGGATGCACACACACAGAACCACTCGGCGCTTCCCAGCACCCCAAAAAGCCAAACCCACAACGTTTCCCGATTTTCCCACTCTCGGGCATCAGCACAGCTGGAATCCCAGCCCCGTGCTGGAGCGGGAGTGTTTGGGAGCAGGGTCCCGGCTCAGCAGGGCCAAGGAGCAGATGGATCCCCCAGGAGGAGTCATTCCAGGAAGGGAAGTGTTTCCTCGAGTGCTTTGTTGATCAGAGCATGAAATCCACCTTAATCCCTCATCCTGGGAGCCTCAGGGGGCTGTGGGGTGTTTGAGCTAGGGATGGGGATGGAAATGTTGGGATGAACCAGGATAAACAGCACCAGGGAGATTCCAGAGATCCCAGTGGATCCCACTTCGGTCAAAGACATTTAATTTATAAAAAAAAGTTTATGTGGACACTGAACACCCCAGAAGATTGGGAGAAACAAACTCTTTGAGAGGAGCAGGGAATGAACATGGGGACCACTGGAAATATAAATATATAATATATATGCCCTTATATATTATATATATATAAATATATTGAATTAAAAATCAGCTGCAATGCTGAATCCTGTATTGCCTGAAACCCTCCAGAAATACGAACAATTTTTTCCACATCTATCCCACTTCCAAGACATTTGGGTGTGAGCACTGTCAGGGAGGGCTGCTACCTTGGGGGAAAGGGAAATCCCTGCTCAGGTGAGGCAGAGAATAACAGTAATAGCAATAATAATAATAACAATAATAATAAATAATAAGTTTTGGCTGGTGGATGTTTCCAAACTGACGACTCCAAAGGGAATTCCCTGCGGGATGAGCTGGGACGTCCCAGTGCCGCGGGCAGGGCAGGACTGATGGCTGCAGAGTGCCCAGGGTGGTGTCCAACACGGGAAGCTCCGTGTCCCTGGCACGGGGAGCAAGGCGGGATCTGGGGGCTGGGGGTGTCCCTGGGCTGCCGAGCACAGCAATTATTTCATTACCCAGCCCTGTCTCATTTAGCCCCAGCTCCTGTTTGTGTTTGATTGCTGTACGGATAATGATGATGGGGAGAATTGCTGTGATGAGAAATTGCAATCAGCTAAATAGCAGCAGAGCTTCCCCCAGGGACGGGGACGCGTGGAATCCCACCCCGGATTGTTTGGGGCTTCTCCCTCTTTGTCTGGGTGAGCCTGGTGGGAAAGAGGAGCCGGAGGCAGGATGGGTGAAGGAGCTGAATGAGGGAAGCCAACAGGCAGAGCAAGTGGTTCCGAGTTATTTGGATTTTATGTCCTTGCCCTGTCTGTCACAGTGTCCCTGTGTGGGCACAGATTGTGGCAGCTCATCCAAACACTCACAGTCATGGAATCCTGGAATGGATTGGGCTGGATGGGACCTGAAATCCCATCCCACCCCTGCCACGGCAGGGACACCTCCCACTGTCCCAGGCTGCTCCAGCCCCAGTGTCCAGCCTGGCCTTGGGCACTGCCAGGGATCCAGGGGCAGCCACAGCTGCTCTGGGCACCTGTGCCAGGGCCTGCCCACCCTGCCAGGGAACAATTCCTAATTCCCAATATCCCATCCAGCCCTGCCCTCTGGCACTGGGAAGCCAGGAACTTAGGCTGGGGGAGCTGCCTGGGAGCAGCTTTGAGGGAGAAACCCCAAAGCAGAGCCAGGGGTGAATCTTGGGCGTCCCCCTTTTTTCATGGCTTGTGGCATCTCCTCACGCAGGGGGCAGAGGGAACTCAGAGCAGGCAAAGGCTCTGAGCAGGACCCTGGGGGTCGAACCCTGGCAGCAGCCTCAGCCAGCTGAGGCAGTTCCCCACAGCAGGAGCAGCCCCAGTTGCAGCGGGAGCAGCTGCCAGGATGGGCAGGGTGTGCCCCAGGGGCTCGGGGGTGCTGGGGGGTCTGAAAGGGGCATCTGTGGGACGTGGAAGGAAAGAGCTCGCTGGGTCTGGGGAGCTGCAGCCGCCTTGGGAACTTCAGTGCTGGGTGCTGGCAGCCAGGTGGGAACAGCCCCACGCCATCCCTGGCACTGGGACTGGGATGGGACTGGGCTGGGACTGGGCTGGCACTGGGATGGAACTGGGCAGGCACTGGGATGGGACTGGGATGTCACTGGCAATCACTGGTCTGTCACTGGTCTGTCACTGGCTGGCACTGGCTGGCACTGGCTGTCACTGGCTGGCACTGGCTGGCACTGGTCTGTCACTGGCTGGCACTGGCTGTCACTGGCTGGCACTGGTCTGTCACTGGCTGGCACTGGCTGGCACTGGCTGGCACTGGTCTGTCACTGGCTGGCACTGGCTGTCACTGGCTGTCACTGGCTGGCACTGGTCTGTCACTGGCTGGCACTGGCTGGCACTGGCTGGCACTGGTCTGTCACTGGCTGGCACTGGCTGGCACTGGTCTGGCACTGGTCTGTCACTGTCTGTCACTGGCTGGCACTGGCTGTCACTGGCTGTCACTGGCTGGCACTGGTCTGTCACTGGCTGGCACTGGCTGGCACTGGCTGGCACTGGTCTGTCACTGGCTGGCACTGGCTGGCACTGGTCTGGCACTGGCTGTCACTGGCTGTCACTGCTCTGTCACTGGGCTGTCACTGGTCTGTCACTGCTCTGGCACTGGCTGGCACTGGTCTGTCACTGGCTGTCACTGGCTGGCACTGGGATGTCACTGGGATGTCACTGCTCTGGCACTGGCTGGCACTGGTCTGTAACTGGTCTGGCACTGGCTGGCACTGGGATGTCACTGCTCTGGCACTGGCTGTCACTGGCTGTCACTGCTCTGTCACTGCTCTGGCACTGGTCTGGCACTGGTCTGTCACTGTCTGTCACTGTCTGGCACTGGCTGTCACTGGTCTGTCACTGGCTGTCACTGTCTGGCACTGTCTGGCACTGGCTGTCACTGGTCTGTCACTGGCAGTCACTGCTCTGGCACTGGCTGGCACTGGTCTGTCACTGGTCTGTAACTGGGCTGTCACTGCTCTGTCACTGCTCTGGCACTGGCTGGCACTGGCAGTCACTGCTCTGGCACTGCTCTGGCACTGCTCTGGCACTGGCTGGCACTGCTCTGGCACTGGCTGGCACTGGCACTGCCCTGCTGCTGTCCCATGCCAGGCCCCGCAGGACCCCCAGCAGCCGCAGCGTGCTCCTCTGCAGGGGGATGGATGGGCTGCCAGGATCCTCCCCCAGCTCCAGCAGCAGGATTAGCAAATTGGAGCTTAATCCAAAGCCCTGTGCCCCCCTGGGATTCATTAGCTGCAGGTTTCGAATTATCTCCCAGGTTAAACAAAAGAATTGGGCCTTTCTGCATGTCTCGGGAAGGGAGGGATCCTCTGGAGACTCTAGATTATCTTGGTAATATTTTTTCCTCCCCTGTACATTCCTGTAGCTGAGAAATCTCTGAAAATAATTTCTGGAACACTTACCAGGCTTACAGAGACTGCCTGCCTTAAATAAGGATATTACACTTAATTAAGCATTGTGCCTGTGGGGCCGAGCGTGCAGGGTTCAGCTGAGAAGTCTCAGGTTATAGGGATTTATAGTTGAATGCGACGGCTTCAGCAACTTTTTGGATCCAGGCTGTTGGCTGGTGAGGAAATCTAAGATGTTTTGAGAGGAAAAATTACTGATCTGATGTGAAAAAAAAAATTATTGTATTGCTGTGTTGAAAGTGCTGTGAGCCACGGGGCTGTTTAGTCATGCTCAGATGAAGGTTGAAACGTTGCCTTTATCCTCGCCACAAAAAGAGGATTATTATTTTTAAAATGGTGATTTTTTTTTCGCCCCCCCCCTCCACAATTTCAAATTAGGTTTTGATTGTGCAGCAGCGCAAACAGAGCCCCTCTGCCGGAGCTATTTATCTTCTGAAAGAAAAAATAAAATAAAAAAAAAAATAAAAAAGGAGCAGGAAAGAAAAGAGAGAGAGGGAAAAAAAAAAAAAAAAAAAAAAAAAATCCCCCAAAGTTTGACTGACACTAATTTCCCGAACAAGATCCCCTGGAAACTGCAGTTTATGTGGTGAAATGATAACAGACAGGGTTTGTGATGTCCCCTCGGTGAGCTCCTGTCTGCTGTCAGCTGGCAGCATTTGAGCTGACGGAGGGAGATGCGCGGCGCTCAGATGCCAGCGCGGGGAACAGGAGCTGTCACCAGCAGTGTAATGTGCTGTGTATTATCACTCACACTGATCCGGGGGCCCGCGCACTGTCAGCTCCTGAGACTGTACAAGTCAACACAAATAAAACTGAGGAGGCAAATGATAATGTCTGAGATAGATCCAGGCTCATTCTCGCCATTGCTTTTTATTCAAACCTTAGAGATGACATGATGTGAAAAATGAGCCTGTGTCTAGTTCAGTGCCCATTAGTGTGTGAGCACATTATCTTCCACTTTTCACATTGAATCTCCCCGTACATCCCGTGGCAGCCGCAGCTCTGCAGCCCGGCAGCTTTGGGGGCTGCCAGCACCTCAGTGTGGGGCGAACGCTGCCCCTCCGAGGATGCCCGGGCTGCGAACACCTCACCCTTCCTCGCCGCAGGGAGCAGCGCCGGGCCGGCTCCTCCGCGTCCAGGCGGGATCCCCGCGTGGCTCTGGAGTGTCTTGGAGCGCCCTTTTCTGCTGTGGGACAGCCGGGGCTGGTTCCCTTCCCCTCACCCTCCTCATCAGCCCAGCCCTGCTGTCCCCTCCTCCCCAGGGGGAGCAGCGCTGGGCTGGCTCCTCTGCAGCCGGGCAGGAGCTCCCCAGGTGGGTCTGGAATCCCCCAGCACGCCTCCCCAGCGCTTGGGGGACCCACCCTGCTCTGGGATAACTGAGGGCTGCCTTCCCTCCCCTCCTGCTCCTCCATCCTCATCCCCCCCCCAACCCCAGCACAGAGCCCTGAGCCAGGACGGAGCCATCCCTGGGGACAAATCCATTCCTTCCCCTCCTCCCCCTGCTCGGGGGGCCAGGAGAGGTGCCCCTCAGCACCTGCCCGGCATCCAGGAGCTGCCAGGGCCCTTCCCGACCCCCAGAACCACTGGGAGGAGCCTCGGCTGGGCACAGGAATCACCTTCCCGAGGAGCTTCTAGCACAGTTGCTGACACCATCAGTACCCAAGTAAAATTCCTATTACTCTCCTGTATAACCTTTAATTACCCCCACCACCCCAAAAATATCCCTCAATTACCTCGCAGGCAGAATTATGCATATTTTTAAAGTTCTCCCAGGGATATAACACTAAACGTTGGGTTGTTATGGTTCAGTGGTTTAAATTACAGTGTACTTAATTAAAACAGCATAAAAAGCTGTCAGTATTCCATATAATTTGAGAGACTTTGATTAGTGATTTCTTTCTTTTACTGTTAGAGCGCACTCAGCCTGGCCATTAGGTTGTCATTTACCAGCACCTTGGTGCTGGAGCCATCATTTCATAGCACTGGGGGGAAAAAAAAAAGGTAAACAAATGACACTTCCCAGCAAAAGGAGTGACAAGCAGAGAGCAGCCACCCTGAAGGAGGAGGGGAAATGGGTTGGAAGGTGGGATTTGGGCTTGGAAGTGGGAAATCTGGGAATTAGCCCGGTTGGGGCTGTACTGCCAGGAGGAGAGAGCTGGGCGAAGGCAGCTGTGGGAGATGGAAGGAGGGGGTGTGAGGAAGAGCTGGGATTTCTCCTCCAGGAGCGACGGGGACGCTGTGCTGTGCTCCCTGGGCTGAGGAGGCAAAGCACCAGAACCCCTGGCACAGGGACTGCAGAAATCCCATCCCATCCCACCCCATCCCACTTCACCCCATGCCACTGATGCCATCCCAATCATCCCATCCCACTGATCCCATCCCACCCCATCCCACCTCACCCCATCCCACTGATCCCATCCCATCCCACCCCATCCCACCTCACCCCATCCCACTGATCCCATCCCATCCCACTGATCCCATCCCATCCCACCCCATCCCACCTCACCCCATCCCACTGATCCCATCCCACTGATCCCATCCCATCCCATCCCACCCATCCCACCTCACTCCATCCCACTGATCCCATCCCATCCCATCCCACCCCATCCCACCTCACCCCATGCCACTGATCCCATCCCAATCATCCCATCCCACTGATCCCATCCCATCCCACTGATCCCATCCCATCCCACCCCATCCCACTGATCCCATCCCACTGATCCCATCCCACCCATCCCACCTCACCCCATCCCACTGATCCCATCCCATCCCATCCCATCCCATCCCATCCCATCCCATCCCATCCCACCCCACTGTCCCAGGCTGCTCCAGCCTGGCCTTGGGCACTGTCAGGGCTCCAGGGGCAGCCCCAGCTGCTCTGGGAATTCCAGCCCAGCCAGGAATTCCCAATATCCCCATATCCCATCCATCCCTGCCCTCTTCCAGCTCAAAACCATTCCCCCTTGTCCCATCTCTCTCTGCCCATGTGAAAAGTCACTCCCCCTGTTTTTCATCAGCCCCATTTTTCATTTCTGTGGGTCCACACTGAAGGCTGCAGAGTCTGGGACAGCTCCACCATCCCTCCCTGGTGTTCTGTCCTTCCCAAACCCTCCCAACCCCACAAGTTTTGTTTCCAGAACCTCCTCCTGAGCTTTGGGAAGAAAAGCTGCTCCCCTCCGCAGCAGCGTCCCAGAAGGGTTTGGGGTTGAAGGGACCATAAGGATCACACAGTTCCAAGCCCCTGCTGTGGGCAGGGAACCTTGGAATTCCCTGGAGCAGCTGCAGCATCCCTTGGGAGTCAGGGCTGGCTGGGGGAGGCGTTGCACTGCCAGGTCACTGTGCTTAGGGAGCTTTTTGAACGTAATCCATGTTTATTTATAAACCAGTGATGTGACAGTGCTCACGCTGGGAACATCTATATTTTTTCATCAAGGCTTTTTATTATGGCCAAACACGAAATCATAACTGTGAACAGGAAAATCCTGTTTAGCCACGGGCTAAACATCTCAGCCACACTCAGAGCCGTGGTTCCCGCTTTGCATTATCGGCCTAAACAAATATTTTTTAAAATACACTCAGAGCAAAGCAGATGCTCGGGATTCACAATGGTTTTTTTCCAGCTCAGAGGCTTCTCACAGCTATTTGCTGGCTGGGAATGTGCAGATTCATTCAGGCTTGCTTGAAAAATTATCCTGTTTGTAAGTAATGACTTGCTGGTAATTGTTATCTCCTCGGAACTCAGGCACTTCAACCTGTGCTCATCCAGGGCACAGTAACAGGGGTTTATTTATCTCCTCTTTGGGGTTTTGCAAAAAATGTGCCACGTGAGGAAAATACAGCTCAGTGTGCCACAGTCAGAGCTGGGGCTGCACCTGCCCTGATTTAGGATAGGAGCAGGTGCCACCAGCTCCAGGGGGCACGAGGGCTTTGGGATTTGCTCCCTGCGTCTCCAGGTTTGTGTTCAGGGGGTTTGGCCAGCCTGGGGTGCTGATCCAGGACACTGCCAGCAATCCCTGAGGTGGTCAGGGGGGGATTAAAGCATAGGAGGAGTGGCTGAGGGAGCTGGGAAGGGGCTGGAGAATTCCTGAGGGAGCTGGGAAGGGGCTGGAGAATTCCTGAGGGAGCTGGGAAGGGACTGGAGAATTCCTGAGGGAGCTGGGAAGGGGCTGGGGAATTCCTGAGGGAGCTGGGAAGGGGCTCAGCCTGGAGCAAAGGAGGATGCAGAGGGATCTTTTCCCTCTCTGGAATTCCCTGCCAGGAGGGGACAGCTGGGGAGGATTTGGGATCATCCCAGGGAACAGGGACAGGAGGAGAGGGAACGGCCCCAGGCTGGCCCAGGGGAGCTCAGGGTGAGCAGCAGCAGGAATTTCCCCATGGAAAGGGGGCTCAGGGATTGGAAGTGCCCAGGGAGGTTTGGAGTGCCCATCCCTGGAGTGTCCCAGGAATTCTGGAGGTGGCACTCAGGGCTCTGGGCTGGGGACAAGGTGGGGATGGGACATGGCTCAGACTCCATGGGATTTTTCATTTTTCCAGCCTCAGGGATCCTGGGATTCTGTGTTCAGCCCCTCTGTGGGGCCAGCTCCCCTTCACCACCCCCGTGGCCACTGGTGCAGTCCCTGGGCTCCCCTCCCTGTGCTTCTCCCACTCTTCCCTGGTCACTTTTGCTGATGAATTTTTCCAAATCCCCTCCTTTCCCAATTATTTCCCACCTCCAGTCTCTTATTTTCCCTTCCTCTATTCCCAAGTCAAGCTGAACCAGGTCACTGAGGCTGAAGAAACATCAAGATCCCATTTCCTGCCTTAAGCCCCGTTCCCTTGGCCCCATGAGGGATCACACTGCCAAGGGACCCCCCTGGAAAAGTCCGGGGAGGTGGGAGGAGCAGGAATGCCGAAGGGGCCCAGCACGGTTTGCCAGAAATCCACTGCCAAAATCTTCAGGAGCAGATCACCTCTGTGAGGTTAAACCCTGCTTAAAACCCCGTTGGGCAGAGACCCCAAATCCCCGTGGAGCTGATGGATCTGGGGAAATGAGGCAGCTCCTGGGATCCTGGCTGTGTGTCCAGTGGCCCGGGGCTGCCACAGGCCGTGTTCCCTGTGGGATTCCATGGGAGGAGAGCTCGCCTGCTCTGAAAGCTTCAATTGCCAGGGCTGGAATTCCCAATTCCCAATGTCCCAGCCATCCCTGCCCTCTGGCAGTGGGAGCCATTCCCTGGCTCCTGTCCCTCCATCCCTTGTCCCCAGTCCCTCTGCAGCTCTCCTGGAGCCCCTTCAGGCCCTGCAAGGGGCTCTGAGCTCTGCCTGGAGCCTTCCCTTCTCCAGGGGAACATTCCCAGGGCTCTGAGCTCTGCCTGGAGCCTTCCCTTCTCCAGGGGAACATTCCCAGGGCTCTGAGCTCTGCCTGGAGCCTTCCCTTCTCCAGGGGAACATTCCCAGGGCTCTGAGCTCTGCCTGGAGCCTTCCCTTCTCCAGGGGAACATTCCCAGGGCTCTGAGCTCTGCCTGGAGCCTTCCCTTCTCCAGGTGAAGCCCCCTGTTCGTGCTGGCATCTCCTGGTGCTCTGCTCCCAGGCCTGGCAGATCCCTGGAACCTCCTCTCTGGGTTTGGTTTCAGCCCTGAGCTTTTCCCTCCTGTCCTGGAGCAGCCTGGATGTGCTGGAGCAGGAGCTCCACCTGCACAGGCTGCGGTTGCTTGGCGGAGGTTTGGATCTGGGAATGCTGGAAATGAAGCAGCTGTGGGGCAGTTGTGTCCAGCGGCCTTTCCTTCAACTCTCGGTGCTCCTCTCCCCATTTCATCCTTAATTCCCAGTCGTTCTTCCCGAGTTCCTTCTTGCCGAGGCTCACCCCCAGACTGGGGTGACCCCGGGAGGTGCTCAAGTCTCTCCTCCAGCCCGTGCCCTCAAAGAAAGACTCAGCAGTCTTCAGTCATGCGGTCTCAAGGCAGTTCCTTGCACGTTATCCCAAGGCACACAGACTCCCTGGCATTCTCCCTGACTCCTTCTCCCTCTGTGTCTGGCCCAAGGGCTGCTGCCATCTTTTATATCACACATTAAATGTTTATAGTTTTCCCCAATGCCTATCACCTATGTTGAACAGTGACTTTCTACTCCAAACCAATCTGGGAGTGCCAACATCACCAAGAACAGGAGGACAGGAAGGAGAAAGAAGGAGGACAGGGCACACCCAAATCCCTCCATCTCAGAACCTCTGACCCCATGCACAAAACTCAGACCCCTCTGTACAAGGCCTAAACCCCCCTGTACAGCACTCAAAAATCCTTCCTTTCACTTTGTGACTACTTCTACTGTAATATCTAAACTTTTGTGATTTCTTGTTCTCCCTGCAAGGTTGGTAAATTGTTCCATGGGTCAGAGTCAAAGCCACAGGGGTTTCTGGCTGCCTGCCAGGGTCTCAGAGGCTTCTGCCCTGGGCCTGGAACATCCAGGAGTGTCTGAGGGACATTCTGGGTTCTGACACCTTCGATCCAAAGAAAACGAGGAACACAAATTTTCATCTCCTCGCCACAATTACTCTGAAAGGGCCCAGCTCCTCCATCCCCGTGGGTTTCCTCTCTGTCCTTGCCCATGGGCCAGGCCTGGAATTCCCAGCGCCCCTGGAATTCCCAGTGCACCTGGAATTCCCAGTGCCCCTGGAATTCCCAGTACATCTGGAATTCCCAATACGCCTGGAATTCCCAGTGCACCTGGAATTCCCAGTGCCCCCTGGAATTCCCAGTACACATGGAATTCCCAGTGCGCCTGGAATTCCCAGTGCCCCTGGAATTCCCAGTGCTCCTGGAATTCCCAGTACACCTGAAATTCCCAGTGCCCTTGAAATTCCCGGTGCCCCTGGAATTCCCAGTGCACCTGGAATTCCCAGTATGCCTGGAATTCCCAGTACGCCTGAAATTCCCAGTGCCCCTGGAATTCCCAGTACACCTGGAACTCCCAGTGCCCCTGGAATTCCCAGTGCGCCTGGAATTCCCAGTACACCTGGAATTACCAGTACACCTGGAACTCCCAGTGCCCCTGGAATTCCCAGTGCACCTGGAATTCCCAGTATGCCTGGAATTCCCAGTACACCTGAAATTCCCAGTGCCCCTGGAATTCCCAGTGCACCTGGAATTCCCAGTGCACCTGAAATTCCCAGTGCCCCTGAAATTCCCAGTGCTCCTGGAACTCCCAGTGCCCCTGGAATTCCCAGTACTCCTGGAATTCCCAGTGCCCCTGAAATTCCCAGTGCACCTGGAATTCCCAGTGCCCCCTGGAATTCCCAGTACACATGGAATTCCCAGTGCTCCTGGAATTCCTAGTGCACCTGGAATTCCCAGTGCTCCTGGAATTCCCAGTATGCCTGGAATTCCCAGTGCCCCTGGAATTCCTAGTGCACCTGGAATTCCCAGTACTCCTGGAACTCCCAGTGCCCCTGGAATTCCCAATGTCCCTGGAATTCCCAGTGCACCTGGAATTCCCAGTACACATGGAATTCCCAGTGCACCTGGAATTCCCAGTGCCCCTGGAATTCCCAGTGCCCCTGGAATTCCCAATGTCCCTGGAATTACCAGTGCTCCTGGAACTCCCAGTATGCCTGGAATTCCCAGTGCCCCTGGAATTCCCAGTGCCCCTGGAATTCCCAGTGCTCCTGGAATTCCCAGTGCACCTGGAATCCCCAGTGCCCCTGGAATTCCCAGTGCCCCTGGAATTCCCAGTACACCTGGAATTCCCAGTGCCCCTGAAATTCCCAGTACACCTGGAATTTCCAGTGCTCCTGGAACTCCCAGTGCCCCTGGAATTCCCAGTATACCTGGAATTCCCAGTACACCTGGAATTCCCAGTGCTCCTGGAATTCCCAGCGCCCCTGAAATTCCCAGTGCTCCTGGAATTCCCAGTACACCTGGAATTCCCAGTGCTCCTGGAATTCCCAGCGCCCCTGAAATTCCCAGTGCTCCTGGAATTCCCAGTACACCTGGAATTCCCAGTGCCCCTGGAATTACCAGTGCTCCTGGAATTCCCAGCGCCCCTGAAATTCCCAGTGCTCCTGGAATTCCCAGAGCACCTGGAATTCCCAGTACACCTGGAATTCCCAGTGCCCCTGGAATTCCCAGAGCCCTTTGCAGCCCTCACTCTCCCCTGGCTGTCCCGGCTGGGCGCCACCTCTGGAATTCTCCTCCCCCCAGATCCCAGCAGCGCCAGGCAGGGCGAATTCCTCCACAGACTCCTTCTCCAGATTGCCAATTCCCTGCACAGATGGCTCTGCAGGAGCCCGTGTGGGAGAAGAGTGGCTTTTTAAGCCAATTAAACAGAAACCTTGTCCAAGAAGGCTTCTGGAAGTGCTGGAGCCTGTGAATTCCTGACGTCCTGGGCTCCGCGCTGCCAGGGCTGCTCCTCCGTAGCAGGAGAGGGAGGGATGGGCACAATTTCCTTGGTTTAAGGTCACCGCTGATTTGGAACATTTTTTTAATTTATTCTTTTATTTAAAGCAGAACTCCTGAAAGAGCTCCCAGCTCGGGAATATTGTGGAGCATTTTAGATATCCAGAGAGAAGCTTTGTGTCGTTTCTGTCCGTGAATTCTCCCTGACATGTTCCAGCCTGGTCCTCAGCATGAAAGGCAAGCCATGATTTGTGCAAGACAGATGAGAGGAAGGGAAAGAGAGAGTAAAAGGTGATAAATGACACCCAAAGGGGGAAATCCTGGGGTTTCTGCCCTTCTTTTTTCCCTTCTTCTCCTCCTTCTTCTCCCCTTCTTTTCCTCTTCTTTCCCCCACCTTTCCCCTGCCTTTTCTCTTCTTTTTCCCCTCCTTTCCCCTCTGTTTCCCCCTTCTCTCCCCTCTTTTTTCCGCCCTTCTTTCCTTTCCTGCCCTCCTCTCTCTTTCCCCTTTTCCCTGTTCTTTTCCCCCTTTCCCTCCTTCCCCTTTTCCTCCTTCCCCCCTCATTCCTTGCCCGGTGACCCCAGAGGTCCCTCCCGGCCTGATCCCGTGTTTTGGTTGCTGTTTGTCCCTTCCTCAGTGGAATTGCTCAGGATCAGGATGGAGAGGACACCCCGGGGCCAGCTGAGCCGGTCCTGGGGCTGGGAGTGGCGTTACAACAATTCCCAAAGTCCTTCAGCCCTTTCCCCCGGGATTTGGGGAGGGAATTGCCCGCGGAGGGGAGCTGGGGGCGGCAGGGCTGGGGACTGGTGCCCGTGGGCATTCCCTGTCCCGGGTTTTTCCACGCCGCACATTCCAGGAGCGAGGCGTTTACAGCGGCCAAGGGAAGGAGCCGGGTCCTGACAAACACAGCCTGGAGCCGCTCGGGAATCAGACAAACACTGCCGGGGAGGAGCGGAGTGAGACAAATATTGGATCAGGGCAAACACTGCCGCGGGTTCCAGCGGCAATCCCGGCGGCACAGCCGGGCTGGGAGCGTGTTGACAATGGGAGATGAGGCACGAGGGACAATCCTCCAGCCCTGGGCCGCTGTCCCTGTGGCACTGGGCTCGGGGACCGGGGCTGTTGGGATGTAGCATCCGAGGAAACAGGAGCACTGCTCCTAAATCCCC
Source organism: Vidua macroura (assembly GCF_024509145.1). Taxonomy (NCBI): domain Eukaryota; kingdom Metazoa; phylum Chordata; class Aves; order Passeriformes; family Viduidae; genus Vidua; species Vidua macroura. The sequence continues at coordinate 39,956,741 of NC_071577.1, read as the reverse complement.
GCATCCAGCAGGGGAGCTCCCGTTTTTGTCAGCACAGCCCAGGGGTGCTGGGATCTCTGGCTGTGTTGGGATTGGCAGTGGGAATTCATTGGAGGAGAGCTTATCCCAAACTGGGCCCCAAAGCTCTTCCCTGTCTGCCAGCAGGAGGGATGGGATGGGATGGGATGGGATGGGATGGGATGGGATGGGATGGGATGGGATCAGTGGGATGGGATGGGATCAGTGGGATGGGATCAGTGGGATGGGATGGGATGGGATCAGTGGGATGGGATGGGATCAGTGGGATGGGATGGGGATGGGGATGGGATGGGATGGGATCAGTGGGATGGGATCAGTGGGATGGGATCAGTGGGATGGGATGGGGATGAGGATGGGATGGGATGGGATGGGATGGGATGGGATGGGATGGGGTGGGATGGGATCAGTGGGATGGGATGGGGATGAGCATGGCATGGCATGGGGATCCATGGCATGGCGATCCATGGCATGGGGATCCATGGTATGGAGATCCATGGGATGGGGATCCATGGCATGGGGATCCATGGCATGGCATCAGTGGGATCACAGCCACACTCCATGGTAAATGGATGACAAGAAACAGGAAAATCCGTCTGGGGGAAGTGCCGAAGGAGTGCCAGTATACAGAGGTTGTGTCACTGTGCAGGTGACGCCGGAGGTGACAAAGCCCGGCCTTCCCCAGAGCTGACCTCGGACGTTCCCAAGGATCGTCCATCCAGAGATCTGAGCTTTCCCAGCACCCCCAGTGCAGCAGAGCTTGGCCCAGGTCAGGTCCTGGGGTCCCTAAAGGTCCCTTCCATCCCAAACCATCCCACGGCTCCCCGGGGTCGGCTTCCTGCCAGCCCCAACCCATGGAATTTTCTCGTGAGGGTGAGGATGGGAGAGCCTTGGAATGCTGCTGCTGAGGCTGGAGAAGGTTTCCCAGCTGCTTTGGAGTCTCTTCTCCAGAGATGTCCAAGGAGAAGGTTTCCCAGCTGCTTTGGAGTTTCCCTCTCCAGAGATGTCCAAGGAGAAGGTTTCCCAGCTGCTTTGGAGTCTCCTTCTCCAGAGATGTCCAAGGAGACGTTTCCCAGCTGCTTTGGAGTCTCCTTCTCCAGAGATGTCCAAGGAGAAGGTTTCCCAGCTGCTTTGGAGTCTCCTTCTCCAGAGATGTCCAAGGAGAAGGTTTCCCAGCTGCTTTGGAGTTTCCTTCTCCAGAGATGTCCAAGGAGACGTTTCCCAGCTGCTTTGGAGTCTCTTCTCCAGAGATGTCCAAGGAGAAGGTGTCCCAGCTGCTTTGGAGTTTCCTTCTCCAGAGATGTCCAAGGAGAAGGTTTCCCAGCTGCTTTGCAGTCTCTTCTCCAGAGATGTCCAAGGAGAAGGTTTCCCAGCTGCTTTGCAGTCTCTTCTCCAGAGATGTCCAAGGAGAAGGTTTCCCAGCTGCTTTGGAGTCTCCTTCTCCAGAGATGTCCATGATCTATCAGGGAAAAAAAAAATCCTAAATAATGGCTGAGATACCCTAAAAATGTGCTGAACGTTCAGGAGGGCTGCAGACGACTGAGCAGAGATTTTGAAATGCAGAAGAAATCCCTGAGGTCTGCAGGGCACACAGAGACTTCTCCATGACCCCGCACTTCCAACAGCAAATCCCTCTGTCCCAAACAAAAATGCAACAGGAAAACAGGCTGAAAAAAGAGGATTTGGGGGCACATTTTGAAAAATTCTGCCGCTCTGAGAAGGATTCAGAGCCAGCTGTGAGTCCCCAGAGCCATTTTTCACCGGGGGAAAATGCCAGTGCTCTTTGTGCAGGTGGAGTGTCCTGGAAGGGAAATCTATGGATCCATGGATATCCTCTGACCTTCCCCAGCGCTCTGGCACAAGCATAGAAATACCATTAAAAGTAGTCAAGTGAAAGACAAATTCCCAGGCAGTCCCATCAGCTCCCGGGATTTAAACGAGCCCGACACGTTGGCTGCCTCTCAGCTGCCCAAATTAGCCTAATAAGCTGCATCTCCCCATAAATCTCACTTCTCTTTAATTAGGACATCACTGGCAAGCTGGAGGCACGAAACTTCCAGTGCTGGGTTCTGTGGGAAGCAGAGCCAGGCTGGAAAACCTCCCTGGGAAGGTTTGGAATGCGTTTGGAATCGCTCTGACAAAGGTTTGAGCAACTCCAAAGTGGGAAACATCCGCAGGAGGGGCTGGGGGTGAAGGAGAAATCGCTGCTGGATTTATCAGACTGCAATCACCCCCCAGTATTCCTGAGGATAAACGGGCAGGAATTCTTTCCAACCAAAAAAAAAAAAGCAGCGTGGCAGAGAGTTGCCTTTGACTCGGGGGTTATTGACAGCTGTGATAAATTCCCAACATCCAGCAGGGAAAAATCCCAGCAGCACGGCTGGAAGTGGGGAGTGGGAAGTGCTGGGGACGTCTCCTTCCAGCTCGGGCTCATTATGCCACGGGCAGAATGTAAAACAGAGGCTGGGGAAATGTCTCATTAAGGATTTCCCGGCTCGTTCAGGGCTGGAATGATGAAAAATGCAGGAGAACCTCTGGCACACGGGGTGGGGGCGGCAGGAGCAGCACTTTGGCACAGGGGTGAATTCCCGGGACTGGGAGGGGGAAATGTTGGGTTTCACTGGGGATTTTACACCAGGAGGGCTGGATCTGGCTCAGGCACAGAATCCCAACATCCCTGAGGCTGGAAAAGCCCTCTGGGGATCATCAAATCCCAGCTGTGCCTGATGCCCACCTTGTCCCCAGCCCAGAGCCCTGAGTGCCACCTCCAGAATTCCTGGGACACCTCCAGGGATGGGCACTCCAAACCTCCCTGGGCAGCCCCTGCCAACGTTCACCAAGCCTTGGCCTCGTTTGGTCTCTGCAGCCTCTGAGTGCAGGGGGCAGGAGCAGGGCTGGGACTGCAGCAGGAACAGACAGGACTCCGTTTCTCCATGCAGAAAAGCCAATTCTTTATTCACAAAGCTCACATTTATTTGAAATATCAGAAGGCACCGTGTTAGAGCCAGCTGGCTAACAGCACCCGAGGTCACTGCTCTGGAATGGCCAGGCTGTACGTCTGTCAAATCTCCCTGCTTTTGGTTAGTTCCCATATTTTCTTCACTGATTCCCATGGGACAGATTTCCTGTTTATTACAGGTGCAAAAGGTTTTCCTGCCAGAGCAGTTTGTTGTGCTAACTGCTTTCATTCTTGTGATTTTTCACATGGGAAGCTCCAAGCTGACTGCTGGCTTAGCCAGGGCAGCAGGACCTAAACCATATTTTATAAAGTGGTTTTTTTTTTGTTTTTTTTTTTTTATGATATCTCTACCTGTATGCAACATGGGATAGCCACAAACTTCCCCTATCTGTTTATATTCCTTCTGGATCCATCCAAACACAAATTCCCCTGGAAGCTGGCAGTGTTTCTAGCTTCCAGAATAGCTGAATTATTTTGAAATACTTTCTGAAGTATTTTGAATGCTCAAAATATTCTGACGCTTGAAATATTTTTATTTGAAATATTTATTGCGCTTGAAATATTTTTGATGCTTGAAATATTTTTGATGCTTGAAATATTTTCTTCTTTGAAATATTTTGATGCTGAACCAAAAAATTTGATTGAAAATTTCCCTTCTTTCTTTCAGGGGGTTGAGTTCCGACAGTGATAATCCAGGTTGGAAATTTGATCCAATTTTTTATCCATCCACTGAGAAAATAAAGTGAAATCTGGAGATTTAGGAATGTCCTGGAGTGATAGGAATTGTCCCTGGATTTTTTTCAGCCCTGGAGGTGGAAGTACCTGATCCAGACCCCCTTGAGGCCATAGGAAATCTGATTTCCTGGCGAGACAGCAGGAATGAGTGATCTCCAGGGATGCTCAAAGCTGATATCCAGGTGTGGGGGTGAGGGATGCCCGGGCACCGCCTCCTCCAGCGGAGAGGGCGGCTGGAGAACGGATCCCAAACATCCCTGCTGGCCGGAGGCACCCGCAGCACCTTCGGGAATGACGTCTGGAGCCTTGGGAAGAGGGGAAGCGGCACAGAATTCCTGCCTCTTCCCCAATTCCCCACAAAACTACCCTGCAACACCACCTAGTGCTGCCGGGACGCGCGGCGGGGCGGGGATCCCGGCCCAAAACCCCGGCCCGGGGACGGCTCCGGGAATTCCGCCAGGCGTGGATGGATGGGAGCCGGCCAGCCGGGAGGTCAGGGCAGGGGAAGGGTCGGGATCTCCCCAGGCTGGGATTGTGTCCCTGGGGCAGCTGGGAAAAGCTGGGCTTGTGTTCCTTGTGGACCATGGGGAAAGCTGGGTTTGTGTCCCTGGGACATTTAGGGAAAGCTGGGTTTGTGTCCCTGGGACATTTAGGGAAAGCTGGGTTTGTGTCCCTGGGGCATTTAGGGGAAGCTGGGTTTGTGTCCCTGGGACATTTAGGGAAAGCTGGGTTTGTGTCCCTTGTGGCTTTTAGGGAAAGCTGGGTTTGTTCCTTGTGGCATTCAGGGAAAGCTGGGTTTGTGTCCCTTGTGGCTTTTAGGGAAAGCTGGGTTTGTGTCCCTGAGACATTTAGGGAAAGCTGGGTTTGTGTCCCTCGGGCTTTTAGGGAAAGCTGGGTTTGTGTCCCTTGTGGAACATGGGGAGAGCTGGGTTTGTGTCCCTGGGGCTTTTAGGGAAAGCTGGGTTTGTGTTCCTTGGGGCATTTAGGGAAAGCTGGGTTTGTGTCCCTGGGGCTTTTAGGGAAAGCTGGGTTTGTGTCCCTGGGGCATTCAGGGAAAGCTGGGTTTGTGTCCCTGGGACATTTAGGGAAAGCTGGGTTTGTGTCCCTTGTGGCTTTTAGGGAAAGCTGGGTTTGTGTTCCTTGTGGCACATGGGGAAAGCTGGGTTTGTGTCCCTGGGGCATTCAGGGAAAGCTGGGTTTGTGTCCCTGGGGCATTTAGGGAGAGCTGGGTTTGTGTCCCTGGAGCTTTTAGGGAAAGCTGGGTTTGTGTCCCTGGGGCATTCAGGGAAAGCTGGGCTTGTGTTCCTTGTGGCTTTTAGGGAGAGCTGGGTTTGTGTCCCTTGTGGAACATGGGGAAAGCTGGGTTTGTGTCCCTGGGGCATTCAGGGAAAGCTGGGTTTGTGTTCCTTGGGGCATTTAGGGAAAGCTGGGTTTGTGTCTCTGGGGCATTCAGGGAAAGCTGGGTTTGTGTCCCTTGTGGCTTTTAGGGAAAGCTGGGTTTGTGTTCCTTGGGGCATTTAGGGAAAGCTGGGTTTGTGTCCCTGGGACATTCAGGGAAAGCTGGGTTTGTGTCCTTGTGGCACATGGGGAAAGCTGGGTTTGTGTCCCTTGTGGCTTTTAGGGAAAGCCGGGTTTGTGTCCCTGGGGCATTCAGGGGAAGCTGGGTTTGTGTCCCTTGTGGCACATGGGGAAAGCTGGGTTTGTGTCCCTTGTGGAACATGGGGAAAGCTGGGTTTGTGTCCCTGGGACATTCAGGGAAAGCTGGGTTTGTGTCCCTGGGGCATTTAGGGAAAGCTGGGTTTGTGTTCCTGGGACATTTAGGGAGAGCTGGGAGAGCCGGGCCCCGGCTCCCGGAGGTCCCAAAATCCGTGTCCCAAAACCAGGGCCACTGCCAGGGGAAGGGGATTGATCCCTCCAGCCTCCTGCACCCAGCCCCGGGAGCAGCAGGAAAGCAGGAGCTGGGATGAGGAGAAAACACCTTTGCCTAATTAATATTGTTCTAATTGTACTGCAATGATCATTATTATTGATATTAATAATATTGATCTATACCATTGTATTTAATGTATATGAACTCCATTCATGTGTATTTAACTCCATTATAATGTATATAATATCTATATTATATATAAATAGAAAATGTATAAACAATTATTGGATAATTTTGTATGTTCATAATAACAGTAATAATAATAATTTATATATACTGTTATAGAGAATGTATATCATGTCTATATTATATATAAATATATAATGTATAAATTATTATGGGATAAATTTTTATGTTAATAATAATAACAGCAATGATAATAATTTATATATACACTTATAGAATATCTATATTATATATAAATATATAATGTGTAAATTATTGTTGGATAAATTTTTATGTTCATAATAATGACAGCAATAATAATAATTATGAGATATGGAAAGTTGACTCTGCTTTCAATGCCAAGATATTTTTAGGTGAGTTTTTTTTTTTCTGAAAATTTTTTTCAGGTAAGTTTAATTTTTAGGATAAGTTCATTTCTTTAGTTTTGCTTTTAGGCTAAGTTCATTTCCTTAGGCAAAGTTCCATTTTTTTCAGGTAAGTGCATTTTTAAGGATAAATTGTTTTACTAAGGAAAGTGCATTTTTTCAGGGTCAGGCTAATTTTGTGGGAAGGTTTTTTGCACCTCCTACTTCCAATTCCAATCCACAAAGGGATAAAAGGAAAAGGAAGAGGAAAAGGAATAAAAAATTGGCCCCAAAGATGGGGCTGAACAGAGAATCCCAGGATCCTTGAGGCTGGAAAAGCCCTCCCAGGTCCCAAAGTCCCAGCAGTGCCCACCCTGTGCCCACCCAGAGCCCTGAGTGCCACCTCCAGAATTCCTGGGACACCTCCAGGGATGGGCACTCCAAACCTCCCTGGGCACTTCCAATCCCTGAGCCCCCTTTCCATGGGGAAATTCCTGCTGCTGCCCACCCTGAGCTCCCCTGGGCCAGCCTGAGGCCGTTCCCTCTCCTCCTGTCCCTGTTCCCTGGGATGATCCCAAATCCTCCCCAGCTGTCCCCTCCTGGCAGGGAATTCCAGAGACTCCTGTCCTGCTGGGAGAGCCTGGCCAAACTGGGATGTGATCCCAGATTTGCTGATTTTTAGGATGAGGGCTGCCCACGTGAGGTGGTTTGGATGGCTGGAAAACCCTGGAAATGCCCCAGGAGCAGAAGTGCAGGAGGACAAGGAGGGTTCTCAGCCCCAAATGCTCGGCCCAGGCCGAGGGCACTGCAGAAAAGGCATCCAAATATTTCACCTACAAAGCTGGCATTTCTAGCTCAACATCTCTGGGACTTCACCGCTGGCCTGGCTGCTGTGCCAGGGCTGGAAATCGCTTTCCAGGAAGGGATTTCCCCAAAATGCACCCTGAGCTCCCCTGGGCCAGCCTGAGGCCGTTCCCTCTCCTCCTGTCCCTGTTCCCTGGGATGATCCCAAATCTCCCTGGCTGTCCCCTCCTGGCAGGAATTGTGCAGAGCCACAAGCCCCCCCCCCCTGAGCTCCCTTTTCTCCAGGAGCTCTCCCCTGTCCCTGTCCCTGTCCCTGTCCCCATCCCTGCAGGAAGGTCCTGCCCAGGCAGCTGCCGAGGCTTTGGGCTGCTGCAGTCGGGTTTGCTCTCCGAGCCTGGGCTGACAGCTCTGTCACGGGGAACAGACAGGAGCTGTGATTCGAGCTGAAGTCTCCTCTTTGGTCGCGGCAGGCTCCAAAGCAGATGCTGATAATCAAGATAATCAAATCAAGCTGCTGAGATGTGAGCCTTTGGGACGGGCAGGCACGTTGGGCTGTGTGAGCAGCCCTGGCATTTCCTGCGCTCACTCCAGGCTGCCTGGGCTCCACAACCTTTTCCACACAGATTATTTTGGGGCTGGGGAGAAATCGCTGTGAAGAGCGAGGCTGCTGCTTAGGAAGGGCCTGAGCCAGCCCTGAGCTGCTTTAATCTGCTCTGACGTGGCTCAGTGCAGGCACAGATTCCACTCAGCAGCTGCCTCACAACTGCTGCCTTCAAACGGTGGCCAAAGACACCCCGAGGGTGCTGGGGTGTCCCTGGGTGTCCTGGGGTGTCCCTGAGGTGTCCCTGGGTGTCCCTGGGGTGTCCCTGGGCTGTCCCTGGGTGTCCCTGGGGTGTCCCTGGGCTGTCCTTGGGTGTCCCTGGGGTGTCCCTGGGGTGTCCCTGGGTGTCCCTGGGGTGTCCTAGGCTGTCCCTGGGGTGTCCCTGGGGTGTCCCTGGGTGTCCCTGGGGTGTCCTAGGCTGTCCCTGGGGTGTCCCTGGGTGTCCTGGGGTGTTCCTGGGGTGTCCCTGGGTGTCCTGGGCTGTCCCTGGGCTGTCCCTGGGCTGTCCTGGGCTGTCCCTGGGGTGTCCCTGGGGTGTCCCTGGGTGTCCTGGGGTGTCCCTGGGCTGTCCCTGGGTGTCCTGGGGTGTCCCTGGGGTGTCCTGGGGTGTCCCTGGGCTGTCCCTGGGCTGTCCCTGGGGTGTCCTGGGGTGTCCCTGGGGTGTCCTGGGCTGTCCTGGGCTGTCCCTGGGGTGTCCCTGGGGTGTCCCTGGGGTGTCCCTGGGTGTCCTGGGGTGTCCCTGGGGTGTCCCTGGGGTGTCCCTGGTCTGTCCCTGGGTGTCCTGGGGTGTCCCTGGGGTGTCCCTGGGTGTCCTGGGGTGTCCCTGGGCTGTCCCTGGGTGTCCCTGGGTGTCCTGGGCTGTCCCTGGGGTGTCCCTGGGGTGTCCCTGGGTGTCCTGGGGTGTCCCTGGGGTGTCCCTGGTCTGTCCCTGGGTGTCCCTGGGGTGTCCCTGGGTGTCCTGGGGTGTCCCTGGGTGTCCTGGGCTGTCCCTGGGGTGTCCCTGGGGTGTCCCTGGGTGTCCTGGGGTGTCCCTGGGGTGTCCCTGGTCTGTCCCTGGGTGTCCCTGGGCTGTCCCTGGGCTGTCCCTGGGTGTCCCTGGGCTGTCCCTGGGCTGTCCTGGGCTGTCCCTGGGGTGTCCCTGGGTGTCCTGGGGTGTCCCTGTGCTGTCCCTGAGGTGTCCCTGGGGTGTCCCTGGGGTGTCCCTAGGTGTCCCTGGGGTGTCCTGGGGTGTCCCTGGGCTGTCCCTGGGGTGTCCTGGGCTGTCCCTGGGGTGTCCCTGGGTGTCCTGGGGTGTCCCTGGGGTGTCCCTGGGGTGTCCCTGGGTGTCCTGGGGTGTCCCTGGGCTGTCCCTGGTCTGTCCTGGGGTGTCCCTGGGGTGTCCTGGCCGGGGTGCTGCCACCAGACAGACTCTGTGCAATGAGCTGGCAACTTCTGGGAACAACTTCCACATTCCCAGGAGCTCAGCAATGTCCATCACACCTGTAGCTGGGAAAAAAACCCAACCAAAAATGCTGCTGCCACCCCTGGCAGTGTCCCAGGCCAGGCTGGACAGGGCTTGGGGCAGCCTGGGACAGTGGGAGATGTCCCAGCCCATGGCAGGGGTGGAATGGGATGGACTTTCGGCCTTGTAACCCAAACTGTTTTAGGATTCTGTGGTTCTTGTCCCTAAATTAAAAAAAAATTAAAAAAAAAAAAAAATTAAGGTGGGTTTAGGAGAGTCTGTACCAGATGAACTTTGTGGCTGGACCTTAAAACTTCCTGTACCTGTCAGGGATCTTCAGGAATGAGAGACCAAACCACAGCACTGAGGGTCTGCAGCTCCTCCTAGAAACCAAAAATTCCTGTACCTGTCAGGGATTCCCGGAATGGCAGAGGGAATCCCAGCCCTGAGGATCTGTCAGAGATTCTGGGAATGGCAGAGGGAATCCCAAATCCCACCATGAGGATCTGTCAGGGATTCTGGGAATAGGAAAGGAAATCCCAAATCCCAGCCTGAGGATCTGTCAGGGATTCTGGGAATGAGAAAGGAAATCCCAAATCCCAGCCTGAGGATCTGTCAGGGATTCTGGGAATGGCAGAGGGAATCCCAAATCCCAGCCTGAGGATCTGTCAGGGATTCTGGGCATGCAGAATCCCAAATCCGAGCCTGAGGATCTGTCAGGGATTCTGGGAATGAGAAAGGAAATCCCAAATCCCAGCCTGAGGATCTGTCAGGGATTCTGGGCATGCAGAATCCCAAATCCCAGCCTGAGGATCTGCAGCTGCCCAGGTGCTGCTGCTGCGTTCCCAGCCCAGCACAGCTGCTGCCCGGTCCCGGTGGAGCTGGCCCGGTCCCGGGTGGGGCTGGCCCGGTCCCGGTGGAGCTGGCCCGGTCCCGGGTGGGGCTGGCCCGGTCCGATTGGAGCTGGCCCGGTTCCGGTGGGGCTGGCCCGGTCCCGGTGGAGCTGGCCCGGTCCCGGTGGAGCTGGCCCGGTCCGATTGGAGCTGGCCCGGTCCCGGTGGAGCTGGCCCGGTCCCGGTGGGGCTGGCCCGGTCCCGGGTGGAGCTGGCCCGGTCCCGGTGGGGCTGGCCCGGTCCGATTGGAGCTGGCCCGGTCCCGGTGGGGCTGGCCCGGTCCGATTGGAGCTGGCCCGGTCCCGGTGGGGCTGGCCCGGTCCCGGTGGAGCTGGCCCGGTCCCGGTGGGGCTGGCCCGGTCCGATTGGAGCTGGCCCGGTCCCGGTGGGGCTGGCCCGGCCCGGGGGCACAGCCGGGGCGGTGCCGTGCCCGGGGCTGCCCGGAGCTCCGGGAATGCCGCCGAGGCGGATCCCGGCTCTCCAGGCACCGCTGCCCTGGCTGTGCCCGTGGGGTCAGGGGAGACCCGACCTTCCCCAGGTGAGCTTTGGGACATTCCCGGGCAGGGAATTCGCTGGGAGCCGCGTCCTTGGCGCTCAGTAACCCCTTCCTGAGCTCCCTAAAGCTGGCAAAGGGAATGGGAATGACTCCAGAGCTGGTGGCTGGACTCTGCTCTGGCTTTGGAAATACTCCTGGGCTCGGTGGCAGTTGTGTCTTGCTGTTATTTACTCTCCGAAGGGAAACTGCTCATCTGGATTTTCTTTTTAGTGGACTTTAGGGGAATTTGTCCCAAAAGCATGAAGTGAGGGCACACAGGAGGTTTGGACCTGGGCAGGGGCAGTGCTGTGCATCCCCGGAGCCCTGCTCGGGCCACAGAGTGTTGGAGTTGGATGATTTTTAATATTTATTGCTGCTTGAAATAAATTGCAGAGTAACCAAGTAATCAAAAAATCCCACATTTTTATTAAGGTAAAGAAATAGGAGTTTCATTGTGGGGAGAGGGTGTGCTGGGGGGTTTGGGTTTTTTTTTTTTTTTTTTTTGTGTTTTTTGTTTTGCTTTGTTGTTGTTTGTTTGTTTGAGTGTTTTGGGTTTTGAGGGTTTTTTATAATCTTTCCTTGAATTGTGGTTGGACTTGAAATGACAACCCCAAACCTTCCCTTCCAGCCCTTCAGCTGAGATGCTGAAGTCGAGCCACGGCTGTTGCTCTTGTCTTTGGCACTTCTGCAGTCACAGGCTCAGGTAAAACTAAAAACAGCCTCAGTGCCTTGAGATGAGCTGGCAGGAAAGGTTCATTTAAATTAAGTAAATAAACCAGCCTCTGGCTGTGGACAGAGAGCTTGGAGCTGGAGTTTGCAGGGAAACACGGAAAGGGAGATGGGGCTTACACTCAGGATTGCTTTTGGGGTGAAGGACTGGGGTTCAGCAGGAGCAGAAGTGGCCTGGGAGCTCCAGCAATGCCTTTCCATGGGCATTCCCTGCCCCCAGCTGCTCCTGCAGTGCATGAGCTGCACACCGAGCTCCTGCCTGAGGGGCTCTGGGGGTGGGATTGATGGGGAACAGGAGCTGAAGCACTCCCAGCTCCTGAACCTGCCCGGCAGGGACGTGGGATCGCACTGGGATGTGGAACCTGTCATCATCCCTGCCTGCCCTGGCACGGCTGGGGGGGCTCTGGGACCCCTCCCCAGCCAAACCACGCCGTGGTTCCAGGTTCCTCCCTCCTTTCCCGGCACGGAGGGGCTGTGCAAGGCCGGGCTGAGGAGGGTCTGACCTGGAGGGAGCGAGGAGCTGAGAGATCCGAGCCCAGGGAGGGCTGCACGTCCTGCCCAGCCAGGAACGTGCAGGGCTGCCATCGTCCCTGCTTGGTCCTTGGAGCTGCAGAGGGCTCAGCTGGGAGGGGACAGGGCCAGGGACACTGCCCTGGGCCAGGGACACTGCTCGGAATTCCTGCCTGGAGGGTGGGGAGGCCCTGGCACAGAATTCCCAGAGCAGCTGTGGCGATCCCTGGCAGTGCCCAAGGCCAGGTGGGAGCAGCCCGGGACAGTGGGAGGTGTCCCTGCCGTGGCAGGGCTGGCACTGGAGGGGCTTTAAGGTCCCTCCCAACCCAGATAATTCTGGGATTTGATGATTCCTGCCCTGCTCCTTTTCCTCTCCGTTTGGGGCCGGTTTCTCTGTGTTTTATGAGTTGTGTCACCTGAGGCAGGTGTGGACATTTGTTGTGGTTCCATGGCTGTCCTGACCCCCTGCAGGGATGTCATTAATTTATTAATTACTTCATTTATTAATTAATTACTATATTTAAATTACTATATTTAAATATAAATCACTATATTAAAATTTACTATATTTATTAATTAATTCATTAAAACAATTTTGTTGTGAATATCTTGTTTGGTCTTTTTTTCCCTAAAAAGTAAACTTTGAATTATTCCAACTCTTTGTTGGGATCACCCTCCCACGCCTGTGGGGTTTGAAGGAGGGAACTCCACCCACAGTGCCCAACTCCAGATGTGCTGATCCACAGCTGGATCCCTGGCCTGGCCCAGCAGCGCTGCAAAGGACAGGGATGCTGGAGCTGAAGACCAGCAGAGGCTGTGTGGGAAATGGATTTGTAGAAACCTCTCCAAGCCTGACAGAAGGCCCACACAGCGAGCATCTGTGTGCAAACCTTGAGACGAGAAATGCTGACTTAGAAAATGCCATGGAACAGGACAGACATTGCTGAGAGAGAAATGGAGCCAGAAACAAGCTTCAATGGGTGGCCTTGCAAAAAAGACTGGATACTTTAGGAAAATAAAGCTATGAAAAATATATTATATGAAAGCCCACGAGTGCTAATTTTAGATGATTTGCTTTAAGGCATTTACAGCATGGTGTGGCTAAAGCTGATAGGCCAAGAAACACTGATGGTGTATTGTAATTAGGAAATGGTTGGCTTCTGATTGTGATGGTGTGAATTACAACACCTCTATTGTCTCACCCTTCTCATGAGCCTGAAAATGGAACAAAAGTTTTTAAAACGCCTCTCAGCTGCCCCAGCTCTGGGTCAGAAGAGGGCCAGACAAGGCTGATGTTGAACTCAGTCTTTGTGGTGCCACCTGAGCCAGGCTTTGCCGTGCGTGGTGCTGCTCCTCGGCCGTCCCCGGAGCAGCCCGGGGATCCCGGGAGGAGCAGGAATCCCGGCTCGCCGGGATCTGCACCGGGTCACGTTCCGTGTGCCTCACCCAGCGCAGCGCCGTGACCTCGCACGGCTTCACCCCGCGGAGGGGAGAGGCTGCGGGGTGGGGATGGAGCTGCGGGGTGGGGATGGAACTGCGGGGTGGGGATGGAGCTGCAGGGGGATGGAGCTGCAGGAGATGCTGCAGGGCTGGGGATGGAGCTGCAGGGGGATGGAGCTGCAGGAGATGCTGCAGGGCTGGGGATGGAGCTGCAGAGCTGGGGATGGAGCTGCGGGGCTGGGGATGGAGCTGCAGAGCTGGGGATGGAGCTGCGGGGCTGGGGATGGAGCTGCAGAGCTGGGGATGGAGCTGCAGGATGGGGATGGAGCTGCAGGGGGATGGAGCTGCAGGCTGGGGATGGAGCTGCAGGGTGGGGATGGAGCTGCGGGGTGGGGATGGAGCTGCAGGGCTGGGGATGGAGCTGCGGGGCTGGGGATGGAGCTGCGGGGTGGGGATGGAGCTGCAGGGGGATGGAACTGCAGGAGAGGCTGCAGGGCTGGGGATGGAGCTGCAGGAGAGGCTGCAGGGCTGGGGATGGAGCTGCAGGGGGATGGAGCTGCAGGGTGGGGATGGAGCTGCAGGGGGATGGAGCTGCAGGAGATGCTGCAGGGTGGGGATGGAGCTGCGGGGCTGGGGATGGAGCTGCGGGGCTGGGGATGGAGCTGCAGGAGAGGCTGCAGGCTGGGGATGGAGCTGCAGGGGGATGGAGCTGCAGGCTGGGGATGGAGCTGCAGGGGGATGGAGCTGCAGGACTGGGGATGGAGCTGCAGGAGATGCTGCAGGGCTGGGGATGGAGCTGCAGGAGAGGCTGCAGGCTGGGGATGGAGCTGCAGGAGAGGCTGCAGAGCTGGGGATGGAACTGCAGGGGGATGGAGCTGCAGGAGATGCTGCAGGGCTGGGGATGGAGCTGCGGGGCTGGGGATGGAGCTGCAGGAGAGGCTGCAGGGCTGGGGATGGAGCTGCGGGGCTGGGGATGGAGCTGCAGGGCCGGGGATGGAGCTGCAGGGCTGGGGATGGAGCTGCAGGAGAGGCTGCAGGGCCGGGGATGGAGCTGCGGGGGGAGCTGGGGCTCCTTCCTGCCCTGCTCGCGCCGGGTTTGTTTCAAAGCACTCTGGTTCGTGGCATGGCCTTGTGTTTATATCCAGGATGCTTAAAGGATATTTTTATTGGGATTTACCCAGGCAGTCACTGCATTTTCTTTTTTTTTTTAATCCCCATTTCTAATTCATTTCCGGGGACAGAAAATGGGCTCAAACACTGAACCTCAATGTCTTGATACCGCCACCAAATATTCCAGAAAAACACGGCTGAAAAGAATTGTTATAATTTCTTGCTCTGTGACTTTGTGAACGGTGCAGCTGCACTGCCTGGTGCCGTCTGGAAGGGTTGGAATTCGGGGAGGAATCCTGTGCTCATTCGGGACCATCCCGGGGCTCGGTGTTGGCTGCGGCTCCGGAGCCAGCTCGGAGGGATAAATGAGGAGATAAAGGAGCGCGGCTGCCGCTGATGAGGGCCAGCTCCGCGGGAATGTTAATTGCTGTAATTGGCTCGCGGTTGCCATGGTGATCGCGGGGCGCTCCGCCGGGGCTGCCACGGGCGAGGGGGGTTTGTTCCCTGGATCCTCATTCCTGGAGGGCGGCGGCCCTGGAAAAAAAAAAAAAAAAAAAAAAATCCCCATTTCCCTGCAACTCGTGCCTGGATCTGGGGCTGTGCTGCCTGTGGCAAGACACGGATATTCCATGGATATTCCATGGATATTCCGGGTGTATTTACTGCTGTGGGTGAACCTCTGCTGTGGCTCCGTCCGTCCTCTCTCCAAGGGATCCCAAAAATGGCACTGGTGAAGGGTGGTGGGACTTAACTGGCATCTGTAGGAATAATTTCCCGGCTGATCCAGAGGGGAGATGGGATTTGGGATTTTTAGGAGCTACCAGTAATCACATTCCTGGAATAAGGAATTGCCAGCTCCACAGAGAGTCAATCCCTGCCTTCCTCAGGGTTTATTTTTTAAGGATCCCAGCTCAGGTATTCCTGTTGTGGAGGAGCCTTCAGGAATTTCAAGCTTTTATATTAAAAGGACAATTTTGGGAAGTTCTCGAGGAGCAGAACTTCGACTGTCACTTTTCCTAAGTGAGGATTCCTGTGTCCAATCCCCCGTTTCCTCCCTCCACCCCTCCCTGAGCCCCCACTGTTATTTTGAAGCAGAACAAAGTTTCTGATGGAGAGCAAAGAGCTGCCAGAGGGCCCTTCCACGCTTCCAGTGACAATAATTCCCTGCCCAGCTCAGCCGGGATCAATCCATCCGCGGCTGTTCCTTCCCTGCAGCCCAGAGCAAGTGTGGGAGGACAAATAAATAATTTGGGAGGCTCTGAGCAAAAGTGGGGATTATCCAGAGCTAAGCTGCAGCGGATGAGGTGCCCCTGCCTGGCGCTGCTCTCCCAAGGCTGCAGGAGAACTTGGATGTGCAGCGTTTCCCGGAGCTCAGGGAGTCACAGCTGATCCATGTGTGCTGCGACCAGGAAAAGCCATCAATAAATCGTGTGCAGGAAGGATCCTTCCTCCCCCCCACCTTTTCCCGGATTTCCAGGATGATGTGCTGGATCCAGTCCCGTCCCCGGGGCCCTGTGGAGCCGCTCCCGCTCCCTTTTCCCTCCCTCGCTCCCAGGAAAGCTCTGGCGAGCCGGGAGAGCCACGTGCCCGGCTAATAATAGTCCCGGCCGCGGCAATTCCTTGGAAAATCAGGCGTTTGGGAAGGGCTGCTGGAGCTGGGCTGCTCTGTCCCTTAGGAGCTGTTCGGGGGCTCTTGGGATTGGGATTGGGATCCCGCAGGAGCAGCCCTGGCCCGGCACAGCCCCTCCCGAAGAGGTTGTTTATTTTCCACTTCCCTCCAGCTTTGCAGGCCGATTTTAAAGAGCAGGGGCTGGGGTGATTTGAAAGGCACTGGATCGTTTTTGCTGCGGGGAGAGCGACAGCCGTGGTGGGGAAAGGGGAAAAGTTCTGTCCGGGCTCTCTTGCCCAGCCAGGGGTTAAACCCTCGCGGATCCTTTCAAACAGAAAGCAAAATCCCCGAGCTCGTGGTGGAGCACAGGTTCTTCTGGGGATGAAGGCCGAAGTGAAGGGGAGCAGTGAGGGATGGCGAGGAGTGGCCGGGTTTGTTATTCCCGGAGGAGCCCCGCGGCAGCAGCGGGATCCGTGCCGGGATCCGGGCTGGGAGCGGCGCTCCCGCCGCCTCTTCCCAACCCCGGCCCGCGGACCTCGCTCCCAGTGCTCCAATTAAAGACTAAAAGAAGGAATTTAGGCAGGGATTTCGGTTTGAAATCTCCCTCGCCGTGCTGAGCTCTGCAGGGACGTTCCCAGCAGAAAAGAATCCCTGGAGCAGGGACCTTTATTTCTCCTGGAAGTGCAGCTGTTAGCCAAGTGACAATCTCCTTTTGCCGTTTTGCTCTCAGACAGCGACAATAAATCTGCGCTTCCGGGGCTTTTCCTCCAATAATTCCTCCCGAATCCGGGCTGGATCTGCTCCCTGTGCCAGGAGCTCGGCTCTAGCCCGGGTTTTCCTTCACGGGAAGAGCCTTAGGCAGGAATTTCTCTCTCCCCACTCCAGCTCCATCATTCCTAAGTTTATTCCGAAGATTTAACTCCGCGTTGTCCCCCGTCCTATTTACCAGCTCCAAGCGTCAGTGCTGCGGGATCAAATCCCAAATTCCAGCCCCAAACACACAAAGGTGAACGTGGGCAGGAAACAAAACCCACCCCAAAGGGATCCCCAGCCTGGGGAAAGCCGGGAATGCGGCTGAGCGGCTCCGGGATGCGGGAGAAGGGGGCAGAGCCTTGATTTTAAAATCCCTGTGAAACGCCAGGGCTGGGGGTGGCGAGAGGCTTTGGGAGCCCCGTGGCCACCGAGCGTTGTGTGCTCACAAATATTTGTGTGTTTCCCCTGCGTCCGGCTCGGGCAGGGAGGGGTTGGTGCTGCTGCTGCCGAATTCCCGCTGGAAGCAGCCGGGATCAGCGCGGGGCTCCCTGAGCTGAGCCGGCAAGTCATCCCTGCGGAATTGGGACTTTTTGTTTTGTTTTCTTCAAGGGAATAATTGCCCGTCCTCCCTGATTGTTCCGAGAGGGCAGGGAAAGGGTGATGGTGGCCGCGGTGGGAACAAAGCTGGAATGGGATTCATCCTCCCCGGGAAAAGGGGCTCAGCCGCGCTGGGCTGGGTGCTCTCCTGAAAGGATTCCTTTTTTTTTTTTTTTTTTTTTTTTTTTAATAGAAATGCCAGTTAATTTGATTTATAATCCGGAGTGTTAATGGAAGAGAATCGTAAAGCAGCCAGCTCGGGGAGCTCGCCGAGCGCCGTGCAGCTCCTCTTTAATTAGCCCCGAGCTGCCGGACAATTCCGAGCCCCAAACCCCCGAAAAATCCAACCCGCTCTGTCCAGCACCCAAATCAAAGTTTTTCCCTCCCGACGATCAGAACAGAACCCTCCGTTGCGGCGCTTTTGGTTTGTTTTGTTTTTGTTTTGTTTTTGTTTTTGTTTTTTTTTTCCCGGTAATTTTATTTTCTCTCCAGCACGGCGGCTGCCAGAACCCAGCAATGAGCAATGTTTGAAGGGGCAAAAGCGCTGGCTGTAAATGTGCACAATATTCCACATTATATACATGTCATTCCTGAGCACTGTTGGAACGAGGCAGTGTCAAATCTGGATGACAGATTGAGGTGAAAGCTGGGAAGGGAGAGCCTGGCAAGGAACAGCCCTGGCTGAGGCAGGCACCCTATAGAATTTATCCTGCAGGCTACAAGGAACCGGTTCCATGGCAGAGAGCAGCGCGGGAGGGATAATTGTCACTAATTTGGGGCTGGGCAGCCGCCGGTCTCACAATGCCACCTAGCGCTGCTGGCCGGGTCCCCAGAGCCCGGCCCGACCCCAAAATCAGGACCTGCCCCAGAATCCAACCCCGACCCCAAAATCGGGACCTGGCTCCAGAACCCAACCCCGACCCCAAAATCAGGACCTGGCCCCGGGTCCCCAGAACCTAACCCCGACCCCAAAATCGGGACCTGGCCCCGGGTCCCCAGAACCTGGCCCCAACCCCAAAATCGGGACCTGGCCCCAGAACCCAACGCCGACCCCAAAATCGGGACCCGGCCCCAGAACCCAACCCCGACCCCAGAAACGGGACCTGGCCCCGGGTCCCCAGAGCCCGGCCCGACCCCAAAATCAGGACCTGGCCCCAGAACCCAACCCCGACCCCAGAAACGGGACCTGGCTCCAGGACCCAACCCCGACCCCAAAATCGGGACCTGGCCCCAGAACCCAACCCCGACCCCAAAAACACGACCTGGCCCCGGGTCTCCAGAGCCCAGCCTGACCCCAAAAATGGGATCTGGCCCCAGAACCCAACCCCGACCCCAAAATCGGGACCCGGCCCCAGAACCCAACCCCGACCCCAGAAACGGGACCTGGCCCCGGGTCCCCAGAGCCCGGCCTGACCCCAAAATCAGGACCTGGCCCCAGAACCCAACCCCGACCCCAAAAACGGGACCTGGCCCCGGGTCCCCAGAACCTGGCCCCAACCCCAAAATCGGGACCTGGCCCCAGAACCCAACCCCGACCCCGAAATCGGGACCTGGCCCCAGAACCCAACCCCGACCCCGAAATCGGGACCTGGCTCCAGGACCCAACCCCGACCCCAAAATCGGGACCTGGCCCCAGAACCCAACCCCGACCCCAAAAACGGGACCTGGCCCCGGGTCCCCAGAGCCCGGCCCGACCCCAAAATCTGGACCTGGCCCCATAACCCAACCCCGACCCCAAAATCAGAACCTGGCCCCATAACCCAACCCCAACCCCAAAATCGGGACCTGGCCCCAGAACCCAACCCCGACCCCAAAAACGGGACCTGGCCCCGGGTCCCCAGAGCCTGGCCCCGACCCCAAAATGGGATCTGACCCCACCTGCGCTTCCTGAGCTGGGAAACAAAAATCCCCCGGCACGAAGTTGGTAAAAAGCCGCTTTTGGGGAGGTTGCCACGGGAAGGTCGGGGTGGGATCGGGGCTTCCCGGGACTGGGAGGCTCCAGAGGAGGATAACGATGGCTCAGGTGTGATTGGGGTGCCTGCTCTCCCCCCGGGTGTGCACACACCGGGGTTTGGCAGATTTATTTGGGGCTGGAAGGAAGGAATTACCCAGGAATAAGGAAAGACAGGCTGCAGCCTGGGAGCTGCACAGGGCTGTGCATCTTCCGTTTGTATTTCTAATTATTTTTTTAAATTAGCTTAAATTATCTGATTTCACCTTTTTTTTTTTTTTTTTTTTTTTTTTTTTTTCTAATTTATTTGCTCCCACTCAGTGCTGGAAACTTTCTGATGAAACATCCAGGCTCCACAGAGCTGGAAACCAGGAATGAGCTCCCGTGGGAGATGGAGAAGCTCCTGTGCCTCCTAAGAGGAGCAGTAACACCCATCCCTGGGTCAGTAAATTCCCAATTCCTGGGTCAGAATATTCCCAAAGTGAACCTGGGTGCAGGTGGGAGCCAGGATCTGACATTCCAGGCCCAACCATCTCCTTCCTCCGGGGTGGATTTTGGGAGCAGAGTTCCCTGTCCAGCATTGAAACTCCAAGCTTTGGGTCATTTTGAAATTTTCAGTTTTTAACAGAAGTCCTGATGCTCAAATGCCTTGAAAATCTGGAAAACAACTTTGGATTTGTTTTGGTTTTTTTTAGTGGGAGTTTTTGTTTGGGTTTTTTGTTTGTTTGGTTGGGTTTTTTGTTTGATTTTTTTGTTGTTGTTGTGGTTTTTTTTTTTTTGGGGGGGGGTTTGTTTGTTTGTTTGTTTGTTTGTTTTTTGCCTTAATCTGTAGCATCTGAAGCAAATATTCCATCAGAAATACATCATGGATCTCGGGAAGGGTTTTACACCCCATCACTGTTCTATATGGAGGAAACAGGGAAATTTATTTGGTTTTTTTGGTGCCGTTCCCCTCTCCCTGCGCATTTTGGGCCTGGGACACCAATCCACGGATGCTCCAGGATTTGGGGGCAGAGCTGGGCAGCTTGGAAGGTTTTCCTGAGAAATCTGCCTGGCTTTTGTCAGAAAGAGCAACAAAAAAAACCAGCAGGTCCTTACAGCGCGGTTTTACCCCACCCAGCTGGCATTTTCTGTTGGGGAAAAAAAAAAAAAAAAGGATCCATTAAAAAAAATAATAATTAAAAATCTGACGAGCCCCATAAATAGCAGCCGTTCCCGAGCTCCGGGGAACTCCTGCTGCCTGTGTGTGCCCGTGTGCTGCTGCCGAGCTCCGGCAGGGGAAATCGTGGGAATTGTCCTCTCCGAAGGGAATGCATCCCGCCCCTCTCCTGGAGCCCTCCCGCAGGGCAGCTCCAGCCCGGTGCGGGGCACTGGAATTTAAAAGGATATTCATGGCAGGAATAAATCCTGGGCGCTCCGAATCCATCCCGGGGTGTTTGGGAGCCTCTGGAGCCTCGGGAACAGCCAGGAATCAGGGCTGTGTTGTTATTTCTTATTAATCCATGGAGAACTCCAGAGGTGCTGCTTCCTTGGAGAGGGGGAGCCTGGACAGAGGAAGGACCATCAAATCCTGGAATGGTTTGGGAAAGGGACATGAAGGATCATCCCATCCCACCCTGCCATGGCAGGGACACCTTCTGCTGTCCCAGGCTGCTCCAGCCCGGCCTGGGACACTGCCAGGGATCCAGGACAGCCACAGCTGCTCTGGGAATCTGTGCCAGGGCCTGCCCTCCCTCACAGGGAAGGATTCCTTCCCAATATCCCAAAATCCCATCTCTCCCTCTGGGGATTTGTGAATTCACTGGTTTCTAGGATCCATGGATTCACTGATCCCTGGGGATTTATGAATTCATTGATCCCCTGGGAATCCATGAATTTATTGATCCCTGGGGATTTGTGAATTCGCTGGTTTCTAGGATCCATGGATTCACTGATTCCTGGGATCCATGGATTCACTGATTCCTGGGGATTTGTGAATTCACTGACCCCTGGGGATCCACGGATTCAATGATTCCTGGGGATTTGTGAATTCACTGACCCCTGGGGATCCATGGATTCACTGATTCCTGGGGATTTGTGAATTCGCTGGTTTCTAGGATCCATGGATTCACTGATCTCTGGGCATTTGTGAATTCATTGATCCCTGGGATCCATGGATTCACTGATTCCTGGGGATTTGTGAATTCACTGACCCCTGGGATCCATGGATTCACTGATTCCCGGGGATTTGTGAATTCACCGATTCCTAGAGATCCATAAACTTATTGATTCCTGAGGATTTGTGAATTCACTGACCCCTGGGGATGATCCATGGATTCACTGATTCCTGAGATCCATGAATTCACCGATTCCTGGAGATCCATGAATTTATTGATCCCTGGGGATTTGTGAATTCAGTGATCCCTGGGGGGTCCATGATTTCACGGATCCCTGCAGATCCATGAATTCCCTGATTCCTGGGATCCCCAGAGCCGAGTGTTCCCCCTCACACGCTCTTTGTGTTGAACCCCAGCTGTCGATGGTCCTGTCTGCAGTCCCAGGGCAGCAGATCCAGGGAATTCCGTGTGCCCAGAGCTGGGAGAGCCGGATCTGCAATTCCTTCCTTTGGGGTCGGAGTGGCGCCCAGCACTGGGACCACAGGCACAGGGTGAGCTGGGGAGGGTGCTGTGGGACTGGGGTGGGCACTTCCATGGAATTCTGCCCCCATCCCGGGATATCTGCCCTTATCCCGGGGTATCTGCCCCCATCCCAGGATATCTGCCCCCATCCCGGGATATCTGCCCTTATCCCGGGGTATCTGCCCCCATCCCAGGATATCTGCCCCCATCCCGGGATATCTGCCCTTATCCTGGGGTATCTGCCCCCATCCCAGGATATCTGCCTTTATCCCGGGATATCTACCCCCATCCCAGGGTATCTGTCCCCATCCCGGGATATCTGCCCTTATCCTGGGATATCTGCCCTTCCCCCAGGATATCTGCCCCCATCCCAGGGTATCTGTCCCCATCCCGGGATATCTGCCCTTATCCTGGGATATCTGCCCCCATCCCGGGATATCTGCCCTTATCCCGGGATATCTGCCCCCTTCCCGGGATATCTGCCCTTCTCCCAGGATAACTGCCCTTATCCCGGGATATCTGCCCCCTTCCCGGGATATCTGCCCTTCTCCCAGGATATCTGCCCCCATCCTGGGATATCTGCCCCCATCCCAGGATATCTGCCCCCATCCCGGGATATCTGCCCTTATCCTGGGATATCTGCCCTTCCCCCAGGATATCTGCCCCCATCCCAGGGTATCTGCCCCCATCCCGGGATATCTGCCCTTATCCCGGGATATCTGCCCCCTTCCCGGGATATCTGCCCTTCTCCCAGGATAACTGCCCTTATCCCGGGATATCTGCCCCCTTCCCGGGATATCTGCCCTTCTCCCAGGATAACTGCCCTTATCCCGGGATATCTGCCCCCTTCCCGGGATATCTGCCCTTATCCCGGGATATCTGCCCCCTTCCCGGGATATCTGCCCTTCTCCCGGGATATCTGCCCTTAAGCGTTATGGAACTTTGGGGAGCAGCCCCGCTTTTCCCTGTAGGGAGATCTCTTCCCTGCCTCCATGAATTCCCAGAAAAGCAATCCTGAAGGAGGCGCGGGCTGGAGGGAGCTGATCCCGAGCCCGCATTCCTGGGGCTGCAGCTCCATCTACCAGCGGCTCCGGGAACGGCCTGGGAGGTGGGATGCGGGATATGGGATGTGGGATGAGCGACATGGGACATGAGCTGTGGGATGTGGAATGCGAGATATGGGATGTGGGATATGGGACATGGCATGTGGGATATAGGATGCGGGATATGGGATGTGGGATATGGGATGTGGGATATGGGATGTGGGATATGGGATGAGCAATGTGGGATGTGGAATGCGGGATATGGGATATGAGATATGGGATATGGGACATGGCATGTGGGATATAGGATGCGGGATATGGGACACGGGATGTGGGATATGGGATGAGCAATGTGGGATGTGGAATGCGGGATATGGGATGTGGGATATGAGATGTGGCATGCGAGATGTGGGATATGGGACATGGCATGTGGGATATGGGATGCGGGATATGGGACGCGGGACGTGGGATGTGGGATATGGGATGAGCAATGTGGGATGTGGAATGCGGGATATGGGATATGAGATGTGGGATATGGGAAGTGGCATGTGGGATATGGGATGCGGGATATGGGACGCGGGATGTGGGATGTGGGATATGGGATGAGCAATGTGGGATGTGGAATGCGGGATATGGGATATGAGATGTGGGATATGGGACGTGGCATGTGGGATATGGGATGCGGGATATGGGATGTCGCATGTGGGATGTGGGATATGGGATGCAAGACATGGGACATGGGATGCGGGATGCGGGATATGGGATATAGCCACGCCATCCCAGCGCATCCCCACCTCCATCCCCCTCCCTTACAGAGCTCATCACCCGCTTCTCTGTGACCCCAAACATCTGGAATTAATGGGGCCCGCCTCTCTTTAGTTCTTTTCCAACTCTATCCCTGTTTTCTGGCGCCCGGGCTGTGCTGGGCAGGACCAAGCCGCTGGACGTTCCCCCTCCCAGGGCTATGGAATTTTGGAAGGATTTTCTCCCCGCCTGTGGGAAGAGGCGCTCAAAACCTTTTCCCTCCCCATCAGAAGTGTCAAGTGCTGGCAGCGCCCAATTCCCCAGCGATGGCTCTCTCCAGTGACGCAATTAACGCCCGTAATTAACGCCTGGAGCGGATGCTCGGCTCCCCAGCTCGGATTACAAACCCTGCGCTGCCGGGGCGCTGCGCCTGCGGAGGGCTGGCAGGAGAGTCTGAGCCCGCAGCTCCTTCAGCCCCTGGAGTAAAGCACGGCAAGGCCGGCTCGGGGAGGCGCTGCCGCCCTCTGTACACTGAATTTCAGTGAAATATCCGCTCATTAGCTGCTCGCTGCCTTTGGCGGGGGCAGCTGATTGCGCCGAGCTGCAGCTCACTCGTTAATTGCCGTTGATTAGCAGGGTTTGATAGCACGGGAACCCGTTCTGCTGCTGGGGTTTGCTGTTTTCCAGCGGCTCCCAGTCCCAGCAATGTGGGGAAATGCTTCCCTCTAGCGCTGCTGGCCGGGCTCTGTCTGGAATTAAATATTCCGCCTCTGCCAAGGCGCAGGGCTCGATTTGGGCTGATTTGGAGGGTGCTGGGGTGGGTTTGGTGATTCCCTGGAAGGGCTGGGGCTCCTTTGGAGCGAACCCCTGGTCCTGCAGGGCCCCGGGCAGCGAGGGATGCACCAGGGAGATTTCCCGAGATGAACGGCCCGGCAGGGCGGGGGAACCCGGGGAAATCGCTGCTCTGCTTCAGATGAGCTCACTTAGGGCTGAACTTCTCCGGGAACCTTGGGGATCCGGCTGGGAGGGGACACCGGGCTGGCCCCAGGGGCCGGGGGGCTCCTGCTGTCCCTGGGAGTGGAGCCCAGCCAGGGCTCCCCGGGCTCCCCTTGGTGGGACACCGGCCTCTCCCGAATTTCCACCCAGTTCTGGATGGAACCAACCCCTAAAAGCCCAGCCCTGCTCATCACCCAGGGCTGGGTTTAACCCCCCCTGAGGTGGTGCTGAACACCCACACCTGGGACTGCTCCCAAACCTCTGGGGTATTCACCAAAATGCTGAAGTGCATGTGGGAAGTGGGGAAAACGGGGAAGGAGATGCTCATGGATGGCTGCAGAGTGAAGGTTTCCTGCCATTAATTCCCAAAGTTATTCCTCATACAGCATGAAAAGCTCTGCTCTGGCAGCACTCTACTGAAGTGTCTCAAATGTGCATTTAATTTGGATTTAATAACACCATTTTTCCCTCGGAAAACTCCGTCAATTATTGAAAGCATTTCTTGAGGTTTAGCAATTATTTAAGAGGTACATTTACAGTAAAGTAATTAACTCAAATGGCATCGTTGTGGAAATGGTGTATTTCAAACAAATTTCAATATTTGTTCACCAGAGAAAATATTTTCTCCTGCTCTAATTTGATCATCTCACAGGCATTGTCTGGAAAAGTTTTTGGTCTCATTTAGCAGCTTGCTGGGGAGTTTTGAGAGTCTTGGGGATGTGGTAACAGGAAATTATTTTAAATGTGAGAATGGCTCCAGCTGTGTCCAGCCACTCATGGGTTCTTCCTAAGCTGCTCGTTGGGATTTCCTTAGAGAAAAAAATCAATTACAGGAGAAAATGATGGATTCTCAGATTGGTTTGGGTTGGAAGGACCTTAAAGCCCTTCCCACCCTGCCATGGAAGGGACACCTCCCACTGCCCCAGGCTGCTCCAGGCCCCAGCCAGCCCAGCCCTGGACAGTGCCAGGGATCCTGGGGCATCCATGGAATGACCTGTGCCAGGGCCTCTCCCTCCCAGCCAGGAATTCCCAATCTCCCAGCCATCCCTGCCCTCTGGCAGTGGGAGCCATTCCCTGGCTCCTGTCCCTCCATCCCTTGTCCCCAGTCCCTCTCCAGCTCTCCTGGAGCCCCTTCAGGCCCTGCAAGGGGCTCTGAGCTCTGCCTGGAGCCTTCCCTTCTCCAGGGAACATTCCCAGGGCTCTGAGCTCTGCCTGGAGCCTTCCCTTCTCCAGGGGAACATTCCCAGGGCTCTGAGCTCTGCCTGGAGCCTTCCCTTCTCCAGGGGAACATTCCCAGCTCTCCCAGGCTGGCTCCAGAGGGGCTCCAGCCCTGGAGCAGCTCGTGGCTCCTCGGGGCTCTGTCCCTGTCCTGCTCTTGGCTCCCCCAGGGCTGGGGCAGCTCTGCAGTTGGGGTCTCCCAGATCTCGCCCTCCACCCCTCGGGCCCCTCTGTGCAGGGACTTTGCTCTCTCAGCCCAGTTCCTCTTTCCCTGCACTCTCTCCCCATTCCATCACTCCAGTTTCCCCTGCACTCTCCCATCTCCTCTCCTTTCCCTCTCCCTGGGCAGCAGCCCTGGCACAGCCCGGGGAAAAGGAAACAAAACCTGGAATTTGTTTAATTCCAATAAGAACCCTTGGAGGCCCCAGGGAGCGGGACAGGAGGGAGAGGCCCCTGGGAAAGCAGCCATGAGAACCTCTGAGGGACAGCAAAGCGATCCCACTCCAGCACACGGGGCAGGGACATCCTCACGTTTGTGCTCAGCCCAGGTATTCCTCACCACTGCCCCGAATTACCTCCTCATTTCTCCTCCTCCTCCTCCTGCCGTGCTCACTCTCAGGCATCTTCTGCTCCTTTAGAAGAATCTGCTCAGCCAGAATTAAACGGGTGTCCAAGAAACTGTCACCAAAACGGCCTCGGACCGCACGGCTGGGGAGGCTGCTGAGCTCCCTGCTGGAATTTGAAGGCAAGCCCTGAGCTGCAGCTGCAGTGACCGAGGCCCAGAGCTCAGGTGGGTGCTGGGACAAGCAGGTGAGGAAACGCAGCATTCCCTCTGCAATGGGGGCTGGGGTGCCCCAGGTGGCAGGAACTGCCCGTAAAGATGAGGAATAGGAACGTGTGCCCAGGGATTGCCAGGGGAACACAAACCTGGGATGAGGCCCGCAGGAGCCGCCTGCCAGAGGCCACAAGGAGCTGCTGATCCATGGAAGGTGATGTGTTGGAACACCCTGGCTGCTGAGAATTTCAGATTTCTGTGCTGCCAGGCACTGACCCCCAGGAGAACACTGCATTGACCTGAGGCCGTGGAGAAGGTTCCAAAATGGAATGGCAGAACTGGGATTGTGGGTGGGAGTTTGGATAGAAGTGTGTGATATCACAGGGTGGGAAACTCAGAGTTTAAGGGTTTAGAATACAGGAATTGATATAAAGCAAGAGGGAGGTTTTAGGGCAGAGGCTGGTCCTTCTTCTCCACCTTCTTCTCCATGGGTTGGGGTGGTATTGTGTAATTAAAAATCAAGGACCAACAGTGATGGATGCAGGGTGGGGGAACAGCACGGAGGGGCCCTGGGAGCTGAGCCCACCCAGCAGCCCAGCCTGGGAATCGCCTGCCCTTGGCCAAAAACGTGGCAAAGCTCTGGCACTGGCTCTGTCCAGCTCTGGCATTGGCATTGTCCTGCTGGCAGCAGCCCCAGGAATGTTCCTGAGGGGAATGTGGCTGGGACAGGGCAGCAGGACACACAGACTGGGCCCTGCTGGCCAGCCCTGGGCTCGGTTCTGCTCTTGTGGCACCTGCCTGCACCTGGTTGATGGAAAAGCCCTGCCTGGGAAGGGATGGGTCTGCTCAGAAGAGTGCAGGAAACACCAGCACAGCTGGGGCAAATTCCTTGTTAGAGGCTTCCTTGGAAAATGCTGCCTTATAAAATCAGGGAATTGTTCAGGTTGGAAAAGACCTTTGAGGTCATCAAGTCCAACCATCACCCACAGCGTTCACCACTGAGCCGTGTCCCCAGGTGCCACATCCACACATTCCCTGGATATTCCCAGGGTTGGGGCTCCCCCACTGCCTCCCAGTGCTTTCCAACCCTTCCCATGAAAACTTCTTTCCTCAAATCCACCCTGAGCCCCCAGGCACAGCGGGAGGCCAGCATCCACCCGGAGCTGGAGAACTGCACTCAGATGCCCCAAGGCTTTTCCCTGATTTTCTGGACTGATGCTCTGTGTGGCTCTGAGCTGCTCCCGCTCCATTCCAGGCTCCATTCCTGGGGTTCCAGCCCAGCTCGTGGCTGGGAGCAGCTCCTGGCACTGCTGCTGCCTCCCTGAGAGATCTGCTCCGGCGCTTCTTTGCAATATTGGCTCTTAGACCTTTTTCCCCCCTGAATCTTGTGTCTCCCAGCGGGAGCTCGCACGGGCGTGCTCGGGATGAATTCCTCGGGAGATTCCCAGCAGGAGTTTCCATGGAATATGCACTGGAGGAAGCTGTGGCATCCCTGGAGGTGTCCGAGGCCAGGCTGGACGGTGACTCCGGGCTGTCCCCTCCCTGCATCCCACTGAGGGGAGCTCTAATCCCAGCAATGAGCCCTGAGCCTGCCAGGGCTCATTATTATTATTATTATTATTTTAATCATTATTGATCTTTTTTTATCATTATTTCCTGCGGTGTTGATGGTCTGAAAGTGCCAGAGGGCAGGGCTGGACGGGATATTGGGAATTGGGAATTCCTGGCTGGAATGGGATTCCCAGAGCAGCTGTGGCTGCCCCTGGATCCCTGGAAGTGCCCAAGACCGGGTTGGATATTGAGGCTTGGAGCAGCCTGGGACAGTGGGGGTGTCCCAGGGGTGGCACTGGATAATTCTCAATGTCCCTTCCAACCCAAGCCATTCTGTGCCCTACAATCATTCCTGCATATCTCTGCTGCTTGGGTTTGTTCTGTCAGTCCCTGGAAGCCTCTCGGGTCACCTGATAGCAGAAATGGAATTGTTTGTGGGGTATTTCCATCCAGGATTTATATCATGTAAATATAAATATAAATATAAATATAAATATAAATATAAATATAAATATAAATATAAATTAATATAAATATAAATAATATTTATTTTATATCATTTATCACTTATTATATATTATTTTAATGTATAAGATCTATAATATATTATAAATATTATATGTTTTATATATAAAATAGAAATATAAATATATTTATGTAAATAATTCCCGGAACAATCCACTCTGCCTTCACAGGGACACTGTCCCCTTGGTGTCCCTCAGTGTCACGAGTGCACGGTGATTATGGAAGTCCTGGCTGGAGGAACACAGCGCTGGACGTCCTCAATTCCAGCAGCCCCAGCAGGAATTCCAGCAGCCCTTGGCATGGTGGGGCTGGGGAAGGTGGAGAACTCCAACCCTGAGGGGCTCCAGGGCTGCCCAGGGCCATTTTATCCCAAATACACTGAGATTTACATAGCAGAGGGGAATTCCCACCTCTGAGGGGCTCCAGGGCTGCCCAGGGCCATTTTTATATCAAAAACCTCGGGATTTACACAGCAATTCCCACCCCTGAGGGGCTCCAGGGCTGCCCAGGGCCATTTTTATATCAAAAACCTCGGGATTTACACAGCAGAGAGGGATTGCCACCCGTGAGAGGCCCCAGGGCTGCCCACAGACATTTTATATCAAATATCTTGGGATTTACACAGCAATTCCCACCCGTGAGGGGCTCCAGGGCTGCCCAGGGCCATTTTATATCAAATATCTTGGAATTTACAGAGCAGAGGGGAATTCCCACACCTGAGGGGCTCCAGAGCTGCCCAGGGCCATTTTTATATCAAAAACCTCGGGATTTACATGGTAGAGAGGGATTGCCACCCCTATGGGGCCCCAGGGTAGAGGGAAATTCCCACCCCTGAGGGGCCCACACCCATTTTATGTCAAATACCCCAGGATTTACAGAGCAGAGGGGAATTCCCACCCCTGAGGGGCCCCAGGGTTGCCCAGGGCCATTTTAATATCAAAAACTTCGGGATTTACACAGCAATTTCCACCCCTGATGGGCTCCAGGGCTGCCCAGGGCCATTTTTATGTAAAAAAACTCGGGATTTACAGAGCAGAGGAGAATTCCCACAGCAGAGAGGGATTGCCACCCCTGAGGGACTCCAGAGCTGCCCACAGACATTTTATATCAAAAACCTTGGGATTTACATGGCAGAGAATTCCCACAGCAGAGGGGGATTCCCACCCCTGAGGGGCTCCAGGTCTGCCCACAGACATTTTATATCAAATATCTTGGGATTTACAGAGCAGAGAGGGATTGCCACCCCTGAGGGGCTCCAGGGCTGCCCACAGACATTTTATATCAAATATTTCGGGATTTACACAGCAATTCCCACCCCTGAGGGGCTCCAGGTCTGCCCACAGACATTTTATATCAAATATCTTGGGATTTACAGAGCAGAGAGGGATTGCCACCCCTGAGGGGCTCCAGGGCTGCCCACAGACATTTTATATCAAATATCTTGGGATTTACAGAGCAGAGAGGGATTGCCACCCCTGAGGGGCTCCAGGATTTCTCCAGCCCTTCCAGAGGGTCTGTGCACCCTGGGTGTGCAACATCCTGTGCTGCTCTCTACAATCTCCACAATCTATTTCACACTTTCGTGGTTTCTGGTTTACCTTGAGGCTTTGGAAGTTTTCTCCATGAATGAGGGTCAGGGTCAGTGCCCCCCTGGGGGTCAGGGCACCCCAGAGCAGACACAGAAATATTCCCGGTGCCCTGGGTTCCCACATGGCTGGGTTTCCACATGGCATTCTCTTGGGCTTGGTCAGAGCTCCAGGGGTACCAGAGCTGGGAATTCTGTGCCAGCTCCAAGCCTTGGAAACGTGGTCCTGGTGGGGAACTCCTTGGCACAAGAAATAGCTTTAGTGATTGTAGCTGAAAGTTTTATTTGTTCTTCTGGAACAACTTAAAAATGGTGCATTCCTCCCTCTAGGTCTTCACATGTGCTAAAAAATGGGATATTTGTTCTACAGGGGTTCTCCAGGCAGAGCTCAGAGCCCTGGGAATGTTCCCCTGGAGAAGGGAAGGCTCCAGGCAGAGCTCAGAGCCCTGGGAATGTTCCCCTGGAGAAGGGAAGGCTCCAGGCAGAGCTCAGAGCCCTGGGAATGTTCCCCTGGAGAAGGGAAGGCTCCAGGCAGAGCTCAGAGCCCTGGGAATGTTCCCCTGGAGAAGGGAAGGCTCCAGGCAGAGCTCAGAGCCCCTTGCAGGGCCTGAAGGGGCTCCAGGAGAGCTGGAGAGGGACTGGGGACAAGGGATGGAGGGACAGGAGCCAGGGAATGGCTCCCACTGCCAGAGGGCAGGGATGGCTGGGAGATTGGGAATTGGGAATTCCTGGCTGGGCTGGAATTCCCAGAGCAGCTGTGGCTGCCCTGGATCCCTGGCAGTGCCAAGGCCAGGCTGGAGCAGCCTGGGACAGTGGGAGGTGTCCCTGCCATGGCAGGGGGGGATTGGGGTGATTTTGAAGGTCATTTCAAATGAAACCAATCTGTGATTCCAGACTTTCTCAAAAGCAAGGACATTTCTTGTTCTCTGCAAACCACAGAGTTTCTGTTGACTCCACGTGGATTTGGCCCCACCAAGGCCCTGTGGCCTCACCAGGACCTGTCTGAGGGGTGGGAGCCACGTTTAACCCCAGGTAACTCCTTTCTTCTAGGGCTGCCTTCGAGTTCTACATTTTCAGGTTCTCGTTGAAATTTGAAAACAGCTGTGCTCCTCCAGAGCAGAAAAACAAACCCAGGGAATGTCACCCCATTCCCAGAGGCCCCTGCTGACAGCCCAAGGTGGCAAAAAACATCCCCCAGGACAAATCTTCCCCTGGAAGCACCTAAGGCATGACTGGGCTGTGGAGCATTGGACTTATCCCACGTTAAAGGTTAATTTTTCCTTCATTATTGGATGGAATCGCAGCAGGCTCCGCGTGCCCTGTGTTTCCTGGCAGCTCCCTTATCTGAGATGCTCAAGAGCAGCTCTGCAATGATTTGTGGCCGTCACATGCTTCGTGCTGGGCTATTTCTGGATCCTTATCCATGGCCAGCACTTCCCTGCTCTGAGGGCACGGAGCTGGGGTGGCAGGGACGGGCACAGCAGAGGTGCCAAGGCAGTCAGGATCACCCCCAGGGCCTGGCAGGGGCTCCAGCAGGGCATTTCATGTCTCTGGGGCCATTTCTTCCATGTGGGATCTGTGTCCTGGCGTGGGAATATCCATGGGAGGGACCTCATCCATCAGCTGATGAACCTCAGCCCCAGCTCTGCTTCTCCAGGTCCTGCAGGACATTCCTGCAACTCTCCAAAGGAATTTTATGGGGAATGGAGGCTCTGCCTCCTCTGCCCTCAAGCCCAGCCTCCATGGAGGGCTGCTCCAGCTCCCAGCCCCCTTCCCTGGGCAATCCAGACCCTTCCCTGAATCCAGACCCTTTCCCTGGGCACTCAGACCCTTCCCTGGGCAACCCAGACCCTTCCCTGAATCCAGACCCTTTCCCTGGGCACTCAGACCCTTCCCTGGGCAACCCAGACCCTTCCCTGAATCCACACCCCTTCCCTGGGCAACCCAGACACTTCCCTGAATCCAGACCCCTTCCCTGAATATAGATTCCTTCCCTGGGCACCCAGACCCTTCCCGGAATCCCCCTTCCCTGGGCACCCAGATCCTGCTCCCTGGGCAATCCACACCCCTTCCCTGGGCACCCAGACCCTTCCCTGAATGCAGCCCCCTTCCCTGGGCAATCCACGGGTGCTGGGGGTGGCACTGTGCCCTCCCCTCTCCAAGGGACACTCCAGCCCCTTTGTCCCAAAAGCAGGAGCTTCCCCTTGGAAGCTGCTCTGGCCCCAGAGGGCACTTTAAGGTGGATCCTTTGCTGGAAGCCACTTTAATGTGTTTATTTCCAGCAGGAAAAGAGAAATCTTGGAGAGCAGTGCCCAGTTCATGGCACAATCCCAACCCAACTTCCTTGTTGCAGGGCAGGGCCCCGTCCTGCTGCAATTCAGAGCAATCCACGATGGGAAAATGGAAAGGACAATGCCAAAGGCACCCGGCAGGGCTGTGGGAGCTGGGCCAGGCCCATGGACGGGGCTGCTCAGTCCTGTCCCACTTGGAACCAGGACTCACAGCCCTCCCTCTGCCTGGGAGGGGAGGGCAGCAGAGCCAGCAGCTCAACCCCCAGAAAAAAAAACCCCAAAACGCTGGGATTTGAGTCTGTTCTGCGGTGTTGTAGTTGGCCAAATATAGTTTTCCTGTAGCGAGGAATATCGATGGATTTCATCTGACTGTGCCCAAAATAACCTCTCCAATGTGCTGAGCGTGGATTTTCTGTCGGCAACTGGAGCAGGGATTTCACCGAGCCCACCTTGGCTGTGGGGGACTCAAAGCTCACCCCAATCCCATGGGCAGGGCCACCTCCCAGGATCCCAGCTGGCTCCAGGCCACCCAAGCCAGCGTGGAACAGCCCAGGGCAGGCACAGCCACACCCTGGGGCCAGGACTGCTCCAGAATCCCCTCTGGATCCCGGGCTCTGTGGGAAGGACAAAAGGGGCGGCAGCTCCAGCTCTATTTCCGTGCCACGAGGGTGGCAGATGGTGCTGCTTTTGTGCCTCCCACTCTCCCAATGTTTAATTACAGCCCAGAAATAGCTGCCTCCGTGACTTATGGTCAGCTGCTCCTCCAGCACGGTGGGACAACAAGGGACAACAAAACCAGCTTTTTTTTTTTTCCCCCCTGCCTTCAGGGAAAAACCCAGTGAATGGTGGCAGAGGCTTTTCAGAGAGGGGGTTCTGTCAGGTTTGTGGTTTACCCTGGTTTTTGAGGGATTCAGCGGTGCTGGAAGGGCTGTTTGTTACACAGGAAAATTCCAGATTTTCTGCCCCATCCCTGGAGGTGTTGCCAAGGCCAGGCTGGACATGGTTTGGAGCAGCCTGGGACAGTGGGAGGTGTCCCTGCCCATGGAATGGGATTTAGGGTCCCTTCCACCCCAACCAGTCCAGGACTCTGGTTTGCTGAGACAATGGCTGGGCCTGTGCATCCCTGGCCCTTCCCTGAAAGCAATCCCTGTGGAAAAGGAGAATGGCTGGATGCAGACCCAGCCATCAAACACCTCCCTGCTCTGCCTCCGCCCCATAAAAAATGGGATCTCCCCCTCTTCCCTGAGCCTGTGAGGCCTCGTTCCAATGGATGCAGCAGCCAAAGCTTGGCTTTGGGAGTGAAAGCTGCAGCCTGGAACCTGACTTTGGAGGGAAATCCTAACTGAGAGCTTCCCCACGCTCCCAGCCACGGGGAAATGTGGATTTCCTCAGGGAAAAGTTCCAGACCTGGGGACGGGGCAGAGCAGGAGGATGGGAGCAGATGCCAGGAACATCCCAGGCTTGGATTCTCTGTGCCCTGGAAGGGAAATCTCAGTGTTTAGGGGAAAGGACAGCCCGGGCTCGTGGGGAGAGGCTCAGCCCGGCAGGAATCGCTCCAGGGCTGTCCCAACGGGGGAGTGAGGCTGCCATGGGAGCCCACCCAGGTGCTGCAGGTAAAACAAGCACAAGGAGAAAATCAGCTGCCAGCATAACACCTATTTTGTTTGAAAAGGTGGGGAGAAAAAAAAAATCTTAAATTTAACACAAAGCCAAATGTCCAGCTGGGTTAAATGCAAGATTTACGTTTTCAGCTGTTGCCAGCTGTTTATTTCTCCAGTTTTTTTTTTTGGAAAGGTGGGGAGAAAGAATCTGGAACTGGAGTTAAACACAGAGCCAAATATCAAACTGATTTAAACCCAAGATTTCAAATTTCAGGATGTCTATTTCTCATCCATGGTTTTTGAAAAGATGGGGAGAAAGAATCCTAAATTCAAGTCTAACACAAAGCCAAATATCCAACTGAATTAAACACAAGATTTAAATTTTCAAGCTGTGCCACCTGTTTATTTCTCCAGTCTTTTTGAAAAGGTGGGGAGAAAGAACTTGGAATTGGAATTAAACACAGAGCCAAATATCAAACTGATTTAAACCCAACATTGAAGCTGTTCAAGCTGTTTATTTCTCATCCACGTTTTTTGGAAAGGTGGGGAGAATATGAATTCAAGTTTAGCACAAAGCCAAAGTGATTAAATCTAAGTGATTTAAACCCAAGATTTCAGCTTTTCAAGCTGTCTGTTCCTCCTCCAGGTGTAAATGTAACATTTAAAACCAGTGTAAAATGTAAAATCAGCCGGGCACAGGTTGTGCCATAGGCAAGGCTTGGTACAGCCAATGTCTGCCTAAAGCTGGGGTTGGCCAGGAATGTCCCAGAGGTGACACTTTGTCCCCAGTCCCTTGTTTTGATGAGACCAGAGCCAACCCCTCATGTTTCAGGGCAAGGACACGTTGCTGAGAGCAAGGACTGGAGAGAAGGAGTTCTGCAGTTTCCTGGGGATGTCCCCTGAACCAGGAATTCCGACAGGTACTTCCTGAGTTTGTGTGAAATTTCATTGGAGGCTCAAAAGCTGGAATGAAAATGGTTTAATTGCAATTTCTGGGCAGGTTTGGTTTGGATGTTTGCCTGTGGGAGAGGAGCAGGAGGCAGGACACGGCTGAGAGCCTGGTGGGCACTTCCACGTGCTCTGCAAAATCAGGGAATCCCAAAATTCCAGGTGGTCTGGGTTGGAAGGGATCCTAAACCCATCCAGTGTCACCCCTGCCATGGCAGGGACACCTCCCACCGTCCCAGGCTGCTCCAACCTGGGCACTGCCAGGGATCCAGGGCAGCCCCAGCTGCTCTGGGAATTCCAGCCCAGCCAGGAATTCCCAATTCCCAATCTCCCAGCCATCCCTGCCCTCTGGCACTGGGAGCCATTCCCTGGCTCCTGTCCCTCCATCCCTTGTCCCCAGTCCCTCTCCAGCTCTCCTGGAGCCCCTTCAGGCCCTGCAAGGGGCTCTGAGCTCTGCCTGGAGCCTTCCCTTCTCCAGGGGAACATTCCCAGGGCTCTGAGCTCTGCCTGGAGCCTTCCCTTCTCCAGGGGAACATTCCCAGGGCTCTGAGCTCTGCCTGGAGCCTTCCCTTCTCCAGGGGAACATTCCCAGGGCTCTGAGCTCTGCCTGGAGCCTTCCCTTCTCCAGGGGAACATTCCCAGGGCTCTGAGCTCTGCCTGGAGCCTTCCCTTCTCCAGGGGAACATTCCCAGGGCTCTGAGCTCTGCCTGGAGCCTTCCCTTCTCCAGGGGAACATTCCCAGCTCTCCCAGCCCGGCTCCCTTCAGGAGTTGCTCCAACCCCCTCAGCAAGGGCACCAAGTTTTTCCATCTGGATAGGAAACTTTGCTGTTATTCAGCAGAGAAATCACTCTTTGATTGGGATTTGATTGATTATTGCTTTTCCTTGGAGAAATCCAATTAATTGCCTCATTAGCGTGATTTGGAATGCTAATTGGCGTGGTCTCCAGATTGGAAGGCACAGCCCCACCCTGTGCCTGGCTGTCTGTGCTGGCAGCGGGTCCCTCTGCCTGGCACCACTCCAGGCCGGGGAGTTTTGGTTGAAGGAAAGCAGAAAAACCTGGATCTGGTTTTCTCCTGTGAAAATGAGGCCTCTGATTGCTCTCCCCAGTAATTCCTGAGCTGGGTTTAGCTCAGGCCAGCTGATGTTTTGGGTCTGGCCTTGTCTCTCTGGCTCTGACGTTGATGACAGCCCAAGCAAACCCCAAGGTAAGGGGATCAGGGATGGTCCTGTCCTTAAACAGATCCCACTGATGGCAGGGAAAGCAGGGAAAGCATGGATTCTCCCAGCCAAAAAAATGTGTTTTCTGGGCTGTCCATCACCCTGCTGCTCAGCAAAGGCAGCCAAGGCCACACCTGATGTTTTACTGATTCAACCACAATGAGGCTGAAGAGGACAGTTTAATAATTAAATTATAGCTAATCACTTTTGATAGGATTTGGGAGAGCTTTGGGAAGGTTCCCTATCCCTGGCAGTGCCCAAGGCCAGGCTGGCCAGGGCTTGGAGCAGCCTGGGACAGTGGGAGTGTCCCTGCCATGGCAGGGGTGGCACTGGGTGGGCTTTGAGGTCCTTTCCAACCCAAACCATCCTGAGGTTTTAGGATTCTATGGAATGTGTATGGATAAATTTTCCTCTGCTTATTTAAGATTTTGGTGGGACTGACCTGTAAGTCCAGCTGGGACTGAGAACAACACCTGGAACAATCTTACTCCCATTGTTAGTCATGTTGTCTCCTAAATATCTGGAAACCTCGGGAAACATTTTAAGAGGAGGAGCAGCAAACCACCAGCAGTTGGTTTCCTTTCCCTGGAAGAGGATGGTGAGGCTGGAGAAAACGGAGTGAAGGAAATCCCAAGTGCACTGGGGATCCATTCCCATGGGAAATCCAGTGTTCCCTGGGCCTCTGAAACTGGAGAATCGTTCCCCTGCTGGGATGGATCCTCAGCCAGGTTGGAAGGGATCACCTCACACAGCTCCCTGGGGAAGCTGGGCTTTGCAATTCCCAGACTTTGGGAGGAAAGTCACACAGCTCCCTAGGGAAGCTGGGCTTTGCAATTCCCAGATTTTGGGAGGAAACTCACACAGCTCCCTAGGGAAGCTGGGCTTTGCAATTCCCAGATTTTGGGAGGAAGCTCACACAGCTCCCTGGGGAAGCTGGGCTTTGCAATTCCCAGATTTTGGGAGGAAAGTCACACAGCTCCCTGGGGAAGCTGGGCTTTGCAATTCCCAGATTTTGGGAGGAAAGTCACACAGCTCCCTGGGGAAGCTGGGCTTTGCAATTCCCAGATTTTGGGAGGAAACTCACACAGCTCCCTGGGGAAGCTGGGCTTTGCAATTCCCAGATTTTGGGAGGAAACTCACACAGCTCCCTGGGGAAGCTGGGCTTTGCAATTCCCAGATTTTGGGAGGAAGCTCACACAGCTCCCGGGGGAAGCTGGGCTTTGCAATTCCCAGACTTTGGGAGGAAAGTCACACAGCTCCCTGGGGAAGCTGGGCTTTGCAATTCCCAGATTTTGGGAGGAAACTCACACAGCTCCCTGGGGAAGCTGGGCTTTGCAATTCCCAGATTTTGGGAGGAAAGTCACACAGCTCCCTGGGGAAGCTGGGCTTTGCAATTCCCAGATTTTGGGAGGAAAGTCACAGAGTGGTACAAGGCCACAGCCAGCAGGTCCTGGCAGGGGATGCTCCACACAGGATGTTCCTCTTCCTCAGCCCTCGGAACCAGGGATTCCTGACAAGCCTTGGAGAGGTCCAAGGCTAAGGGAGAGGTGAAATATGGGATGTGTCAGGAGTTTAATTAAAGAGAGAACGATTCCAGTCCCTCAGCTCATTTAAAGCCCAGCTCAGGAGGCTCTTCTCTTCTCACAGGTAATTATCCAAGCATTCCCTGCACATATTCCCAAGGAAAAGCAGAGTGTGCTCATCCATCACCTGGTTAATGCCAGGGTTGGTGATAAACAGGAACAAGGAGTTATCAGGGTGAAATGGGATTGGGATCTTCTCAGCTCCCTCAGCTTTTCCCAAACCAACCCCAAGAGGTGTTTCAAAGCAGAAAGATTTTAACACATTAAATAATTAATACTAAAATTTAATTAATTGGATAATTAATTTAATTTCATTTAAATAATTCAATGCTTAAATAATCAAATAATCTCTTCAGAGTGTAGAGAGGAAGAACAAACCCTTCCACGGCACAGATGAAAATCCAGCATCTCACTGAGGCTTCCCTGGGCTGTCTCCCTCCTGTGCAGGGGTCAGAGCTGGAGGCTCACCCAGGCTGAACCTCCTTGGGGCTGATGAATCTGCAGCATCTGGGCCGTGACTCCTCGGGGAAGCTGCTGGAGAGGGAAAACTGGGCACAGCAGGGCTGCTGGAAGCTGTGCCACAGCCTTTGGGTGCGGCCAGAGCAGAGCCCAGGGTGCTCCAGGAGGGCAAATTCCCTGTGCGGGCAGCTTTGATCGGACACGCTTTGCTTTGTGTCCTTGCCTCCCATTTTGGTGCAGAAAAGGCCAATTAAAGGGGCACAAAAAACCCAATTAAAGGGGCACAAAAAACCCGATTAAAGGGGCACAAAAAGCCCAGTTAAAGGGGCACCAAAAGCCCAGTTAAAGGTGCACAGAAAACCCAGTTAAAGGGACACAAAAAGCCCAATTAAAGGTGCACAGAAAACCCAGTTAAAGGGGCACCAAAAGCCCAGTTAAAGGTGCACAAAAAAACCGATTAAAGGTGCACAAAAAGCCCAATTAAAGGTGCACAGAAAACCCAGTTAAAGGTGCACAAAAAGCCCAATTAAAGGTGCACAGAAAACCCAATTAAAGGGACACAAAAAGCCCAGTTAAAGGTGCACAGAAAACCCAGTTAAAGGGGCACAAAAAGCCCAGTTAAAGGGGCACAAAAAGCCCAGTTAAAGGGGCACCAAAAGCCAAAATAAAGGGGCACAGAAAACCCAGTTAAAGGGGCACAAAAAGCCCAATTAAAGGTGCCTTCAAGCATGGCTGGAAGGTTCCCTTCCCTGCCCATGGAGGGGGTGGAACGAGATGGGCTTTGAGATCCCTTCCAACCCAATCCAGTGTGGGATAGAGGGCAGAAATGCTCCTTAAACCCCGCAGCTGCATCCCTGGTGTGGCAGGGGTGGGAATGCAGCAGCAGGGGTGGGATGGGCTGGCATCCCCCAGGTTCTCCCTCAGCTCCTTCCCACCCTGTGCCTCGGCTGAAGGGTGACCAGTGGGACCCTCGATGTCCCAGTCCCTGCAGTTCTGGGATCTCCACCCCTGGCAGGGCTGTTCCAGGGGGGCTGCAGCTCCACATCCCAATCCCCGTGGCCCCAAGACCCCCAGCCCAGCCCAGGGGGGCTGCAGCTCCAGGAGAACCCACCCTGGGATTCCCTGGATCCCAATCCCGCGGCTTCTCCTGCCCTGACCCCGCTGGGCTCCGGGGCTGAGCTCGGCAGCTCCCGAGGAGCAGGGATATATTTAGAGTGGGAATAATCTGCATTATGGATGAAGGAACACATCACAGCAGCCCTACACGGAAAGGCACTCGCAGTGCTGCTCTCCGGCGGGCGTTGGCTCTCCTGAGGGAACAGAACTTTATTCCTTTTTCCATCCTTCATCCATATGCAAAGCCCCGCTCTGGAGGTAAAAACCTTTTATGCTCATCCATAGATAATGAGGGGCAGAGTTATAAATACCCGATGGTGTTTAGGTCTTTCACAAGTTCACGGTTTAGCTCTTCTTAGGGCTTGAATTTTCTCTATCCCAGCCAGTTTTCCCTGGAGAATGGGAACTGCACTTGGAGACAGGAATGTGTTTCATTAATAACTTGTCAGCTCTAAAGGAGTGCTCAGAAGGTTGTTTAATTTGTGCATCCCCACGGAGGGGTTGGGAGCAGAGGGCTGAACAGCTGAGTCACTCAGGAACATTTCATGGAGCAGAATGAAGTGATGGCCCGGCAGGAAAAGGATGTCAGGAAAACTGCAAACCCCTCCCCTGCCTGAGCTCCAAGGTGTAATTCGTAAATCAGCTTCCCACAAGAGGAGGTGGAGAGAAAAAAGCAGGAATGGCATCTTTCAGGTTGTTCCCTGTCGGGGTCCAGCACATCCCTCTGGCTGCCCTGGCTGGCTCCAGACCCTGGCAGGGGGCTCAGAGACCTTGGCACAAAGTCAAAACCACCTGTGGCTTCCATTTTAGCCCGTGGGAAAAGCTGCCAACTCTGTGTGAGGAATTACAAACCACAAGGGTTTGAGTAGTGTGGTAGTTGAATTAACACTGGGTGAAAAAGTAGAATTTTAGGGTTTTAAAATAAGGGGTTGAGTGGGTACAAGATGGAGGGATTTGGGCATGTCCTGACCTTCTTCTCCTTCTCCTTCCCCTTGCCCTCCATGTCTCGCTGTGCTGGTGACACTTTTCATTGGTTTAAGGCACAGACACACTGTCCAACATCAATGACAGACATTGGCACGTTATTGTAACCACAGCACACGGAGTTTTTGGTATAAAATGTGAACACTGCCCTGAGGGCAGACAGAATGCCATGGCCGAGCTGCTGGACAGAGCTCAGCAGGGCAGAGAAAGAATGTTCTAGATAAATAAATAATAAATAAACACCCTTGAGAATGGGATCCGAAGCATTCCAGGCTCCTTTGGCAGTGCTGGGCTGGGAAGCAAAGACGATCTCGGGGTCACCTCGACCTCCTGAACCCCGAGACATCAACAGTTCCCAAGCCCAACCATCCCGTGG
This sequence comes from Vidua macroura, assembly GCF_024509145.1. Lineage (NCBI taxonomy): Eukaryota > Metazoa > Chordata > Aves > Passeriformes > Viduidae > Vidua > Vidua macroura. Next base: position 39,915,966 of record NC_071577.1, on the reverse strand, counting down.
TCCCCAGCCTGAGTAGCAGCGATGGATTCCAGCGGGGCTGGTTCGTTCCAGAACGCTCCGAGCACAGAGATGTGCCCAGACCTTGAAGCCCGGCTCTCCGTGTCCCCAAATGCCACACGTGTCCCTGCGGGGTGGGGACAGTCCCTGTCACCTGGGAGGGGTCTGACCCTGGCCACCACCAGCCAGGAAACACGGGAGCATCTCCTCCCCGCTCCTGTCGGAGCTGGTTTCCCTCTCCTCGGGTGGAATGTGTGTGTGCCAGGCTCCTGGCATCCCCTCGGGCTGGGGTGGCACATCCAGCTGCTCTGGGGCCAAGGAAAACCATTCAGGATCGTGCAAAACCTGCCCGGGGGAAGAGGGGGCAGGGCTGCAGCAAGAGCACCACCCCAAGTGCCCGTGATAGAGACAGAGGGGGGACTCGCTGAGATGGTCAAAGAATCCCAATTTATTGTGGGATGCAAATGCTTGTGTACTGTTCTAGGAATGCTGCCAATGCTTTCCTGCAATGATTGGGTTAAACATCACATAAACAAACTCATGCATTTTACAACGACCCTTGCTTGCAGAGTTTGATGGAATTTTCTTTTTCTGGTAAGTCAGATTTGAGTCTTCTTGCAGTCTTGATTTAATCCTCAAAGCTCCGTTTGCTCTTGCCATGGCATTTTGTCTATCAGGTCTCTTATGGTCCCCAAGTACTCTCTGTTCTGTGTACCCCAATACCCAAGCTCCTCCTGCGAGGCCAGGAAAGGGTTACAGCTCATGCGCTAATTAGCTGAAGCGCTAATTAGGGGCACCCTGCTCCTAATTAGGAGGCCTAGGAAGGGGCAGTTTGGGATGGCCCTGGCTCCCTCCGGGAATTGTCCCTGCTGCTGGCCTGGGACACGGGTGGGTGTGGGGTATCTGCAGGGATCTGTGGGGTGCCCGTGGGGTGCAGGGATCTGAGGGATGCAGGGGTGTGTGAGGTATCTGTGGGGTGCCTGTGGGATACAGGGATGTGTGGGGTATCTGTGGGGTGCCTGTGAGGTGCAGGGATTGTGTGAGGTATCTGTGAGGTGCAGGGATTGTGTGGGGTGCCCATGGGGTGCCTGTGGAATGCAGGTATCTGTGGGGTGCCTGTGGGATGCAGGGATGTGTGGAGTCCCTGTGGGATGCAGGGATGTGTGGGATGCAGGGATGTGTGGGATGCAGGGATGTGGCCCTGGCGTTTTGGGAAGGGCTTTGGGTGCCCGGGCTGGGGTTGGAGCTGGGCCGTGGTGGCTCAGGGTCCCCGTTCAGCCGCAGCTCCTGGGGGATGTCCCTGCCCCGGGAGGGCTCCAGCTCTTCCCTCAGCACCGGGAGAGCTGGGCAGGAGTGCCTGGGGAGGGTTGGTGCTCCTGGTGTTCCCGGTTTAGGGTCCAGTTTAGCTTTTCCAGCCCCTGCCTGGAATTGAAGTGATGCCCCCACAGGAGCCCCATGGGAGCTGGGCTGGGCTTTCCCCTCCTGCCTGGCTCGGGTTTGTGCAGCCTGAGCTCAGCTCTGGCCCTAAGCTCAGCTCTGCCCTGAACTCAGCTCTGGCCCTAAGCTCAGCTCTGCCCCGGGCTCAGCTCTGGCCCTAAGCTCAGCTCTGGCCCTAAGCTCAGCTCTGCTCCAAGCTCAGCTCTGTCCCGGGCTCAGCTCTGGCCCTAAGCTCAGCTCTGGCCTAAGCTCAGCTCTGCTCCAAGCTCAGCTCTGCCCCGGGCTCAGCTCTGGCCCTAAGCTCAGCTCTGCCCTGAACTCAGCTCTGGCCCTAAGCTCAGCTCTGCCCTAAGCTCAGCTCTGGCCCTAAGCTCAGCTCTGGCCCTAAGCTCAGCTCTGCCCCGGGCTCAGCTCTGGCCCTAAGCTCAGCTCTGGCCCTAAGCTCAGCTCTGGCCCTAAGCTCAGCTCTGCCCCGGGCTCAGCTCTGGCCCTAAGCTCAGCTCTGGCCCTAAGCTCAGCTCTGCCCTAAGCTCAGCTCTGCCCTAAGCTCAGCTCTGGCCCTAAGCTCAGCTCTGGCCCTAAGCTCAGCTCTGCCCTAAGCTCAGCTCTGTCCCGGGCTCAGCTCTGCCCTAAGCTCAGCTCTGGCCCTAAGCTCAGCTCTGGCCCTAAGCTCAGCTCTGCCCTAAGCTCAGCTCTGGCCCTAAGCTCAGCTCTGCCCTAAGCTCAGCTCTGTCCCGGGCTCAGCTCTGCCCTAAGCTCAGCTCTGTCCATTTGCCACCTCTCTGGATGAGATGTGCATGTGCCAGGCTCCAGGTGCAGCCACCCTGGGTTGGGACAGAGCTTCCAGCAGCTCTGGACAGAGAGAGCCAGGACACAGGGATGAGGGGGGGAATTCAAACCCTCTAGGACCTGTCCCTATTAATGCCCCAACCTGTGTTGACAAATTGCTCAATCTGCATATGCACAGCTCCTAAAAACTGGCCCAACCTCATTATTTTGTAGCCATTCCAAGCCGAAACAGCTTCCCTGGAATGTCTGCTGCCAGTCCCAGGTGGAAGTGGGAGCCACAATCAGCAGGCTGGGGTGAGAGCCCGAACACTCCCCAGGCTGGGGGAGCCTCAAGCTGCTGGAGCAGATTCTGATCCCGTGGGATGCTCAGAGCTCCTGCACTGCAGCTGCATCCCGAGCTGGGTGCTGGCTCTGGGATTGGGTTTGGATCCTCCTGGGGTTGGGTTTGGAGCCTCCTGGGATTGGGTTTGGATCCTCCTGGGGTTGGGTTTGGAGCCTCCTGCCCAGCCCCACCATCCCATCCCAGCCCGCAGGGATCCTCCAGAGCAGCATCCCAGCCCCCCTGAGGCTCTGCTGATGTCCCCAGGTGTTCCTCGCGTTGGGGTCACCTGGAACGGAGGGGGAGCAGGTGCTGATGGAGGCTGCATTTCCATGGAGCTGGAGGGCCCTGGCAGTGGGAACAGAAGTGCTCTGGACACTCTGCAGGCTTGGAAAACAAAGAGCAGAGCCCTCCTCCTCCATCACCATGGAAATCCACGGCTTTCCACACTGCCTTCCCCGTTTGGGATTTCTGTGCCTTCCCCGTTTGGGATTTCTGTGCCTTCCCCGTTTGGGATTTCTGTGCCTTTCCCGTTTGGGATTTCTGTGCCTTCCCCGTTTAGGATTTCTGTGCCTTTCCCATTTAGGATTTCTGTGCCTTCCCCGTTTGGGATTTCTGTGCCTTCCCCATTTAGGATTTCTAAGAGTCCCCACTGTATCTGGGCTGTGATTACTTTAACCCTGAAGGATTTAACCCTTTGCTGCTCTGGGAATGATTTTGCTGAAGATAAAATGGGAATTAGGGAGGGAGTTTTCTGTTTCTGGAGCAGGATTTACTCCCTGGACCTTAAGGTGCCCTTCCAAGAACGGAGTCTTTGGGTTTGGATAAAGAAGAAATTGGGCAGGAATTGTTCCCTGTGAGGGAGGTGAGACCCTGGCCCAGACTCCAGAGCAGCTGGGGCTGCCCCTGGATCCCTGGCAGTGCCCAGGGACATTGGTTGGGTTGGACATTGGGGCTTGGGGCACCCTGGGACAGTGGGAGGTGGAATGAGATTGGATTTAAGGCCCCTTCCACCCAAACCATTTAATTTTTCCTTTCTCTCCACCTCCAGACCCCCTGGAAGCAATGCCTGGAGTGAGAATCTCCCCAGTGGTTAAATCTGGACAGGGAATGTTGGTTACGAACACCTGGAGCACCAGGCTGGCTCCTGGATTTTTCCTGAACCAGGAGAGATCCCAAAGTGCTGAGGAAGGATGTGGCACGTGCAGGGCAAGCACCCAGCTGAGGCTGGGCGTGCAGGCAGGGACGGGGTTCATTAGCAGCTCAGTAATTAAGAGGCTGTTGCGAGAGCAGCCCTTTGATCCCCTCCTGGTGAGCAGCTCCTGCGCAACCAACCAGAGCAAGAGCTGGGGTTAATTGCAGTGCTGGAGTTAATTAATTGCCTCGTGAGTCCCTTCTGTAGGGAGCTCCAGCACCAGCAAGAGGATCCCCAGGAGCTCTGGGAGTGATTTTGAGGGCGCTGCCTCTGTAGCCCAAAGGTGGAATTAGGTGTGCCCATAAATGTCCCTTCTCCACGGCGATCCATGGCTGGTGCTCAGGCACTGGAGCAATGCCCCTTCCACCCCTGGATTTGCTGCTTTGTCACCTTTGCCCTTGTCAGGAAAATGAATCCACAAACACCAGAGGCTGATGTCCAAAAAGGAGACAGAGGAGCCCTTTTACTTTATTCGAATAAAGGGAGAGGCCATGGGGCATTCCCCTGGGCTCTCTCCAGTTTTTGGAGGACGCAGCCTCCCTTTTTATCCCAATTTCCCTTCTCTCTTTCCCCACTGGCCGAGGTACTTGAGAGGTTCAGACTTCCCTAAACACTTGATACCAAAGATTCCCCTCTAATGTATAACCCTCCCTTTTAATTTTTAATTCGTAGGGAATTTAGGGGGTTTCCCCGTTGTTTCTTTCATGTTTCAATATCCAGTTTCATTTATTAGCCAACCTAAAGTTTATTTGTAAAAGCAAATATCTTTTTCCCATTCATCAGGCAGTGGAATCGTTCCCATTGTTTCTTTCATCTCCCAGTGCTAGTTGTATCTACCCGCAGACCCACAGCTTGTTTGGAAAGACAAATCCATAATTCCTCTCACCCTCATGAGAAATGCTGGTTTGTGATGTTTAACCCGGGGGGGGTTTAAGGTCCCTCCCCGCCCGGACCCTTCTGGGATTTTGGGAACGCTCGGGGTGCGGCGCTGGGGCTGGAACGGCAGAACCTCGGAGCCCCGGAGTGCTGCCCCGTGCCAAACCCTGCTGCAAAACCATCTCTCCATCTGCCCAGGCTGTGCCAAAGCCCTGCTCCCACCGCATCCCTCCCCTCTGCCCCTCCTCGCTCCCGGCACCGGGGCTGGGAGGCTCCCAACAGCCTGCAGGGGCTGCACCGAGCTCGGCTCAAACCCTCAGCTGCTATTTACCTCGGGCAGAGCCGCTTTGCCATCGAAAAATGCAGGTAATGGGCGCTGGAGAGGAAATAGGGATTTTTTTTTCTGGGTGTACAGGGCTCTTATCCTTTAAATTAAAACCAGCCAGTTCCAGCTAATGAGCTCCAGCCCACCCCATGTGCAAGATGAACTCTTGCTAGATGGAGAGCTTCGGTTAATCTTGTAATTATCAGATGAATAAAACGATCCCTAACAGCCTGTAATTTCGTGGTCAAGCCGATAATTGCCGTCCCTGCACAAAGCACGGAAAATCTGCCTCGGTGGAAATGGGCTCTGGCCCCCAGCTCTGAGGGCAGGGGCCTCTCCCCATCCCTGCTCCAGCCTGGCTGCCCCGAGCAAAATCAGGAGGTGACCCCCAGTGCTGGGCTGAGCAGAGCCAGGAGGTCCCCCCAGAGCTCCTCTGCTCCGGGCTGAGCCCCTTCAGGAATTCTCCAGCCCCTTCCCAGCTCCCCCAGGAATTCTGCAGCCCCTTCCCAATTCCCTCAGGAAATCTCCAGCCCCTTCCCAGCTCCCTCAGGAATTCTCCAGCCCCTTCCCAGCTCCCTCAGGAATTCCCCAGCCCCTTCCCAGCTCCCTCAGGATTTCTGCAGCCCCTTCCCAGCTCCCCCAGGAATTCCCCAGCCCCTTCCCAGCTCCCTCAGGAATTCTCCAGCCCCTTCCCAGCTCCCTCAGCTGCTCCAGATATTTCTAGTTTGGAGGGAGAAAGAAAAAAATCCTTAGATTTGGTAATTCCTAAAAATACATTTCCCTAAAAGTCTTGACAACTGGAAATAGAAAGCCATCAAAAATCTGACTGAGAGTGGAGTCACTCAGTGCTCTGGGCTGGAGAGGGGGCACAGGATGGATTTAATGACCCTGGAGGAGGCACAGGATGGATTTGATGACTCTGGAGGAGGCACAGGATGGGTTTGGTGACCCTGGACGAGGCACAGGGTGGATTTAATGACCCTGGAGGGGGCACAGGGTGGATTTGGTGACCTTGGAGGGGACACAGGCTGGGTTTGATACCCTGGAGGGGGCACAGGATGGATTTGATACCCTGGAGGGGACATAGGATGGGTTTGGTGACCCTGGAGGAGGCACAGGATGGATTTGATACCCTGGAGGGGACATAGGATGGGTTTGGTGACCCTGGAGGAGGCACAGGATGGATTTAATGACTCTGGAGGGGGCACAGGATGTGTGTGGTGACCCTGGACGAGGCACAGGATGGATTTGATCACCCTGGAGGAGGCACAGGATGGGTTTGAGACCCTGGAGGGGGCACAGGATGGATTTGATGACCCTGGAGGGGGCACAGGATGGGTTTGAGACCCTGGAGGGCCTTTCCAGCCTGAGGGTTTCTGGAGTTTTGTGGTGTCAGAGCTGCTGGGTGTGAGCTCAGCAGTGGCTCCAGCCTGGCTCTCCCAGCAGATCCCAGCCCTTCCTGGGGTGGACATCTCACCCTTCCGAGCTCTGCAGCTTCGCCTCCTCCTCCTTCCAAACCAGATTTGCAATCCCTGCTGTTCGGGGGCTGCTGGAGTTTTGTTTTTCCTTGCACCCTGTGCTTTGACCCAGCTGCTTTGGCTTTCATCAAGCAACTGCTGACTTTCCCCTTATGAACATTTGCTGCTGCTTCTAAATAAGAAACGAGGTTCTAATAATAATCACTTTCTTTGCTTAATTAAGGCACTTTCATTTAAGGACTGCTGAGTTTTTCTGCTTCCTGGTTTGTTTTTTAACACCTTGCCTTAATGATCCTGGAGTTTGAGGGACGGCCCTCGGGAGGGGGAACTTCCCTGGACAAATTAGGGGCTCTCTGAGCGGTGCCAGTCAGGTGTGACCCAGGGCTCTTCCCTTAGTGACTTCCAGATGTCCCCAGGGAGGTTCTCAGGGAATATCCTGGAGGAGGCAGGCAAGGAAATAGAAATCCCAGTTCCAAGGGCAGCTCCTTGTTCCTCACCAACAGCCTGGGAAAGGACAGAGCAGGAATAAATGGATCTGTCCAAGGGATGGGAGCAGTGTGAGGCTGGAGCTTTGCCTGCTCTCTTTAGCAGCCCTTCCCACGCTATTCAATGTCATTCCCTTTAAAATGTTGCTTTAAAAATACAACAGAAATAGGGAGAACTTTGAGGTGACGTTTTTACAGGGATCTGCATCGACACCCAGGGAACCATGGCGTGAGTTAACGTAAATCAGTGGGGATGTTTGGGATAGAAGCTGCCTGGGAGCAGTGGTTTCTGTGGCTGGAAGAGGAGCAGGGGCGTGGTGGTGAAACAGAGATTTTTGGAGTTAAGTTAACAAAATGAATTAAGCATTTATAATTTAGCTTGTAGAGTTATGTGTTGAATTTTAACCTTTTACTTAAGAAACCTCTGCCTGGTACAAAGGGCATAGGAAAATGCAAATTTCTGAAGCTTCTTGCATAAAGAACAATAGCAGAAGAGGCAAAGAACCCAGATGAAGAAGCTCCTCTGTCTCCAAGCCCATCAGGACTGACAGACGGACTCAGATAACACCAAAGGACCGACAGCGCACGCGCAGAGAGGAAAAGTTCAGAAGTTCAGCCATGAGGAAGACCAAAATCTTCAGCCTCAAGAGACCACCAGAGACCCCCGTGTGACCCCCACAGCAAAGCAGGCGTGCCCAGAAGGGCGTGGGCTCATTTAGCGTGAGGGGCGAGGACAGGCGGGGCCAGGGGTTGAATATGCACGGGAAAGTTGTGCAAAGTGTTCCACATGGAACAGCTTTGGGAATAAAGGGGTGGGTCAGACCAAGGCTCGGGGCATTTTGGGGTTTTGGAGAGCGATCTCACCTGTGTTGGGTGCTGGCGTACAGAGCCACTGCATAACTCCCCCAGGGTGTGGGGGCTGTTCATTTATTCCACGCACCGCTCCAGTGGTGATTCCTTTAGGGAATTTAGCCCACGCCTCTGCGCTGCCATGGGCTCCCTGCAGGAGCCAAGAGGTGCCTGTGGGGACGGGAAAAGGGGCAAAGCAGCAGGGCCTGAAACTGCACTGAAGGAGGATTTTTGCAGTGAGCGAGGTGAGCCCCTGGCACGGGGTGCCCAGAGCAGCTGTGGCTGCCCCCGCATCCCCAAGGCCAGGCTGGAGCAGCCTGGGATGGTGGGAGGTTTGATGACCCTGGAGGAAGCACAAGATGGGTTTGAGACCCTGGAGGAGGCACAGGATGGATTTAATGACCCTGGAGGGGGCACAGGGTGGATTTGATGACCCTGGAGGGGGCACAGGGTGGGTAGGAATGGGGTGGGATTTAAGGTCCCTCCCAACCCAAACCAAGCTTCACATGAAAGGTTCAGGAATCCCAGAGTGGCTGATGCCATCTCCCAGCAGTGGCCCTGACGTTTTGCCTGGCAAAGGCGGGCGACTGGGGACTTGTTTGGGATCTCTGGCCTCTTTGGAGAGCTGCAATTGCACCGTTGGAACTCCCAGAATATCCCTGCCCAGCCCGGGGGTACTGGGCAGTCTCTCTCCAAAGCGACTCAGCTCAGGAAGAGTTTGTTGATGCTTTTCTATTCCCAGTTGTCAAAACTTTTAGGGAAATGTGTTTCTAGGAATGAGCAAATCTGAGGATTTTCTGTCCCCCCTCTCCAGAATAGGAGTACCTGGATCAGCTGAGGGAGCTGGGAAAGGGCTCAGCCTGGGGCAAAGGAGGCTCAGGGGGAAATTTGGGATCTGCTCCCAGGGAACAGGGACAGGAGGAGAGGGAGCAGCCTCGGGCTGGGCCAGGGGAGCTCAGGGTGGATATTGGAGATTGGATTTTGGGAACATTTCTTGCCCATCCCAGCAAATTCCCACTTTGCTCCTGGGGGGATTTACGTGTGGAGCCGGAGGAGCCTGGGAATGCAGAGTGCAAACAGCTCCTGCCCTTTTCCAGAAGGAATCCATGGAATCCTGCCAGAGCCCCGGGGGCAGGTGCCCATCCCTCCCGTGCCCACCTGCTCAAGGTGTGCAGATCAGCTAAAAAAAGCTCCTTAATGAAACATTCCCACCTGTGCCAGATGGAGCCCAGCTTCCCAGGGCTGGGAGGGATTTGGGCACCTGGGAGGGCACAGAGGCACTGCCAGCCCTGCTCCAGGAGGGATTTGGGCACCTGGGAGGGCACAGGGGCACTGCCAGCCCTGCTCTGGTGGGGATTTGGGCACCTGGGAGGGCACAGAGGTACTGCCAGCCCTGCTCTGGAGGGCTTTGGGCACCTGGGAAGGCACAGAGGCACTGCCAGCCCTGCTCTGGTGGGGATTTGGGCACCTGGGAAGGCACAGAGGCACTGCCAGCCCTGCTCTGGAGGGCTTTGGGCACCTGGGAAGGCACAGAGGCACTGCCAGCCCTGCTCCAGGAGGGATTTGGGCACCTGGGAGGGCACAGGGGCACTGCCAGCCCTGCTCTGGTGGGGATTTGGGCACCTGGGAAGGCACAGAGACACTGCCAGCCCTGCTGCAGGAGGGATTTGGGCACCTGGGAGGGCACAGGGGCACTGCCAGCCCTGCTCTGGGGGGATTTGGGCACCTGGGAGGGCACAGAGGCACGAGGGGTGCCCAGCAGTGGGGTGACAGCAGAGCCACTGCTTTAAAGGGAGATTTGAGGGAAGGGACTGGGAATGTCGCTGTGCCCGGCTGGGCTGGCTGCTGGAAGGGTTTTCCAAGCCTCTGGAATGGGCTCGGGGAATTGCAGCCGGAATTTCTCGCTCGGGAATGGCGAGATGCCCTTTCCAGGCAAGGTTGTTTCCATGGCAACCGGGCGGGATCTGCGGGACACGAATGGCTCCGCTGCCAGCGCCGGGAATTCTGCTCTGCTCCTCTCCCCGCGAGCAGGCAGAGCGGGGCCAGGGCTGGGAATAACCCTGGAGCTCCAGAACTTTCCTCTCACGTGCCCTGGCCCTTGGGCCGGGAGAGAATTGCAGGAATTTTGGATGGAAAAGCTGCGGCTCCATCTCGGGCTGACGGGCAGGGTTTGGAGGTGTCTGCTGCACCTTGCCATGGGATTGCTCTGGAATAGGCTGGGAGAGCTGGGAATGTTCCCCTGGAGAAGGGAAGGCTCCAGGCAGAGCTCAGAGCCCTGGGAATGTTCCCCTGGAGAAGGGAAGGCTCCAGGCAGAGCTCAGAGCCCTGGGAATGTTCCCCTGGAGAAGGGAAGGCTCCAGGCAGAGCTCAGAGCCCTGGGAATGTTCCCCTGGAGAAGGGAAGGCTCCAGGCAGAGCTCAGAGCCCTGGGAATGTTCCCCTGGAGAAGGGAAGGCTCCAGGCAGAGCTCAGAGCCCCTTGCAGGGCCTGAAGGGGCTCCAGGAGAGCTGGAGAGGGACTGGGGACAAGGGATGGAGGGACAGGAGCCAGGGAATGGCTCCCACTGCCAGAGGGCAGGGATGGCTGGGAGATTGGGAATTGGGAATTCCTGGCTGGGAGGGTGGGCAGCCCCTGGCTCAGGTCAATCCCTGGGTGCCCCTGGATCCCTGGAAGTGTCCCGGGTCTTGTGGGAGCAGCCTGGGGCAGTGGGAGGTGTCCCTGCCATGCCAGGGTGGGATGGGATTTAAGATCCCTCCCAACCCAAACCATTCATGGGTTCCTCCATTTTCCCAGTGCCAGAAATCCCTGCTCCCTCCAGCTGCAAATCTCAACCCCTGTGGCCGTCCCTGCCCATCCCAGCCCTCTGAACACCCTGGGCTCATTTAATCAGAGCTGGACCGAGCTCCTGCAGCATCCCTGGGAATCCCTGAAAACCCCCGGGAATTCCTGCAACATCCCTGGCAATTCCTGCAGCATCCCTGGCAATCCCTGAAAACCCCCAGGAATTCCTGCAGCATCCCCGGCAATTCCTGCAGCATCCCTGGCAATTCCTGCAGCATCCCCGGGAATTCCCGCCCCCTTCCCACCCAGTTTTGTGGTTTTGTTCTCCAAATGGGTCCCGAGTAGGCGGCAAAGCTGTGCTGGCTGCAGGTGGGCGCTGGATGTGCAGGGGAAGGGCAGACGCTCATTAAAGGGTGTCCTGCTGATTGGTCGGAGCTAATTAGCGGGAGCTGCATCCACGCGGGCAGCCCGCACAAAACTCTGGCGTTTATTGTCCCTTACAGGAGGATTTTAATGCCGCTTCGGGGGTGTGGCAGTGCCTCAGTGACCCCGACACTGCCTCCTCAGTTCTTTTTATAAACAATAATCTGAATTATGGCCACAGCCACCCCTGGCTCCCAAACCTTGGCCTCAGAGAAAGCCCTTCCCTCCTGCCCTTTTGAAACGTGCTTGAATCGGGATTGCTGCGGTGCTGCCTGTAAAACACGTCCCATCCCTGACAGGGAATTCGGGCTCTGGAGCCATCCCTGAAAAACACCACTCACTCGGTTTGTAAACTTTTGAAAGTTTATTAGTAATAAAATAGTTATTAAAAAGTAGCAGTAAAATCAGAGCAATAAAAATTTGGACAGTGAGGGTTAGGACACTACGGGACAATAAAAAGCAAAGAATTTCGGATGTCCGGGTGTTTTTGGGTGCTGAGCTGCCAAAACCACGCCTTGAGAACAAAGGATTAACCCTTAAAAGCAACAACCTGCTGCATATTCATACATCTCATACATGGTGCAGGAATTCCTTGCAAATTAAGAATTTTCCTGGTTTTTGTCAACTTCTTCCCCTTAATCCTGGTGGTTCCATAAAGATGGAGAGAAGGTGGAAGAATGTTTGTTTTTTCTGATAAGGAGGCTGTAACTCTTTGTGTGCCCTGTCGCTGTTATCTCTGTGCTGAGAGTTTCTTGATTATCTCATCCCTTTCTTGAGCTAGTTAAAAATACCTTACACCGCAGAGTTTCTATTTTAACATTGTGTTATAACCTAAAACTATATTTAACACGCTGCTTGAGAGGATTAATGCAGCACAACTTTCTAACGTTGCACATGTAACATTCATTGTAATATTTGGGAAATGCCAATCATGGCTGTGACTGCACTTCCCCACGGGGGGAGACTTCATGGCCGTGAGGAGAATCACCTGCAAATTCCTAATGAGCCTGGCAGAACCTCGGGAGGTCAATCTTTCCCAAAGAGCAGGATTTGGGTGTCTCCAGGAGCCGGGAGCTCTCGCACTTCGAGGCTTCTCCATCCAAAGCCCCGTTCTGTGCCAGTTTGGGCCGGAATTATTTGTGGGAATTGCAGGTGGCAAAGGTGAGTTTGTCTTGGGCTGGTTTTTCTCTCCTGTTCCAGATGTAATGGCTTTGAACTGCCCGGGTGGGAGATTGGGAATTGGGAATTCCTGGCTGGGCTGGAATTCCCAGAGCAGCTGGGGCTGCCCTGGATCCCTGGGAGTGCCCAAGGCTGGGTTGGAGCAGTGGGAAGTGCTGGGGTTGGAATGGGTTGAGGTTTAAGGCCCTTTTCAACCCAAACCACTCTGGGATTCCACACACAGGGTTTTTTTTGGTGATATTTTAGGATTTTTTGGGTAAATGCATTTTCGGTGGTGGTCACAGCCCGTGCTGCTCTCTAATTCCAGCAGGTCCCAGGGGAGTCTCCCGTTCCAGCCTGATCCCATATTCCCTTTCCTGAGGTTGTGCTGCTGGACCATCCCTGGGAATTCCTTTGTCCTGGTGTGTACCTGAGGCTATGGAAGCCCTGGCTTGGGATGCAAGAGCCAGCCTGGACTTGGGATCCTGCTGAGCCCAAAACCCAGCAATCCCTGCCCTGTGGGAAGAGGAAAAACCTGGGATATAGGACAGAGGGAACAGCAGGAGGGATATCCTGGGATACGGGACAGAGGGAACAGCAGGAGGAGGGAAAACCTGGGATACAGGACAGAGGGAACAGCAGGACAGAAATCCTGGGATAGAGGGAACAGCAGGAGGGAAATCCTGGGATACAGGATAGAGAGAACAGTGGGAGGGAAATCCTGGGATACGGGACAGAGGGAACAGCAGGACAGAAATCCTAGGATATGGGACAGGGAAGTAGGAGGGATATCCTGGGATACGGGACAGAGGGAACAGCAGGAGGGATATCCTGGGATAGAGGGAAGAGCAGGACAGAAATCCTGGGATATGGGACAGGGAAGCAGGAGGGATATCCTGGGATATGGGACAGAGGGAACAGCAAGAGGGATATCCTGGGATATGGGACAGAGGGAATAGCAGGACAGAAATCCTGGGATACGGGACAGAGGGAACAGCGGGACAGAGGGAACAGCAGGACAGAAATCCTGGGATATGGGACAGGGAAGCAGGAGGAGGGAAAAGCTGGGACACGGTGCCTCTGTGCTGGGAGAAGCGGGAGTCCAGCAGCAAATCCCCTTTCCAAACCCTCATTCCCTAATTAGAGCCGGCTCTAAGCCCCAGATCGCCGTGGATTCCAATTATCCGGCGACTTTAATCATGGAATAATGGACCCCTGGAGGGCCCTGAAGGACCTCTCGGTGGCGCTGCCTTTGTGCCGCTGCCGGCTCCTTTTCCCTGTTTTTCCCAGGCTTTCCGGGATGCAGGCAGCTCTGTCTCTATAGAAACGGGACCTGGGCTCTGCTGCAGCCGCTTCTCCAGGGTTTCATTGCGGGAACGTTCGGAAAATTAACGGCAGGAGGAGGAGAAAATGAGGGACAAGGAATGAGCAGTTGGGAAGATCTCGAATGTACGAATTAGGGGTTGTTTTGCCCTGAAAGGGAGGGGAAAGGAGGAGAAATATCACGGGTTCTATAGATTGAATTCACCTTTAATATACGTGGAAAAATGGGAGTATTTAATTTGCTTTTGGCCCCAAAATGGGTCAAATAACCAGAGTTGGATGGAAAATAAACACAGATTGATTTATTTAGGAGTATCAGTCCCAGACAGAGTGACCTCCCTGCTGTCGGTGTTTTCCCCCCTCGGAAGACAAAACCCAAAGGTTTCTTTGGTGAAATCCTCGATTTTTGATATATTTGTTGCTATTTAAGGTTTATTACCCCATGGGCTGTTTGGAGAGCCATCCATGACAGAATTCCTGCCCCGTTCCCAGCAAGGGCTGCATTCCACAGGGAGTTGGATCACAATTCCAGGGAATTGTGTGTTTCCCAGGGAACCACACGACTGTTCCCTCATTTCTCTCTCCTCTGGAGCAGATTCCATATGAATGCACATTCCTCTGGATGAAATTCCAAGGGCTCATTCCAAAGGGTGACTTGCCTGCACTTTGGGCTGGTTCATCTTTTTTTAGTGCGTGATTTAGCAAGTGCTGGAAATTCTCCTCCGTGCTCGTGCAGTCTCTACTTCCAAAACATCCTGGAAAAAGGCTGGAATGCAGCATTCCAGCTCTGCCAGGAGCAGGGCTGTGTGGGAAGTGTTGTACAGAAACAGAGCCACTCCTGAATAGCAGCAGGAAAAGAGGAATAAAACCCAGGAGGTTTGTACTGCTGGAAGTCACTAATTAAAAAAAAAAAAAAAAAAAAAAAAACCCACACCTTTTCCAAGCATTGTCTCCTGCTGGAAGCAAGATTTTTCCATCAGATTTTCAGGATTTGGCAAGAATGTCTCAGGTAAAGCAGGATAAATATTTCAGATGTTCAGCTAAAATCCACTCTGGGGAGGAATCCCAGCCTAAAGCCATTCCCTGTGGTCTGTTTTGTTTGGAATGATGCTCTGGAATCCTCAGGATGGGGCAGATCCCATCCAGAATATCCCGTGGGAGCAGGAACACTTCAGAATTCCTGAGGGCCTCAGCTTTGGCCCTCCCAGATCCGGGAGGATCCAGAGCTGCTAAAAAGCAAAGGGAGCTGGGAGGAGCGTGGGCAGCCCCAGGGTGAGAGCCCCTCATCCCTCACAATTCCCAGCCCCTGGAAGTGACTGATCCCAAAATCCCCGTGGGGAAAAGAGGGATCCAAGCAGGAATTTGGGATGCTAAAAGTTTAGGAGAGGAGTGTCAGCCGGGATGTGAATCATGGCAGGATAAGGGGACGATAATTCGGATTTTATTCTAGAAAAATTGGTACGCCAGGATTTTGGATGCCGGGAATGACTCCAGCTCCCGGCAGTGTTTCCAGGTGGAAGGGTTTGATAATATTCCCATTTCACCATCTCCTGACTCCAGAGCTCTCCTGGCGGGTGCAGAGCTCCCACTGGGCTCTCCCGTGGATGTGGGAGCCAAACCAGAACTGGGGGATTCCAGAGCTAAGGACAAAAGGGGAATATTTTGGAAATAAGTCCTTTTCTAAATTAAATTCCCTCCCAGATAATTTTCCAGCTTTGCAGCCTCCTGCCTCCCTGGCTCCTTTCCTGGCACCTCTGGATTTTCCAGCCCCCAGTTTGTCCATGGCAGTGGGATCATTCTGTTTCCACAGGACTAACATTGGAAAACACCTTGGATTTCCTTGGTTCCTCACAGGAATTCCCACCACCAGGACTGGGGAATTGTTCCCTGCGCTGGCACAGCCCGGGACTTCCTCCTGCGGTGCTGCCAGAGGGATTTTTCCTGGATGCATCCCATGGTTTCCTCCCTGGATCTCCGCAGGCGATCCGTGGGGAGCTGGGCGCTGGATTTGTGGTGTGGCCGAGGGAGAGCTGCGGGAAAGCAGCTGCTGAAGGCGCCAGGAGCTCAACAATTCCTGGGCTGCATCGCCATGGAAACAGAATCCACGCGTGTGCCGGGGACACAGGGCGGATTGCAGCTCGGGAACAGCTCCTGTGAGCAGCGCCGAGGGGAAAGGTGGGGAAAGGCTGGAAAAGGTGGGGAAAAAGCTGGAAAAGGTGTTTGCATCTGCAGCTCATCCCAGCTCATTCCCGGAGTTGGAAGCAGCTGAGCTGTGGGGTGGAGCAGGAGGATTTCATTGTCCATTGGTGAGGGCAAGGACAGGGAGAATCCCTGAGGTGATCCCACGGAGAGAATCCCACAGGGTTTAGGCTGGAAAAGCCTTCCAAGACCACAGAGTCCAACATTCCCAGCACTGCTCCCTGTCCCCAGTGCCACATCCACAGGGATTTAAATCCCTGCAGGGATGGGGGCTCCACCTGAGCACCTTTTCCTGATGGAATTTCCCCAAATTCCACCCTGAGCTCCCCTGGGCCAGCCTGAGGCCGTTCCCTCTCCTCCTGTCCCTGTTCCCTGGGATGATCCCAAATCTCCCTGGCTGTCCCCTCCTGGCAGGGAATTCCAGAGAGGGAAAAGATCCCTCTGCATCCTCTTTTGCTCCAGGCTGAGCCCCTTCCCAGCTCCCTCAGGAATTCTCCAGCCCCTTCCCAGCTCCCTCAGGAATTCTCCAGCCCCTTCCCAGCTCCGTTCCCTTCCCTGGCCCTGCTCCAGCCCCTCAGGGTCTCCCCTGCCATGAGGGGAAAATTAAAAAGTGGGAGAAAACGTGAGGGGAAAAAAAAGTGTGGGAAGTTTATGGAGGGCTCTGCTGCAGAGCTTTTCCCTCCTGGATCCTCCTTTGCTCCAGGCTGAGCCCCTTCCCAGCTCCCTCAGGAATTCTCCAGCCCCTTCCCAGCTCCCTCAGGAATTCTCCAGCCCCTTCCCAGCTCCCTCAGGAATTCCCCAGCCCCTTCCCAGCTCCCTCAGGAATTCTCCAGCCCTTCCCAGCTCCCTCAGGAATTCCCCAGCCCCTTCCCAGCTCCGTTCCCTTCCCTGGCCCTGCTCCAGCCCCTCAGGGTCTCCCTTGCCAGGAGGGGCCCAGGTGATCCCAAAATCCCCGAGGGATCCGTGGGAAGGGCAGCAGAGGTCCCAGCATGGAGAGCAGGAACCCTTTGGCCACAGCACCTGGGATTTCCCTCCCCATGTGTGCCAGGAGTGCCCACGGGCTCTGGAAGTGTCGCTGCTCTTTCATTCTGGGATCATTTTCCCATTTTCCCACCTTCCAACTTCCTTCCCAGTGAAATTCCGTGGCAGCAGAGCCACTCTCAGTTTTCCCTGGCAGGTCAATAATAGCCCCGGGAGTTTTGTGCTTGTGCCGTGAGGGGAAAATCAAAGAGTGGGAGAAAAAGAGGAGGGAAAAGGAAAGGGCGGGAAGATTGGGGAGGGATCCCAAGGGATTCCCTTCTGGATCCTCCTTTTCTGCAGGCTGTAATTACAATCATAATTACAAAAGACTAATTACAATTATATATAACTATTATATATATATATATATATATATATATATATATAAAAAATATTATATATATTATATATAATATATATTAAAAATATATATTATATATTATATTATATTATATTATATTATATTATATTATATTATATTATATTATATTATATTATATTATATTATATTATATTATATTATATTATATTATATATAACTATATATATAACTATATATATATAAATATAATTATATATAACTACATATAACTATATATATATAACTATATATATATTAATATATATATACACTATATATAATAAAATCTATTATTATGTAATTATATAAATAGAAAATATGAATCAAGACATGAAATAGCTTCATATATTTTTATTTAAAATATACACTGTATAATTCATTCTATAGAAATAGAATACATAGAGGTATTATATTTATATTTGGTATTATATAAGTGTACTATTTGTTATATAATTTATGTAAATTTACATGTAATACTATAGTTATATATATATATATATATATGTAATATATATATAATATATATTATATATATATAATATATATAATATATATAATATATAATATATAATATATATTATATATTATATATTATATAACTATATATTACTATATAACTATATATATATAGTATATATATAGTATATATATACTATAATAATTATATATATAATATATATAATATATATTATATATATAACTATATATAACTAACTATATATATTATATATATATAGTATATATATACTATAATAATTATATATATATAAAATATATAGTATATATATATTTTATATATATATAACTATATATAACTATATATATATATAATATATATATAACTATATATATAACTATAGTATTACATGTAAATTTACATAAATTATATAACAAACCATATTCTTATATAATACCAAATAAAAATATAATACCTCTATGTGTTCTATTTATATAGAATGAATTAATGCATATTTTAAATAAAAATATAAGAAGTTATTTAATGTCTTGATTCATATTTTCTATTTATATTATTACATAATAATAGATTTTATTATATATTTATTTATCCACTATATTATATATTTCTCTTTATGTATATTTATTATATATCCATTTATTATATATTATTGCAGCTATTTCATATATTATCTATATTCTATTAAATATTTAACGTTTCATTATTATATTTATTTATATATTTCAATTCATTTATTAAAATAGTCTCCTATTTTTACACATTTGTAATATATTTTACTTTATATATTCTTGTATATATTTTCTTATTTATATTTTATTACATATTTATTATTTTATTTCATTATATATTTAGTAATATACTGCATTAGATATATAATACATTTATTATATATATTCTATACATTCATATATTTCATTATATATTTAGTAATATACTGCATTATATATAGATTACATTTATTATATATATTCTATACATTATTATAATATTTCATTATAATATTTACTAATATATTTTAATATATATTTATTTATATGATCTCATTTTTCTATATATTAATTACATATTGCTCATTATATATTATTATATATATTTTATGTACTCTATATTTCATGACATATTTAATTAATTGTTTCATTATACATTTACTAATATATTTTATTATTAATAATTTACTAATATAGCAAATATATTTTTTCATATTATATACAATATATATAATATAGTAATTTTTACTAATAATAATTTACTAATATATTTTATTATAAATTTAGTAATATTGTCTATTATAGATTTATTATAAATTATACATTAGATATGATATATATCTTATTTATTAATTATATAATAATATATAATTAATATAGCACCAAATAAATATAATAAAATCGATAGAATTTTATTATGCATTTAAAAATATTTATATATTTTAATATATATTGCATTATATATTTATTACATTTCCTAATAAACCTAATTATATATTATCATAATTATTATTGTTGTTTTGTTGTTGTTAATTTTTATATTATTGTATTATTACTACTGTATATAATGATATTATATGCTATATTATTTAATTATAATTAAGAAATTATATTTATTTTTCAGTGAAAATTCCCATTTTTCAGTGAAATTTCCCATTTTTTTCCGTGAAAATTCCCATTTTTCAGTGAAATTTCCCATTTTTTTCCGTGAAAATTCCCATTTTTCAGTGAAATTTCCCATTTTTTTCAATGAAAATACCCATTTTTTCAATGAAAATTCCCATTTTCAGTAAAAATTCCCATTTTTCAATGAAAATTCAAATTTTTTCAGTGAAAATTCCCATTTTTCAATGAAAATTCCCATTTTCCACTGAAAAATCCCTTTTTTTCAATGAAAATTCCCATTTTTCCATAAAAATTCCCATTTTTCCATAAAAATTCCCATTTTCTCAATGAAAATTCCCATTTTTTCAATGAAAATTCCCATTTTTCAGTACAAATTCCCATTTTTTCAATGAAAATTCCCATTTTTTCAGTGAAAATTCCCATTTTTCAGTACAAATTCCCATTTTTTCAATGAAAATTCCCATTTTTTCACTAAAATTTCCCATTTTTTCAGTGAAAATTCCCATTTTTCAGTAAAATTTCCCATTTTCTCAATGAAAGGAGCACCGCATGCCCAAAAACCGCTTTCATTTCTTTTATTTCTTTTATTTCTTTCATTTCTTTAACCGTAATTGGAATATTTACATTTCCCAGGAGAATCCAAGCGGGAATTCAGCAGGAGAGAACACAGACCGGCTGTGCAATCAATCAATCAATCAATCAATCAATCAGTGCTAATTACAGCTCTTTTGAATGAGCGGAAGCAAGGGCTGGGTTCGGATGTTCGTTCGTTCATTAAAACAAAGGGCGCACGCCACAAAAATTGAAATGGGAACGCGAGGAAATCCCTACAATAAATCAATATGGACAGGTGGCCGTGCGGGAGCCTCGATCCCCAACACGAACCCCGGGAATTCTGCACCCAGCAGGGATGGATTGCAAATCCAGCCCCGGCCCCTCTGCGCTTTTACCACTGCAACAATCCCCCTATGTTTGGGTTTTTTGGGTTTTTTTTTTTGGGCACATTTTCATTTAAAAATCCGAATTTTCGGTTCGTCCCGGCTGGATGTTTTTATGGCATTAATTTTGCTCCTTTTGCGGTTTTTCCCCCACGTCCAGGGTTTTTTTTTTTTTTGGAGGGTTTTTCCCACCTCCAGCTCTTCTCCCTGGAATGTTTTCCGTTCCGTTTGTGGAGAAACCCCTGGGGGACCCCAAATTGCGCCTGGGCTGCTGTGCCAGAGTCAGGAAATGCAATGGAATCAAATGGGATAGGATGGGACGTGGAAAAGAGAAAAAACAGAAAATAGAATAGAGAATAGCAAGGAGAAAATAATAGAATAGAATTAAAAATTAAAATCAGAATAGAATTAAAAATAGAGTTAATACAGACTAGAACAAGACTAGCTCAAGAATAAGAATAGGAAATGGAATATATTAAGAAGAGAATAAGAATAAAAATAGATCAAGAATAAGAAAAGGAAATAGAGTAAGATATTAGAATAAAATAAAGTAGGATAGAAATAGAAAAAATAGAACAGAATTAGAGTGGAATAGGAATAAAAAAATAAAGAACAGAATACAGGCTAGAACAGGAATGGGTTAAGAATAATAATAGAATAAAGAAAAATAATTAGAATATAATAGAAAATTAGAAGAAATAGAATAGAATAAGAGTAAGAATAAGAGTAAGAGGAATAAGAATAAGAATAAGAATAAGAATAAGAATAAGAATAAGAATAAGAATAGAATGTAATAATAAAGAAAAGTAATTAGAATAGAATAGAAAATTAAAATAATTAGAATAGAATAAGAGGAAGAATACGAGGAAGAATAAGAATAAGAATAAGAATAAGAATAAGAATAAGAATAAGAATAAGAATAGAATAATAGAATAAAGAAAAATAATTAGAATATAATAGAAAATTAAAAGAAATAGAATAGAATAAGAGGAAGAATAAGAGGAAGAATAAGAATAAGAATAAGAATAAGAATAAGAATAAGAATAGAATATAATAATAAAGAAAAATAATTAGAATATAATAGAAAATTAAAAGAAATAGAATAGAATAAGAGGAAGAATAAGAGGAAGAATAAGAGGAAGAGGAATAAGAATAAGAATAAGAATAGAATATAATAATAGAATAAAGAAAAATAATTAGAATATAATAGAAAATTAAAATAATTAGAATAGAATAAGAATAAGAGGAAGAATAAGAATAAGAGGAAGAATAAAAATAAGAATAAGAATAAGAATAAGAATAAGAATAAGAATAAGAAACAAAATAGAATAAGGACAAACAATCGAATTAGTACAGAATAAGAAAAGAATCCAAGCAGGATGAGCCATGGAAAGGAACTCTGGGAATTGTCCATCCTCGGGCATAGGGACAGTCCCACGCTGACACTTCCAGGGACACTGGTGGCTGAGCCAGCCCCAGCAGTGCTGGGCTTCCGAGCCCTTGTTCCGTGCCAGCATCCATCAAATCCCAACTTTCTCCCCAAAACCCATCAGCTGTGCCGTTAATTACCCAGCAGTGCTGGCAGCCAGAGGTGCCCATCCACGGATGTTCCCCTGCCCACACCTGTGAGCACCTGGATGTGACCCCAGGGGTTTCCCCCACGGGATGGCACTCGGAGCCCTGCTCCTGGTGGGAAAACCCTGCTCCTGGTGGGAAAACCCTGCTCCTGGTGGGAAAACCCTGCTCCTGCTCCTGCTGGGCTGCCCTTCCCACCCCACCCCTGCCGGTGCCACCCGTGGCTCCATCGATCCCAAACCTCCTCCAGGGGAGCCTCTGGGGAGGCCCCAGACACAGCCCAGGGCGTTTGGATTTTGGGGAGGTGCTCCACCACCTCCATCCTCATCCCAGAGCCCACCCAGCCGTGATCCAGGTGGGCAAAGGAAACCCAAACGCAGCCCCAGAGGAATCAGCCCCGAGCCCTCAACATTCCGGCGGGGTTGGGCTCGCTCTGCAGCCCCCAGGGTGGCCCGCAGCTCACAACAAGGGCCAACAGCGTTTTCACCACCAAAAGCAGCGAGGAACGAGCCCTGGGAGCACCCTGCCCTGCCTGGCAGGGAAATCCAGGCCCAGGGGGACTGGGGGAATTGGGGCTCTGCTTTTGGGGTGCAGTTCTTCCAACAGAAGAGCCCGCTTGGCCCCACGGGCACATTCAGCTTCTTTCATGGTTGGCTGTTTCAGCAACCAGAGAAATCAAGCACATCCTGCTGATTTTCTTCCACATACAAACCACAAAGATTTTATAAAAATGTTACTAACTGTACCTAAAGTGTGAACTTGAGTCATTTATTTATCACTTTGCCCCAGGCTTAAGAACACAACTTTCTTTTCTAAACAAAGCCTGATGAAATACAGATTTTTATTTTTCCCCCCCCCCCGGGTACTTTTCCTGGTGGCTTTGACACAGGGAACAACCCCCCACCCCCCCCCCCCAAAAAAAAAAAAAGCCAAAAACCTGAAAGCAAACTAGAAACCAGCAGTGGATTTAAGGCGAGCAGATTTGATGTGAGGGGTGAACTAAAACACCTCCTTGGAGGAGAAAAAAACCCACATGCAGCAAACTACTTGGGTGAGCAAATCACGACCCACGGCAAGAGAAAAAAACACCCCAAACGCTTCCAGCTCCAGTTCCGCTTACCCTGCGAGTTCCCCACTCCGTGTTGTCCCCGTTCCCTCGGGAATGCAGGGGCGGGAAGGCCCCTCTGCGTGGTTTTTTTTTTTTGGGGTAGAGTATAAATACAGGAGGAGTCATGCCACGGACTAGATGCAGGGATTGCACACTATTATCGCATGCGCTGGGATCGGACATGCCAAGGACGCGGCCCTCGCTCACGACCCCGCGGGACGCTCCCGCCTCCTGGAGCTCCGAGCCCACCCCGGCTCCCCCGAGCCCACCCCGGCTCCCCCGAGCCCACCCCGGGCTCCTGGGCAGCCCCCGGCAGCCCCCGCTGCCCTCCTCGCAGTCCCGGCCGTGTGGGATGGCCCCGGGCCCGGCGCGTTATGTGAAGCGGTCGGAATTCATTTTGCGCAGTTTGGGCGGGAGGTTCCCCTCCATCCTCCCCCCGCCCCCCGAGAGCTTCTGCAGCTTGGGGGGCAGCTCTGCCACCGACTGGCTCATGGGATCCGACATCATCTTCGTGGTCTTTGAGCCCAGCTTCTCCTCGGAGTTGCCGGGCACCGAGCTGATGCGCTGGAGTTTCATGGGCAAATCGCCCATGCTGTAGGCCTTCTCCGAGGTGGTGGAGCTCATCCTGAGCAGTTTCTTTGGGAAGTCGTCCCTCCCGGTGATTTTCTGCAGTTTTGAGGGCAGCTTTGTGCCCACCTCGTCGAGCCCATCCAGGCACTCCACGGAGTTGTTCCTCTCCTTGCTGTTGCTGACGGCGGGCGGGATCAGGGGCGAGGACATGAGGAGCATCTCCTCCTGCTCCTTCACGCTGTAGGGCGGGGTGGGCACCTCGAACGTGGCGTGGAACTGGGAATAATCCACTTTGAAGAACCCTTCCTCCAAGGAGATCACCGGGAAGAAGCGATGGCCCCAGAGCACCTCGTCCTCCGTGTAGGATGTCCTGGCTTGGCACGTCATCCCTGCAAGGAGAAGGGAGGAAAAGCTTCCACCAGTCCCAGGAAATTGGGGATGCACAGAAATCCTTGAGCAATTCCACGAAATGGATTTTATGGGTTTTAAATGTATTAAAAAAAAAAAAAAAAAAGCATTGGCCTGCCCTTGTTTGGAGGAAATGATTTACCAGGGGAGGTTTATTTGGATATTAGGGAAAATTCCTTCATGGAAAGGATTGTCCAAGGCAGTGGTGGAGTCCCCAGTCCTGGAGGGATCTCAAGGCCCTGTGGATGTAACACCTGGGGACGTGGGCCAGTGGCCTGATGGTTGGACTTGATGGCTTTAAAGGTCTTTTCCAACCCTAAGGATTCCGTGATTTTAGGATCCCACAGCTGTTAAATCGTCATTCCCGGGGGGAAAGGGGAAACCTCAGCGGAAGGGGCAGAACCGAGGAATTCCCACCTACATTTACAGACCCTTTGTGAAGGTGCTGCTGCCAAAGGGACACCAGGGCTACCTGAGAACCCTGGGGCTGAAGCAGCAGGAGCTGTAAGGGCAAATGGGACTCGTCAGATCCTGCAGTGCTCCTCAGTTATTCCACGTTTCCCTCATATCCATGAGCACACACAAAACCTGCCCCTCATCAGCACACTCCAAGCCATCAGCAAGTCCTACAAAACACATTTATTCCTCCTCAAAGGCCTCACCAGCAATCTGCTCCCACGTCCATCGCTGCCAGGCTGGGATCCAGCTCCAAAAGATTAACGGGGAATAAAATCCATGACTAAGAGGCACAACACTGCCCTTCCTCTTCCTCCCACTGCGGAGGAAACTCCCCTCAAGCACCAGACCTTGCCACCCTGGTGACCCCTGGGAGTCAGAGGGAGGTGATGCTCATGGGTTGCTGGAGGCATCCAGAACAAATCCTGCTTTTCTTCATTATCATCATTATTATTATTTTTAACCACTCTCTGTAGAAATCTGCAAATAGAATTACACTGCCATTTGCTCCTCACGCAGCCAAGTGGAAATGTGACATTTGGATTCCAGGAAGCTCCATCCACCTCTGCAAACACATCCCCTGCCTGGCTCACCGGGAGCCAGGAGAAAAGGAAAGGAACTTGGGAAGGCACAGGAAAAACAACAGCAGGGCTGCAGCGAGGGGGAGAGGGATGGAATGTGCCACACAGCCAGGAAAATTCCAGTTTATCCCACTTCATGCTCCTGCTGACGGAATCAGTGCTGGTTTTGCTGCTGATCACAAGACAGAACTCTGTTTCCCACTTTATCTCTTGGGAGGAAAATACGAATCCAGGGTTTTTAGCACTGGATGCTGCTCCTCACGTCTGCAGGAGCACACCCCACAGCCTCACCCAGGACATATTTTGTACTTCTCACCCAGAGCCCAGGTGCTCCTGTTTATGGAGTGGAAGCAATCCCGTTCCTAAAGGGTTTAGGGAAAACCTGCAATTCTGAGAGAAATGGCAATCTGAGCGAGTTCCTCTTCCAGCTGTGCCCTTCGCCCTGCAGCTGCTCAGGAGCAGCTTCACCAGCAGATCCCAGAGCTTCCCCTCCTGAGCCTCAGCCCTGGCTCTGACTGGGACCTCCTTAGGGACTGAACGTGGCATTCCACGTCTGAATCCGTATCCACGTCTGAATCCGTATCCACGTCTGCATCCCCATCCACATCTGCATCCCCATCCACATCTGTATCCCCATCCACATCTGAATCTCCATCCACATCTGAATCTCCATCCACATCTGCATCCCCATCCACATCTGAATCTCCATCCACATCTGAATCTCCATCCACATCTGCATCCCCATCCACATCTGTATCCCCATCCACGTCTGAATCCGTATCCACGTCTGAATCCCCATCCACATCTGCATCCCCATCCACATCTGTATCCCCATCCACGTCTGAATCCGTATCCACGTCTGAATCCCCATCCACATCTGTATCCCCATCCACACCTGTATCCCCATCCACATCTGTATCCCCATCCACGTCTGAATCCGTATCCACGTCTGTATCCCCATCCACACCTGCATCCCCATCCACATCTGAATCCCCATCCACATCTGCATCCCCATCCACACCTGTATCCCCATCCACATCTGCATCCCCATCCACACCTGTATCCCCATCCACATCTGTATCCCCATCCACACCTGTATCCCCATCCACATCTGCATTCCTCCCCTTCTGCATCCCCATCCACATCTCCAGACCCATCTGCATTCCCATCCCAATTCCCATTCACAGCTATTTCCATATCCACAGCTGCATTCCCATCCCTGTCAGCATTCCCACCCCACCCACATCCTCATCCCCTTCTGCATCCACATCTCCAGACCCAGATCCACCCACATTCCCATTCCCATTCCCATCCCACCCAAATTCCCACCCCCTGCCCGTGTGCATCCCCTTTCCCATCCCAGGCAGTCCCATGGCAATGTCCCAAGGGCTATCCCCACCTCCTGCCCATGCTCCTGCCTCTCCCAGCAGGCTTTCCAAGGAGGAATTCTGTACCCACTATCACCATGGAAAAAGGAATCAGCAGAATCTCGGGAAAATCAGCTGCAGATTCTGTCTCATTCCCACATCAGCTCACTGGAGGGGAAAAATATTTGCAGGAACGACTTTTGTCTTTCAGATCCATTTATCTCCTTCCCAACAAACCCAAGGGCACAAATTATTTAAGAGCCTCTCAGGATGAAGAGCAGCAGCCAATATTCCCAACATTCTTGGGAATACGTGTCAGCCAACAGACAGTGCTGAGAGGTGCTGCCATGGCCAGGACAAGAAATCAATTCCCAGCTTTTCTCCCAGCCCTGCTGCATTTTTCCAGCTTTTTCTTTGTGTTTGTTCTCTCAGCAACGCCTCAGCCCCGGCTCTGAGCTCCCAGGTGTTGCTCTGTTGTTCCACACTTGTGTTCCAGCAACAACAGAATCCCACAGTGGTTTGGGTGGGAAGGGATCTTAAAAACCATCCCCATCCCATGGGCAGGGACCCCTCCCACTGCCCCAGGCTGCTCCAGCCTGGCCTTGGGCACTGCCAGGGATCCAGGGCAGCCCCAGCTGCTCTGGGAATTCCAGCCCAGCCAGGAATTCCCAATTCCCAATCTCCCAGCCATCCCTGCCCTCTGGCAGTGGGAGCCATTCCCTGGCTCCTGTCCCTCCATCCCTTGTCCCCAGTCCCTCTGCAGCTCTCCTGGAGCCCCTTCAGGCCCTGCAAGGGGCTCTGAGCTCTGCCTGGAGCCTTCCCTTCTCCAGGGGAACATTCCCAGGGCTCTGAGCTCTGCCTGGAGCCTTCCCTTCTCCAGGGGAACATTCCCAGGGATTGCTCTGAGCTCTGCCTGGAGCCTTCCCTTCTCCAGGGGAACATTCCCAGGGATTGCTCTGAGCTCTGCCTGGAGCCTTCCCTTCTCCAGGGGAACATTCCCAGGGCTCTGAGCTCTGCCTGGAGCCTTCCCTTCTCCAGGGGAACATTCCCAGGGATTGCTCTGAGCTCTGCCTGGAGCCTTCCCTTCTCCAGGGGAACATTCCCAGGGCTCTGAGCTCTGCCTGGAGCCTTCCCTTCTCCAGGGGAACATTCCCAGGGCTCTGAGCTCTGCCTGGAGCCTTCCCTTCTCCAGGGGAACATTCCCAGGGCTCTGAGCTCTGCCTGGAGCCTTCCCTTCTCCAGAGGAACATTCCCAGCTCTCCCAGCCCAGCTCCAGAGCAGAGGGGCTCCATCCTGCACCAGGACCTGTGTCCCCACCACACCTCCTGGAAAGCACCAAACCCCAAACCCATGAGCATTTCCATGTTTTCCCACAGAAAGAGCAGGATCCCCACCTCTGCCAGCCCTTCTGATAACCACCCCAGGATTATTTTCCATGAATTTTGCTCATGGATATCCCTCCCTCCTGGCTCCCAGTTTTCTGTTCCTGCTGTTGGCACGGAAGGGTTTTTCATTTTTTGGGCTTTTTCCCCCTCAGCAGGACCTGCTCTGACACCTCCACCCCGATCACGGGCCTGCTGCCATCTGCCCAAGTCCTCCCCACGATTAATATCCATTTGCAGGATAAATTCCCAGCTCCAGCTTGGGAGCAACCAGGCTGCCTGCAGTGGAATTATTTATTATGGAGCTAAGCAGCTGTTTGTCAGAGGAAAAGGCTTTTTTGGAGCGTTCTGTTCCCTGCTCTCCCAGCTCAGCCTCCCTCACCCAGGGCTCTGGGAGCTGAGAACCAGCAAAGCTCTGCCTGCACACAAATCCCACCTGAGCAGCTACAACAATTCCAGTAGAAATCCTCCAGAATATCCAGGAAAACCCCTCTCCACCACTTCAAAACCAAGGAATGCTTTTTGTGCAGATGGGGAACCCAGAGGAGCTGTGGCTGCCCCATCCCTAAAAGTGTCCCAAGGCCACTTGGATGGGGCTTGGAGCCACCTGGGATCGTGGAAGGCGTCCCAACCCTCCAGTTAAGGATGAGCCTTAATTTCCCTTCCAATCCAAGCCATTCCATGATTCTGTGACTTGCTGTCAGCCCAGCTCAGAGCTGCATTCCTGGATTAATGAGGGGGCAGATGGAGGCCAAAAAAAAAAAAAAAAAAAAAAAAAGCCGTAAATAAATGCTTTGACTAATTCCACCCTCTAATAATCCTCCAATTACTTCCAAATTTCCAAAGGGCCCAGATGGAGCTGGCTGTTTTCTAGAGCTCACCATAAATTGCCTTGAAAAGAATGCCAGCCCTGTTATTTATCCCATTTGATTCCCAAGCTTGGCCGCTGCCTGGGAAATCACGGATCATTAATCAGCTTTTAACAGCCCCCCCTGCCCTGGGAGAGGCCTCAGCAGCAATTCTGGCACCCAAAGGCTCCGTGGCTCTTTTCCCTCTCCAAAGGAATGCCAGAAATGTCACCTTCAGCTGCTGGAATGCAGTTTGCTGGACACAGGGACACCGGGTGTCCTTCCCAATGGGGAAAAGTTCATCCTCATCGGTGGGGAAAGAGGGAATTAATTGGGAATTGCAGCGACTCAGCAGCACAGGGTCCCAACGGCCACAAAAAGGGAATCTCTGTGTCCTAGGATTGGGAGGAAGAGGCATCTCCAGCAGGAATTCCTGGCCAAAAGGCACAAATACCCTTCTTTTTTGTCAGGTTTTTACCTTTTTCCTTAGGAAGAGCTCCTGCCCTGCAGGTTAAAACCCCCGGGGCTGAGCTAGGAGATCCTCCCTGTGCATTCTGGGGGGATGATCTGCCTCAAACCCGCAGCTTACCTGTAAAACCTCCAAAATACCAGTTAAAAAATCAATCACACAGCAAAGTTTGATGAACTTCTGCCAACTGAGCTAATTCAGAATGGCAACTTAAGGCCCATGAAGGGAAGAGTGAAGCCTGACTGATACGAAGACACACAACGCTCGCCCCTCTGCTCTTGTAGGGCTGAGGGAGGATTTGCTGCTGCAAGGGAAAAGGGATCCCACAGCAGCCTCTCCTCTCCCAGGAGTGCAGGGGAAATGATGGATCTTGGGATGGTTTGGGTCAGAGGGGAAAGCAAGGATCAGCCCATTCCACCCCTGCTGTGGGCAGGGACACCATCCCAGGCTGCTCCAAGGGATCCAGGAGCAGCTTCACCCCAAACGCGGCGACAGCAGCGGGTTCATCCCGTTTACCCAAGGAAAACTGATAAAAGGGACAGCTGCTAAAGGGGATATCCTGATGTTCACGGTGACAGAGGGCTGAGCCCTGCAATCAGCCAGAAATGGGGCCAAAAACGGGGCTCAACCCCCAAAGCAGGAGCGCCCCAGCTGCCAGGCTCTCCCCGTGCCCCGGCACTGCTTTTCCATGGCAGTTCAGCTGCCAGGCTGGGAAAGGCACAGCCCGCCAGGAGAGCTCCTGCACGGCACAGACAGAGCGTGGGGAGGCAGCTCCAGCACCTCCAGCTCCCCGGCAGCAGCAGCCAGAGCTATTTCTGGCACAAACCTTTCCCCAGCACCACGGCAAGGCTGGTCCTTGATTAAAGCGATGACGGCTTGGAGTGCGCCAGAATGTTCTGGCAATCCGTGGCCGGGGAGCTGGGAATGTTCCCCTGGAGAGGGGAGGGATACAGGGAGAGCTCAGAGCCCTGGGAATGTTCCCCTGGAGAAGGGAAGGCTCCAGGCAGAGCTCAGAGCCCTGGGAATGTTCCCCTGGAGAAGGGAAGGCTCCAGGCAGAGCTCAGAGCAATCCCTGGGAATGTTCCCCTGGAGAAGGGAAGGCTCCAGGCAGAGCTCAGAGCAATCCCTGGGAATGTTCCCCTGGAGAAGGGAAGGCTCCAGGCAGAGCTCAGAGCAATCCCTGGGAATGTTCCCCTGGAGAAGGGAAGGCTCCAGGCAGAGCTCAGAGCAATCCCTGGGAATGTTCCCCTGGAGAAGGGAAGGCTCCAGGCAGAGCTCAGAGCCCTGGGAATGTTCCCCTGGAGAAGGGAAGGCTCCAGGCAGAGCTCAGAGCCCTGGGAATGTTCCCCTGGAGAAGGGAAGGCTCCAGGCAGAGCTCAGAGCCCCTTGCAGGGCCTGAAGGGGCTCCAGGAGAGCTGGAGAGGGACTGGGGACAAGGGATGGAGGGACAGGAGCCAGGGAATGGCTCCCACTGCCAGAGGGCAGGGATGGCTGGGATACTGGGAATTCCTGGCTGGGAGGGTGGGGAGGCAATTTTTCCACTTTGGTTAAAGAGAAAAAAAAACCCCAGCATTTCTTGAAATGGAAGACAAAATATGTCCTAAAAGTACCAACCACAAAAACCCTTTATGAACCCATGGAAATACCACAGAACCCCAGGGTGATCTGGGCTGGAATTTGATTAAAGACCATCTAATTCCCAGCCACGGGCAGGGACAGCTTTCATTATCCCAGGGTCCTCCAAGCCCTGTCCAGCCTGGTCTGGGACACTTCCAGGGATCCAGGGGCAGGCACAGCTGCTCTGGGAATTTGAATCCCTGGGAATTCCAACACACACAGATTTAACACGGGAAGTCTGTGTGCAAAAGGGAACCAGGATGATCTCCACGATCCCTTCCAACCCCAACCATTCCACGATCCCATGCTCCCGTGGCTCCAGACCACGCTCCTGTCAGTCAGACATGGTTTTATCCCCAACACTTTATTTCTCCTCACCCTGAGGAGCAATCCAGGCTCCTGGCCTGCTCCTCAATTCAGCCACCTTGTTTATCTCCATTCCATAAATACCCCCTGCGTTATTCCCACTGTCCTCCCGGAGCATTCCTGACATTTAAACAGAGCCATGACACCAAAGGTATTTTCCTTATCAGCCAGGCCTCTTCCAGGGGCACTTTCCAATCCTCACACCCCCAGATTTCCCTGGCACCCTCAGCAGCTCATCCTGGTGTTTGCCAGGACCACCCAAATCACAGCAGGTTTCCAAAATCCCATGGAATCAGCACAGGAAAGCACATCCTGCTCCTGCTCCCACATCCAGGCACGCAACGGGCTGCTGGCAGGTGAGGAACCTGCTGGTTTTTGTACCAAAAAAAGAGGGGAAAAGGAGAGCTTGGCAGCCAACAGGGCTGCCCCTCCAGGCCTGGAGCGGGGCTGTCCATCCTTTGGGAAAAGCAGAGGCAGGAGCAGTTATCTGGATCAAACATTCCATGCAATAACACGCATTCCACGCAATAATTAATCCTGGCTGAGAAGCCGCCTTGCTATTTTTATCCTCTCCTGAATTTTTTTTTTTTTTTTTTAAATCCAACCCCAGGCTCCGCTCCCTTCCTCCTCCCTACGGCCGGAATGCGTCAGGGCCGATCCCTGCAGCTCCTTCCTGGGAGCAGGCTCCTTTCCCAGAGCCATCTGCCACCTCCCCAGGATTGCATCACTCCCCTCCCACCCGGCTGGGACTGAGTCAGCAGCGCCAGGAGGGCAGCACTGCACTCCCTGCTCCACACAGCCCCTGCCAGGGGGGGAAAGGGATGGAGGGAGGAGAGGTGGCAATGGGTCCCCTCTCCTCGGGTGGGAACATTCCCAGGCAGCTGGGGAAGTGGGGAAATGGGCTTGGGAATTAATTGCTCGTCCACGCCCTGGAGAAACGCAGTGGGTGCTCTCCAGAGCTCCCATCAGCCCCAAGGATTCCCAGATTTTTCCCGACAGCGCAGCCCTACGGAAACATTCCTTACGCTGAACAGAGAATCCCAGACTGGCTTGGGTTGGAAGAGGAATCAAGGATCATCCCATTCCACCCCTGCAGCCTCCCACTGCCCCAGGCTGCTCCAAGAACTGTCCAACCTGGCCTGGGACACTGCCAGGGATCCAGGGCAGCCACAGCTGCTCTGGGAACCTGTGCCAGGAGAAAACTCCTTCATGGAAAGGGCTCTCCCCATCCCTGGAGGAATTCCAAAGGACATGGGGCTGTGGTGGCCTGGGAAGTCTGGGAATGGTTGGACTCCATGGTCTCAGAGGGATTTTCCTAAAATAAAAAGAGCTGGTTCTGCTTTTCATGGAATTTGGGCTCCAAAGTGGAGCTGGAAATGAAGGGATCCATTTGTATCTCAATGTTGGGAATGATGGGGAAGAGCCATGGGGAGAAAGGGATGTTCTGCTAAATCCCAGGAGACTGGTGGAGGTCAGAGCAACACCTGAGGGAAGTCTGGGGAAAAGAGTGAGAAAAGGGGAAAAAAAAAAAAAAATATATATATATTTACAATAATTTCTGCTCTCCAGACGAGAACATTCTCATGGCGAGGCTGGGCCCAGCCCTCCCCTCCCCTCTCCCAGCCACTCCTCCAAACACCCACCCGGCCATATGGGCTCAGCACCAAAATAGAGCTTCCCTCTGCAGCCCCAAAAACACCCCGAGGGATCCAGAGACGCCTGCCTGGATGGAAAATCCAGCTCTCCTCACGTGGAAAGGGAAAATTTACTGGGGTGGACACAGGGCCACACGGGCAGAGCATTCCTGGCCTCCAGGACCTGGGGACGTTCCCCGAGTGCTGCCAGAGGGAGAGCTGCTCCACGCCAGCATCCCTGCCTGCAGCCACCCCATGGAGAAAGGGTGGCTGGGGGGCTGATTTAAATGGAACAGAAAGTCAGCAGCCACTTTCTGAGCTGGAAATAATCTGTACCAACGTCAGGGTCGGCACAGAGAGGGGATCGTCGGCCTCTGATTGTCCAGAGAAGTTGTGGAATCCCCATCCCTGGAAGTGTCCAAGGTCGGACGGGGCTTGGAGCACCCAGGGATAGGGGAAGGTGTCCCTGACACCTGGAGGAGCTTTAGGGTCCCTTTCCAGCCAAACCAGCCTGGGATTCCATGATTTGCAGCAGGCAGCACGGGGCTGTGCTTGGGAATAACCTCTCGGGATTTGGTGCTGCTGCTTTCACGCAGGGACTGATTTGTTGGATCCCTTAAAGCACTGAATGTTGTGAGGCCATCACTTCATGCCCAGAACTGCTTCCAACACAGCTGCTCTGCCATTCCTGCTCCTCGCCCGCAGCCTCAGCTTGGCCAAGGAATTCAAGGGGAGACCCCCCCCTCAAATCCATCATGGGAGAGGGAAAACAGCCAGAGCCGTGCCAGAGGGGGCTGGGATGGATTTCAGGGAAAGGCTCTTCCCCCAGAGGTGCTGGCACTGCCCAGGCTCCCCAGGGAATGGGCACATCCCCAAGAGCTCCAGGAGGGTTTGGACAGTGCTCCAGGGGTGCTCAGGGTGGGATTTTGGGGTGTCTGTGCACGATCCTGTGGCTCCCTTCCAGCTCTGACACTCCACAATTCTATGCACACCTCACTCAGCACCCCCTCCCCATTTAAAACCAGCATTTATAAATCAGTACCCCCCAACATTTAAACTCCTGGAGAACACGGACTGCACTCCCGTGCTGCCAGGCTGTCCCAGGGGGGGACCCCAGAGCCTGCAAAAGGGATCTCTGCCCCTGGCAGCCCCCAGCCTCCTGCTCCGAGCCATCCTGCTGCTCCTCTGTGCCCAGCGAGCTGCTGAGGCTGTGCTCGGGCAGCTTTTCCAGCTCCTCACCCATCTGCCTGGCACTGGGACCACCCCCGCTGCCATTCCCGGCGTCTCCCAGGCTGGAACAGCTCCTGCCACGTCCCTCAGAGCCAGGCAGGGCTGGAACTCCACCTCCCCTGGACCAAACGCGGATTGTGGCACCAGGAGGGGCTGGCACACGCTCCCTGCCTGACCCCAGCAGCACACAGACCCCCGGCAAAGGGAGGAGCAGAGCTGCCAGCCCTGTGGGATCGGCTGGCAGCCGGGATTTTGGGGCTGCAAGAGGCTCCTCAGGAACCCGCACCCTCCTTGCTGGGCCACAGATAGGAATAGATGCAAATATCATGGAGTGACAGACTCCCAGGGTGGTTTGGGTTGGGAAGGACAGTAAATCCCATCCCATCCCACCCCCTGCCACGGGCAGGGACACCTCTCACTGTCCCAGGCTGCTCCAGCCTGGCCTGGGACGCTCCCAGGGATGGGGCAGTTCCCCCTTCCCCTGCAGCGAGCAGAGATCTCACCGGGACCTCCCCAGCCTGGAAAACCTTTTCCCCTAGGAAAAAATTCCCAAACAGCATCTCCACGCCCTCAGCAATTCCAGGTTGGATTCTCCCCCTTGGGAGAGATTTTCCTGACCCCCCCCCAGGTGAGCCAGGAGCAGCACCAGGTGCTCAACATCCCCCAGCTGCTGCCCCATGCGCAGCATCCTCAAAGCTCTCCCTGAGGAGAGCCAACATCCCTCCACACCTGGGGTGAGGATCCCAAACCCCACAGGCCCCACAGCTCCTGCAGCAGGGGCAGGTGACAACACCTGGGGTGAGGATCCCAAACCCCACAGGCCCCACAGGCCCCACAGCAGGGGCAGGTGACAACACCTGGGGTGAGGATCCCAAACCCCACAGCTCCTGCAGCAGGGGCAGGTGACAACACCTGGGGTGAGGATCCCAAACCCCACAGGCCCCACAGCAGGGGCAGGTGACAACACCTGGGGTGAGGATCCCAAACCCCACAGGCCCCACAGCAGGGGCAGGTGACAACACCTGGGGTGAGGATCCCCAAACCCCACAGCTCCTGCAGCAGGGGCAGGTGACAACACCTGGGGTGAGGATCCCAAACCCCACAGGCCCCACAGCTCCTGCAGCAGGGGCAGGTGAGGCTCAGAGCTGTGGGATGCTGCTCCCTCCCTGTGGCTCCCAGGCTGGTTCAGATCCCAGGGTGGCACAGGGAGATCGTTTCCTGCAGCGTGGGCAGGAGGGAGGGAGGGAGGTGATCCCGAGCCCATCCCGCAGCCAGGGAAGGTTAATTTTAATTAGGGCCCACGTCCCTGGGGATGTGCTGCCATCCAGCAGGCTCGTTATTCCCAGGAGGATCAATCCAATCTGCCACATCCCAGCCTGAGCTGCACAAATACCCACGTGCCTGCCAGGGGTTTCTAATTTTACATCCCAGCCTTGCCTGCCATCCCCATGGTGCTGATTTAGCTCTCCCCAGGCTGGATTAAAAGCCTCCTCTGGAGCATTTCTGCCCTTGTAGGGAAAACGATGCCTTTCACCCCCTGCAGGTTTCAGAGGCAGCTTGGAATGGATGACACTGGCAATTCCGGCCAGGGCTCTTTGCCTTTTCCCATCCCACAGGCCAGGGGGCTGCTTTGCTTCCAGGGACCTTAAATCCCATCCCATTCCAGCCCTGCCATGGCCAGGGACACCTGCCTCTGCCCCAGGCTGCTCCAGCCTGGCACTGGACGCTTCCAGGGATGGAATAACCTGTGCCAGGGCAGCCCCACCCTCCCAGCCAGGAATTCCCAATATGGATCCATCCCTGCCCTCTGGCAGTGGGAGCCATTCCCTGTCACTTCTTGTCCCAGGTGCCTCTCCACTCCTCCTGGAGCCCCTTCTGGAAGTGTCCAAGGCCAGGCTGGACAGGACTTGGAGCACCCTGGGATGGTGGAAAGGGGCAGGGGTGGACTGGGATGGGCTCTAAGAGCCCTTCCCACCCAACCCAGCCTGAAATTCTGTGATTCACATTCTTAAAGCTGTCTGGGTAAGGAGCCACTGCTGCTCATTTTCCCCAGCTTTTCCCAACCCCCATCATTCCCAGTTTGGGATGAGCAGGGAGGAGGCCCCGAGGCAGGAAGCCGCAGCCACCCCACCCCATCATCCCAGCCCTTCCACAGCCCCAGAGGGCATTCCGCAGGGAATTCCCTTGGCAGCAGCACCCCCAGAGCCCCCCAAACCCAGCTGCTCCAAAGCACACCTGGCCCAGCCCCACCTCGGTGCTCCCAGCGCTGGGATGGTGGATCCCACTCCCTGAAAATCACTAATTGCTTTGTTTGTGTTGTCGGGGTTCTCGGGCTGATCTGCTCAGCGCTAATGAGCCATTAACTGCCAATTAGGAGCCTCTCTCGGAGCAGAGCTCTAATTCCAGGCAGTTTCTGCTGATGAATTAATTGCCAGGTGAGCTCAGCTCAGCCCCAGAGCCCAGCAGCAGCCGGGGAATGGCATTCCCTGAACGCTGCTCCCAGCGTGGGCTGGGTGGGGAGGGATCTCCAAACCCATCCCAACCAGCCCTGCCACGCCGGGGACACGTCCCACTGTCCCAGGCTGCTCCAGCCCGGCCCTGGACACTGCCAGGGATCCAGGGGCGGCCACAGCTTCCCTGGGAATTCTATTCCAGGGCTTCAGCATCCTCAGAGCCAGGAGTTCCTTCCCAAGATCCCGTCTACAGTGGAAATGTGGGATGCTTTCGCGGGCATCACGGCCCAAGCCACAACTCCAGGCATGTTCTTCATGCAGCTTTTAAATTATTAGCCTCTTCCAGGTAAAAAAAAAAAAAAAAAAAGGAAAATCCCCTTTTTTTTCTGGCTGAGGTCCAAAGCACTCCATGAATTTTTCCAAGTTTTCCAGCCCTGCCTGGCTCTGGCTGCTGAGCAGCACTGGGAGGAGCAGCCACGGGCAGGGAAATCGAGGGGAATATGGAATATAAATATATAAATCCCAGCTCCTCCACCACACGCAGTCAGCAGCGTTTGTTCCACTGGGGGAAATTCCATCCCCAGCTCCGTGCCCCGGGGATTCAAAGTGTCTGCAGCACAAGCAGGAGCAGGAAAGGCTCCAGGGGGACACTGGGAACGTGCTCAGCACCCCGGGACAAACGACGGGAAGGGTAACGCTGTGGGATTCAGAGGGAAAAGGGGTGGATCATTCACAGGGACCCGAGTGTGGGAGCTCGGAGAGCTCTGGGTTTGCTTTGACCTGGGACTGGGAGCCACAGCCCCACAGCTGCTGCTGAGCCAAGCACAGGATCCAGGACATCACGCCCGGAATCCCAGGATCCCCAGGCTGGAAAAGCCTTCCAAGGTCAACCTGTGCCCGACCCCCACCTTGTCACCCAGCCCAGGGTCAGATGGGACACTGGCAAGGAATTCCTGCCTGGCAGGGTGGGCAGGGGCTGGGCTGGAATTCCCAGAGCAGCTGTGGCTGCCCCTGGATCCCTGGCAGTGCCCAAGGCCAGGCTGGACAGGGCTGGGAGCAGCCTGGGACAGTGGGGGGTGGCCCTGCCATGGCAAGGGTGGCACTGGGTGGGATTTAATGTCCCTTCCCGCCTTGGAGGGGGCATTATCCAAGATAAAAGTTACCATTCCATGATCCTGTGATTCCCTGATCTTTACTGCCCTTGCACTGACAACGTATTTTAAATTTAAGCATGAACATATTTTAAATTTAAGCATGAACATATTTTAAATTTAAACACGTCCTGATTCTTGGTTACGCCGATCCCAAAAACATTCCAGAAGCCCCAGCCAGCCCCACGGCAGATCCCTGGGGAAGCCACAGCCAGGACACAGAGCAGGAAGATGGAGAGAGCCCTCCCTGGGACACGGAGCCCTCCCAGCTCCTAAATCACAATCAGTGCTGCCTGTCCCGGGTTATTTATCCCGGAGCTGTGTCCTGAGGGAAGTGCCTGCAGCCACAGATCAATATCTTAACGAGGAGAGGAAATCTCAGCAGGAAAATTGCTGAGGTTTGGCTCCGGCTCCATTCATCTCTGCACCTCTGGCTTGTCTTTCCCAGTGGAGCAGGAGGTGATTCCTGAGGGGATTGGGGTGCCCCACTCACCCCAGAGCAGCTCTGGGACCTCTCAGCATCCCAAAGTCACCACTGCCACGAATCCCAGAGCACGGAATGGGTTGGGAAGGAGCCCTAAATCCCATCCCATGCCAGCCCTGCCATGGCAGGGACACCTCCCACTGCCCCAGGCTGCTCCAGCCTGGCCTTGGGCACTGCCCTTCCCAATATCCCATCGAAATCAACCCAATCCTTCAGTTTAAAGCCATTCCCTCTTGTCCCTGTCACACAGTGGCTCCTTGAATCATCATCCTTTCTGACAAACCCTGAGCAGAACGAATCCTTGTAGGCAATACATGGAATAAATCCAGAACAAGGACAGGAATTCCAGCAGGAGGGGCAGGGCAGAGGCACGGGAGCAGATCCAGGAGCTGGATGAGCAGAGGGTGATTCCAGCCCAGGCTGGCCACAGCCTCACACAGGTAAGGGCTGACCCAGCTCTGCCCCACAGTCAGTGGATCTCCAGATAAACTGAGCATTTTCCCATCTGGGGCATTTCCATGGAGCATTTTCCTGTCTGGGGGCACAGCTGTTTGTTTCCTTTGGTGTTTTTTTAATCCTGCCAGTGCTGAACGCAGAGGCAGCCACAGCTGCTCCAGGGCCTCTCCTGGCAGGAGATTCCCAATCTCCCAGCCATCCCTGCCCTCTGGCAGTGGGAGCCATTCCCTGGCTCCTGTCCCTCCATCCCTTGTCCCCAGTCCCTCTGCAGCTCTCCTGGAGCCCCTTCAGGCCCTGCAAGGGGCT
Source organism: Vidua macroura (assembly GCF_024509145.1). NCBI lineage: Eukaryota > Metazoa > Chordata > Aves > Passeriformes > Viduidae > Vidua > Vidua macroura. The sequence goes on along the minus strand of NC_071577.1, from coordinate 39,877,462 downwards.
CTGAGCTCTGCCTGGAGCCTTCCCTTCTCCAGGGGAACATTCCCAGGGCTCTGAGCTCTGCCTGGAGCCTTCCCTTCTCCAGGGGAACATTCCCAGGGCTCTGAGCTCTGCCTGGAGCCTTCCCTTCTCCAGGGGAACATTCCCAGGGCTCTGAGCTCTGCCTGGAGCCTTCCCTTCTCCAGGGGAACATTCCCAGGGCTCTGAGCTCTGCCTGGAGCCTTCCCTTCTCCAGGGGAACATTCCCAGCTCTCCCAGCCTGGCTCCAGAGGGGCTCCAGCCCTGGAGCAGCTCGTGGCTCCTCTGGGCTCTCTCCAGCAGCTCCAGGTCCCTCTGATGTCGCAGCCCAGGGCTGGGGCAGCTCTGCAGGTGGGGTCTCACCTGAGCACGGGGGCAGAGGGGCACAATCCCCCTTTTCTGCATGTCCCAGACTCCAGAGGCACCTGGACACGCCGACCCAGTGCCCTGCTCCTGCAGCCCCACCCCAGATTTGGTGTGAAATGCTGGGGGTTCATCCCCAGCACCCCCAGCACAGGGCTGAGCCTCTGCTGGGAGCTCTGGGGTTTGCTCATCTCTGCTCCGTGTGCCCAGGAGCTGCAGAGAGTCCCTGAGGCTGGAAAACAAGGACAAGGAGCCTGCAGTAAATATTGCAATTAGAGGAGGGAGCTGTTCCCAGCACCCCCAGAGCCTCTCCCAGGGCTGGAATGGCACACACAGCTCCAAACCTTGGGAAGCCCCGCAGGGTCACTCATGGGCTTCCTTTGGACTCCCAGGTGAACTCAGCACCACGATCTTCCCTGGCTGCCCCCAGGGGCAGCTCAACAAAAAGGGACAGCCTTTGTCTCCATCCCGCAGGAAAGGGGCTGGGATCAGCCAAGGAGTGGGCAGGGCTGCAGCCCCCCACCCCTTTGTGCTGCCCCTGCTCCCCAAACCCCAAAAACTCCCCAAAAGCTCCCCAAACCCCAAAACCCCCCAAAAACTCCCACAAACCCCACAAACCTCAAAACCCCCCAAATCCCACAAACCTCCAAACCCCACAAACCCCCCAAACCCCACAAACCCCCCAAACCCCAAAACCCACCAAATCCCACAAACCTCCAAACCCCAAAAACTCCACAAACCCCACAAACTCCCCAAACCCCACAAACCCCCCAAACCCCAAAAACTCCCACAAACCCCAAAACCCCCCAAACCCCACAAACCCCCCAAACCCCCCCAGACCACAAAACCCCCCCAAACCCAGCCCAGGGCACAGGGGAGGGCGGCAGGAGGAGCCCCCAGCCCTGCAGGCTCTCTGCAGCCCGAGCACAGCTTTCCCCTCCATGGATTCCCAATTCCTCCTGACGTTTTGGATGACTCTCCCGGAATGTCCCAGCGTTTTGCCCACGCCGGGCCTCTCCCCCTTCTCCTGCCAACCCCTTTTATCATCACTGAGCTTGGATTGTGTAACACACCAGGAGCTAAACCAGCGCCTTTCCCTTCAGCCTCACCTGAAAATCAGCCCGGGAAGCACCAGCAGGCACAAAGCAGGGCCCAAACTACAACTGGTTTATGTCACCCGTAAACTGGGAGTGCCCAGCTGGGGCCAAGCCGGCTGCAAAAGTGTCAGAGAGGAAAAACAACAAGGCCAGATTCGGGTCCTTCCCTTAGCATGAGGTGTGGATGTTTGGGAAGGGGCTGGGCTGGGATGGAAGAGAGAGGCTGGGAGGGAAATGGGGCTGGGGAATTCCTGAGGGAGCTGGGAAGGGGCTGGAGAATTCCTGAGGGAGCTGGGAAGGGGCTGGGGAATTCCTGAGGGAGCTGGGAAGGGGCTCAGCCTGGAGCAAAGGAGGATCCAGGAGGGAAAAGCTCTGCAGCAGAGCCCTCCCCAAACTTCCCGCACTTTTTTTTCCCCTCATGTTTTCTCCAATTTTTGATTTTCCCCTCATGGCAGGGGAGACCCTGAGGGGCTGGAGCCGGGCCAGGGAAGGGAACGGAGCTGGGAAGGGACTGGAGAATTCCTGAGGGAGCTGGGAAGGGGCTGGGGAATTCACTGAGCTCGGTGCAGCTTGGATTGTGTAACATACCAGGAGCTAAACCAGCGCCTTTCCCTTCAGCCTCACCTGAAAATCAGCCCAGGAACCACCAGCAGGCACAAAGCAGGGCCCAAACTACAACTGGTTTATGTCACCCGTAAACTGGGAGTGCCCAGCTGGGGCCAAGCCGGCTGCAAAAGTGTCAGAGAGGAAAAACAGCAAGGCCAGACTCGGGTCCTTCCCTTAGCATGAGGTGTGGATGTTTGGGAAGGGTCTGGGATGGAAGAGAGGGGCTGGGAGGGAAATGGGGCTGGGAAGGGGCTGGGGAATTCCTGAGGGAGCTGGGAAGGGGCTCAGCCTGGAGCAAAGGAGGATCCAGGAGGGAAAAGCTCTGCAGCAGAGCCCTCCACAAACTTCCCACACTTTTTTTTTCCCCTCACGTTTTCTCCCACTTTTTAATTTTCCCCTCATGGCAGGGGAGACCCTGAGGGGCTGGAGCAGGGCCAGGGAAGGGAACGGAGCTGGGAAGGGACTGGGGAATTTCTGAGGGAGCTGGGAAGGGGCTGGAGAATTCCTGAGGGAGCTGGGAAGGGGCTCAGCCTGGAGCAAAGGAGGATGCAGAGGGATCTTTTCCCTCTCTGGAATTCCCTGCCAGGAGGGGACAGCCAGGGAGATTTGGGATCATCCCAGGAAACAGGGACAGGAGGAGAGGGAACGGCCTCAGGCCGGCCCAGGGGAGCTCAGGGTGGAATCTGGGGAAATTCCTTCATGGAAAGGTGCTCAGGTGGAGCCCCCATCCCTGCAGGGATTTTTTTTTTGTGCTCCTTGCCCCACAGCACATCCCGCTTCCCAGAGAATTCCAGGGGTTCAAAACCCTCAAAAGGCAGCAGAACCCCAGAGTTCACCACGAGGAGAGCTCGGGGCTTTGTGCCTTTCCAAAAGGAGACGTCAAATGTGGCCGCTCAGGGATTGCAACCACTGCCCTGGGAAGGCCAGGTCAGCTGGAATCATGGAATTCCAGAAGGGTTCGGGCTGGAAAAGCCTCTCAGAGCATCGAGTCCAACCATCCCCAGGCCGTGAAATCCCCCCAGGGATGGGGACTCTGTGCCAGGCCTGGACAGCCCTAGCCATGAAGAAATATTCCCAAATATCCAACCTAAACCTCCCCTGGAGCAAGCTAAGGCCATTCCCAAGCCTGATCCCTCAGGAGAGCGAGCCCGTGAGGAAGCAGCTGGGAGGGAGCTGGAATATTTAACACCCCCTCGTTGTGCAGAGCTGGAAATAAAGAATAACAAACACCAAAGCATCCAGGCCAAGGAACAGGTATCCGTGGAAAAGCCAGCTGGGCATTCCTGGCAGGACTGGAGCAGCACATCTGCCCGAGGCACGGACCCTGCTGCCCATTATTGAAACAATAAATAAATAATACTGAGGAGGGATCAGTGGGCTGCTGACAAAAACCTCTGACAGCAGCATCCATAATTCACTGAGGGCAAATATCCAGGGAAAGCTGCACTGCCAGAGGATCCAGGAGGCAAATAAGGAGTGGGAAGAAGTTGCTACAGAGAAAAAATGGCTGGGATTTCAATATAATGAAGGATTCAAGGAGCCACTGCCTGAAAAGGACAGGAGGGAATGGCTTTAAATGGAAGGATTTAGGTTGATTTAGGTGGGATATTGGGAAGGAATTCCTGGCTGGGAGGGGGGGCAGGCCCTGGCACACGTTCCCAGAGAAGCTGTGGCTGCCCCTGGATCCCTGGAAGTGACCAAGGCCAGGCTGGATGACCTGGAATAGTGGGAGGGAATGGGATGGGATTTAAGGTCCTTCCATCCCAAACCATTCCAGGATCCTGTGAATCAGCACCACTGGAGCAGTGCAGGGTTTTATCTGTCCACGGATTTCTCCAGGAGGAGCAGTCTGGGGCTATATTTAGCCAGCAGCATCTCCACATCCCAGCACGCCAGGAGAAATTCCAGCCCTCTGCCTTCCCCTTTCCCACCCCAGCGTTCCCAAACCCCTTCTCCAGCTGCAGCAGGACAGCTCCCAGAGGAGCTGGACATTCCCTTTTCCCTGCTCTACCCCCCCCCATTCCTGGCAGCAGGTGCAGATCCACGGCAGAGATGGAGTTTTGGTGCTCCCAAAACGATGGTTCCTGCTCAGGCTCCCACAGAGATCCCTGGAAAAACGGGGCTCCGTGAGGAGCCTGCTGCTCCAGAGCCTGCTGTGGGAGCAGCACAAGGAGCTGCTCAGGCAGAAGGAATTCTGCTCGATGGAGCGTGAGCAGGGAATTCTGGCAGAGCTGATTTCAGCTCAGGCACCGCTCACTGGGGTCATCCACGGGGAAAGGGAAAGGGGAAAAGGGAAGGGAAAGGGAAAGGGAAAGGGAAAGGGAAAGGAAAAGGAAAAGGAAAAGGAAAAGGAAAAGGAAAAGGAAAAGGAAAAGGAAAAGGAAAAGGAAAAGGAAAAGGAAAAGGAAAAGGAAAAGGAAAAGGAAAAGGAAAAGGAAAAGGAAAAGGAAAAGGAATGGAAAGGAAAAAGGGAAAATGGAAAAGGGAAAAGGGAAGAAAGGGAAAGGAAAAGGGAAAAGAAAAGAAAGGGAAAGGAAAAGAAAGGGAAAGGAAAAGAAAGGGAAAGGAAAAGAAAGGGAAAGGAAAAGAAAGGGAAAGGAAAAGAAAGGGAGAGGGAAAAGGGAAAAAAGGGAAAGGGAAATAAATGGAAAGGGAAAAGAAAGGGAAAAGGAAAAAGGGAAAAGGGAAAAGGGAAAGGAAAAAGGGAAGAAAGGGAAAGGAAAAGAAAGGGAAAAAGGAAAAGAAAGGGAAAAAGGGAAAAGGGAAGGGGAAGCTCCTGCCCAGCTCTGGGTCAAAACCACTCCCAGTTTTCTCTCCTGGGCCTCCAAAGAGATCTCAGGGAGAAAAGGAGGGAGCAGGAAGGCCTGATGCAGGAAAAATGGGGATTTGGGGGAATTGCTGCCTCCAGCAGGAGGAGGGAGCGTTATCCAAGATAAAAGTTATGTAAGGGATGGATCCCAGGATCCCAGACTGGGAGAGACCCTAAACCCATCCCAGTCCAGCTCCCAGTGTGCTCCAGCCTGGCCTGGGGCACCTCCAGGGATTTGTGCTTACCAAACTCTCCTCTGCCACCAGACACTTCCCTGCATTTTCCCAGCACATTCCACCTTTAAAAACCCCTTTTTCCCCTTTTCCAGCAGCTCCAGGGGGGGCAGAAGGAGGCTGGAGCTGAAGGTCCCAGTGCCAGGAAACCCCGTGTTTGTCCACGTGATCAGAAAATATTGGATTTTCCACTGACAGATCTCCTGTGACGGCAGCACTGGGAAAAGATCCGCGGGATGTTCAGCCCTGAGAGTTCTAAAGGAATGTTTTGTCATGCTCAGGCTGTGCTTTAAAATATTCACAATAAAAGAAATGCAATTGAAAGCTACTGCCAATATGTGAAGTGCTGAATCCTCTTTTCCTGTCGCCCTCCCATCCAACACACACACACAAAAAAAAATAAAATAAAAAATCCCAAATTCTGAATGGAAAGATAAAAAAAACCACAAATAAATCCAACCCAAACCATTCCAGAATTCCCATATTTTATGTTCCACTTTTAAAGTTGCTGAATTTGTATTGAGATTTCTCACTGACCCTCAGACATCCAAAAAAAAATCCCATTTTAAATGGAATTGAAGGAATCCTGGCAATTTTCAGATCTGTCCCAGCTCTTTGTTCCCTCAAGTTGCTGCATTCTGAGCTGACCCCCATGGATCTGAGAGAACCCTTCCTGTGGCTCCAGAATTCCAGTTTTTTCATGTTTCAAAAAGCAAAACCAGAGGAAAAGGCCTTTGATGCCATCCCTATTTCTTTAATTAAAAAGCCTGGCAAGCTCTGGAGTTCTTTAATCAGCAAATCACGGGAAGAGGCTTCCAAAATAAATTTAATGAGTTTGGAAAACGAATGCACAAACCATTCCTGCAGGGCTTTGTCTGCTTCAGATTCCCATTAATGGCTCATTTCTCAGGAATTTTAGCAGCTTATCAATAAATTGCAGGATAACACAAAATTATAAGGGGTTACATAATCCCAAACACATCCAGAGGCAAATCCCAGCAGGAAAATCCAGGATGAAAGTCAGATTCTCCACAGGAACACTTCCAATGCTGCATCCCAACCATGGGAAATGAGGACAAAAGGTTGGGAAAAGAAACCCTTGGAATGTTCTTCCCAATTCCAGGTTATCCTAATATTGTGGGAGTGGAAGAGACTCCCAAAATAACCCGGAATGAGCAGCAGTGACCCTCAGGAGTCGTCACCAGCTCCGTGTCCATTGGAGCATCTCCACTGGGAAAGGCTCCAAAAAAAATGGGAACAATCCCAGTGCCAGAGTGGGGCTCCTCCAGCTCCTGGGGGCTGGGACTGGGAGGAACTCAGAGCACTCCCCATGCAGGAATTTCAGGTCGTGGAATCATGGAATGCTTTGGGATGGAAGGGACCTTAAATCCCAAGCCCTGACACCTCCCACCATCCCAGTGCTCCAGCCCGGCCTGGGACACCTCCAGGGATCCAGGGGCAGCCACAGCTGCTCTGGGAATTCCAGCCCAGCCAGGAATTCCTTCCCAATTTCCATCTAAATATTCCCACTTTTAGTTTAAAACCATCCCAAGGAATCATCTCCACCATCCTGGGCCGGGACCCCTCCCGTGACTCCTAAAAAATCCCTCAGAGGAGACACTTCCCTGAAGGAAAGGCCTGGCTGGAATGAGGGGAGGGAAGGAGAGCTCAGCCCAGCCCTGCTGCTCTCCCCAGGGAGTTCCAGGAGGATCAGGAGCTCTCAGGGAATTCCAGGAGGATCAGGAGCTCTCAGGGAATTCCAGGAGGATCAGGAGCTCTCAGGGAGCTCCAGGAAGGATCAGGAGCTCTCAGGGAAGTTGAGGAAGGATCAGGAGCTCTCAGGGAATTCCAGAAGGATCAGGAGCTCTCAGGGAATTCCAGGAGGATCAGGAGCTCTCAGGGAGCTCCAGGAAGGATCAGGAGCTCTCAGGGAAGTTGAGGAAGGATCAGGAGCTCTCAGGGAACTCCAGAAGGATCAGGAGCTCTCAGGGAAGTTCAGGAAGGATCAGGAGCTCTCAGGGAACTCCAGAAGGATCAGGAGCTCTCAGGGAACTCCAGGAGGATCAGGAGCTCTCAGGGAACTCCAGGAGGATCAGGAGCTCTCAGGGAGCTCCAGGAAGGATCAGGAGCTCTCAGAGAATTCCAGGAGGATCAGGAGCTCTCAGGGAAGTTGAGGAAGGATCAGGAGCTCTCAGGGAACTCCAGGAGGATCAGGAGCTCTCAGGGAATTCCAGGAAGGATCAGGAGCTCTCAGGGAAGTTGAGGAAGGATCAGGAGCTCTCAGGGAGCTCCAGGAGGATCAGGAGCTCTCAGGGAGCTCCAGGAAGGATCAGGAGCTCTCAGGGAGCTCCAGGAGGATCAGGAGCTCTCAGGGAAGTTCAGGAAGGATCAGGAGCTCTCAGGGAGCTCCAGGAAGGATCAGGAGCTCTCAGAGAATTCCAGGAGGATCAGGAGCTCTCAGGGAAGTTGAGGAAGGATCAGGAGCTCTCAGGGAGCTCCAGGAAGGATCAGGAGCTCTCAGAGAATTCCAGGAAGGATCAGGAGCTCTCAGGGAAGTTGAGGAAGGATCAGGAGCTCTCAGGGAGCTCCAGGAAGGATCAGGAGCTCTCAGAGAATTCCAGGAAGGATCAGGAGCTCTCAGGGAAGTTGAGGAAGGATCAGGAGCTCTCAGGGAATTCCAGGAAGGATCAGGAGCTCTCAGGGAGCTCCAGAAGGATCAGGAGCTCTCAGGGAATTCCAGAAGGATCAGGAGCTCTCAGGGAAGTTGAGGAAGGATCAGGAGCTCTCAGGGAATTCCAGAAGGATCAGGAGCTCTCAGGGAAGTTGAGGAAGGATCAGGAGCTCTCAGGGAGCTCCAGGAAGGATCAGGAGCTCTCAGGGAATTCCAGGAAGGATCAGGAGCTCTCAGAGAATTCCAGGAAGGATCAGGAGCTCTCAGGGAACTCCAGGAGGATCAGGAGCTCTCAGGGAGCTCCAGGAAGGATCAGGAGCTCTCAGAGAATTCCAGGAAGGATCAGGAGCTCTCAGGGAATTCCAGAAGGATCAGGAGCTCTCAGGGAGCTCCAGGAAGGATCAGGAGTTCTCAGGGAATTCCAGAAGGATCAGGAGCTCTCAGGGAGCTCCAGGAGGATCAGGAGCTCTCAGGGAGCTCCAGGAAGGATCAGGAGCTCTCAGGGAGCTCCAGGAGGATCAGGAGCTCTCAGGGAAGTTCAGGAAGGATCAGGAGCTCTCAGGGAGCTCCAGGAAGGATCAGGAGCTCTCAGAGAATTCCAGGAGGATCAGGAGCTCTCAGGGAAGTTGAGGAAGGATCAGGAGCTCTCAGGGAGCTCCAGGAAGGATCAGGAGCTCTCAGAGAATTCCAGGAAGGATCAGGAGCTCTCAGGGAAGTTGAGGAAGGATCAGGAGCTCTCAGGGAGCTCCAGGAAGGATCAGGAGCTCTCAGAGAATTCCAGGAAGGATCAGGAGCTCTCAGGGAAGTTGAGGAAGGATCAGGAGCTCTCAGGGAATTCCAGGAAGGATCAGGAGCTCTCAGGGAGCTCCAGAAGGATCAGGAGCTCTCAGGGAATTCCAGAAGGATCAGGAGCTCTCAGGGAAGTTGAGGAAGGATCAGGAGCTCTCAGGGAATTCCAGAAGGATCAGGAGCTCTCAGGGAAGTTGAGGAAGGATCAGGAGCTCTCAGGGAGCTCCAGGAAGGATCAGGAGCTCTCAGAGAATTCCAGGAAGGATCAGGAGCTCTCAGGGAACTCCAGGAGGATCAGGAGCTCTCAGGGAATTCCAGAAGGATCAGGAGCTCTCAGGGAAGTTCAGGAAGGATCAGGAGCTCTCAGGGAATTCCAGGAAGGATCAGGAGCTCTCAGAGAATTCCAGGAAGGATCAGGAGCTCTCAGGGAACTCCAGGAGGATCAGGAGCTCTCAGGGAGCTCCAGGAAGGATCAGGAGCTCTCAGAGAATTCCAGGAAGGATCAGGAGCTCTCAGGGAATTCCAGAAGGATCAGGAGCTCTCAGGGAGCTCCAGGAAGGATCAGGAGTTCTCAGGGAATTCCAGAAGGATCAGGAGCTCTCAGGGAAGTTGAGGAAGGATCAGGAGCTCTCAGGGAGCTCCAGGAAGGATCAGGAGCTCTCAGGGAGCTCCAGGAAGGATCAGGAGCTCTCAGGGAAGTTCAGGAAGGATCAGGAGCTCTCAGGGAATTCCAGGAAGGATCAGGAGCTCTCAGGGAAGTTGAGGAAGGATCAGGAGCTCCCAGATTCCCTCCTCCCTGCAGGAATTGCCTGGATCCACTTCCCACGTCTTTCCCTCCAAGCAGCCCAAAGCCTGTGCCTGAGGAGGCTAAGGAAAGCAGGAAGGGATGTGGATGCTTCCCAAAATTCCAGTTGCCCTGAGGAGCAGCACGTGAGCTCCATCCAGGCGGGAGGCATCCCAGAGGATCTGCCTGGCTCCTGTTCAGCCAGGGAAGTGTTGGGAAGGGCCATTTCCATCGGCCAGGAACATCCCAGTGGACTCAGCAGGAATCTCCCACAAAAAAACCCCTCCAGTGCCTCGGCAGCCAGGCACAGCCTGATTTCCTGGGAATGTTCCCTCATGATCCCAACCCCCCAGGGCTGGAGCTCAGCAAAGGCAGGGAAGGGAGTTCAAGGAAAAAATTCCCAAGGTGGAGCTGCAAATGCACAGGAAAAGGGAGAGGTGCCTCAGACCATGGATATTCACATTCCTAAATCCCTGTTTATGATAAATGTTGGAGGGATCTGATCCTGGTTGTCACCTGGGAGGGATTTGCAGCACAGGGAAACAGGGGAGGAATGGAATGGGAATAACCTGGGGAATGGGAAGGAAACAGGATCCTTCAATGATTAAAGGAAGGAAAGTCAACAGGAAAATTTCCTTACAAGCACCTGCTGGAGGCTCTGAATCCACAGCAAAGCCAACTCAAACCGTGGAAATTTGGATTCCTAAATCCCTGATTATTATAAATAATGTAAAACAGAGAGGGAGGGACACATCCCTGAATCCTGATCCCGTCAGTGCCTTAAATTCCCTCTCATCTCTCATCCCATCCCTGGAAGGGACCAAGGCCAGGCTGGCCTCATGGATCATCTGGACAAGGTGATCCAGCTGGATTCCCTCCAAATTATTCCACCAAGAGGAAAAAAAAACACCCTGGGATTTGTAAATTTTTAAACTTTTTACAGGTCCTGTCAAAGCTGAGGCTGATCCTTCCATGCCTTCATCCCAGTTCCAGGGTCACATTCCCAGCACCACAGCCAACCTCTCCAAAAGCCCTGAACTAATCCCATTTCTCCCATCCCAGAGGTATCCAGGGATGGGATCCACAGGAAATGCATCCCGTGATTCTCAATGTCGAATGCACATTTTTACCCACGCTTTGCTCATGGATCACTGCACGTTCCCACAGGAAAACCTCAGCTTTTCCAGAGCTTGGGCTTCCAGGGGAAAGATGGGAAATGCAGCATTTGCTGGGAAAGGCCCGGGGCTGAGAGGAGAATCTGGAATTTCCGCAGGATTTAAACCCACGGAGGTGCCCCCTCTTCCCTAAAAACCACAGCACCCCTGGATGAGCTCTCCCTTCCCTCAAATCCAGCCCTGCCCTCTCCTCCTCTTCCCTTTGCTCCCACTGGAAGGTTTTCCCAACCCTCTCATTCCCTCCTGTTTTATCCAGACCCAGCACATTTTGCTCTATTTTGCCCCATTTTCAGCTCAGCTCCCAAAAATAGGTCACAACATTTGGAACCTTATCCCAATTAGGCTTTAAAGACCCAGAAATTCCCTTTTTTTTTGTTGGTTTTTTTGGCCCATTCCCCGTATAATTTCCAGGTTAATAATATTTCCCAAAACAAAGCTGGGCTTTAAAATTCCAAGAGTTGCTTACAAAAGAGATTTCCTTCCCTCCTTTTGTTCGGAATTAATTTTTTTGAGGAATAAAAACAAGAAACCTGCAAGGTGTGGTCTGCAGGTCAGGCCTGCAAGTTTTCCATGAGCTTTCCCAGGGAATTTTTTATGGAAATATCATAAAATTATTAGGGAAGTATCAGGCAGTGTTTAGGGAAATAGCAGAGAGTTTATAGGGAAATGTCAGGGAGGTTTTAGGGAAGTATCTGGGAATTTGGGGTAAATATCAGAAAGTCTTTATGAAAATATCAGGGTTTTTTAGGGAAATATCAAGGAGTTTTTAGGGAAACACCAGGAGGTTTTTAAGGAAGTATCAGGAAATTTTTAGGGAGATATCAGGGAGGTTCAGGGGAAATATCAGGGAATTTTTAGGGAAGCATCAGGGGGGTTTTATAGAAATATCAGGATTTTTTTAGAGAAATATCAGGAAATTTTTTAGAAAAATATCAGGGAGATTTTATGGAGACATCAGGGAGTCTTTATGAAAACACCAAGGAGTTTTTAGAGGAATATCAAGGAGATTTTAGGGAACTATCAGGAGGTTGGTAGGTAAAGATCAGGGGTTTTTTAGGGAAGCATCTGGGGAGGTTTTATGGAAACATCAGGGAGTTTTTAGAGGAATAGCATATAAAATAGGATTTTTTAGAGGAATATCAAGGAGTTTTTAAGGAAGCATCTGGGGGGTTTTATGGAAAAATCAGAGATTTTTTAAGGAAGTGCACGGAGGGTTCCCCTTCCTCTCTCTGGGCTGTGCTCTCCTGCCCTGGGCAAGCAGGGTGGGAGCACTGGGACCCCACAACACGGCCCCAAAAGGGATCAAAGGGGCCCTGAACATCCCCTGTGCCCAGCAGGAGCCCCACATCCCAGCCAGGAGCTCCACATCCCCAGCCCACATCCTGGAGCACCAAAATCCATCCCTGGAGAGAGCCCCAGAGCCAAAATCCATCCCTGGGAGAATCCCAGAGCCAAAATCCATCCCTGGAGAGAGCCCCAGTGCCAAAATCCATCCCTGGGAGAGCCCCAGCACCAAAATCCATCCCTGGAGAGAGCATCAGTGCCAAAATCATCTCCTAGGAGAGAGCCCCAGTGCCAAAATCCATCCCTGGGGAGAGCCCCAGAGCCAAAATCCATCCCTGGGAGAGCCCCAGAGCCAAAATCATCTCCTGGAGAGAGCCCCAGAGCCAAAATCCATCCCTGGAGAGAGCCCCAGAGCCAAAATCCATCCCTGGGAGAGCCCCAGTGCCAAAATCCATCCCTGGAGAGAGCATCAGTGCCAAAATCATCTCCTAGGAGAGAGCCCCAGTGCCAAAATCCATCCCTGGGAGAGCCCCAGAGCCAAAATCATCTCCTGGAGAGAGCCCCAGTGCCAAAATCCATCCCTGGAGAGAGCCCCAGAGCCAAAATCCATCCCTGGGAAAATCCCAGAGCCAAAATCCATCCCCTGGAGAGAGCCCCAGAGCCAAAATCCATGCCCTGGAGAGAGCCCCAGTGCCAAAATCCATCCCTGGAGAGAGCCCCAGTGCCAAAATCCATCCCTGGGAAAATCCCAGAGGCAAAATCCATCCCCTGGAGAGAGCCCCAGTGCCAAAATCATCTCCTGGACAGAGCCCCAGAGCCAAAATCCATCCCTGGGAAAATCCCAGAGCCAAAATCCATGCCCTGGAGAGAGCCCCAGTGCCAAAATCCATCCCTGGAGAGAGCCCCAGTGCCAAAATCCATCCCTGGAGAGAGCCCCAGTGCCAAAATCCATCCCTGGAGAGAGCCCCAGTGCCAAAATCCATCCCTGGAGAGAGCCCCAGTGCCAAAATCCATCCCTGGGAAAATCCCAGAGCCAAAATCCATGCCCTGGAGAGAGCCCCAGTGCCAAAATCCATCCCTGGGAGAGCCCCAGCACCAAAATCCATCCCTGGAGAGAGCCCCAGTGCCAAAATCCATCCCTGGGAGAGCCCCAGCACCAAAATCCATCCCTGGAGAGAGCCCCAGTGCCAAAATCCATCCCTGGGAAAATCCCAGAGCCAAAATCCATCCCCTGGAGAGAGCCCCAGAGCCAAAATCCATCCCTGGAGAGAGCCCCAGTGCCAAAATCCATCCCTGGGATAGTCCCAGCACCAAAATCCATCCCTGGGAGAGCCCCAGTGCCAAAATCCATCCCTGGAGAGAGCATCAATGCCAAAATCATCTCTTTGGAGAGAGCCCCAGAGCCAAAATCCATCCCCTGGAGAGAGCCCCAGTGCCAAAATCCATCGCTGGAGAGAGCCCCAGTGCCAAAATCCATCTCTGGGATAGTCCCAGCACCAAAATTCATCTTCTGGGGACAGCCCCAGTGCCAAAATCCATCCCTGGGAGAGCCCCAGTGCCAAAACCATCTCCTGGAGAGAGCCCCAGTGCCAAAATCATCTCCTGGGAGAGAGCTCCAGCACCAAAATCCATCCCTGGAGAGAGCCCCAGGGCCAAAATCCATCCCTGGAGAGAGCCCCAGGGCCAAAATCCATCCCTGGGAGAGCCCCAGCACCAAAATCCATCCCTGGAGAGAGCCCCAGTGCCAAAATCCATCCCCTGGAGAGAGCCCCAGGGCCAAAATCCATCCCTGGGAGAGCCCCAGCACCAAAATCCATCCCTGGGAGAGCCCCAGTGCCAAAATCCATTCCCTGGGAGAGCCCCAGTGCCAAAACCATCTCCTGGAGAGAGCCCCAGTGCCAAAATCATCTCCTGGAGAGAGCCCCAGAGCCAAAATCCATCCCTGGGAGAATCCCAGAGCCAAAATCCATCCCCTGGAGAGAGCCCCAGAGCCAAAATCCATCCCTGGGAGAATCCCAGAGCCAAAATCCATCCCCTGGAGAGAGCCCCAGAGCCAAAATCCATCCCTGGGAGAGCCCCAGAGCCAAAATCCATCCCCTGGAGAGAGCCCCAGAGCCAAAATCCATCCCCTGGAGAGAGCCCCAGTGCCAAAATCCATCCCTGGGAGAGAGCCCCAGTGCCAAAATCCATTCCCTGGAGAGAGCATCAATGCCAAAATCATCTCCTGGGAAAGAGCCCCAGTGCCAAAATCCATCCCTGGAGAGAGCATCAATGCCAAAATCATCTCCTAGGAGAGAGCCCCAGTGCCAAAATCCATCCCTGGGAAAATCCCAGTGCCAAAATCCATCCCTGGAGAGAGCATCAATGCCAAAATCATCTATTTGGAGAGAGCCCCAGAGCCAAAATCCATCCCCTGGAGAGAGCCCCAGTGCCAAAATCCATCCCCTGGAGAGAGCCCCAGAGCCAAAATCCATCCCCTGGAGAGAGCCCCAGTGCCAAAATCCATCTCTGGGATAGTCCCAGCACCAAAATTCATCTTCTGGGGACAGCCCCAGAGCCAAAATCCATTCCTGGGAGAGCCCCAGAGCCAAAATCCCTCTGCAGAACACCCCACCTCCAGCTGCCTCCAAGCACTCCAAACGTGCCCAGAGCCACGAGGAGCTCCCCGAGCCCCCAGGGCCAGCAGGGAGCACGGAGCCCCCAGGGCCAGCAGGGAGCACGGAGCCCCCAGGGCCAGCAGGGAGCACGGAGCCCCCAGGGCCAGCAGGGAATTCCAGCCGGGATGGCCCCACTCACCCGTGGTCTCGACGATTCCCTCGAGGATGACGACGATCTCGAACTGCTCCGTGTGCATGCTGCGCTGGGACAGGTCGTAGAAGGGGCTCTTGGAGTCGATGACGTGGCAGATGGTCAGGGGGGACACCAGGAAGAGCTGGTCAGCCCCGGTGCTGAAGCCCACGTCCAGCTCCAGCTGATCCAGGGGCAGGAATTCTCCCTCCGGAGTCTGCCGCGACTGCGAGGGACAAGGAGGGGAAGGGACCTTGGAGCTCCTCGTCCCTGCAAGTGCCCCAGGCGAGCTTGGACAAGGCTTGGAGCAGCGTGGGACAGCGAATCCCTGCCCGTGGGATGGGACTGAGAGCCCTTCCCGGCCAGGTGTTCCAGGATTCTGGGATTTCACCGGGGGGAATCGGGAGTTAGGGACTGGCCTGGGGACACGGGGTGAGCTTCAGGGGAGGGGAGCAAACCCTGGAATCCCAGAAAGTCTGGGTTGGAAAAGCCCTCCAAGATCCATTCCCAAGCCCCCAAGTGCCACATCCCAGGCTCTGCAATCCCTCCAGGAATGGGACTCCGCTCCTGCCCCGGGCAGCTGCACCAATGCCTGACCTCCCTTTCCCTTCCCGTGGAAAATCTTTCCCAAGATCCAATCTAGCTCCGGGTTAAATCCCCACAGCGCCACGGCTGCTCTCCCTGCCCGGGCTGCCCGGAATTCCCAGGGGATCCAGCACACCCCTGGCAGCCCCTGTGGGATCCAGGTGTTCCCGGATCCACCTGGGCTGTCCCACGCTCCCAGCTGCTCCCAGGGAATTTAGATGGAATGCCAGAGCTCAGATCCAGAGAATCCAAATTTCCTTTTACGCCTCCCCGAGTCCCGGGAAGAATCCAACCCCAGGCAATTCCAGAGGGAACATTTTGCTAAGGAATGAACCCTGAGTGGCTCCTTTGCTCCGAGCGATGAGGGGGGGAAAACTCCGGAATTCTGAGCGACACCCAAGCTCTTTCCAATCCCAAAAATCCATCCCAAAATCCCCATTACAGCAGAGGCTTTGCACAGATTCCCCACTTTAAGGCTTTGGGGTTGGTCTTGCTCCTGACCTGAGCTCGGCAGGAAAAATAAAGGAATATTTCCCCCATGGATTGGGATTTTTTGTTTTCCTTTCCCCTTACTTTTCTTTTTATTTCCTTTTTTAAAATTCCTTTTATTTTCCCTTTTCCCCATTTTCTTTTAATTTTCCTCTTATTCTCCCCCCTGTGGCTCCCTTTTATTTTCCCTTTCTCCTCTACTTCCCTTTTTCTTTTATTCCTTTGTCTTTTTTTACTCTTTCCCCCTTTCATTTGCCCTTTCCTTTTCTTTGATTTTTCCTTTTATTTTCCTTTTTCCTCTTTTTTCATTTTGTTTTTTTCCTCTTAATTTCCCCTTAATTTTCCTTTCCCTTGCTTTTTTTTATTTTATTTTACTTTTCCCTTTTATTTTCCCTTTTCCCCCTTTTATTTTTCTTCCCCCATTTTCCCTTTTTTCCCCCTAATTTCCTCTTTTCCACTTCTGTTTTTCCCTTCCCTTTTTTCCCCCACGAGGCTTGGCCTGGCACTGCTTCTCTTCCAAGCACAAACCTTTCCTTTCCTGTATTTCAGATCCAGGGAATTCTTTTGAAGCCACCCAAAGTTTGAAGCTTCAACTTTTAAAATTCCCCCTCTGGCACTTCCAGAGCCAAAAGAAAAAAAAAAGCAATTTTGAAATGCTGGACTGGAAATTACTTATTTTTGATCTTTTATAGCTTGAAATATATGAAATTATTCAAATATATTTATATAGTATGCAAAAATATATTTAGACATTATTAAATATTTTAGAACAAACTGTATAAATTATATATTGTTCAATATAAATATTTATATTTGCATATTACATAAATCCATAGTGTTATGCTGCAATGCTATTTTATACATTTATCCTTATAAATAATATTTATAATATTTATAAATGATATTCCATAATTTCCAAGCTATTAAAGGGTTATTTGGGGAGTTTTTTAGGAATTCTTTCCCTCTTTTAGGCACAGACTCCCTCAAGGTTTAGGGGACCCCACCACTGGGCCAGTCCTGATCCTGAAATCCCGTGGGAAACAGGGATTTGGGAGAACAGGACAAGTTCAGGAGCCTCCATGGGCTGAGCTCCGTGCCTGGGGCTGCGCGGGGACAGCGAGGAAATCCAGGGAAATTCCCAAGGGGATTGTGCCGGGAATGGGGTCCCTGCCCTGCACCCACATCCCGAGGGAAGGGCACCCCCAGGCCCTGCAGGCATCCCAAATTCCAGCAGGACACCCCCAATCCCTGCAGGATATCCCAAATCCCTGCAGGACCCCCCCCAGTCCCTGCAGGATATCCTAAATCCCTGCAGGACCAATCCCAGCAGGAAATCCCAAATCCCAGCAGGACATCCCAAATCCCTGCAGGACACCCCCAGGCCCTGCAGGACATCCCAAATCCCAACGGGATATCCCAAATCCCTGCAGGACACCCCCAATCCCTGCAGGACACCCATCCCATGGAAAGAGCACCCACATTTCCTGCTGGACATCCCAAATCCCTGCAGGACACCCACCCCAGGGACAGGACACCCCCAATCCCTGCAGGACACCCCCAATCCCTGGAGGACACTCATCCCAGGGACAGGACACCCCAATCCCTGGAGGACACCCCAATCCCTGCAGGACACCCCAATCCCTGCAGGAAATCCCAAATCCCTGCAGGACATCCCTAATCCCAGCAGGACACCCCTCCCATGGAAACAGCACCCACATTCCCTGCAGGACACCCACCCCAGGGACAGGACACCCCCAATCCCTGCAGGACACCCCCATTCCCTGCAGGACATCCCAAATCCCTGCAGGACACCCACCCCAAGGACAGGACACCCCCAATCCCTGCAGGACACCCCCAATCCCTGCAGGACACCCCCCAATCCCTGCAGGACATCCCAAATCCCTGCAGGACACCCACCCCAAGGACAGGACACCCCATTCCCTGCAGGACACCCACCCCATTCCCTGCCCAGCAGCCACCTGCGGGGGGTCCCCGCGGGATGCAGCAAACGCCCCCGAGCCGGCTCCGTCCCCGTTCCCGATTCCCCATTCCCGATGATTCCCTCTCCCCTCTGGATCCGCGGCCGCCGGGCGAGCCTCAGACCCGCGCCGGCCCTTCCCAGCCCTCCAGGGCAGGGATGTTCCGGGTCTGACCCCGGCACTCCGCTCTCCTGGGAGTTCACCTCAATAAAGTTCAGCCTGGCTGGGCTCAGGGCTGCCCAAAAAGCTCTGGATTATGCCCGGAGCTTTTCTCCTTCCCGGCTCACGTAAGGCTCGGAGCTACGAAGGATTTCCTTGTCAGGGAGATGGAGCGTTTTATAGAATCTATAAATATCCATCCCAATCCTGCGCCGAACGCAGGAATTATCTCCAAGGAGGTTGGGAATGCGGTGCTGGTGGCTGAGCCTGCAGCCCGAGGCTCCCGGAGATGTTCCCTGCGCCAGGGAAACAGGACAGGGATGCTGGGACAGCAGCGGGACCCAAAACACGACCCGGGATCATCCAGTCCGACCCCTGGCCACGGGCAGGGCAGGGCCACCCTCCATGGGCCGGGCTGCTCCGAGCCCCAGGGACGTGGGGACAGCCACGGGCAGGAGCGAGGGGTGTCCAAGGGACATGGAGGGGGGGGAATGTCCCCAGGGGAGCAGCAGGGGGGCCACGGCTCTGTCACAGAACCATGGAATTGTTGAGGTTGGAAAAGCCCCCCAAGACCACGGAGTCCAACCATCCCCAGCACTGCCGGGGCCCTCGCAGAATTATTGAGGTTGGAAAAGCCCTCTAAAGCCATGGAGTCCAACCATCCCAGCCATTCCCAGCACCACTGGGGCCCCCATGGAATTACTGAGGTTGGAAAATCCCTCCGAGGACATCGAGTCCAACCATCCCAGCCATTCCCAGCACTGCCAGGGCCCTCACAGAATTACTGAGGTTGGAAAAGCCCTCCAAGGACATCGAGTCCAACCATCCCAGCCATTCCCAGCACTGCCGGGGCCCCCATGGAATTACTGAGGTTGGAAAAGCCCTCTAAAGCCATGGAGTCCAACCATCCCAGCCATTCCCAGCACTGCCGGGGCCCCCATGGAATTACTGAGGTTGGAAAATCCCTCCAAGGACATCGAGTCCAACCATCCCAACAATTCCCAGCACCACTGGGGCCCCCATGGAATTACTGAGGTTGGAAAAGCCATGGAGTCCAACCATCCCAACTGTTCCCAGAACTGCCGGGGCCCCCACGGAATTACCGAGGTTGGAAAAGCCCTCCAAGACCACGGAGTCCAGCCATTCCCAGCACTGCCCCATGGAGTCCAACCATCCCAACCACTCCCAGCACTGCCAAGACCCCCACGTCCCCAAGCGCCACCTCCACACGGGACGGGGACTCCACCAGTGGCCCGGGCAGCTCCCCAGGGAGGAACTTCCCCGCGATGCCGCCCGGAGCACCCACCTTGAGCAGCTTGCAGCGGATCTGCGCCGAGACCATGTGGCTGTTGCGGAGGTTGCCCACGCGGAACATGAGCGTGAGCTTGCCGTCGCGCATGGAGATGGCGGCGTGCTCGCTGAACATCAGCGTCTCGGCCCTCTTCTTGGGCTGCGACATCTTGATGAACATGCAGCCGATCAGGAAGGCGTCCACGATGGAGCCCAGGATGGACTGGAAGAGGAAGAGGATGATGCCCTCGGGGCACTTGTCGGTGATGTAGCGGTAGCCGTAGCCGATGGTGGCCTCGGTCTCGATGAAGAAGAGGAAGGCGGAGGGGAAGTTGTACACGTTGGCCACGCACGGGGTGTAGCTGTCGTCGTGCGCCTTGTTGAGGTCCCCGCGCATGTAGGCGATCACCCACCACATGGAGGCCATGAAGAGCCAGGCCACGGTGTAGGTGAGGATGAAGATGAACAGGTTCCAGCGCCACTTGAGGTCCACCAGCGTGGTGAAGAGGTCGGACAGGTAGCGGCTGGTCTCGCCGCCCAGGTTGCCGTGCTGCACGTTGCAGCGCCCGTTCTTGTCCACGAAGCGCTGGCGCTTCCCGCGCGGGGCGCTGCGCGGGGGCGGGAGGCCTCCGCCGCTGGCCGAGGTGCTCACCACCTGGTACTCATCGCCCAGCTTGCGCCGCAGCGCCGACATGCTCCGCGCAGCTCCGCGCAGCCCCGCGCAGCCCCCGACACCCCCGCTCAGCCGGCAAAATCCGCGCAAGCCGCCGGCACCCGGCTCAGCCCCGCGCAGCCCCGCGCGGTCCGCTCAGCTCCGCGTAGTCACCAACACCCCGCGCAGCCCCGCGTAGTCACCAACACTCCGCGCAGCTCCGCGCAGCCTCGCACAGCCCCGCGCAGCTCCGCATCCCCCGCTCAGCCCCGCGTAGTCACCAACACTCCGCGCAGCCCCGCGCAGCTCCGCATCCCCCGGTCAGCCCCGCGTAGTCACCAACACTCCGCGCAGCCCCGCTCAGCCCCGCGTAGTCACCAACACTCCGCGCAGCCCCGCACAGCCCCGCGCAGCTCCGCGCAGCTCCGCATCCCCCGCTCAGCTCCGCGCAGTCACCAACACCCCGCGCAGCCCCGCGTAGTCAACAACACTCCGCGCAGCCCCGCGCAGCCCCGCATCCCCCGCTCAGCCCCGCGCAGCCCGCCCGGCCCCGCCGCGGCCGCGGAGCCTCCGCCCGGCGCCGCCGCCTCCCACGCGGAGCCGCCGGCAGCGGCCCCGGGCAGGGCGGCACCGCCCCGCGCAACGCCCCGCGCAGCGACACTCCCCCCCGCACCGCCCCTGGAGCCGCCCCTGGGGCCGCGCACCGCACCTGGGCCCGCCCCCGCCCCGCCGTCCCCCACCTCTGACCCTGCGCGTCTCAGCGCGCAGCGACCCCGCGCACACCCCGCCCTCCGCATCCTCGGTGCGCTCCGCATCTTCATCCTCCCCTTCATCCTCCCCCCAGCATCCTTCGCTCGTCTTCCTCCCCCCCCCCGGCATCGTCTTCCTCTCCCCTGCATCCTCCCCAGGGGCTCCATCCCTGCTCCCCCTCCACCCTTGGAGGGGCTCCAGATCCCACAGAACCTCCTCTCCTCTCCTCTCCTCTCCTCTCCTCTCCTCTCCTCTCCTCCTCTCCTCTCCTCTCCTCTCCTCTCCTCTCCTCTCCTCTCCTCTCCTCTCCTCTCCTCTCCTCTCCTCTCCTCTCCTCTCCTCTCCTCTCCTCTCCTCTCCTCTCCTCTCCTCTCCTCTCCTCTCCTCTCCTCTCCTCTCCTCTCCTCTCCTCTCCTCTCCTCTCCTCTCCTCTCCTCTCCTCTCCTCTCCTCTCCTCTCCTCTCCTCTCCTCTCCTCTCCTCTCCTCTCCTCTCCTCTCCTCTCCTCTCCTCTCCTCTCCTCTCCTCTCCTCTCCTCTCCTCTCCTCTCCTCTCCTCTCCTCTCCTCTCCTCTCCTCTCCTCTCCTCTCCTCTCCTCTCCTCTCCTCTCCTCTCCTCTCCTCTCCTCTCCTCTCCTCTCCTCTCCTCTCCTCTCCTCTCCTCTCCTCTCCTCTCCTCTCCTCTCCTCTCCTCTCCTCTCCTCTCCTCTCCCATTCTATCCCATCCCATTCCCTTTTAGCCTGTTTTTCTCTTCATTGCATTCGATTTTAGGGTTTTGAGATGCTTTGGTCCCCACGGAGCACTGCCAGGATGCAGAGGGGACACAGCCCCTTCCACCCGGCAAGAAATTCCCCAAGAGGAGCCACAAAGCTCAGCTCTGACCCGGAGCTGCTGGGAAGCAGGAAAGCAGCCCCAAACCTGTGGGTAAATCCCCAGGGAATGATGGAGCAGTTTGGGTGGGAAGGGAGCTGCTGATGCTCCCAAGGGCCAGGCTGTGTCCAAGGGTGCTCCTCACCCACTCCTGCTCCTGCTGCTCCAGGGCTGCTGCCAGCAGCTCCAGAAAAAAAAAAAAAAACTTGGATTGGCAGCTTTAACCATGGGATAAAGCCCTGCCACAGCTCATTTTTTCACCATCACCTTCCTCAGAACTGATTCCCAAGGATTTTTCTTGCCGCTGCATTTCTATTCTCTTTAGAAATAGAAAAATATTCTATTTTTTTTTCCAGAAAATTGATTTTGTTTCTCACTTTTCTGTTTTCTATTCCAAATTTCTCCTGTTCCCCACCCTTTTTTTTTTTCCTGTGATTGACACAATGCCTGTTAATTTTCCCACCCAATTAAAGGAAATTCAGTGTGGAATTCATCCCAAAATTCTGGCTAACTCTGGCCACGCTGCCAGAACCCTCCTGGCTCACAGATCCAGCAGCCTTGCCAGCTTCCCCTCTCCTATTTCTCCTTCCTCCATCGCTCCTGTTTTCCCAGAGGCCTCTCCCTGGGCCGGAATTGGGCAAAGATTCCCCGTGATCCATCCCAGTGTGACAGTGACAATCCGAGGGGAGCCATTCCCTGTAATTACTGCAATTAAAATCATCATTGCTTTTAGGGGCGTGAGCAGATTCCCAGCATCTTCTGCCAGCCGGGGTGGGATGAGGGAATAGTGGGAGTGGGAAAGGAATGGTGCACGTGGAACAGTGACACCCGAAGGGTCCTGGTGGCAGGAAGCTGCTCCAGGAAGCCCTGGCAGAGCTCTTCCCCTGGAATGATGGAATTCCCAGATGATCCCACTGTGAGGGACCCCTCCCACCATCCCAGGCTGCTCCAGCCTGGCCTGGGACACCTCCAGGGATCCAGGGCAGCCCCAGCTGCTCTGGGAATTCCAGCCCAGCCAGGAATTCCCAATTCCCAATCTCCCAGCCATCCCTGCCCTCTGGCAGTGGGAGCCATTCCCTGGCTCCTGTCCCTCCATCCCTTGTCCCCAGTCCCTCTGCAGCTCTCCTGGAGCCCCTTCAGGCCCTGCAAGGGGCTCTGAGCTCTGCCTGGAGCCTTCCCTTCTCCAGGGGAACATTCCCAGGGCTCTGAGCTCTGCCTGGAGCCTTCCCTTCTCCAGGGGAACATTCCCAGGGCTCTGAGCTCTGCCTGGAGCCTTCCCTTCTCCAGGGGAACATTCCCAGGGATTGCTCTGAGCTCTGCCTGGAGCCTTCCCTTCTCCAGGGGAACATTCCCAGGGCTCTGAGCTCTGCCTGGAGCCTTCCCTTCTCCAGGGGAACATTCCCAGCTCTCCCAGCCTGGCTAAAGCCCTCAGAGCATTTCCATGGCATCTCCACATCCTCCTTGTGCTGATTTTCCCACAAATCCAACCTTCCCGTGCCTGCTGCCATCCCAGCTGGACATTCCAGGTGAGGTTTCCCATCCCAGGTCCGAGGTTTGTGTTTAGATCCATTTAAACTCACCTGGAGCTCCTTTTCCTGCAATTCCAGCTCTTCCCTGCAATTCCCTGATTCCAGCACCGGGAGGCTTTCCCAGGCTTTAGCTGATGTGGGGATGATGACAAATAAAATGATGGAATTAATTATTTATTCCCTGAATTAGCAGACATTCACAAAACTGTCTCTTCCAATCCCACTGCCTGCATGTGGACTGGAGGGCAGATCCTGCTGTTTTCCCTTGGAAAAATCATTTAGGGATTGAAATGGGAGTTGGAGCAGGCGGTCATGGCACCAGTACCAGGATTTTCCTGACCTCAAAAATATCCTAAGGGATTCATCCAGAATCCTCAAATAAATCCTAAAAAAAGGGATAGATCAGATTTCCAGGGACATTAGATGGAGGTTGGTTCCCTCTCTGTAATTTTCTGTCAATCCTAATTATTAACATTTCTGAGAAATTCCAACAAAAAGGGGAAATACCTCCGTGCCTGCATTCATCCCTCCCAAAGGGATTATTGGGTGATTCATCCCCAGGCTCCACAATTAACAGGAGCAGTTAATTACCTCCAAAAGCTTTAATTACCAGCAGGGGAGGTTGGCCCTTACCAGGGTTTGGTGTCACCTGCAGCCCCAAACACCTGCAGGGACAACCTGGAACAGGGAATTACTGAGAAAAGGGATTTTAGTTGGGGTTTTTCCATGTTTTTTGGACAAGGAAGCAACTCTGGATGTGGGGAATCTCATTAAACGAGTTATTAATTAGTCCTTTTGTGATCTGATTGATTGAAGGGCAATGCAGCAGTGTAGGATGAATTACAGAATTATACATTCATACAGAAATTCCATTTATAAAATTCTGATTTTGTAAACAGCTCCGGCTCTGACATCAAGGAACGTTGGGATGGGACAGGGCAGCGCTGGGAATGTGGAGCTGGCTCCCTTTGGAGTGTTCCACAGGGAAGTGACACCAGCCTCTCCCGCTGTCCCCTGGACATTCCCCAACCCGAATTCCCGGCCACGGGACCCACCCAGGGCTGTGCTGTGGGAAAACCCTGGGGAAGGAGATGGAATAAATTACTGATTCCTCTTTTCCTGCATGGAAATTCCTGTCTAAATTTGATCCTGGTGTTTTCCTGCTCTTTTTACGAAGCAGAACGAAACCTCCCCCTTTTCAGGGGGATCTTTTAAAGCACATTTTGTGTTTTCGGGGTGATTGGAGGAGGAGGAGGAGCAGGAATATTTGGGCAGGAGGCTGGAGATGAGCCCCAGTCCGAGTTAATCCAGGATATTCCAGCTCCACGCACGCCCAGCAATCCTTTCCCAGCTGAACTCCCTCCTGCTTCCCATTTAATGCTCAGCACCCAGCAAACATCCTCTGTCATCTACACCATCCAGAAACCCCGGGATGAATCCAGAACCACCAGAGCAGATACAGAAAATACCGGCATTTTTAATGACCCAGTGCATTTTACAGAGGTTTTTGGGAATTGTGAGGGAAATCCTGGGAAATATTTCCCCACTTACCCGTGCTGGGATCCCGCTGCCCTGGGATTTCAGTCTCCTGAACCCTCTGGGCAGTGAGAATTCCCAAAATCCCAGCCCAGAGGGCCACAGCTGCATTTGGGGTGGCTCCCAAAGGAACGTCCCCAGCACATTCCGGGAATGTCCCTGTCCCCACATCCCAGCAGGGAGCAGCTCCCGAGGGCCAGCAGCGCTTTGGGAACAGCCACACCCACAGAAGCGTTGAGCCCCCAAATTCCTGAAAGCAGCAAGGAGCCTCTGGGATTCCTCTGGGAGCGGGAACACCTGGAGGCAGGGCTGGGACGGAGCTGTGCCTGTGGCCTGCTGGGATGCAGGGAATCACGGACGTGTTGGGATGGAGGGATGGAGACCCTCCAAGCTCCAGAGGTCTCAGTTCTGGTCCTTCCAGGTGTCTCCTGAGCCCCAGCTCCGGCCCCAGCTCCACTCCCATGGAAGGAGGGGACAGCTCCCTCCAAGGTCCCACCAGTGTCACTCCTTCCCCTCGGCATTCCCGTGTCTCCTGTGGCCTCATCTGTTGGAACTCCTGGTGAAGTGCAGTCTTGGCCTGGTCTTCCCAACACCGGATCCCGTTTCTTCCCAGCACAACCCAGGAAGCTTTGGTGCTGTCAAATCCCGCCGGGCACGAGAGACCACCCAAGTTCCTCCAGGATATTCTCCAGGATCTTCTCCAGGAGAGCCCAGCACATCCCATCAGCCTGGGCCACACCTCCCAGGATGGCTCCCAGTGCCAGCGGGTGCCACGGGGCCACCTCTCCGTGGTGACGTGTGACAGCAACGCCTCCATATCCCAACTTCCCCAAGGTCGCTGCTGCCTCTGGAATCTCTGGAGTGACAGCAACGCCTCCATATCCCAACTTCCCCAAGGTCGCTGCTGCCTCTGGAATCTCTGGAGTGACAACAGCATCTCCATATCCCACCTTCCCCAAGGTCGCTGCTGCCTCTGGAATCTCTGGAGTGACAGCAACGCCTCCATATCCCAACTTCCCCAAGGTCTCTGCTGCCTCTGGAATCTCTGGAGTGACAGCAGCATCTCCATATCCCAACTTCTCCAACGTTGGCTGCTGCCTCTGGAATCTCTGGAGTGACAGCAACGCCTCCATATCCCAACTTCCCCAAGGTCGCTGCTGCCTCTGGAATCTCTGGAGTGACAACAACACTTCCATATCCCAACTTCTCCAACGTTGGCTGCTGCCTCTGGAATCTCTGGAGTGACAGCAGCATCTCCATATCCCACCTTCCCCAAGGTCGCTGCTGCCTCTGGAATCTCTGGAGTGACAGCAGCATCTCCATATCCCAACTTCCCCAAGGTCAGCTGCTGCCTCTGGAATCTCTGGAGTGACAGCAACGCCTCCATATCCCAACTTCCCCAAGGTCAGCTGCTGCCTCTGGAGCCTGGAGCCGCTGGTGTCGGCACCAGCAGCTCGTGGATCACCTGGAGGAGTCCAAGGGCACCGCGGCGCCAGGAACCCCTCCCGGTGACTCTGCTGGGGTCGGGAGCGGGCTGGGCACTGCTGGGCGCAGCAGGAAAAGCGGGAAAAGCGGGATGAGAGGTGGGAATCAGGCCCCCAGGGTCATGTTGCGCAGCAGCCACTGCTGGGAGCGGCCGCTGCCGCACTCCCGCATGGTGGGCACCAGCCGGTCCTCCTCCGACGGCTCCGCCAGGCACTGGTTGCTGTTCAGGTGCCTCAGGGTGAGCTTCTGCAAGGGTGGGGGACAGAATTCCCGCTCAAAACCAGCGTCCCAACGGAATTCCAACCGGGGAATGCGATCTCCCGGAATTCCAGGCCTGGTGTTGGTCGGGAGCTCCAGGATGTCCCCACCACGTCCCACCGGAGCCACCCTGCTCCTCCCTCTGCTGAACCAACAAACCCCGCGGCAAAGGGAGAATAATTCCAAGGAAAACCTGTATTTCCAAGGCACAGCCGTTGGATGGAGGAGTTTGGTCTCCACGGCCGTGGACACGTGGAATGTTTGGGATCAGAGCAGGAATTGTTGCTGATGGGAATGTATTGGCTCAGGATTCCATGGAAACGCTCCTGTTCCCAGGGCATTTCTCCTTCTTGGGACACCCCTTCTGATCCCACATTTCCGTGGGATGGGAGGATCAGAAGGACACAAAATGAATTGGAAGGAATAAAACACCACCTGTTCCACAGGGAGAACAAATTCCCAGAGAAATCCCGGGAAGTTAAACAGGAAATTCTGTTCTTAAATAACACCAGAGAGGTTCAGTCCCAACTGAGCCAGGAGCGTTCCCACCACCATTCCCTGGGATTGTGCCAGGGCTTCCCCTCCCAGCCAGGAATTCCCAATTCCCAATCTCCCATCCAGCCCTGCCCTCTGGCAGTGGGAGCCATTCCCTGGCTCCTGTCCCTCCATCCCTTGTCCCCAGTCCCTCTCCAGCTCTCCTGGAGCCCCTCCAGGCCCTGCAAGGGGCTCTGAGCTCTGCCTGGAGCCTTCCCTTCTCCAGGGGAACATTCCCAGGGCTCTGAGCTCTGCCTGGAGCCTTCCCTTCTCCAGGGGAACATTCCCAGGGCTCTGAGCTCTGCCTGGAGCCTTCCCTTCTCCAGGGGAACATTCCCAGGGCTCTGAGCTCTGCCTGGAGCCTTCCCTTCTCCAGGGGAACATTCCCAGCTCTCCCAAGAACCTGGGAATGGGGAATTCCAGGGTGGAAATCCTGTCTGCAGTTGATCCACTGGAGCAGAGCCTGGTTCTATGGCAGGGGAACAAAGAGGGAAAACCAGGATGGGCAGGAAGATCCTGGAGCCCTCAGGAGAGGGGAGAAAGGAGGAATTCATCCCAAAATTCATCCCAAAGAGCCCAGGCTGATGTCAAACCTTGGGATCTCCTCAGGGATAGAAGGGCTGGAGCTGCTCAAGGGCTTGAGCTCACCCAGGAGGATAAATATTGATATAATAGTAAAAAAAAAAGTATATAAAATAAATAAGTTATAGAAAAAATAATATAAATTAATATAAAATATAAGATTATAGATAATATAAAAATAATATATTAAATAATATACTATAGATTACTGTAAGATATATTGTGTACAATATAAACAAATATAAAAAATAATACAGAATAAAAAATTAAGGGACTAAAAATAGATTAAATAATATAATCTGGAATAATAGAAAATATGAGATATAAAAATAATATAGCAGAGAATAATATAAAATTTAAATTAAAAAAAAGTAATAATACTCTTAACTAAAGGAAAATCAGGAATAATTTTCACAAGAGTCTGATGCTCTCAGGGCTCATAAACACCATTTATGTTCATTATTTATAATATTTCTATGTAATATTTTATTTACTGAAAAATGTAGCAGTATGTTTCTATATTACATAATAAACATATGGGTGTTTATGAGTGTAAATTTGTATCTATTATAGTTCTATATATTTTAACTTTATATAGGAATAAAAATATAAAATATATGCACATATATAAATTTAAATATATATATATAAATTAAAAAAAATATATATATAAAAAATACTTTTTTCTGGTGTTCCAACTAAACTGGTGGGAAATTCCAACAAGGAATTTGGTTTTCTTACCAACCATCTCCTTGTGCTACTCCAAGGTATAGGAAGAATTCCATGAAAATTAGAGGGAAAAAAAAATCTATTTAAAAAAATCAAATTCCAGGAAAAATGTGTGGAAAAATCTGTGGAAAAGCTGAACGTTTTTGGGAAAATATTTTGCAACTGGAATTAGTTTTATGTGTTGGA
Source organism: Vidua macroura (assembly GCF_024509145.1). NCBI lineage: Eukaryota > Metazoa > Chordata > Aves > Passeriformes > Viduidae > Vidua > Vidua macroura. The sequence goes on along the minus strand of NC_071577.1, from coordinate 39,849,237 downwards.
ATAGGAACTAAATCTTCAGCTCCTGCAGACTGGAACAATCACGGTGACAGCAAGAGATCAAGGGAGTTTAATTCAGCCAAAATTAATCAAAACTAACAATAATTAAGACTAATAATTACTAGTAACTAATAATGACTAAAAACTAAGAACTAACATTAAACATCTCTTCTATCCTACAGGTATAAAGGCATCTTCTGTCTTGTTTTATAGAAAAAATTGAAATGAAAAATTATTTTAAATTATATGAAAATTGTATGAAAAAATTTAGATTTTATGAAAATTCTATTAAAATTCTAGAGAAAATTGTATGATCATTCCATGAAAATTCCACGAAAAATTCTATGAGATAATTGTTTGAAAATTATATGAAAAATTCTAAGAAAACTCTATGAAAATTCTAAAAAAGATCCAGGAGAATTCGATGAAAATTTTATGAATTTTTATGAACGATTTGATGCAAATTGTATGAAAAATAACAGGAAGCAATGAGAACCGCGTGAAAAACCTTTCAAAAATCCTCGTGAAATCCCCTGAAAAATCCACGAATTCCACGAAAAGCGAATGTTCCCAAAACCGCCGGAAAAAAAATTTTTTTCAAAGAACGCAAAAACTCCAAAAATAAAACGAGACAGAAACTCCGCCGAGCTCCTCCAGCAGAGCCCGGAGCAGGAGGATTTCCTGGGAATTCCTTACCACGTCCTAGATTTCTTCCCAGTCCTGACGCCCCTACAGGAAGTAATCGGTGGGGTTGGAGTAAACCTTCCTAAAGACTTCCAAGCGGGAGTAATTCCTGAGGATCCAGCTCTGCAGGGCGCTCCCGTCGCAGGCCTCCACCGTGGGGCCCTGGGAGCCGTCCTCGAGCCTGCCCAGCGTCAGGCACGACTGCGTGATGATGTGCAGGAAGGTGCGCCTCTGGAAAAGCGGGAATGCTCAGCGGGAACGGCCGAGGGCGGCGGGAGGAGCGGGGGGTGAGCTGGGAAATGCTCGCGGAGAATGCGCCGCGGACGAACGGGCACGTCCAGAGGGAAATCCATGGGCCGGGATGGAACGGCACGGGCAAAATGGCCTCCCTGCTCCTGAGAGCATTCCCGTGATCCAGAGAGGATTGGGGCTCCCAATCCTGTTCTCCCTACCCTTGGATTGCTGCAATTCCCTGCTGGGAACATCCAGGTGGAGACAGGATTTTCCTAGAAATATCCCAAAACTTCTACCTTGATCTTTACAGCATTCCCATTATTGAAAGTGGATTGTGGTTCCCAATCCCGTTCTTGCTACCCTCGGATTGCGGCAATTCCCTGCTGGGAACGTCCAGGTGGAGATGGGATTTTCCTAGAAATATCCCAAGACTTCTACCTTGATCTTTACAGCATTCCCATGATCCAAAGCAGATTGTGGTTCCCAATCCCATTCTCCCTACCCTTGGATTGCTGCAATTCCCTGCTGGGAACATCCAGGTGGAGATGGGGTTTTCCTAGAAATATCCCAAAACTTCTACCTTGAGCTTTACAGCATTCCCATGATCCAAAGCAGATTGTGGTTCCCAATCCCATTCTCCCTACCCTTGGATTGCTGCAATTCCCTGCTGGGAACATCCAAGCAGAGATGGGATTTTCCTAGAAATATCCCAAAACTTCTACCTTGATCTTTACAGCATTCCCGTGATCCAGAGTGGATTGGGGCTCCCAGTCCTGTTCTCCCTACCCTTGGATTGCTGCAATTCCCTGCTGGGAACATCCAGGTGGAGATGGGGTTTTCCTAGCAGAAATATCCCAAAACTTCCACCTTGCTCTCAAGAGCACTCCTGTGATCCAGAGTGGATTGGGGCTCCCATTCCCGTTCTCACTACCCTCAGATTGCTGCAATTCCCTGCTGGGAACACCCAGGTGGAGATGGGGTTTTCCTAGAAATATCCCAAAACTTCCACCTTGCTCTCGAGAGCATTCCCATGATCCAGCACAGAGTGGGGCTCCCAGTCCTGCTCCTCCAACCCCTCGGATTGCTGCAATTCCCCATTGGAAAGATCCAGGCAGAGATGGGTTTTGTTCTGCACAAATATCCCAAAATTTCCTCCCTGCTCTTGAGAGCATTCCCAAGATCCATCATGGAGCGTGGCTCCCAATCCTGCCTCTCCAACCCTTTGGATGGCTGTGATTCCCCATTGGAAAGACCTGGGCACAGCTGGGGTTTTTCCTGCACAAACCACCCTGAACCCCATTTGGGAATTACCCAGTTAAAAACCAGAATTCATTAAACATTTATGAGGTGGTTTTTTTTTTCCACAATTCCAGCTTTTCCTTTCCGGTGCCAATTCCAGGTGGGGTGAGACGAAGGGGAGCTTCCACTTCCCTAAATTCTTCCCACTGTCACCCCATCACTGAGGTAGCCAGGGCTGGAGCAGCTGGAATGCTTTTCCCACATCCCTCACCCGCTCCTTTTCCATTGTTTTGGCTTGGGAATGGAAAAAGTGACGTGAGGATAAAGGAGCCACTAAAAATACCAGAGCCAAGTGTCCCTAAAATGTCACTCGGAGTCACGGGCAGGGACAGCAGCGCTGGATCAGCACTCCCTGTTCCCTCCTGTCCATGAATCCTTCCAGGGAAAGCAGAGATCCATCAGTAAAGGACTTGGAATTCTCTCTCTGGCAGTCACAGGATATGAAATATCCAAAGGTGGCGGATTCCTCACACGGGGATAAACATGAACGTGGGAATCTGAGCAGGCTTTTCCTGGTACACGGATTCATGGCATGGTTTGGGATGGGAAGACCTTAAATCCCAACCCAATCCCCCCCTGCCACGGGCAGGGACCCCTCCCAGGCTGCTCCAAGCCCTGTCCAGCCTGGCCTGGGACATTTCCAGGGATCCAGGGGCAGCCCCAGCTGCTCTGGGAATTCCAGCCCAGCCAGGAATTCCCAATTCCCAATCTCCCAGCCATCCCTGCCCTCTGGCAGTGGGAGCCATTCCCTGGCTCCTGTCCCTCCATCCCTTGTCCCCAGTCCCTCTCCAGCTCTCCTGGAGCCCCTTCAGGCCCTGCAAGGGGCTCTGAGCTCTGCCTGGAGCCTTCCCTTCTCCAGGGGAACATTCCCAGGGCTCTGAGCTCTGCCTGGAGCCTTCCCTTCTCCAGGGGAACATTCCCAGGGCTCTGAGCTCTGCCTGGAGCCTTCCCTTCTCCAGGGGAACATTCCCAGCTCTCCCAGGCTGGCTCAGGGAGCGGGAAGCTCTGGAATGTTGGAGCAGCAGCTATGGAGAAGCTGAGCCAGGGCACTGCTACAGGAGCTATTCCAGGGATTGGGATTTGGCACAGGGATTGCACCAGACTTACCTCAAAGCTATACTCCCATTTCCCAAAATACTGAGGGAAGGGAAAGACAGAAGGAAAGCGGAGTCAGTGATCCAAGGAACATTTTTTGTGCAGCCCCTCAGCTCTCCCTGGATGGAAATTCCAAAGCTTTGCAGGGACACCGCCACTGGGGACAAACAGTGGCAATTATCCAGGAAAAAAACATGGAATTCTGAGCAGGAAGGGATCCACAGGGATCATTGATCCAAGCCCCAGCCCTGCCAGGATATCCCAACAATCCCATCCTGTTCCTGGGATGTCCAAACACTCCTGGAGCTCTCACAGCCATGGAATAAACCCTGAGGGATCTGTCAGGAATAAGTCCTGAGGAATTTGTCAGGAATAAACGCTGACATCACCATCCCTCCACAAGGAATTCAACTCCTTCCTATCAGCTGTGACACATTTCCAACTTCATTTTTTCCCTGGATCCCTCCGTGCGTGTCACGTCCCAGGATCTCATCCCTCTCCACATCCAGAGGTTTCCCTGGATGTCACAACAGGAATCACCAGGCATGGAAGCCTGGAATTTATTCAATATTTAAATACCACAAATTTAATTAGAAAATTATAAAAATAATAGCAGGAAATCATAGAAAATTCCATGAAAATCCCTCAGAGAAATCCCTTTTTAGGATTATTTAATGTCCAGCTGTGGCCTTGTTGTCCATTGCCAAGCCAGAATTCCTAAAAATTCCTAAAACCCACCCCAAACCCCTCCATGCAATGCCTGAATAAGCAAGGAAAGGAAAAATCAGTGTAATTCCACTGGAAAATCAAATTATGGAATATAAGGAATTCAGGAAATATCCTGTAATTGTTTCTCTGGGGAAAAAACCCCAAAATTTGAATATCACAACTGGCTGTTTTCTTGGGGAAAAAAGTCCTGGATATTAGGAATGCTTGGAGGTTAATAACACACTAACAAATATATAATAATGGCAATCATGAAATGAAAGGGAAAACAGGCAGCTGAAATCCGAATATTCCAAGGAAAACTGGCAATAAAAAGCTTCACTCGATAAATCCAGGGACAGGGAATGCAACTGGATGTTTTCCAGGAGAACAAGCAGCCAGCCCTTGGAGTTGCCATAAAAAGATGGAATATTCCTGTTTTAGGAGCTCCATCTCATGGCCGAGCTGAGTTTTACACAATTCCTGGGAAATTCTTCTCAATTTAAGGGAAAAACCAGCAGATTCCCTGTGTGTATTTTATTGGAAGAATTCCAGCCTTCCAGGCAGGAAAGGTGGAGGTGCCCAAGGAATTCCTGGATGTGGCTGGGCTGGGGACAAGGTGGGGATGGGGCACAGCTTGGACCTGATGACCTGGGAGGGCTTTTCCAGCCTCAGGGTGGGCAGCAGCAGGAATTTCCCCATGGAAAGGGGGTCAGGGATTGGAAGTGCCCAGGGAGGTTTGGAGGTTTGGAATTCCTGGAGGTGGCACTCGGTGTGAACGGAAATCCCTGTGGGAATTGTAAAGTGAGACGGAAACACGGAATTGGGCAAATCCCAGGAGGGTTTCACCAGGAGCTGGCTTGGAACTGGAACCTCTGTGTGTGTTCCATCAGCAGGAATTTCCCCATGGAAAGGGGGCTCAGGGATTGGAAGTGCCCAGGGAGGTTTGGAGTGCCCATCCCTGGAGGTGTCCCAGGAATTCTGGAGGTGGCACTCAGGGCTCTGGGTGGGGACAGGGTGGGCGTGGGGCACTGCTGGGATTTTGGGACCTGGGGGGGCTTTTCCAACCTCATTTCTGGGATCCTGAGCACCAGGGTCCCCAGGGCTTTTCCCAGAAGGGAATATTCATGCAATCCCACCCCAGCAGCAGAGGTGTCCCTGCCCCAGCCCCTTCTGGCAGGGAACATTTTGTGCTCCCCCACAGCTCCAAACTCCTCACGCCAACAACAGCAAAGGAGACCTGAAAGTCCTTTCAGTCCCATTTTTGCATTTTGGGGGGAAAATTCTTCCTGGCAAGGGTGCTCAGGCCTCGGCAGGGGCTGCCCAGGGAGCTTTGGAGGTATCCCAGGAATTCTGGAGGTGGCACTCAGGGCTCTGGGTGGGGACAAGGTGGGCATGGGACACAGCTGATGGGACTCCATGACCTTGGAGGGCTTTTCCAACCTCAGGGATGCCGGGATTGTCCCAGAACCACCCCCCGGGCCCGGGATACCTCGGCATCGTACTCCCAGAGCTGGTTGCCCCTCAGGTGGTGGCACTTGAGCATGAGCACGGGGCCGTTGAGCCGCGACACGTCCAGGCACAGGTCGTCCGTGCGGATCTCCTTGTCTGCCGTGTAGGAAAACACCTGGAACACAGAGCGGGGCTGGAGAAGGGCTGGGAACCCCTGGGAATCCCAACCCCAGCCCTGGGAGGGACCCCGGGCTGGCTCGGGAGCTGGAGCCTGTCCTCGGAGAAATCCATGGGAATTGAGGGGAAAGGGAAAGGTTTTCCACCGGAGAAATCCATGGGAATTCAGGAGAAAGGTTTTCCCTTGGAGAAATCCATGGGAATTCAGGGGAAGGGAAAGGTTTTTCACTGGATAAATCCATGGGATTTAAGGGGAAGAGAAAGGTTTTTCACTGGATAAATCCATGGGAATTCAAGGGGAAGGGAAAGGTTTTCCACTGGAGAAATCCATCAGAATTCAGGGGAAGGTTTTCCCTTGGAGAAATCCATGGAAATTGAGGGGAAGGAAAAGGTTCTCCATTGGAGAAATCCATGGGAATTCAGGGGAAGGGAAAGGTTCTCCATTGGAGAAATCCATGGGAATTCAGGGGAAGGGAAAGGTTTTCCACTGGAGAAATCCATGGGAATTCAGAAGAAAGGTTTTCCCTTGGAGAAATCCATCAGAATTCAGGGGAAGGGAAAGGTTTTTCACTGGATAAATCCATGGGATTTAAGGGGAAGAGAAAGGTTTTTCACTGGATAAATCCATGGGAATTCAAGGGGAAGGAAAAGGTTCTCCACTGGAGAAATCCATCAGAATTCAGGGGAAGGGAAAGGTTTTCCCTTGGAGAAATCCATGGGAATTCAGGGGAAGGGAAAGGTTCTCCACTGGATAAATCCATGGGAATTCAGGGGAAGGGAAAGTTTTTCCACTGGAGAAATCCATGGGAATTCAGAAGAAAGGTTTTCCCTTGGAGAAATCCATCAGAATTCAGGGGAAGGGAAAGGTTTTCCACTGGATAAATCCATGGGAATTCAGGAGAAGGGGAAGATTTTCCCTTGGAGAAATCCATGGGAATTCAGGGGCAGGGAAAGTTTTTCCACTGGATAAATCCATAGGAATCCAGGGGCAGGGAAAGTTTTTCCAAGCCAAAAAGCAGTGAAATGAGGCCAAGCCCCAGTGAGGATGGAGGAAGCGACAGGAGGAGATGGCAGGAGTTGGGATGAACCTCCAGGATAAATCAGGGATGGGAACACGGAGCATCCCAGCCTTTCCCACCAGGAATGTGGCCAGGAGCAGCTGTCTGGATACCAGAGCTACCAGGGAATTGTGACCGTGCCAGGCTGGCACCACCCCTGGCAAAATTCTACACAGAAATAATAAAAAATTCTAATTCATTAAAATAGAGTTAATTTAAAAACATGCTTTAAAGTCCCTTAATCATAATTTACATCCCAAACCCCATCTGAGGCAGCTATGCTAATTTGAATGTCCACTGGAATATGCAAATTTTGTTCTAATTAACCCAGAGTCGTTGGTCACAAGACCAAGAATTCCATCCACTTTTCTACTCCCTTTCCAGCCCCTCCAAATGAAACTCCCCAGGCCCCCACTACTGGAATTCCACTAAAGAACTTCCATGAAGATCCTGGATATTTATTTTCCCTACACACATCCAGAACAGATGGATCCAGCCACGTTTATGGAGATTCCTGCCCATTTCATTTTTATGGAAATAAATTCAAATTCCTGATCACGTTTCCTAAATGTCAGGAATGTTAAATTTATTATTAAACACAGCAGGATTCTAATCAATCTATTCACTGGGATACTTTCCATGGATGTGCACCAATATTCCCCCAAAATCTGGAGCTGAAATTGAAAAAAAAATGGCTGAGTCCTCTTAAAATCCTTCAGCTCGAAATCGAAAATATTTTGGAATTCTCATTGATTACTTTGACATTACTTCCACACAAAATCTAAAATAGAATTGAAAGAGATATTTAAAATATTCCGAAGGAATTCTTGGACAAACAAGCCACTTTTCCCTGGTTTTATTTACCTGGTTCCCTCCCATGCCGTGGCAGTTGAAAAATCCCACTTTTTCATTCTCCTTGCGGCCCATGTTGTCCAAGCACTGGTTGGTTTCAACGTTCCTGATCTGGAGAAAGGAAAGAGGTGAAATATTCCTTAAAATATTTCCTGGACCTGCCAGATTGGTGCAGAGATCTGCAATTTGTGAACGGATCACATTCCCAAATAGTCGGGGAATGGTCTGGGTGGGAAGTGGCCCCAAAGCTCATCCATGGCCAGGGACATCTCTGACTATTCCATGTCAAGCCATGAGGGGAATTCAGGATGATTATCCCAAATCTGTCAGAATCTCCATTCTTTTTCTCCCTTTTTGTCCCAGGAAACAACAAAATATCCACGTGGGAAATGCACTTTGAGGCCTGGTGCTGCTCACCTTCGATTCACACCATTTTTCCTTGGATTTGAGCCCAGGAGGAGCCATCCAGAGCAGGACACGGATCATTTATGGCCTAATGATGCTGCTCCAGCTTGGATGGATCAAATCCTGCCCAAATCTCTTCTGAAAGGCAGGGAAATGTCCAAAAAATGTGCTTCCAATGCCTTAAAAATTCCCCATTTCTCTGCTGCTCCCTGGCCTTTGAGGCTGCAATTCCCTTTTCCTGCTCCACTGGAACAGCCAAGCAGGGCTTTAATTCCCAGCTCCTGCCTGAGTTGCTGTTTCCATGGGAACTGAGGCCACACTGCACAGATCAGGTGTTTTAATCACTTTTTTCTGCCTTTCTCATCCCATTTTCCAGCCTGACAACGTGGCACAATCCCACTTTATTTGACATTCCCTAGACAAGTCCTTTCCTTGCTGGAAACCCCCATTCCCCTTTATTTTGGCAGGATGAAACCTGGAATCCTCCAGTGCCTTTTATTCCTGCCTACAATGGCAAATTTCAGTGGGAAATCACTTCCCTGGATGTCAAAAAAAAGCCATTTGTTCCTCAGAGTGTTGTTCCAGGATTGTTATTCCATCATCAAATCCTTTGATTGTTATTCCACCATCATCAAATCCTTTCATTGTTATTCCATCATCATCAAATCAACCCATTCCAGAGCTTTTAAAAGGCAGCGTAGGAACGACTCAGTGTAATATTTTTAACTGTGAATTTGTTGAATTTCAAAGAAATTCCAGCTCCTGGTGGTCCCAGAACCTTGTGATTGCCAGGAATGTCCTTGACCCTCAGCTCCAGGCTGGAAAACACTCAGTGAACAAACATTTCTTTAAAAAAAAAATCCAAGAAAAGCCACTTCTAGTCTCTTTCTAAGCAATAAATGATGATGGAAGGTTCCCCTCAAGGGCTGCATATTCATCGTGTCAAAATATTAATCCCAAACTTCACTCTTCCAATCTCCTGCTCCACTTGGGAGATAAATTTGCCTGGTGAACATCTGGAACAGACACTCGATTTAAAGGGAGATTTTTTTAAGGAGAGGGAAGATGTTTGGAACAGCAACTTCTTCTTGAAAAGCACTTTAAAAACAGAAATAAAGAGAAATAAGACATCAAGAGAAATAAGAGGCAAGAAAAGAACCCCAGCACCTGAGTCTTGGCTCCAAAGCCACCTCATCCCCTTGGGAATGGATTCATTGGCTCTGGACACCTCCTGGTTCCCTGTACTTACTGCTTTAATTTCTTACTGCTTTCTTTCCTTACTGGTTTAATTTCTTACTGGTTTCTTTCCTTACTGGTTTAATTTCCTACTGTTTTTTTTTCCTTACTGGTTTCTTTCCTTACTGGTTTAATTTCTTACTGCTTTCCTGTACTTACTGGTTTAATTTCTTACTGCTTTCTTTCCTTACTGGTTTAATTTCTTACTGCTTTCCTGTACTTACTGGTTTAATTTCTTACTGCTTTCTTTCCTTACTGGTTTAATTTCTTACTGCTTTCTTTACTTACTGGTTTAATTTCTTACTGCTTTCTTTACTTACTGGTTTAATTTCTTACTGCTTTCTTTACTTACTGGTTTAATTTCCTACTGTTTTTTTTCCTTACTGGTTTCTTTCCTTACTGGTTTAATTTCTTACTGCTTTCTTTCCTTACTGGTTTAATTTCTTACTGGTTTCTTTCCTTACTGGTTTAATTTCTTACTGGTTTAATTTCTTACTGGTTTCTTTCCTTACTGGTTTCTTTCCTTACTGGTTTCTTTCCTTACTGATTTTCCTTACTAACAGGTTTCCAGTTCTTACTGGTCTCCTGTACTACAGGTTCCCTTTACTTACTGGTTTCCAGCACTGCTGGTTTGCTGTAGTTACTGGTTTCCTGCCCTTACTGGTGGCCTGGATTTACTGGTTTTCTTTACTTGCTGGTTTGTTGTAGCTCCTGGTTACCTGTAAGATTGCTTTCCTTTGCTCACTGGTTTCCAGTTCTTACTGGTTTCCTTTATTTCTTGGTTTTCCTGCTTTCCTAGGCCCCCTGCTTTGTTGTAGTTACTGGTTTCCAGTTCTTGCTTTACTTACTGGTTTGTTCTACTACTGGTTCCCTGCACGGATTGATTTCCTTTAATTCCTGGTTCCCTCTGCTCCTGGTTTCCTGCAACTCCTGGTCTGCTTTATTCCCTGGTTTCCTGCACTGATTGATTTCCTTTAATTCCTGGTTTCCTGCAATTCCTGGTCTGCTTTACTCCATTTCCTGCACTGATTGATTTGCTTTACTCCCTGGTTTCCTGCAATTCCTGGTCTGCTTTACTCCATTTCCTGCACTGATTGATTTCCTTTAATTCCTGGTTTCCTGCATTTCCTGGTCTGTTTTACTTCCTGTTTTTTTTTGCATTGATTGATTTCCTTTAATTCCTGGTTTCCTGCAATTCCTGGTCTGCTTTACTCCCTGGTTTCCTGCACTGATTGATTTCCTTTAATTCCTGGTTTCCTGCATTTCCTGGTCTGCTTTATTCCCTGGTTTCCTGCACTGATTGATTTCCTTTACTCCCTGGTTTCCTGCAATTCCTGGTCTGCTTTACTCCATTTCCTGCACTGATTGATTTCCTTTAATTCCTGGTTTCCTGCAATTCCTGGTCTGTTTTACTTCCTGGTTTTCTGCATTGATTGATTTCCTTTAATTCCTGGTTTCCTGCAATTCCTGGTCTGTTTTACTTCCTGGTTTTTTGCATTGATTGATTTCCTTTAATTCCTGGTTTCCTGCAATTCCTGGTCTGCTTTACTCCCTGGTTTCCTGCAATTCCTGTTCTACTTTATTCCCTGGTTTCCTGCACTGATTGATTTCCTTTACTCCCTGGTTTCCTGCAATTCCTGGTCTGCTTTACTCCATTTCCTGCACTGATTGATTTCCTTTACTCCCTGGTTTCCTGCAACTCCTGGTCTGCTTTACTCCATTTCCTGCACTGATTGATTTCCTTTAATTCCTGGTTTCCTGCAATTCCTGGTCTGCTTTACTCCATTTCCTGCACTGATTGATTTCCTTTAATTCCTGGTTTCCTGCAATTCCTGGTCTGTTTTACTTCCTGGTTTCCTGCACTGATTGATTTCCTTTAATTCCTGGTTTCCTGCAATTCCTGGTCTGCTTTACTCCCTGGTTTCCTGCACTGATTGATTTCCTTTAATTCCTGGTTTCCTGCATTTCCTGGTCTGCTTTATTCCCTGGTTTCCTGCACTGATTGATTTCCTTTAATTCCTGGTTTCCTGCAATTCCTGGTCTGCTTTACTCCCTGGTTTCCTGCACTGATTGATTTCCTTTAATTCCTGGTTTCCTGCAATTCCTGGTCTGCTTTACTCCATTTCCTGCACTGATTGATTTCCTTTAATTCCTGGTTTCCTGAAATTCCTGGTCTGCTTTACTTCCTGGTTTTTTGCATTGATTGATTTCCTTTAATTCCTGGTTTCCTGCAATTCCTGGTCTGTTTTACTTCCTGTTTTTTTGCATTGATTGATTTCCTTTAATTCCTGGTTTCCTGCAATTCCTGGTCTGCTTTACTCCCTGGTTTCCTTTAATTCCTGGTCTACTTTATTCCCTGGTTTCCTGCACTGATTGATTTCCTTTAATTCCTGGTTTCCTGCAACTCCTGGTCTGTTTTATTCCCTGGTTTCCTGCACTGATTGATTTGCTTTACTTCCTGGTTTCCTGCAATTCCTGGTCTGCTTTACTCCATTTCCTGCACTGATTGATTTCCTTTAATTCCTGGTTTCCTGCAATTCCTGTTCTACTTTATTCCCTGGTTTCCTGCACTGATTGATTTCCTTTACTCCCTGGTTTCCTGCAATTCCTGGTCTGCTTTACTCCCTGATTTCCTGCAATTCCTGGTCTGCTTTACTTCATTTCCTGCACTGATTGATTTCCTTTAATTCCTGGTTTCCTGCAATTCCTGGTCTGTTTTACTTCCTGGTTTTCTGCATTGATTGATTTCCTTTAATTCCTGGTTTCCTGCAATTCCTGGTCTGTTTTACTTCCTGGTTTTCTGCATTGATTGATTTCCTTTAATTCCTGGTTTCCTGCAATTCCTGGTCTGTTTTACTTCCTGGTTTTCTGCATTGATTGATTTCCTTTAATTCCTGGTTTCCTGCATTTCCTGGTCTGTTTTACTCCCTGTTTTTTTGCATTGATTGATTTCCTTTAATTCCTGGTTTCCTGCAATTCCTGGTCTGTTTTACTCCCTGTTTTTTTGCATTGATTGATTTCCTTTAATTCCTGGTTTCCTGCAATTCCTGGTCTGTTTTACTCCCTGGTTTCCTGCAATTCCTGGTCTGCTTTACTCCATTTCCTGCACTGATTGATTTCCTTTACTTCCTGGTTTCCTGCAATTCCTGGTCTGCTTTACTCCCTGCTTTCCTGCAACTCCTGGTTTCTTTACTGCCTGCTTTCCTTTCTTCCCTGCTTCCCCACACTCCTGGACCGCTGCCCTTCCCGTTCTCCCGGCATTCCCAGGGCAGGGCCCCTACCTCTCCCAGGGAGTAGTAGCGCCGCGGGATCTGCGAGTCGGGGTACACGTTCTCCAGGTACCAGGAGAAGGGTTTGCAGCCGAGCCTCTCCCGCAGGGCTTTCCTGATGGAAACGTCTCCATAATCCACCTTCACCACCCCTGGAATGGTGACACAAGAGCCCATCAAACATTTGGGGAAAATTCCAGAGCTGCTCCAGCTCCCTGCAGGGCTTTCCTGATGGAAACATCTCCATAATCCACCTTCACCACCCCTGGAATGGTGACACAAGAGCTGATCAAACATCCCTGTCTGGGGAAAATCCCAGGGCTGCTCCAGCTCCCTGCAGGGCTTTCCTGATGGAAACGTCTCCATAATCCACCTTCACCACCCCTGGAATGGTGAGAGAAGAGCTGATCAAACATTTGGGGAAAATCCCAGAGCTGCTCCAGCTCCCTGCAGGGCTTTCCTGATGGAAACATTTCCATAATCCACCTTCACCACCCCTGGAATGGTGACACAAGAGCCCATCAAACATCTGGGAAAAATCCCGGAGCCGCCCTCAGCTCCTCTTGATTCCAATCCACGTGCTGGGAATGGGAGCAGCAGGATGTGAGGGGTGAGTGGCTGCCTCTCCATGGAGGTGTGCAAGGAGTAATTAATTCATTAATTAACGGAGCCAAGTGACATACTTGGAAAATGATCCTTTTTCTTTCCTTTATCAATCTGGAAAGGCAGGACTGAAGAATTCCTTGATTTCTTCCCATTCCAAAATAATAAAGGAATCTGGTCACATTTTCACAAACCACGTTTCCCTGCACTCTCCTGACAGGAGTAACTCGGACAAGGTGGGAGGGCCCTGGCACAGATTCCCAGAGAAGCTCTGGCTGCCCCTGGATCCCTGGAAGTGTCCAAGGCCAGCACCTGAGCTGGATTTCCTTGGAGCATCCCACGGCTCCTCCTGCTCTCTGTGTCCATCTCCAGCCACCACAAAAGGTCCCAAAGGAGCAGACACGGAGCCAGACCTGGCTGGGCATCAGCAGGACCTGGACACTGAGGCTGGAAAAGCATTCCAAGGTCCCAAAATCCCAGCTGTGCCCCACGCCCACCCTGTGCCCACCCAGAGCCCTGAGTGCCACCTCCAGAATTCCTGGGACACCTCCAGGGATGGGCACTCCAAACCTCCCTGGGCACTTCCAATCCCTGAGCCCCCTTTCCATGGGGAAATTCCTGCTGATGGAACACACACAGAGGTTCCAGTTCCAAACCAACTCCAGGGAAGGGAAGGGAAGGGAAGGGAAGGGAAGGGAAGGGAAGGGAAGGGAAGGGAAGGGAAGGGAAGGGAAGGGAAGGGAAGGGAAGGGAAGGGAAGGGAAGGGAAGGGAAGGGAAGGGAAGGGAAGGGAAGGGAAGGGAAGGGAAGGGAAGGGAAGGGAAGGGAAGGGAAGGGAAGGGAAGGGAAGGGAAGGGAAGGGAAGGGAAGGGAAGGGAAGGGAAGGGAAGGGAAGGGAAGGGAAGGGAAGGGAAGGGAAGGGAAGGGAAGGGAAGGGAAGGGAAGGGAAGGGAAGGGAAGGGAAGGGAAGGGAAGGGAAGGGAAGGGAAGGGAACCAGTGGCTGTGGAGAGAATATTTTGGGCACAGTTTGTGTTCCAGGAGAGGATCCCAATCCCACTTTTTGGCCTCCCACGCAGGCAGGGAAGAGCCTTTTTTGCAGCCAGACAATTGTGAGGATTTGCTGTGATTCAGGAGGAAAATCCCTCCCAGTTTCCTGTCCCAGGATCATTTGAACCTCATCCGACCCCAGCTGGGACAGGCCCACATGCGGCAGCTCCTGGATTCCAGATTTATCCATTTCCTGTCTTTCCTAAGAAAGGGGCTTCCTTTAATCCCATCTGAAGCATATCCAGGATTTCTGGGATTTCTGAAGCTCTCCTGAATGATCTGGCTCATGAGCTGCAGGCCCTGAGCCAGGCTCTTCCCAAGGAAAGCTCCAATTCCTTCATAATGCAGGGTTACACTAAACCCAAAAGGGGAGTTTTCCTCACTGCTTTGGGATTTTTTTTCTCCTGGTTTTTTAAATCCAGCTTGGATTTATTAAAAACTCTGCCTCCTGACTCATCTCAGCACAAATAAAGATTTTCCTGTTATCCACACCAAAACAGAAGGCACCAATTAAAAATATGCTCAAAATCCCAAAACACAGAGCTGAGCTCTCCTCCAGCAGAATTCTGTTTTTCCAGGGGAACCAGATCCCTCCAGACTTTTTAATTTGGGATGTAATTACGAGGTGTGCCCCTTATTATGCTGAGAAGTCTGCTTCCCACTGGGAGCAGCCCCTGGCTCCTCTCTCCTGGGATCTCAGCTCAGGAGTGGAAGGAATCAGCTCCCAGAGGAGCTGGGGGATGAGGCTGTGCCAGACAACAGAGCCCTCATTACCAACAGGCAAATTCCTTTGTTCTCCCAGAGAATTATCCAGAGATCCCCATTTTCCTCATTAATAGGAAGGGAAAAGGATCAAAAAGCAGATTAAAAATATTTAGGAATACTTTTTATATTTAGGAATGCCCTATTTTTAAAAAAAATCTATTATTTCCTACTTCTTTTTATGGAGAATCTCCATGAAAATGTTCATTTTATTTCCCTTTCTCCTCCATTTGCTTCTCAGTGCTGGGGAACAACCTCATTATATTTTACCTATTAATTAATACAGATATTAATAAATAACGTGGGAAGAGATTAGGGAATACAAAGACCACCTATTCCCAAATTCTTCCACATGGCTGAAATTTTGGATTACAAAATTGTCAGTGGCAGTGCCTTTCCATGCAATCTAATTTTCTCCATGGGTTCTCTGCTGGAATTTTGTATCAAATCCTGGGAATGTGTAACTGGGAAGAGGAGAGGGCACTTCCAGGAGCACAAAATTCCAGCTGATTTGGGCTCATTCCAGAAGAGAAAAACAGTTTTTCCTCATTGAAATACAAGTAATAACCTCACAATAAATATAAAAAGCAGGCTGGCATTCCATCCTAATTTTTCTTTTTCAAAGGAAAAGCTTCCTTAAAATTGACAAAATCCATAGGGGAGAGATCCATAAATATGTATTTTTTTTACACCATTATTAAGCACTTAAAATGAGCACAGACTTTTTTTTTTAATTTAAATTTCCCAGCTTTTAAAGGGATTTACAGGATGTGTTGGGAATATTCTATGAGCAGATCCTGTGCACGCACAGGAGAAGTGGGATTCCACAAGCAGAATCCCAGAGATTCTTTCCAGCTGGGATTAATGCTGGTTCCTGATATCTTGAACCCCTGGAAAAGCCAAAGCCTGTGGAAAAGAGCAGGAATTCAGCTGGAACAGGTAAGGGATAACAGCAGGAAATCGTGCAGGAGAAGAAGCACAAAACTCACGGGGGTATTATTGACCTGCCAGGGAAAACTGGAAGTGGCTCTGCTGCCACGGAATTTCACTGGGAAGGAAGTTGGAAGGTGGGAAAATGGGAAAATGATCCCAGAATGAAAGAGCAGCGACACTTCCAGAGCCCGTGGGCGCTCCTGGCACACGTGGGGAGGGAAATCCCAGGTGCTGTGGCCAAAGGGTTCCTGCTCCCATGCTGGGACCTCTGCTGCCCTTCCCACGGATCCCTTGGGGATTTTGGGATCACCTGGGCCCCTCCTGGCAAGGGAGAGCCTGAGGGGCTGGAGCGGGGCCAGGGAAGGGAACGGAGCTGGGAAGGGGCTGGGGAATTCCTGAGGGAGCTGGGAAGGGGCTGGGGAATTCCTGAGGGAGCTGGGAAGGGGCTGGAGAATTCCTGAGGGAGCTGGGAAGGGGCTCAGCCTGGAGCAAAGGAGGATGCAGAGGGATCTTTTCCCTCTCTAGAATTCCCTGCCAGGAGGGGACAGCCGGGGGGGTCGGGCTCTGCTCCCAGGGAACAGGGACAGGAGGAGAGGGAACGGCCTCAGGCTGGCCCAGGGGAGCTCAGGGTGGAATTTGGGGAAATTCCTTCATGGAAAGGATGCTCAGGTGGAGCCCCCATCCCTGCAGGGATTTCCCAGCCCTGTGGATGTGGCACTGGGGACATGGCAGTGCTGGGAATGTTGGACTCAAAGATCTCAGAGAACTTCTCCAACCCAAACAACTCCACAGCTCCACCTCCCATTCCCAACTCCCTACTTCCAGGAAGCGTTCCGGACCACGAGACGATCCCAAAGAAATCCAGGCGTACCGGGGGAGATGATGTAGAAGAAATCCTTGAACTCGTCCATCCAGACCTCGGCCAGCCTGCGGTTGTTCTTGTTGATGACGTGGCCGGTGCCCCCCGGGAAGGTGTAGGGGGTGGCCTTGCGGAACACGTGTCCCACGTGGGAGCAGGTGACGATCTCCAGGGAGCCTCCACACTGCCAGATCTGCAACGGGAACGCGGGGAATGTGCAGGAACCCAGCCCCACGCACGGCGGGGGGTGCCAGCCGTGTCCCCGACTGTGTCTGCACCCACCCAGTTCAGTGGGGATTTCACGGGAAAATCCAGGGATTTGGCCCCGGGTGGCAACACACGTGGGGCTAAAGTGGGTGAAATCCCTGGGTGGCAACACACGTGGGGCTAAAGTGGGTGAAATCCCTGGGTGGCAACACATGTGGGGCTAAAGCGGGTGAAATCCCTGGGTGGCAACACACATGGGGCTAATGTGGGTGGGATTTGGGCCTCCTGAGTGAGCAGCAGCCCAAAATCCAATTGGGAATGCTTCGGAGGCGTGGAATGGGGGAAAAAAAAGGACTTTTTAAAGGACACTCTGGAGTTTACAACACATTTCACCACACGGGAATTCTATGGAAAACAACTAGAAAAGGAGAATTTTAACGGAATGTTCCCTGCTCTTCCACAAAATCCACGGATCTCAGGCCCAGCCACACCCCAAGCGGCAATAAAGACAATTTTAACTGGATTTCCCTGTTCTTCCCCAAAATCCATGAAGCTTCGGCCGAGCTAACCTCCAGGGAGCAATAAAGACAATTTAAACTGGATTTTCCTGCTCTTCCCCAAAATCCACAGAACTCGGACCCAGCCACACTCCAGGGTGCAATAGAGACAATTTTGACTGGATTTTCCTGTTCTTTCCCCAAAATCCATGGAGCTTGGGCCCAGCCACACTCCAGGGTGGCTCCCATTTCCATGGATTTTTTTAGGGGAATTGTGAGGGTAAAGTGGGTGGGATTTGGGCCTCCTGAGCGAGCAGCAGCCCAAATCCAATCGGGAATGCTTGGGAGGAGTTGAATGGGAAAAAAAAAAAAAGACTTTTTAAAGGACACTGTGGAATTTGCAGCACATTTCACTGCTTCACACATTTCACCACGCGGGAATTCTATGGAAAACAACTAGAAAAGGAGAATTTTAACTGGATTTCCCTGCTCTTTCTCAAAATCCACAGAGCTCGGGCCCAGCCACACTCCAAGGAGCAATAAAGACAATTTTGACTGGATTTTTCCTGCTCTTCCCCAGAGTTCCCAGAGTGGAAGTGCTGGGAATGGGTCACTTGGATTTGTGTCCTTGGAGCACAAACTTTCCCCCCATCCTGCTGGGAAAGGTGTCATTCCCTAATGGATTCATGGAGGGCATGGATTTTCCAGGATTCCATAATATTCAAAGCACAGAGCAAAACTTCTACCCACACACTCAAATATATATGTATAATTTTTTTCAGATATTATGATATAGAGTTATGTATACATATTATATAAATATAGACTATATAATATATTTATCTTTTTAAATATATTTACATTTCATATTTATATTTACAGAAATTTTTCCAAGCAGAAACCCATCCGTGGCCATCCTGAGGAAAACCCCAGCATTCCCAGGATATTGCCACATCCAGGGACACAAAGCAGCACATCCCAGAGCCTCAGAGGTGAAACCCAGGAATTCAGCGTGTGTTCTGCACCTCATGAGCTGGTGAAATCCCAAAAATTCCACAATAAATGAAGAAGACAATGTGGGGAACTCTTCCCAGATGGAATTTTTTCCTTTCCAGTGCTGCATCCAAAATCTGTGCTCAGGATAATATTAAACATGCTGGAATTTAGAGCTCTGGGGTTAAAGAAAAAAACAAATTTTGCTGCTGGATCACTATGGAGTGAGAAAGGCTGGGAATCCTGGAATTATTTAGCTTGGAAAAGACTTCCAAGATCATCGAGTCCAATGTTAACCACGTCCACCACTGATCCATATCCTCATTCCACAGATTTTAAATCCCTGGGGATGGGACTCCACCTCAGGCCTGGGCTTTAATCCCCTCCTAAGGGGCCAGAAGGATCCAAATTACTTATTTTATTTATTTAAGTATTTAACTTAATTAATATGATCTATTTCAGTTATTTTAGTTCAGTTTTTTATTTCAATTATTTCTTTTATTTCAATTATTTTAATTACTTCAACTTCTTATTTCAATTATTTTACTGCAATTATTTTACTTCCAGGCCCCATCAAAAGGGGCCTGGAAGTAAAATTACTGTAATAAAATTACAACTTTAATTTGTAATTAAAATTGTAATTTTATTACAATTATTTTAATTGTAAAACCTGGTGTTAAATCCCTGAGTTTTTGGGGAGTTTTAAGCAGGAGCTCTGGTGGAATCTTGGAATTAAAGCTCCTTGACATGGACCTGAGTTCCCATGGCAACCAAAGCAGATTTAGTTAATTAGGGCTCCCTCCATTTCCAGCATTCCATGAGAATGAGGGATGGGATCTGTGGGATCAGCAGTGAAACATCCCTGTGTTAACTGCTCAGGGGCAACTTTGGGATCAGGGGTGCCAAGGAATTCCAGAGGGGACATGGGAAAATCCCAAATATACACCAGGGATGTGCCCATGGAGCAACCTGGGAGCATGGAATAACCCCAAATAATTCCATGGAATAACCCCAAATAGATCCATGGGAATAACCCCAAATAACTCCATGGAATAAATCCCAAATATTCACCTAGCATGTGCTCATGGAGCAACCTGGAAGCATGGAATAACCCCAAATAATTCCATGGAATAATCCCAAATAACTCCGTGGAATAATCCAAAATACACTCCAGGGAATAAATCCCAAATATTCACCTAGGATGTGCTCATGGAGCAACCTGGAAGCATGGAATAACCCCAAATAAAATCCAGGGATGTGCTCATGCAATAACCCCAAATAATTCCACGGAATAATCCCAAATAAACTCCAGGGATGTGCTCATGCAATAACCCCAAATAACTCCATGGAATAACCCCAAATAACTCCATGGAATAACCCCAAATATATTCCAGGGAGTAAATCCCAAATATTCACCTGGATGTGCTCATGGAGCAACCTGGGAGCACGGAATAACCCCAAATAAACTCCAGGGATGTGCTCATGCAATAACCCCAAATAATACCATGGAATAACCCCAACTAATACTACGGAATAATGCAAAATAATTCCATGGAATAACCCCAAATATTCACCATGGATGTGCTCATGGAGTGATCTGGACACATCAGGAAGGAGGACACACAATTTGAGGCACCCTCCATCCCAAATCCCAGCATTCCCCTGCTGCTTTCCCATTCCAGCCAGCAGGAAATTCCTCCCACGCCACCGCTGTTAAAAACCTCTGCTCCTGGACACTTTTCCAGGCAATTTTTGGCTCTCCTTGGAGCAATCCACTCCCTGTGCCAGCAGGGATGGGATGAGGGATAACCTGCACCCTATTCTTAGGAAAAGGAATTTTTCAATATTTTTTTAAAATCCCAAAGAAATCAACTTTCTGGGACACTCCCTGGGAATGTGACTGCTTCCCCAAAGTTCCCATCCTGGCTAAGGATTGGGAGTTTCAGGGATCTGTTCCCTCCCAGACTATGGAATGCATTCATCCCTCGCTGTTGGGACCCCGGGGAGTCGGGGAATTCTGGAATGGTTTGGGTTGGGAAGGGACCTTAAATCCCATCCCAATCCATCCAGGCACACCTCCCACCATCCCAGGCTGCTCCAGCCTGGCCTGGGACACTTCCAGGGATCCAGGGGCAGCCCCAGCTGCTCTGGGAATTCCAGCCCAGCCAGGAATTCCCAATTCCCAATCTCCCAGCCATCCCTGCCCTCTGGCACTGGGAGCCATTCCCTGGCTCCTGTCCCTCCATCCCTTGTCCCCAGTCCCTCTCCAGCTCTCCTGGAGCCCCTTCAGGCCCTGCAAGGGGCTCTGAGCTCTGCCTGGAGCCTTCCCTTCTCCAGGGGAACATTCCCAGGGATTGCTCTGAGCTCTGCCTGGATCCCTCCCTTCTCCAGGGGAACATTCCCAGCTCTCCCAGCCCGGCTCCAGAGCCAGGATTCTGATTAAGGGAATTAACCCTTCCTGCTCCTTACCTTTTCCCATCACAATTCCCACCACAGCCAAGCAGGAATGCCAGGATCAGAACAACTCCACTGCCACATCCCTGAGGAAATCCCCTTTTCCCCCTGTCCTTTCTGCACTTCCAGCAGTGCCAGAAATCCCAAATAAACCCCATCCTACCCCGCTCAGAGCTCACATCCCTTTTCCCAGCCCTGCCTGGATTATCCTAAGGAACAATCTCATAGGAATTTTTTTTTTTTCTGATAGACAGATCATTTTTGATTCCCTTTCCAAAGCCACAGGAAATCCTTTCAGAGCATCAAGTTTTCATGGCATTCTCCAAGTGGGATAAAACCACTTGGAGAATTTAACAGGAAAAAAAAAAAAGTCAGTAATTACATAAATAAAAATAATGTTTAGGAATAAATCAGGTTTTCATTGACTAACCCTTGGAGCTGTAAGAGATTCTTGCCAGGAATTGTCATTAATTTTCCTTAATTAAAACACATTCCTAAAAGGAGTCATTAAAGACCCATCAGCAACAAGAAACACCTAAAGGAAAAACCATGGATTTTCCCAAAATAATCAATTATACCCCATGGATGCTCCTCCTGGAAACGCCCCTGAGGGCAAAGAAGCTGGGAATCCTTTTAATTATTCCTTGGGATAATGTTGGAGCTGGATGCAGATGAGACAGACACAATCCAAGGAAAGCAAAGGCACTGGATAACATTTTTGAGGATTCAGGAATTCACAAAATATGGGGGGGAAGGGCCGGGTTTATTTTATTTTTGGGGATTTAGTTTTTTGGGATTTTTTGGAGGGGTTATTTTATTATTCTGCACCAGTCCCAAATCTCCTCCCTCCCTTTGGTGCTACAATCCTGGATGTAAGAAGAGCTCCAGGAACTCCAATCCCAGCCATCTCCCACAGCAGGAATTGCCCCCAGAGTTTTCCTGACAGGAGATATTCCCAAATCCCACTGGACAGGGCAGCTTTGGAGCTGGAGGAACCTCCCTGATCCCTCAGCTCTCCTGGCTCCCAGCTTCCCATGGATTTATTCCCTCATCAGCTGGGATTTGAACCTTTTGATGTCCCTGATAAAAGTCACACAAAATATCCCTGGATTTTCAGTCGGTTTTCCTTCCAGAGGCTCGAATTAACCCCAATAAACAGCACCAGGTGATTCCCTGGTCTTCCCATGGCAACATCTCCATTAATTCCTATTCCTGACCCCATTAATTCACTGGTTTAGGGTGGGAAAGGCACATTTGGAATGCTTTAATAGTGCCTGGAATTCCCTTCTCCAGGGATCTCCTGTAGAACATGGGAAACCACGGAAAAGAATTCCTGCACAGAGGCCTTGGCACAACCCAGGAGGAATTTCAGGGGAATTTTAAAGCAGCAAAAAATGTGGGAATCTCCTCATTGGAAGCATCCAGGCTCAGGAGGGGAATTGAACCTTTTGATTTTCCTGCAAAAGGGAACAATTAAAGTTCAGAGAAATGGCCCTCAAACTCCCAGCTGGTCTTCCCTGGAAAAATCTGTTCCCTAAAAAACTTCAAAGGGATCCCTGGCAAGGAAAAGGGTCCTGGCTGAATGGAAAGGACAGGAAAAGATGGGAAAGGGCATTGCCAGGATGTGCTGGGGGTTATTCCCATCCCTAAATCCCAGAACTGGGACACACCAGAGGAGTTCAAAGCCACTCCCAACACCCTTTCCAACCATTCCTCAGCCAAGCCTCAATTTCCCACTTTTCCATCCGAAGGGCAGTGACTGGATGTGTTTCCCTCAGAGGTGTGGCTCACACCTATCCCAGCAGGAATATCAGCATTTTCTGCAGGACACGGAATTTCCCTGCCACCGACCCAGAATTCCAGCCAGAACTTGCAAGTCCATGATGTCACCATTCCCAAAACGTCTTAAAACGTATTTTTGGTAATTTTATTTCTTAACATAAATTGGTATCAAATTTCCACTGGGCACCTCGTTTCTTCCATGAAAGAATGACTAAAATACGTGGAATTTTGGAGGGATAAAACCCTCAATACTAAAATATTCCATGCAGCAAAAAAAAAAAAAATCCCAAAATACCCAACGAGGTTTCCCCAAATTTTAAAAATTCCATTTAACTCATGACTTGCAGGCCAGCTAAAGCAGGAGCTCCCTGAAGGAATGACAGCACAAATGGGGGATTTTTTTTTTTTTTTTTTTTTTTTTTTTTTTTTTTTTTTTTTGGGAAAAGAAAAGGAAGGAAAACAGGAATTACCCTAAAGGACATTTCAAGATTCTCGCCACCCCAGATATCCATTCCTGCATCGTAAGTTCCTATCTCTTCAAAGTAGTTCCTGTCAATAGAAAACAGGCCACCAGCCATAGTTGGGGTCCTGGGTGGAAAAACAAACAGGAAAAAAAACAAAGGAAAACAGAAAAGGAAAGAAAAAAAAAAAAAAAGGGAGAAAGGAAAGAAAAAAGAAAAAAGACCTTTTAAAGGACACTCTGGAATTTACAGCACATTTCACCACACAGGAATTCTATGGAAAACAACTAGAAAAGGGGAATTTTAACTGGATTTCCCTGCTCTTTCCCCAAAATCCATGGAGCTCGGGCCCAGCCACACCCCAAGGAAAAATAAAGACAATTTTAACTGGATTTTCCTGTTCTTCCCCAAAATCCATGAAGCTTGGACCCAAGCCACACCCCAAGGAAAAATAAAGACAATTTAACTGGATTTCCTTGTTCTTTCCCCAAAATCCACGGATCTCAGGCCCAGCCACACCCAAGGAAAAATAAAGACCATTTTAACTGGATTTCCCTGGTCTTTCCAAAAATCCACAGAACTCGGACCCAGCCACACCCCAAGGAAAAATAAAGACAATTTTGACTGGATTTTCCTGTTCTTCCCCCAAAATCCATGGAGCTTGGGCCCAGCCACACTCTAGGTTCACTCCCATTTCCATGGATTTTTTCAGGGAATTGTGAGGGTAAAGTGGGTGGGATTTGGGCCTCCTGAGTGAGCAGCAGCCCAAATCCAATTGGGAATGGATTTGGGAGGAGTTGCATGGGAAAAAAAAAAGACTTTTTAAAGGACATTGTGGAATTTACAGCACATTTCACCACACAGGAATTCTATGGAAAACAATCAGGAGCTAAGAAAAGAGAATTTCAACTGGATTTCCCTGTTCTTTCCCCAAAATCCACACAGCATGGGCCCAGGCCACACTCCAGGGAGCAATAAAGACAATTTTGACTTGATTTTTCCTGCTTTTCTCCAAAATCCACGGAGCTTGGACCCAGCCACACCCCAAGGAAAAATAAAGACAATTTTAACTGGATTTCCCTGTTCTTTCCCCAAAATCCACAGAGCTTGGGCCCAGCCACACTCCAGGGAGCAATAAAGACAATTTTAACTGGATTTCCCTGTTCTTTCCCCAAAATCCACAGAGCTTGGGCTCAGCCACACTCCAGGTTCACTCCCATTTCCATGGATTTTTTTAGGGGAATTGTGAGGGTAAAGTGGGTGGGATTTGGGCCTCCTGAGTGAGCAGCAGCACAAATCCAATTGGGAATGGATTTGGGAGGAGTTCATGGCCAGGCTTTGCCTCAGAGGGAGCCCAAACCAGCATCAAAGGAGCAGGAAAATCTCAGCTACCAGGATCACAAATCCTTACAAACAGGCAGTCCCAGGGCTCTGTGTGGGGATCCCAAATTTCCCAGGAAATGGAAATCCCACAGGAATGCTGCTGGGAGTGCAGGGATTGATTTGGGAGGGAACAACTCAATCCCAAAGCCCAAATTTCCTCTGAGATGTCCCAGTACAGCCAAAGGGGTTTGGGGGCTCAGCTCATCCCAGCCCCTCTGCTGAGGTCCCAGCAGCTCTAAACCTGTGGGATTTGCTGGAGTGACCCTTGGGAAGAGCCCTGGAGCCCCTCTGGAGCCAGGCTGGGAGAGCTGGGAATGTTCCCCTGGAGAGGAGAAAGATCCAGGCAGAGCTCAGAGCCCTGGGAATGTTCCCCTGGAGAAGGGAAGGCTCCAGGCAGAGCTCAGAGCCCTGGGAATGTTCCCCTGGAGAAGGGAAGGCTCCAGGCA
The DNA here is from genome assembly GCF_024509145.1 of Vidua macroura. Lineage (NCBI taxonomy): Eukaryota > Metazoa > Chordata > Aves > Passeriformes > Viduidae > Vidua > Vidua macroura. The sequence goes on along the minus strand of NC_071577.1, from coordinate 39,824,346 downwards.
GAGCTCAGAGCCCCTTGCAGGGCCTGAAGGGGCTCCAGGAGAGCTGGAGAGGGACTGGGGACAAGGGATGGAGGGACAGGAGCCAGGGAATGGCTCCCACTGCCAGAGGGCAGGGATGGCTGGGAGATTGGGAATTCCTGGCTGGGCTAGAATTCCCAGAGCAGCTGTGGCTGCCCCTGGATCCCTGGAGGTGTCCAAGGTCAGGCTGGAGCAGCCTGGGATGGTGGGAAGTGTCCCTGTGTGAAATGGGAAGGGATTTAAGGTCCTTCCCAATCCAAACATTCTCATTCCTCCTTCTTCCTTCCCCTGGATGCAGACACTCTTTGCTTGACACAAAATTCCCCATTTTTTTCCCAAGACTGAGCCTTAAGCGAATTTTGAAGGATGAAACTGAAGTGGCCACACAGACCTGGATTCTTCCAAAGGACTCCAAATGTCCTTTTGCTTCCTGAAACCAAACACTTCCCAAATCCCTGCCTAACAAAGCTGGGAGTGCCGAGTTTCACACTGGAAAATTCAAGAACTCTGATCCCTGATCCCTGATCTGCCCTGATCCCCAGCCCAGCTCCTGGGACAAGGGGAGTGCAGCAGGCAGGAATTTCCCTGGGATGTGAATTTAATGGGACACAACCAGACCTGCAGAGCTTTCCTTGGAAAACCACCCCCACCAAAATACCGGGAAGATCAAAGGCCTTAAAGTGGCTTTTAAACTGTAAAAATAATTTTTATTTTCCTCAGTTCTGCATCTTTTCTCCATGGAATCACCTGACAGCTCCTGGGAATTGGCTCTCATCATCACCTGCTCCTGTTTTATTTGGGAAGCAACACCTGCTTCCCATTCCTGCACAGACAACACGGGAGCAATCCCAGGTTTGCTGCATCCCAGAGGAGCCACAACCCATGCCAGGATTTCATGATGGGAGAGGAAGAGGGCTGGCAGAGGGATTCCAGCCCTGGAGCTCCCACGTGGCATCACCTCCTGCTTTTCCCAAGGAATCCCACCCCAGCAGCACAAAATCCTACTAAAGCAGACCCCTGGGGATTTCTCTGGGAATAAAGGATTGGCACCAGGATCAACATCAACCCCTGCTCTTCCTCACCCCGGCAGGGTTCATTAACTGCAATCAACGCGGAGCTTAATTATTCATAATCAAGATATTAATAGAATATCAAGATAACAAGTAATGTATCAGTAATATCCAGAGTTCCAGGAGCATTTGGGAAATGGACATTTTGGGATGTCTTGCAGGGCCAGGGGTTGGATTGCTGGTCCTTGTGGGTCCCTTCCAGCTCAGGAAACTCCATCAGCCTAACACATTCCTGATATTTAATCTTGTCTTTTTTCCTGTTTTTTTGATCTTGCCTTTTTCCTAGGATTTGATGCTGTATTTTCCCTCTCAATCCCTAATTTCTAGAAAACATTTCCTGGACCACAATCCAGATTTTTAGCATTTCTAATCCCAGCTTGGAGTGCCTTCAGCTTCGAAAACTGAGGGAAAACCATGGAAATCTCCACAAAAATGGGCTGTGCCAAGCCTGGAAACACCCATGATTTTGGGATTCTCTGACACCAAAGACTGAAATTCCTGGACTAAAACCTGAGGTTTTGGACTTAATCCAGCCTAAAGCACAACCCTTCACTCTCAGCTCTTTGTGCCAGCTGTGGCACAGGTGACATTTGTCCCTCTGCCCCCTTTGCTTCCCAGCTCCCATTTTATCCAGAGAATCCCCCAAAATTCCAGCCAAAAACTGATGGGGAAAAGGAATGAATTCAACAAAGCCCCATTTCTTTTGCCTTTATCAGTTTTAAGAGACAATTCAGCGCCTGAGCCAGGATTAATTTTGAGCCCTGCTCCATTTTCAAGGTGAGGAAGTCAGGATGGATGGATGGATGGATGGAGCTCAGCGAGGCCCTGCAGCTCGTTAGGATAATTCACTTTCCCAATTTCCATGCACACCTGAGCTTTAATCAAGAGCTGCTGGCCCTGAGAGGAGATTTTGGATCAGGAGGAAAACAATTCCCTTGGCTCTGACTTGCTCTTCCTGGGAACAAACCCCAAATCCTGGGAATAAACCCCAAATCCTGGGAATAAACCCCAAATCCTCCCTTCCCCGATTCCAGCCTTGCCAGGACAACTGGGGGACAGAAATGGGAATTTTGAAAGCAATTTTGGAAGGTTTTTCCTGCCCTTCCATCCCTGGACTGATCCCTGAGCTGCCCCTCCTTCCACCTGCAGGATTGGAATTCTTCCCCCTTCCCAGCTTTAAATCCATTCCATCCACTCGGGAACCCTTTTTTGGTCTCTTTTGGAATTTTGCAGGAAGCCCCAGCAGCTGTTGGAGCTGAGCAAACATGGCCACGGCCAGGAATTTATTGCATTTTTTCCCTTTTCAGCTCCATTTCCAATTCTGGGAGAGGTTTTGTTCCACTCTGTGATTCCAGCAATTAAATGGAAGAGGTCAGGACATGCTCTTGGATCATTTTTCCCTCAGGGTACTCCGTTATCAATCCCATTTTCCAAGCAATAAACCAGGAATTTAAGTGCAAATCACTGGGGTTTGAAGCTCAAAAACGCTCAGAAATCCTTTGGAATATCTGCCTTAAATTCTGAAAAAAATGGGAATAAAAATCTGTTTGCAGCAAATTAACAGAGGGAGCTGAAGAGGCAGAAACCCTTGGAATTCCTGAACGTTTGGAAGAGGATGGGATGGGGTTGTGTGTAAATCACTGGGGTTCAAAGCTCAAAAATCCTTTGGAATATTTGCCTTAAATCCTGAAAAATCAGGAATAAAAATCTGTTTGCAGCAAATTAACAGAGGGAGCTGAAGAGGCAGAAATCCCTGGAATTCCTGAACATTTGGAAGAGGATGGGATGGGGTTAAGTGCAAATCACTGGGGTTCAAAGCTCAAAAACGCTCAGAAATCCTTTGGAATATCTGCCTTAAATCCCCCCAAAAAAACAGGAATAAAAATCCATTAACAGCAAATTAACAGAGGGAGCTGAAGAGGCAGAAACCTTTGGAATTCCTGAATGTTTGGAAGAGGATGGGATGGGGTTAAGTGCAAATCACTGGGGTTCAAAGCTCAAAAATGCTCAGAAATCCTCTGGAATATCTGCCTTAAATCCCCCCCAAAAAAACAGGAAAAAAAATCCATTAAAAGCAAATTAACAGAGGGAGCTGAAGAGGCAGAAACCTTTGGAATTCCTGAACATTTAGAAGAGGATGGGATGGGGTTAAGTGCAAATCACTGGGGTTCGAAACTCAAAAATGCTCAGAAATCCTCTGGAATATTTGCCTTAAATCCCAAATAACAGGAATAAAAATCCATTAACAGCAAATTAACAGAGGGAGCTGAAGAGGCAGAAATCCCTGGAATTCCTGAACATTTGGAAGAGGATGGGATGGGGTTAAGTGCAAATCACTGGGGTTCGAAACTCAAAAATGCTCAGAAATCCTTTGGAATATTTGCCTTAAATCCCAAAAAAACAGGAATAAAAATCCATTAACAGCAAATTAACAGAGGGAGCTGAAGAGGAAAAAATCTTTGGAATTCCTAAATCTTTGAAATTCCTAAACCTTTGGAATTCCTAAACCTTTGGCATCCATCGGCAAGCGGATGGGATGGGGTTGGCCCAACGGACGTGCCGGGATTTCTCTGCGATCCCGCAGCGGAATTTTGGGAACTGGGAAGGGGTTTTTTGGGAAGAGAAGGGCACTGACCTGACGGGCAGGGTCCTGTCCCCTTTCCTGCGCTCCATCTCCCTCTGGGGCACGGGATACCAGCGGAAATTCAGCTTCCAGTTGAAGCCCCCGTAGGTCATGTCCGAGCCCGCCATGTACTCGAAGGTGTCGTCGCTGATGACGTCGATGATGGGACACACCACGGTTTTCCTGGGGGGAAAAAATGGGAATTTGGGGGTTATGGGGTGTTTGGGCACGGTGGAGGTGGAGGGGAAGGAGGGGAGGGGGAAAAGGAGGAGAAGAGCGGGGAATAAAATGAGGGAGAAGGGGAAAAAAAGGAGGGGAAATAGGAGGGGAAAAAGAGAAGGGAAAAGGTGGGGAAAGAGGGAGGAATGGGAGGAAAAGAGGGGGGAAAAGGGGGGAAAAAGAAGGAAAAGAGGGGGAAAGGGGGAAAAAAAGGGGGAATAAAATGAGGGAGAAGGGGGAAAGAGGGGGGAAAAGGAGGGGAAATAAGAGGGGAAAAAGAGAAGGGAAAAGGTGGGGAAAGAGGGAGGAATGGGAGGAAAAGAGGGGGCAAAAGGGGGAAAAAGAAGTAAAAGAGGGGGGAAGGGGGAAAAAAGGGGGAATAAAATGAAGGAGAAGGGGGAAAGAGGGAAAAAAAGGGGGGGGAAATAGGGGGGGAAAAGAGAAGGGAAAAGGTGGGGAAGAGGGAGAAATGGGAGGAAAAGAGGGGGGAAAAGGGGGAGAAAAGTGGGGAATAAAATGAGGGAGAAGGGGAAAAGAGGGGAAAAAAGGGGGGGAAATGGGGGGGAAGGGGGAGGAATGGGAGGAAAAGAGAGGGGAAAAGGGGGAGAAAAAAAGGGGAATAAACTGAGGGAGAAAGGGAAAAGAGGGGAGAAGGAGGAAAGAAGGGGAAGGAGAAGGGAGAAGAAAGGGGGGAAAACAGGAGGGGAAAGGGGGGAGAGGAGAGGGAAAACAGAGTAAAGGTAGGGGAAGGGGGAAAAAGAGGGAAAAGGGGAGAAAAAGGAAGAAAAAGAGAGAAGGGGAAAAGGAGGAAAGGGGAGGAAGAAGGGGAAGAAGGGAAAGGGAAGAAAGGGGGGGAAAAGGAGAATAATGGGGAAAATCAGGGGGAAGAGGGAAATGGAGGCAAAGACGGAAGAGGAAAAGGGGGAAAGCAGGGGAAGAAGGAAAAAGGAGGGGAAAAGGGGAGGAAAAGAGGGGAAAAGGGGAAAAATATGGGGGAAAGGGTGAAAAAAAGGGAAAACAAGAAAAGAGAAGGAATAAAAAGGGTGCAAATTTCCATGAGTTCAGGGGGTCAGAGAGAAAAGTTGTTCCTGGTAAAAAAACAGGGAGAAAGCTTCCTTTGAATGGGAGAGATCCAGACCTTGGGAAAGCTGCTCCCATATTTATTCAGGAGGGAGATTTTGACACAAACAGCAGCGGAATCAAAAAAAAAAATATTTAGAATTGTCCTGGTTTAGGACAAATTAGGGGAAAACATCTCCAAAGGAGCCCCTTATAGGAAACCAAACCCTCCACAACTTCCCCCCACCACTGGGTTCGGGAGGAATTCCTTCAGAGGGGAAGTGGAAAAAACTTGTTTATTAAGGCACAACAAAAAAACACTCCCCAGCACAAGAGAAATAGCCCGAGATGACCACAGATGTTTTACAGAATATTTAGAATTCTCTTCATTCCAGCTGAGTGAATGGTTTTAATTCCTATTTTTCCAGCAGCCAGGGAAGGGCCTGGAGCAGATCCTGGGAATTCCTTACCTGTCCTCCTTGATCCTGGCCAGCAGAGGCTCCAGCCAGCCCAGGGTGCACTCGCAGTGGGCATCCAGGAATGTGATCACCTGGCCCTTGGAAGCTGCTGCCCCTCGGAGCCGTGCCCGGATCAGCCCCGACCTCTGCTCCATCCGCAGGATTTTGATGGGCACCCCCAGCTTCTTCACGTAATTCTCCAGGGAGGCCTTCAAAAACTCTGCCAAATTTGGGAGGGAAAGAGAAGGGAAATGGGTTTTTTAGGGAGGTTTTATTCCAAGGTAGTCACAGAACCTCCCTGCTTGGAGCAGCACCTCATGGGGGGTGGGAATGAGATGGGCTTTAAGGTCCCTTCCAAGCCAAACCATTCCCTGATTCCAGGGTAATATCTCAGGGATTTTAAATAAATTTAAATAAATAATTTTAAATAAAGCACAATCAGTTCCTTGGAATGAACCACAAAACAAAGGCACTTTGGGCAACTTGCTGCAGGTTCAATGCAAAAAAAAAAAAAAAAAAAAAAAAAAAAAAAAGGCTTTTTCTGATGGATTTCCTCACTGGAGCTCTTTGCATGCTTTTAGGAAAAATGGGAATTACTTGGCTCAAATCCTCCTCCACCTTCTGGCACGGGAAATCATTAAGCCACTTAATGAGCAGGGAAATCCAGGGAGTAATTAGGGTTCAATTAATGCTCCGTGGGGTGGAACTGAAGGATGGAGTGGCTGCAGGGTTGATTTGCCATCAGGACCCATTGGGCTGCTCCAGGATCCTTTCTCATTCCATTGATTCCATTTAAGAAACTTGATGGGATTCCTTTTCCTGGGAGCCCCAGTTCCACAGGCAGAGTTTGCTTTTTAAAGTCTGGGGTCAAAACAGAGATGAAAAGGCAACAAAAAAAGAGTGAAGAATGAAGGAAACAAAGCACAAAGAGGAGCAATAAAGGCAGAGTTGGAATGAGATGGTCCCTTCCAAGCCAAACCATCCTGGAATTCCAAGGAATTGACTTAGTGAGGATATTCAGGAAATGGAATGACATGGAATGAGGAGGGTGGGGAGAGAGGAAGAAAAGGACTGACCTTTCCAGGAATGTCAGATTTCCTGAGGTGCATCTGATCCAGGGCCTGAAGGGGCTCCAGGAGAGCTGGAGAGGGACTGGGGACAAGGGATGGAGGGACAGGAGCCAGGGAATGGCTCCCAGTGCCAGAGGGCAGGGATGGCTGGGAGATTGGGAATTGGGAATTCCTGGCTGGGAGCTGTGGCTGGGCTGGATCCCTGGCAGTGCCCAGGGCCAGGCTGGAGCACTGGGATGGGTGGGAGGTGTCCCTGCCATGGTGAGGGGCTGGGCTAGGTGCCCTCCAAGCCAAACCATCCTGCATTCCGTGAATTTTTTCCACCTCCCTCTCCCCACCGCTGCCGGGGACGAGCGTGGTGGAAACCACGCTCCCATCCCTCCCTGAGCCACAGGACCCTCTCTGGGGAGGAGGGGATGGAGTCTGGGGTGGGAGCTGCTGCTGGCCCAGCCCCACCTCTCTCGCTGGCATCATCCACCAGGACGATCTCGGCCAGCAGGCGCGGCGGGGAGCGCTCCAGCACGCTGTGGATGGTCCTGAGCAGCGTGCTCCAGGCCTCGTTGTGGAACACGATCACCACGCTGGTGTTGGGCAGCTCCTCCGGGTACACCTTGCTCTTGCACCTGCCCAAAAACACCCGGGAAAGGCGGGGGAGAGGGGGCTCAGCCCAAAGGAGGAACAGGCCGAGGGGATCGCGTCCTCCCGGCGTGGAAAAGGGGCTTGGAAGCCAGCACGGCTCTGCTGCCACTTCCAGGGATGGGGGGCATGGGTTGAGGGGGCAAAGTGGAGAGCCAGAGACTGGAATTCCAAACGGCTCGGAGGCAGGATGGAAAAGGGGCCTGGAAACAGCCATGGAACATCTTCAAGGGGGAGGTTCCACGTCCAGATAGCTCGGGGTGGTGGGGATGGATTAAAGGGGCAAAGTGGAGAGCCAGAGACTGGAATTCCAGCTGCCCTGAGCATCACACAGCTGGAGAAGGGGCTCATCTCACAGAACTGGAGATCCAGGGATTGGAATTCCAGCTGCCCTGAGGATGACACAGCTGGAGAAGGGGCTCATCTCACAGAACTGGAGAGCCAGAGACTGGAATTCCAGCTGCCCTGAGCATCACACAGCTGGAGAAGGGGCTCATCTCACACAACTGGAGAGCCAGAGACTGGAATTCCAACTGCCCCGAGGATGACACAGCTGGAGAAGGGGCTCATCTCACAGAACTGGAGATCCAGGGACTGGAATTCCAGCTGCCATGAGCATCACACAGCTGGAGAAGGGCCTCATCTCACAGAACTGGAGAGCCAGAGACTGGAATTCCAACTGCTCTGAGCATCACACAGCTGGAGAAGGGGCTCATCTCACAGAACTGGAGAGCCAGAGACTGGAATTCCAGATGCCCTGAGGATGACACAGCTGGAAAAGGGGCTCATCTCACAGAACTGGAGAGCCAGACAATGGAATTCCAACGGCTCTGAGGCTGAGGCAGCATGGAAAAGGGGCCTGGAAGCAGCCACGGCACTGCTCCAAGGGGAACGTGCCACATTTCAAGCTGATGGGATGAATTAAGGAACGAACTGGAGAGCCAGAGACTGGAATTCCAGCTGCTCTGAACATCACACAGCTGGAGAAGGGGCTCATCTCACAGAACTGGAGATCCAGGGACTGGAATTCCAGCTGCCCTGAGGATGACACAGCTGGAGAAGGGGCTCATCTCACTCTCCCATTCCTGACATTCCAAGCAAGGACTGGGCTCAGCCCCACGGATCAGACCCCAGCCCTGAGCTGTTCAGTCAGGAATTCCAGGTACAGCCATTCCCAGGTGGATTTGGCTCCAGGGAGCACACAGGGAATGGCCTGGCATGAGCTGCCAAGGAAAGGCAGAGCTGACCCAGGACTGATCCACCAGGAATGTTTAAATCCTGCCTGCTTTCCCAAAGTTCCCACCCAAGGACCAAACCCTGCCAGTTCAACCGAGCACCATTCCATTATTTAGGGTATTTCTGGGAAAACCAGGAATGTGGGGCACCTGTACATCCTTTAAAAATGGGAAATAACCACGGATTTTTCAAAGTTAATCCCTCAAAGCCTTCAAATCCCCCTCCCAGTCCCCCGTTCCAGAGGTCTGTGGGAAATGTGGGATTCCAGATTTCCTGCAGATTCTCTGGGAGAAGCTATCATGGGAAGGAGGTGAGGGCCCTTCCAAGGCAGCCTGAAAATTCACCCTTGGAAAAAAAAAATCCCTGCAAAATAACCCTGAGTTTATGTGGGCTTTGATCCAAACTGCTCCAGCATTTCCTGCAATTCCAAGCCCCTTGAAACCAGGAATAAAGGAAATAAAAAATCCCCTTTGGAGCATTTTTTCCTTAAATAAAATCTGTTTTCTCCTCCATCCAGGGATGTCTTGGGGGCCCCTCCGAGGCAGCCAGGGAGGAAAAATCTGTTTTCCATGATTTTCACACTAATTAAGGAGCTGACAGCTCCTCCTTTCCAATTCTACCTCCCGATGCAAAGGGCTGCTCCAAAGGCAGCTGCAGCCCACGTGGAAAACGTGGAAGGGAGGACAAGGACTGTGCTCTGCAAGGGGGAATTCTCCCACGTTCTCGGAATAAAGGAGAACTGCAACAACCCCAGTGTGCCCACGGCCATGAAAAACAGCCCAGGACTCATGGATATTCCATGGAGAGACAGGAATTGCCATCACTCATCCATGGGACCAGGGAATCCCAGCATGGGTTGGGATGGAGGGACCTCAAATCCCATCCCATCCCTGGGACACCTCCTGTTGTCCCAGGCTGCTCCTTGGGCACCTCCAGGGATCCAGGGGCAGCCTCAGCTTTCCTGGGAAAGCTGTGCCAGGATCTCCCCACCCTCTGAGGAAGGATTTTTTTATCCACCACGACTTAGAGGTGGAAAAACCCCAAATCCAACAGGCCCTGGTGCAGGATCAGGTGTGGCTGTCACAAAATAAACCAATTTTCTCTCCCCCGAGGGCTGAATTTCAGTAATAACAAATTTTGGTCTCACCTCAAAATCCAATCAAGAATTCCTGCCCTGAAACACGGATGTGAGGGAAGGATGTTCCCAATTAAATGGAGTTTTCCCACACATCTATTGCCATCCCTGCACTGCTCCATCCCAAGCCCTTTCCCCCATGCAGGGTCACTTCCCAAGGTTTTTTTTTCTTTGGAGAATCCCCACAAAACTCCAGCTCCATGTTGAACCCTGGCAGCTGTTCCAGAAATCCCAACTTTTCTGCACAACCCTGGATGTTCCCAAGCACTGGAACACACCCAGGAGCCAATTCCAGCTGCAATCTCCAGGAGAAAAATCCAATTAGGATGCTCCAGCAATCCACGGAATGGCACTTGCAGCCTCACTCATGCAGAAAAGATTGAGGATGGATTTCTTCCCTGGCTGGAGAAAATCCTTGGGAATGAAATGAGGCAATTCCCTGGTGAGTTAAGCTGGGTTTAAGGTCTATCAATAGCTCCTAATTAGAGCTGGCACTGATTAAAATCTCCAGCTTGGCCATTTCCAACAGGAGCCTGGAAATCCAGGGACATTCCCTGAGAGAAAACTCGGGATGGAACGGGAAGAAGATGGAATCTGTGTGAGAGAGCCCATGGATCAGCTGGAATGAAACCATCAGCACCAGGGCAGGGAGGCAATGGGAGTCAGTCCTGCTTGGATACAGCAACGGGAGGGGGAATTTCTGGGGTCCTGAGGAGGAATCCCATTCCCACAGAACCCCACTGACTCTGGAGCCAGCCTGGGAGAGCTGGGAATGTTCCCGTGGAGAAGGGAAGGCTCCAGGCAGAGCTCAGAGCCCTGGGAATGTTCCCCTGGAGAAGGGAAGGCTCCAGGCAGAGCTCAGAGCCCTGGGAATGTTCCCCTGGAGAAGGGAAGGCTCCAGGCAGAGCTCAGAGCCCTGGGAATGTTCCCCTGGAGAAGGGAAGGCTCCAGGCAGAGCTCAGAGCCCCTTGCAGGGCCTGAAGGGGCTCCAGGAGAGCTGAGGAGGGACTGGGGACAAGGGCTGGAGGGACAGGAGCCAGGGAATGGCTCCCACTGCCAGAGGGCAGGGATGGCTGGGAGATTGGGAATTCCTGGGAATTCCTGGCTGGGCTGGAATTCCCAGAGCAGCTGGGGCTGCCCCTGGATCCCTGGACGTGTCCAAGTTCAGGCTGGAGCAGCCTGGGATGGTGGGAGATGTTCCTGCCATGACAGGGTTGGGATGGATGGGATTTCAGCCCCCATCCCACCCCAATCCCCAGCATTCCCAGGATAGAATTTCAGCCCCCATCCCACCCCAATCCCCAGCATTCCCAGGATGGGGTTCACCCCCCAGTCCCCAGCATTCCCAGGATGGAATTTCAGCCCCCATCCCACCCCAATCCCCAGCATTCCCAGGATGGGGTTCACCCCCCAGTCCCCAGCATTCCCAGGATGGAATTTCAGCCCCCATCCCACCCCAATCCCCAGCATTCCCAGGATGGGATTCAGCCCCCAGTCCCCAGCATTCCCAGGATGGGGTTCACCCCCCACTCCCCAGCATTCACAGGATGGGATTCAGCCCCCAGTCCCCAGCATTCCCAGGATGGGGTTCACCCCCCACTCCCCAGCATTCACAGGATGGGATTCACCCCCATTCCCTAGCATTCCCAGGATGGGATTCACCCCCATTCCCTAGCATTCCCAGGATGGGATTCAGCCCCCATTCCCTGGCATTCCCAGGATGGGGTTCACCCCCCAGTCCCCAGCATTCCCGGGATGGGATTCAGCCCCCATCCCACCCCCCACTCCCCAGCATTCCCAGTCCAGGCTCCCACCCGTCCAGCCGCACGTCGGGCAGGCTGCGGTTCAGCGCGATGCGGTCGCTGGCCAGGAGGTTGAACTGGTTGATCTTGAAGAGCTCCTTCATCTTCTCCTGCTCCTCCCTGGGGATGAGCACGGCCCTGCCCATCTCCCCCGGGCCCTCCTGGCTCCGGGAAATAACGGCTGGAAACCCAAACAGCAAAAGGTGCTTTGAGCACTTGGGAATTGGAATTATCCTTAGGGAAGCTTCTGGTTTCCCACAAGGAATGCTGGAAATCCAGCCCCCATCGTCCCTGCTCCACTTGGAGCTTTTATCCCTCTCTGGATCCAAGAACATCCAGTTTTATTCCAAGATGATTGAACTCCCCAGAGTTACTCCCTTCCACTCTCCCAGGCTGCTCCAAGCCCCATCCAAGCTGGCCTTGGACACTTCCATGGATCCAGGGGCAGCCTCAGCTTCTCTGGGCACCCTCACAGAGGAGCTGGGGCTGCCCCTGGATCCCTGGAATATCCCAGGCCAGGCTGGATGGGGCTTGGAGCAGCCTGGGACAGTGGGAGCTGTCCCTGCCATGGAATGGGATTTAAGGTCCGTTTTAGCCCCAACCATTCCATAAAACACAAACTCAGAGAACACCAAAGCAGTGCTAAATCCTGCACGTGCTGGGGCTTCCTCTGCTGGGAAAAGCCATTTTGAGGGACAAACACGAGCCCAGATGTCACAGGGACACCCTTCTTTCTCACAGGATTTTTCACAGAGCAGCACAGAGAGAGAGAGAAAGAGAAAACAATTTCCATTTCTGCTCCTTGTTTTCCCCATGTGGAATGTGCTTGGAGAATTGTTTCCCTGGGGTGATTGCTGGGTTGGATTCTGGTGAGGATTGTTTGAGCCTGGTGGCCAATCCAATCCAATCCAACCCAATCCAATCCAATCCAATCCAATCCAATCCAATCCAATCCAACCCAACCCAACCCAACCCAATCCAACCCAATCCAACCCAATCCAATCCAATCCAATCCAATCCAATCCAATCCAATCCAATCCAATCCAATCCAACCCAACCCAACCCAACCCAATCCAATCCAACCCAATCCAATCCAACCCAATCCAATCCAACCCAACCCAATCCAATCCAACCCAACCCACCTGTGGCTGGGCCCTCAGAGAGGGGCACGAGTTGTGAGTTAGTGAGATGTGGTAGTTAGAAAAAGTAGATTTGTAGTTTTTAGTATGTTCCTTTATATAGTATATTACATATTTATAATATATAATATACTTATAATATATTACATATTTATTACATATATAATATGTAATATTTATAACATTACATATTTATAATATGTATTTATAATATATATTTATATAGTATATTAATATACTAATAATACTATTAATATACTATATTATTAATATATTAATAGATATATATACTATATATATATAATATATTAACACATTAAAAAAATCATTCAGCCTGCTGAATTAGGGTCAGTATAGTATACTAATATTCTAATAATACTATTAATATACTATATTATTAATATATTAATAGATATATATACTATATATATATAGTATATATAGTATATATATATATATAGTATATATAGTATATTAACACATTAAAAAAAATCATTCAGCCTGCTGAATTAGGGTCAGTATAGTATATTAATATACTAATAATACTATTAATATACTATATTATTAATATATTAATAAATATATATACTATATATATACATAGTATATATAGTATATATATATAGTATATATATAGTATATTAACACATAAAAAAAAATCATTCAGCCTGCTGAATTAGGGTCAGTATAGTATATTAATATACTAATAATACTATTAATATACTATATTTTTAATATATTAATAAATATATATAGTGTGTATATATATATATAGTATATATATAGTATATTAACACATAAATATATATATATATATATAGTATATATATAGTATATTAACACATAAAAAAAAAATCATTCAGCCTGCTGAATTAGGGTCAGTATAGTATATTAATATACTAATAATACTATTAATATACTATATTATTAATATATTAATAAATAAATAAATAAATAAATAAATAAATAAATAAATATATAGTATATTAACACATAAAAAAAGTCACTCAGCCTGCTGAATTAGGGTCAGACAGGATCCCTTCCTCCCAGTGGGGTTTCCCTTTCTCCCAAAAGCCGCAGCCCCGGCGGGGCTGGCTGCACTCACCGCGCAGGGCGGGCAGCAGCGACCGCTCCTTGCTGTCCTCGCACTTGTTGCACTCGCTGAAGTAGAGCAGCAGGAACACGTCCAGCAGCAGCCAGAGCAGCGAGGTGGCCAGCACCACCCGGCAGTAGCCAAACCTCCTCATGGCTCCCGGCAGAGCCCCGGCCACGGCGGGAGCACGGCGGGCTCACAGCCCCGCGGCGCGGAGCCGCCAGGCCGCTGCGGGCAGAGCGAGAGCAGCGCCAGGTGAACCCGTGGGTTCGTGGATATTCATCCCTTCACTGAACAGCCTTTGGTACTGAAATAGGCGTTTTCCTCAAATAATGACCTTAGGTGTCTCAATATTGAATTTTTATCCCGACAAAATATCTCGGGCTCCGCCTGGTGAGCACCGAAGATTCCTTGGGAAAGGGCAGCAGAGTCACTGATCCAGGGTTGGGGCTCCTGCCTGAATTAGGGAGTTTGGAATGCAAAGCTGAAGGTGAGGCCTCCACACCCAGTGCTCCAAAGGCTGGAGCCAGGCTGGGAGAGCTGGGAATGCTCCCCTGGAGAAGGGAAGACTCCAGGCAGAGCTCAGGGCCCTGGGAATGTTCCCCTGGAAAAGGGAAGGCTCCAGGCAGAGCTCAGAGCCCTGGGAATGCTCCCCTGGAGAAGGGAAGGCTCCAGGCAGAGCTCAGAGCCCTGGGAATGTTCCCCTGGAGAAGGGAAGGCTCCAGGCAGAGCTCAGAGCCCTGGGAATGCTCCCCTGGAGAAGGGAAGGCTCCAGGCAGAGCTCAGAGCCCTGGGAATGTTCCCCTGGAGAAGGGAAGGCTCCAGGCAGAGCTCAGAGCAATCCCTGGGAATGTTCCCCTGGAGAAGGGAAGGCTCCAGGCAGAGCTCAGAGCCCTGGGAATGTTCCCCTGGAGAAGGGAAGGCTCCAGGCAGAGCTCAGAGCCCCTTGCAGGGCCTGAAGGGGCTCCAGGAGAGCTGGAGAGGGACTGGGGACAAGGGATGGAGGGACAGGAGCCAGGGAATGGCTCCCACTGCCAGAGGGCAGGGATGGCTGGGAGATTGGGAATTGGGAATTCCTGGCTGGGCTGGAATTCCCAGAGCAGCTGGGGCTGCCCCTGGAGCAGCCTGGGATAGTGGGAGGGGTCCCTGCCATGGGATGGGATTTAAGGTCCCTTCCCATCCAAACCATTCCAGAACCCCATGCTCTCCCCTGTGGCTGCAATCAGTAATTAATCTGTAATTAATGGGCCCTGCTCACCATCACTGCCTGCATTCCGTGCCCAGACTCTGTGTCCTGCTCCAGCCATGCTCCCAAGGAATTCCCTCAGCACTGAACCACGGGATAACTCGCCAAGTGCCTGGAAAAGAAAAAGAGAAGAGAACACCATCACTTTTCCCTGTTTCCTAAAACATAAACAAATTTCTTATCAATAAAAATCCCTCCTCAGTTTTATCCACATTTTAACTTCCTTATCCTCCCCTCCTCAGTTCTTCATTCCCAAATGGGATCTTTCCATTTTCCATCCCATTTTAATTCATGGTCACCTGAGCCAAAGGGATGGAAGAGCTGGAATGATTTAAATAAATTGAATAAATGATTTATTTAATTATTCTTGCAGCATTTCTGCACTGACTCCTCGTTAATAACAATTTCCATCTGTCCTAAATATCAACCAATGGCTCTTCCTGCTGAGGGATTCCCAGGACACTGATTTAAAATTCCAGGAATTGCTGTTCCAGGGTAACACAATCCATTTCCACAGTGGTCACGGGGAACAGTTTCATTATAGGGAAAAAATGAGGCAGGAAAAACCAAATTTCCCAGCAAAACTGTGGATGCTCCATCCCGGGAAGTGTCCAAGGCTGGAAGGGCCTGGAGCAATCTGGGAGAGGGGAAGGATTCCCTGCCCATGGAATGGGATGAGCCTGAAGGTCACTTTTACCCCAAAACATCCCAGGATTCCGTGATTCCATAAAATCCCCCCCTCCAAACCTCCAAAAGGAACAATGTTCCCCCCAAGAAAAGATTTATTTTAACTGAAATTCAGCCTAACAAGGTTTGCAGGAAGAGGAGGAAGGGAAAAATCCTGAGGTTCTGAGCTGCCACTTCCCGGAATAAATCCAATTTTACCCCATTATCCTGCAGCAAGGCAGAGGGAAATTCCTGCCCCAAACCCTGCAGGGCTGGGAGCAGGAAAAGCAGGATTTGGGATAGGAAACAGGAGGCAAACTGAGGAACCTGCCAGCAATTCCTGGAACTGACCCCACACAGTGCTGGGAGGGGGGGAATTATGAGGCTGCAAATCCAAGTGAATGACAATTCCAGATTCCAATCCTCGATTTGCCTTTTCCCTGGATTAAAAAATCTCTGTTTTCTGTGGATATAAACCAATTGTTCAGGATTTTCTCCTGTAACCCCCCCAGCCCCTGGTTATCCCCACAGCCAGGCCCTGCCCAGAATGACCAATATTGAACTTTTTGAGGCTCAGGGACACAGAATCCATCACTGCTCCCTGAAAACCTCTTCATTCCCTTTCCCAACATCCCTGCAAGGTAAAATAAACACAGATACAGCAAAAGTCCCAATTCTTGAGCTGTATTTTCCCACCAGTGCTGGGAATTCAATTCTTTAGTGAAACCTGGGGTAATTTCTGACTCTTTCATGGGCTGAAAATGCGGAAATTGCAGCAGAACAGGGTGGGGGCAGGAAATTAAAGCGTGTTCAGAAGAAACTCAGAAGAATTTTGGGGAATCTCAGAATTCCACACTGGTTTGGGTGGGATTATTAAGGATTATTTCATTCCACCCCCAGGGACACCTTCCACTATCCCAGGCTGCTCCAAGCCCTGTCCAGCCTGGCCTTGGGCACTGCCAGGGATCCAGGGCAGCCCCAGCTGCTCTGGGAATTCCAGCCCAGCCAGGAATTCCCAATTCCCAATCTCCCAGCCATCCCTGCCCTCTGGCACTGGGAGCCATTCCCTGGCTCCTGTCCCTCCATCCCTTGTCCCCAGTCCCTCTCCAGCTCTCCTGGAGCCCCTTCAGGCCCTGCCAGGGGCTCTGAGCTCTGCCTGGAGCCTTCCCTTCTCCAGGGGAACATTCCCAGGGCTCTGAGCTCTGCCTGGAGCCTTCCCTTCTCCAGGGGAATATTCCCAGGGATTGCTCTGAGCTCTGCCTGGAGCCTTCCCTTCTCCAGGGGAACATTCCCAGGGCTCTGAGCTCTGCCTGGAGCCTTCCCTTCTCCAGGGGAACATTCCCAGGGCTCTGAGCTCTGCCTGGAGCCTTCCCTTCTCCAGGGGAACATTCCCAGGGCTCTGAGCTCTGCCTGGAGCTTTCCCTTCTCCCGGGGAACATTCCCAGGGCTCTGAGCTCTGCCTGGAGCCTTCCCTTCTCCAGGGGAACATTCCCAGGGCTCTGAGCTCTGCCTGGAGCTTTCCCTTCTCCCGGGGAACATTCCCAGCTCTCCCAGCCCTTCTGGCCTCATTCCAGGAGGTCAAAGCCCTTCATTCCCAAACGGGCACTTGCTGTAAATCCGGCTCAGCAGAGCCCTGAGCTGCTCCTTAATCCTCTGGCACTCCTCAGGCTCATCACGGATGAAGTGTCCAAATCCTCAGCAGGACAGGAATAACCTGGGCATGGAAATTCCCAAATTAAATCCCAAAGAAAATCACAGGAGTTGTCCAGTTTCGCACCCAGCTCCTTGACTGATTTGGCAAAGTTGGAATTCCAGAGTCCAGCTGCATCCCGGGCATGTGATTAAATCCTCCTAATTAACATCAGAACTCCTCTGACCTCAGTGTGACCTCATAAACCTGCAAGACTCCAACTTTTCTTGGCCACCTGCGTTCCCAGGAAAACCAAACCTGACTGCCCACATCCCTGTGCTTGGATAAGGATACAAAATTCAAAATTATTACCAGAGGAGCATTGTTCCCAACCTAAATATTCCCATTTGCACGGAATGAACCCTAAACCAGAACTGAACATTTTACCAGCCAAAAGTGCTTTTAATGCCACCCTAAAACCCCAAGGAGGGACTCCATGAGCCCGGCCTGGTAAAGCTCAGCTTAACCCGGGGTGTGGGACAGGAACAGGCTCGGGATGGGACAGGGATTTCCCCCGCTCCCCTGCCAGATGTGGCCACATCTGCAGCAGCCCCAGCCAGCTGCACATCCCAGCAGTTGCCTGGCAACAGAGGGGATGCTGCCCTGGGTACCGGGGTCTGCCCACCCCCCCCAGGCTGCCCAGTGCCCCCCAGTTTGCCCAGCAGATCCAGGATGGGCAACTGGGGAGCCCAGGCCGGAGCTTTGGGATTGCTCTCGGGGATTTGGCTTCCCTGCTCCAAGGGGCTCCCAGCTCCTCCAGGAATCCACTCTCACAGGAGAGTGACAAGGACATCTCCTGTCCCCTGCTCACAGCAAAAGGATGGAGGAAGAGAAGGAAAATCATCCCCAAAGCCAGCCTGGCTTTCCCAGGGCTCATTCCCTGGCTTTCCCAGGGGATGAGAGCTCACCGGGGCTCTCTCTGCAGCTCAGCCATGGCAATGGAGTCCACAACTGTTGCCCTGATTTTTAAAAGTGTTAAGTTTTCTTTTGTAGTTCTTTTGAAAGTTTTGAAGTTCTCATAAAACTTCTTCAGCCTTCTGACGATGTTTCCATATTTCTACTGGAGTTCTCACCCACTGTTCATGTCAATAATGATTGTTTTGCATTCTCCTTTGTGGGAGGAGAGAATTGATGGATGTTGGTTTGACCAGTGTGGTTGGAGAGGTGGCAATTCCATCCTCCAACCCGCTGTCACTTTTAGGATTCTATAAACACCAGATGTTTGAATAAAAGTGGCTCTTTTTCTCTTTTGAACTTACCAAGCCTCTGTGGGCTCATCTCGTGGGGAGCCTGTCGCTGCTTGTGCTGCTGCTTTGGTGAATCAGAGAAGCAAACCCCACCTGCAGCCTCACCGGGGTGATCCCCAGCTCCCCTGGAGAGCACAACTCCTGCTCCTCCCTTCCTGACATCCCTCTGGAAGCGTGGAGGGGGAAAATCACCCGAGGAGGGGGTGGGAGAGCGCCTTGGCTGAGGTTTTGTTTTCCTCGTGAGCCTTCAGAGCACTGGCACAGCCCAGAGGTGGGAAAGGGATGGAATCACCTCCTGCTCCCACCCCAGAGGTGAATTCCTGCCCTTCCATTTTCCAAGGAATCTCCTGTTTGCCATGAGGGCCCTCCACACCCCACTGAGAGCCCAAATCCAGCACCTCTCACCTTGCCCCCACCTCTCTCCTCTGCCACCCAAAGGATCCTGGAAGCAGGAATTGGATCCTTGGCACGGCCTCGGACACTGCAGGACCCCAGAGAGCAGAATCCCAGAGGTTTAGGAGCAGCTCATCCAGGCTTCAATCCCTGCTGGCAAATCTAAAGCAGCACCCGATGCTCAGGGACGCTCCTGCTCACGAGCACCCAGCCCATGGCTGCAGAATTGGAAATTTTTCATGGAATTTTTAGGAAATTTGGGTGGAAAACCCCGCCAAAACCCCGCAGCAAGAAGGGTTTGAGGCTTCCAGGACCCTCCTGGTCAGGCAGAGCCACACAGAGCTCAGGAAATTTGCCAGGAGAAATTCCCAAGCAGGAATTAAATCACTCACAAATGCATTTTTCCACCTAAGAAAGGCAGAATTCCTGATGCAGAATTCCCAGCTTTCCCCTCTGATAAATTAAAGGATTATTTCTCACAGCTGTCCTGGGATTCACCACAAAAAAAAAAAAAATAAATAAATAAATAAAAAATAAAAAATTGGCCAGGGAGGTTTGAAACTCCCCCTTTCCAATTTAAAACTGGATTTTAGGGCTACACTGATCTAAGCAAACCTGAACATAAAATACAAAAATCATTATTTAATTCCATGAGCAGCTCATTAATTCATGGCTAAGGAAGAACTTTTAATGCCAGAACTGTCAAACTCCAAGATCAATCCAGGAAAGCTCTTGCACATTTAACAAGGAATAAAAATAGGGGGGGAGGAAAGGGAAAAAAAGGAATCAGGTACCTCTAGTCAGAGCCACGCAGTGTTTTGTGTTTTAAGAATTTCATTTCTTCTGCCTCTCTCCTTGCCTGAAGTTTATTAATAGCCCCATTCTTCCCTTGGGAATTCATTCCCGTGACTCAGGAATTGAAGTGGAAAAGCCTCATTAATTCCTCTCCTCCCAGACCTCGGGAGGAAAACCTGCCCTGGCTTTGGGGGCTTTGTTCGGGCCACAGCCACACAATTCCATCCTCCCAGCACCACATTCCCAGCAGCTCCAGAGCCACAGGATGGGAAATTTGGGAGGAGCTGACGTGGGTTGATTCCCTCCTTTCAAGTGCTGGGGCTGTTCTGGTGCAAAGCACTGAAAAGCTGCAGATAAATCAAATAAAGATTTAAAAATCCCCAAAAGTCTTAATGGAATATCGCAGAACCACGGAATGGTTTGGATGGGCAGGGATATTAATCCATGGGCAGGGACAGCTTCCTCAGGCCCAGGGTGCTCCAAGCCCCATCCAACCCAGCCCTGGACACTTCCAGGGATGCAGCAGCCACAGATCCTCTGGAACAACCAACATTTTGGGAATTAGCTCCCAGCTATTGGAGGACAATATGTTAAAAGCTCAAATTCCTCCTCCCGTTGCTTTTCCCAGAGTTTTCCCTCAAACACAGCCCACCCAGAAAAGCAAATTGCAGGACTTTGCTCGCCAGCTTCCCAAATCCCTCGTTCCCAGGCAGTCCTGGCATCTCCCACTCCCAAACCTCCCCCTTTCCCAGGATTCCTCCCCTCGCAGGAGCCTCCTCGAGGCTGATCAGCTGCCTCGGCTCGTTCCCGTTCCGGAGCTGGGAGATCTCCCACGCTGCAGGGAAATGCAAAGCACTGAGCGGCGCTGCCAGCTCGGCACATCCACCCTGGAGGAGTTTTCCAGCTCCTCCAACACAAGGAAACGCTGCAGAAAGCCAGAGCGGCCCAAGGAGCAGGGAAATCAGGGAATGCCACATTCCCGAGGCTGCCGGAGCTGCAGGAATGTCAGGGCCAGGGTGGCACTGTTGGGGTGGAGCAGTGATCCTGGGGGTCCCTTCCAGCCCTGGCGTTCCAGGATTCTGGGATCTGAGGGATCCAAGCAGCACAGGCCCCACGGAGCTGTGCCCAAGCAGAATTCCCTCCCTTTTCCCCATCCAACAGATCGGGAGAGAACCCAAATTTCTGAGCACCGGAATCCCCCAGCAATGTGACAACAAATAAATTGTTTAAACCCCGCTGGCTCCCACTCCAAACTCATCCTCACAAAAGGGCTGGAATCTCCTCTCTCCACCCCTGGTCCATTCCTGCCCTTGGAGGGAAGCAGATTTGTTGGGATTGATCAGCTCTCACTCCGTGGGATTTCAAAACAGAGCCCAAAAAAAAAAAAAAAACCCCAAACCTATTTCCCCGTGTCCACGAAGGTGCAGGCACGTGGAGCTCAATTCTCCCACGTTCCCAGGCAAAATTTTCCTTGGATTCACCTGAGGGGCAAAACCCTCTGGAATTTCCGAGCATAAAAAAAAAAATAAATAAAGGAGAGATTCCAAATTCCTTCTTTCCAGGCAATTCCACTTTTCCTTCATGAGCTCAGCCACCAGCGGGGTTTGAATCCTGCACGCCCCCACCCTGCAAACCCCAAATCCCATAAACACGAGGAGGAAGTAACTCCATCCCATCCCACACATTCCCACATCCCAAGCAGCGCCGAGTTTTCCTACGCAATGGGATCCCGGGGGTGGGGAGAGCTCCGGCACCTCTCATTCCCAAAAAACCAGGAGCTGTTTCTGGAGCAGGTGGGAAGAAGGTGGGAAGCAGCCAGAAAACCCCAGAACCGTGTGGGATCGTGGCCCTCCCCTCCCGCCTTGAATTGGGGGAAAAAAAATTTTAAAAAAAGCTGATTTTTCCTTCAAAAAAGCAGTTTTTTTACACGAGAAAAGCAGATATTGACCCAAAAAAAACCCCAGATTTTTAAACAAGAAAAACACTTTTTTTTATGTACAAGTAAAGCAGATTTTTAGACAAGAAAACCACTTTTTTTTTAGCACAATAAAAGCAGGGTTTTACTCAAAAAAGTGGATTTTTACACAAGAAAAACAGGTTTTTACCCAAAAAAAGGGAGGATTTTACTCAAGAAAATGAGATTTTTACACAAGAAAATCAGGTTTTTACCCAAAAAAAGGGAGGATTTTACTCAAGAAAATGGGATTTTTACACAAGAAAAACAGATTTTTATACTGGTATTTTCCTGAAGTGTGGTTTCATTGATAACACAAAACACCAGATGTAGAGCACAAGAGGAAAATTTAAAAAATACCAAAAAAACACATTAAAAAACCCTAAATATAACTTAAAAACTCCTAAAAATCCCTTAAAAACTCAAATTTTAAGGCCTCATCTCCCCTTCAAAGCCACCAAGAGTTAAAATAATCTTTGCCTCCATCATTCCCAGCGTGCCTTAATCTCCCATTAATCTTTCCTTCCCCTATTCCCAGCGTCCAAGTAAATTCCAGCCCTTATTTTCCGACAAAAAACAGCTTTTACCAGTTATTTTCTCTTCATCCAGTCAGACTGGTTCAATTTCTAACGAAAAAAATGGAA
Source organism: Vidua macroura (assembly GCF_024509145.1). NCBI lineage: Eukaryota > Metazoa > Chordata > Aves > Passeriformes > Viduidae > Vidua > Vidua macroura. The sequence goes on along the minus strand of NC_071577.1, from coordinate 39,802,153 downwards.
AATAAACTTGATTTTCTGTCAGCTCGGAAGGGGCTTTTCCCCGATTCCCGGGAAAGCAGCTGGCATCCCAACTTCAGGATTTTCTGGGAAAATCCCGGCTCTTACCAGCCGAGCCAAATCCCATTTCCAGCCGTGTGGGCTGCTTCTATCCTTGTTTCCACGCCGGAGGAATTTAAAGGGAATTTAAATGGAATTTAAACGGAATTTAAGTGGAATTATCCCGGTGCATCTCGCTCTGTGCGAGCACCGGGAAGAACCACCGGGAAAAAAATGGGAAGCAGCCAGGCTGAGGCACTTCCAGGGAATCCTGGCAGTCCCAAACACGATCCCAGGGAATCCTGAGAGCCCAAAGCAGAATTCCAGGGAATCCTGAGAGCCCAAAACATCATTCCAGGGAATCCTGACAGCCCCAAACACAATCCCAGGGAATCCTGAGAGCCCAAAGCAGAATTCCAGGGAATCCTGGCAGTCCCAAACACGATCCCAGGGAATCCTGAGAGCCCAAAGCAGAATTCCAGGGAATCCTGACAGTCCCAAACATGATCCCAGGGAATCCTGAGAGCCCAAAGCAGAATTCCAGGGAATCCTGGCAGTCCCAAACACGATTCCAGGGAATCCTGGCAGCCCAAAGCAGAATTCCAGGGAATCCTGACAGTCCCAAACACGATCCCAGGGAATCCTGAGAGCCCAAAGCAGAATTCCAGGGAATCCTGGCAGTCCCAAACACGATTCCAGGGAATCCTGGCAGCCCAAAGCAGAATTCCAGGGAATCCTGACAGTCCCAAACACGATCCCAGGGAATCCTGAGAGCCCAAAGCAGAATTCCAGGGAATCCTGGCAGTCCCAAACACGATTCCAGGGAATCCTGGCAGCCCAAAGCAGAATTCCAGGGAATCCTGACAGTCCCAAACACGATTCCAGGGAATCCCGACAGCCCCAAGCAGAATTCCAGGGAATCCTGGCAGCCCTAAGCAGAATTCCAGGGAATCCTGACAGTCCCAAACGCGATTCCAGGGAAACCTACAGCTGAAATCCACAGCCCTAAGCGCTATTCCAGAGAAACCTGACAGCCCTAAGCAGAATTCCAGGGAAACCTACAGCTGAAATCCTCAGCCCTAAGTGCTATTCCAGAGAAACCTGACAGCCCTAAGCAGAATCCCAGGGAATCCTGACAGCCCAAAACAGAATTCCAGGCAATCCTGACAGCCCTAAGCAGAATCCCAGGGAGTCCTGGCAGCCCCAAGCAGAATTCCAGGGAATCCTTACAGCCCAAAGCAGAATTCCAGGGAATCCTAACAGTCCCAAACATGATCCCAGGGAATCCTGACAGCCCAAAGCAGAGTTCCAGGGAATCCTGGCAGCCCAAAGCAGAATTCCAGGGAGTCCTGACAGCCCTAAGCAGAATTCCAGGCAATCCTGACAGCCCAAAGCAGAGTTCCAGGGAATCCTGGCAGCCCAAAGCAGAATTCCAGGGAGTCCTGACAGCCCTAAGCAGAATTCCAGGGAATCCTGGCAGCCCAAAGCAGAATTCCAGGGAATCCTGGCAGCCCAAAGCAGAATTCCAGGGAAACCCATGGATGAAGGGGATAACGCCGCTCCATACCACAAGCAGCCTCCGCGCGGTTTTCCGGGGATATTCGGGTGCTCCCTCGCGGCCCCGCGGAGCCGGTGGCGCTTCCCTGGGCAGCTCCCGAGCAGATCCCGGCGCCGGGGCTGGGTCAGGGCTGCTCACACAGCCCCGGCCCGGCTGAGCCCGGATTAACCAAAGCTCCCCGGAAAGGAGGGATCAGGGAGACGGGGGGAGCGGAGCCGGGAGAGAGGGATCCCTCGGGATAACGGAGCCGGGAGAGAGGGATCCCTCGGGATAACGGAGCCGGGAGAGAGGGACCCCTCGGGATAACAGAGCCGGGAGAGAGGGATCCTTCGGGATAACGGAGCCAGGAAAGAGGGGATCCCTCAGGATAACGGAGCCGGGAGAGAGGGATCCCTCGGGATAACGGAGCCAGGGGATCCTTCGGGATAACGGAGCCGGGAGAGAGGGGATCCTTCAGGATAACAGAACCGGGAGCCAAGGGATCCTTCGGGATAACGGAGCCAGGGGATCCCTCGGGATAACGGAGCCGGGAGAGAGGGATCCCTCAGGATAACGGAGCCGGGAGGGGATCCTTCGAGATAACGGAGCCAGGAAAGAGGGGATCCCTCAGGATAACGGAGCCGGGAGAGAGGGGATCCTTCGGGATAACGGAACCGGGAGCCCCTCGGATTACCGGAGCCAGGGGATCCTTCGGGATAACGGAGCCGGGAGCGAGGGATCCCTCGGGATAACGGAGCCGGGGCTGAAGGAGCGGGGGGAGCCCGGCACGGACCCCCCCCGGCCTCACCTGCGGCGGAGCCCCGAGCTCAGACCCGCACGGGGGGCTCGGCAGCGTCCGGGGGGCTCAGCCCCGTCAGCCCGGGCGTCCAGCAGTGCCGGGGGGTCTCGGCAGCGTCCGGGGGGGGCTCAGCAGCTCCAGTCCGGGGCTCAGCAGGGCCCTGGAGGGCTCAGCACCAGCCGGGGGTTCAGCCCCGCCAGTCCTGGGGGGCTCAGCAGCATCCAGGCGCTCCCAGCAGCATCCAGGGGCTCCCAGGCTCCGGCGGGGGCTCAGCGCGGAGCCGCCGCCCTCCTCCTCCTCCTCATGGCCGGGGCAGAGCGGGAGCGGCCCCGGGAGCGGCCCCGCCTCGGCCTCAAATGGCCGCGGCTCCCGCGATGCTGCGGCTGGGCCCGGGGCAGCGGGGAGCGACGGGAGAGGAGGAGGCAGGGACGGGGAGGGAGGGATGAGGAGGGAGGGATGAGGAGGGAGGCAGGGATGAGGAGGCAGGGCCGGGCAGGTGCCGGGGGCGGCGCGGAAGGGGAGGCGGGGATGGAGATGGAGCGGGGATGCAGAGGGAACCGGGGGCTGGGATGGGGGCTGAGGGGAGCGGGGGAAGGGTCGGGATGGAGAGGGGATTTGGGGCCGAGGGGAGCCGGGGAAGGCCGGAATGGAGAAGGGATGGGAGCCAAGGGGAACAAGGGAAGGCCGGGATGGAGAGGGGATCTGGGGCTGAGGGGAACAAGGGAAAGCCGGGATGGAGAGGGGATTTGGGGCTGAGGGGAACAAGGAAAGGCCGGGATGGAGAGGGGATGTGGGGCTGAGGGGAGCGGGGGAAGGGTCGGGATGGAGAGGGGATTTGGGGCTGAGGGGAACAAGGGAAGGCCGGGATGGAGAGGGGATTTGGGGCCAAAGGGAACAAGGGAGGCCGGGATGGAGAGGGGATTTGGGGCTGAGGGGAGCAGGGGAAGGTCGGGATGGAGAGAGGATCTGGAGCTGAGAGGAAAAGGGAAGGCCGGGATGGAGAGGGGATTTGGGGCCAAAGGGAACAAGGAAAGGCCGGGATGGAGAGGGGATGTGGGGCTGAGGGGAGCAGGGGAAGGTCGGGATGGAGAGGGGATTTGGGGCTGAGGGGAAAAGGGAAGGCCGGATGGAGAGGGGATTTGGGGCCAAAGGGAACAAGGGAAGGCCGGGATGCTGAGGGGGTTGGGACAATGTGGGAAGCGGTGAGGCGGAGGGCAGAGGGATGCGGGAGGGAGCGGTGAGGAGAGCACGGGATCGGAGGGTGTGGGATGCGTGCTGAGGAGAGATGGGGAAAGCTGCGGTGGTGAGGGGATGGGGGAATGTGGGATGAGGCGCTGAGGGAGCAGGGGAAGGCTGGAGGGGAAGAGGGGAGCACAGGGAATGCTGAGGGAGCACAGGGAATGCTGAGGGAGCACAGGGAATGCCAAGGGGAGAGCACAGGGAATGCCGAGGGGAGAGCAGGGAATGCTGAGGGGAACACAGGGAATACCAAGGGGATCACAGAGGGAATGCCGAGGGGAGAGCACAGGGAATGCCGAGGGAGCACAGGGAATGCGGGGGAGAGCACAGGGAATGCCAAGGGGAACACAGGGAATGCCGAGGGAGCACGGAGGGAATGCAGAGCGTAGGGAATGCCAAGGGGAGCACAGGGAATGCTGAGGGAGCACAGGGAATGCCGAGGGGATCACAGAGGGAATGCCGAGGGGAGAGCACAGGGAATGCCGAGGGAGCACGGAGGGAATGCCGAGCACAGGGAATGCCAAGGGAAGCACAGGGAATGCCAAGGGGAGCACAGGGAATGCCAAGGGGAACACAGGGAATGCCGAGGGAGCACAGGGAATGCCGAGGGAACACAGGGAATGCCGAGGGGAGCACAGAGGGAATGCCAAGGGGAGCACAGGGAATGCCGAGGGGAACGCAGGTAATGCCGAGGGGAAGACAGGGAATGCCGAGGGGAACACAGGGAATGCCGAGGGAGCACAGGGAATGCCGAGGGAACACAGGGAATGCCGAGGGGAGAGCACAGGGAATGCCGAGGGGAGAGCACAGGGAATGCTGAGGGGATCACAGAGGGAATGCTGAGGGGTGAGCACAGGGAATGCCGAGGGGAACACAGGGAATGCCAAGGGGAGAGCAGGGAGGGAATGCCGAGGGAGCACAGGGAATGCGGGGGAGAGCACAGGGAATGCCAAGGGGAACACAGGGAATGCCGAGGGAGCACAGGGAATGCCAAGGGGAGAGCACAGGGAATGCCGAGGGGAGAGCACAGGGAATGCTGAGGGAGCATGGAGGGAATGCAGAGCGTAGGGAATGCCAAGGGGAGCACAGGGAATGCTGAGGGGAACACAGGGAATGCCGAGGGAGCACAGGGAATGCCGAGGGGATCACAGAGGGAATGCCGAGGGGAGCACAGGGAATGCCGAGGGGAACGCAGGGAATGCCGAGGGGAGCACAGGGAATGCCGAGGGGAGCACAGGGAATGCCGAGGGGAGAGCAGGGAATGCCGAGGGGAGAGCACAGGGAATGCCGAGGGAGCACAGGGAATGCGGGGGAGAGCACAGGGAATGCTGAGGGAGCACGGAGGGAATGCAGAGCGTAGGGAATGCCAAGGGGAGCACAGGGAATGCTGAGGGAGCACAGGGAATGCCGAGGGGATCACAGAGGGAATGCCGAGGGGAGAGCACAGGGAATGCTGAGGGGAACACAGGGAATGCCGAGGGAGCACGGAGGGAATGCCAAGGGGAGCACAGGGAATGCCGAGGGGAACACAGGGAATGCCAAGGGAGCACAGGGAATGCCGAGGGGAGCAGGGGAAGCAGGCACGGGCCCTGGAGCACATCTGTGGATTCCAGGCCCGCTCCAGAGCAGGTTTCCCATCCCGAGGGCTGTGAATCCCATCCCGGATTCATACCCCTCTGTCCCAGGGGCTCCAACTCTCCTGCCAGGATTTGGGTGGAATTTCCTGACTTTTTGGAGGGAAATCCGCTCCCAAGGGAGAGAAAACCAAAGGGTAAAAGCTGCTCGTCCCCCTGTGCAGGATGAGCAAGGAAAAGACTGCCCAGACAGGAGCGTTTCAGTCTGGATTCAGGGATAAATCCCAGAATCCCGGAATAGGTTGGGTGGGAAGGGAACTTAAAATCCATCCCATTTCACCCCCTGCCATGGCAGGGACACCTCCCACTGTCCCAGGGGGTTCCAAATCCTGTTCAGCCTGGCCTGGGACACTGCCAGGGACCCAGGGCAGCCCCAGCTGCTCTGGGAATTCCAGCCCAGCCAGGAATTCCCAATTCCCAATCTCCCAGCCATCCCTGCCCTCTGGCACTGGGAGCCATTCCCTGGCTCCTGTCCCTCCATCCCTTGTCCCCAGTCCCTCTCCAGCTCTCCTGGAGCCCCTTCAGGCCCTGCAAGGGGCTCTGAGCTCTGCCTGGAGCCTTCCCTTCTCCAGGGGAACATTCCCAGGGCTCTGAGCTCTGCCTGGAGCCTTCCCTTCTCCAGGGGAACATTCCCAGGGCTCTGAGCTCTGCCTGGAGCCTTCCCTTCTCCAGGGGAACATTCCCAGCTCTCCCAGCCTTGGAACATCTCCATGGCCTCTGGGGTCACTCAGCAGCTCCACATCCCATCCATCCATGGGATTTTCCACCCTTTCATTCCTGCTTTTCCCACTTTTATAACTGGAGCAGCAGCAAGCGGGGGATTTCTGTATCCCAAAAAGGAGGATCCTGGAGTGGGATCTTGGCCCTGCTGGCAGTGTGGATTCCCAGCTGGATCCCGGGATGAAAGGGATCCTGACACAATCCTTTCCCAAATTCTAATTTCCCAAATTTTGTGTGTATTGCCCTGCTCAGAAAAGAACAAATTCCAATCACAACCGAAGTGAAAACGTAAGGAAAAACATACAGGGAAAAAAATCAAAGCTGCCAGGGGCCTAAAATTTCCTTGGAGTGATTGCCAGGTTTTCCTCAGGCACTGGGATTCCCGGGATTATTCCCACAGGGAGCTGTGGTGGCTGCAGGAGGTCTCGGCCAGCCAGGGACAGGCGTCCCTGTCCATGGAAAAGGTGGAATGGGATGGGATTTAAAATCCCTCCCAATCCCAAACCGTTTCATGGTCTTCTGTGATTCCAGCCGCGGGATTCCCGGGAATCTGAAGCTCAAGGAAGGCAGCGGAGCTCTGCAGTGACAGCGAGCCGGGCCGGGATCTCAGGAACGGGATTTGTGTCCTTGGGAAAGGGAAGCGGTGGGGAAGGGGCTGCCCGGAGCCACGGCTGTGCCCGTCCCGGTTCCCGGGCTCATTCCCGCATCCCGGTGCCCAGATCCCGGTGTCCCGATATCCCGAGTGTCACTAGGTGTCACTGCTCTCCCGGCAATCCCGGCCCCGCTCCATATGCCGGGATACGGGGCTGAGTGAGACACCGGGAGTCAGGAAACAGGGCTGGGATGTGTGGGACAGGGACGGGGAATGGCACCGGGATGTGTGGGACAGGGACGGGGAATGGCACCGGGATGGGGGGACAGGGACGGGGAATGGCACCGGGATGGGGGGACAGGGACGGGGAATGGCACCGGGATGTGTGGGACAGGGACGGGGAATGGCACCGGGATGGGGGGACAGGGACGGGGAATGGCACCGGGATGTGTGGGACAGGGACGGGGAATGGCACCGGGATGGGGGGACAGGGATGGGGAATGGCATCGGGATGTGTGGGACAGGGATGGGGAATGGCACCGGGATGTGTGGGACAGGAACGGGGAATGGCACCGGGATGGGGGGACAGGGACGGGGAATGGCACCGGGATGTGTGGGACAGGGATGGGGAATGGCACCGGGATGTGTGGGACAGGGATGGGGAATGGCACCGGGATGGGGGGACAGGGACGGGGAATGGCACCGGGATGTGTGGGACAGGGAGGAGGGAACAGGAGCCTTCCAGCCTCCAATTCTTCCTCTCATAATTTAGGGATAGGACTTTTCCAGTCCCAATTGAGGGATGGGATTGTTCCTGCCCTAACTGAGGGATGGGATTGTTCCTGCCATAACTTTGGGATGGGATTGTTCCTGCCATAACTGAGGGATGGGATTGTTCCTGCCATAACTTTGGGATGGGATTGTTCCTGTCCTAATTGAGGGATGGGATTTTTCCTGCCGTAACTGTGGGATGGGATTGTTCCTGCCATAACTGAGGGATGGGATTGTTCCTGTCCTAACTTTGGGATGGGATTGTTCCTGTCCTAACTGAGGGGTGGGATTGTTCCTGCCATAACTGAGGGATGGGATTGTTCCTGTCCTAACTGAGGGATGGGATTGTTCCTGTCCTAACTTTGGGATGGGATTGTTCCTGCCATAACTTTGGGATGGGAAGCATTTCCCCGCGGAGTTGCCAAGAGCTGGAGGTGAAGAGCTCAAGGACAGAGCTTGAGCCACGTGCCTGCTGAGAAGGGAGAGAGCCACGCTCCGAACGGGAATGGCACGGAGCTCCAAGAGCTCTTCCAGCTTCCCCCCGGCTGCAGGAGCTGCCAGCCCTCCCTTGGCTCCTCAGAATCAATCCCATCTTCTCCTTCCAGCAGGAAAACACAATGTTCCCACTGGCTGCGGGAGCGGGGCAGGGCCAGCACGGCCCCGCTGCCGGGGGACCCCACGGGGGACTGTCACCCCCAAAGGTGGCCCCCAAAGGTGCAGGGGACAGGACATGGGCACAGGTGACATCCACCATGCAGCTCATGGTGGAATCATGGAATGGCTTCGTTGGAAAAGCCCCCCCAGGTCATCGAGTCCAGAACTCCCCCAGCACTGAGTCCCAAGGGCCACCCCAAGGGCCACTGTGGTCACCCCAAGGGTCACCCCAAGGGCCACCCCAAGGGTCACCCCAAGGGTCACCCCAAGGGCCACCCCAAGGGTCACCCCAAGCCACCGCAGCAGGACAAATCAGCTGGAAGGGGTTTGGAAAACATCCTTTCTCCAGGCCTTGGCCTCTCCACCGGGTCATTCCCATGAGGAGCATCCCAGGAAATCCCCAGGTGCCCCAGGGCCACCACAGCCCCGTGGGCAGGGATTGTCCCAGCCCCACTGATCCCACATGGATCCCACAGGGATCCCTGGGGCTGTCTGGGATGATCCCAATTCCACACACGGATCCCTGGGGCAGTTTGGGATGATCCCAATTCCACACACAGATCCCTGGGGCAGTTTGGGATGATCCCAATTCCACACATGGATCCCTGGGGATATTTGGGATGATCCCAATTCCACACACAGATCCCTGGGGCTGTCTGGGATGATCCCAATTCCACACACGGATCCCTGGGGCAGTTTGGGATGATCCCACAAGGGATCCCTGGGGCTGTTTGGGATGATCCCAATTCCACACACGGATTCCTGGGGCTGTCTGGGATGATCCCAATTCCACACATGGATCCCTGGGGCAGTTTGGGATGATCCCAATTCCACACACAGATCCCTGGGGCAGTTTGGGATGATCCCAATTCCACACATGGATCCCTGGGGCTGTTTGGGATGATCCCAATTCCACACACGGATCCCTGGGGCAGTTTGGGATGATCCCACAGGGATCCCTGGGGCTGTTTGGGATGATCCCAGTCCCGCTCGGGAAGGACAGCGCAGGGTTAAGCTCCCAGCTCCACATCCACGCTCTCCTCCAGGAAATGTCCAAGTCATGGCTGGGCCGGAGCTCGGAGCTCATCCCTGGCCATGCCCATCCCTGGGAATGCCGGGCGCTGCAACGCCGGGATACACACCCAGCCCACGGCTCTGCCACGGGAGCTGCTGCCACCCTCCAGCCCTTCCCAAACATCCAAAATCACCCGTGGGAAACCGCTCCGGAGCACCCCCAGGCTGGGCGCTCCCCTGAGCGGAGGGGGACGAGAATTCCCAACAATTCCCAGGCGCTTGGGAGGAGTTTGGATCCCTGGGGTGCTCGGGGGGCTCGGCAGGGATGGGCAGCGGCATCCGGGGGTCCCCGGTGTCACACCCGGCTGTCGCCGCTCCTCTGGCACCGCCCCCGCGCACGGGAAGGCTCCAAAACACTCGGAGCTGGATTTTCCATGAAAACAGAGCTGGGGGAACTTTGGGAATGGGGGTTCCACCACCCGAGCCCACAGGGCCCCAGAGGGCTGCTCTGGCTCTTCCCGCACTTCCCGGGCTGGCCCTGCATCCCTCAGCACAGAAACCTCCTCCAAAATGTGTTTTCCCCCAAAATAATACCCCACTTCCCTGGGAGTGCACAGCCCGGAGCTCGCTCCCACTAAAACCCACGTGGGAAATCCCACTCCCACAAAATCGGATCTCTGCGAGTTCCCCTAAAAACTCTCCAAATCCCCGTTCCCTCAGAGCCCCTCCCCACAGCCCCTCCCTCAGGAAAGTCCATCCCTGAAATCCGTTTGCCCAAACCCAGCACAAATCCCACGGGCAAAAATCCTGCTCGCCCATTTCCCCAAATCCCCCTCCAAACTTCAAAACCCATTCCCTAAACGCCCCTCACATCCCCCCCTTGCGCCATTCCAGCTCTGCAAGCCCCCAATCCCATTCTCCTGATCCCCGAATCCTCCCCTCGCCACACCCAGAGCCCCTCCCAGCCCCTCTGTGCCCCCAACCCCTTCCCCACAGCCCCTCCCTCCTCCCCAAACCCGCTCCCCTTCCCGACCCCTTTCCATGCTGGATCATCTTCCAAAACCGCCGCCCTCCCTATTTTCCTGACCGCCCATCCCGATTCCCAAAGATCCCCCTCAAAGCCGCTCCCCTTCCCCACGCCGACCCCTCCTCTGTCCCCCCAAAACCCCTCCCTCCTTCCCGTTCCCCTCCCTGACCCTTTCCCATCCCTCCCCTCCCTCCGGCCCTCCAACCTCTCTCCGCTCCCACCCCAAACCCTTCTCCTCCCTTCTCCTCCCTTCTCCCCCTCCCTCCAACCCCTCTCCCCTCCCTTCTGCCCCTCCCTCCCCATCTCAGCCCTCCCTCTATTGCCCCCCTCCCTTTTCCCTCTCCCACCCCAGCCCCTCTCCCCTCCCTTCTTCCCCTCCCTCCCTCCCTATCTGCATCCCAACCCCTCTCCCCTCCCTTCCCCTTCCTCCCTCCCCATCCAAACCCTCCCTCCCTCCATCCCAATCCCCCTCCCCTCCCTCCCCTCCCTCCCCTCCCGGTCCCTCCCCGGCTGCCCCGCGGGGCGGAGCGGAGCGGAGCGGGCGGTGCCGGGCGGGCAGCGCGGCGGCTCCGCGGGCGCGGGGGGCAGCGCGGAGCGGCCAGGCTGGGCTCGCCTGGGCTCGCCACGGCTCCGCCCGGCCCGCCTGGGCTCGGCACGGCTCCGCCCGGCCCGGCTCGGGCCGCCTGCATGCGGCGGCGGCGGCGGCGGGGCTGCCGGGAGGGATGAACGGCTCCTCGGCGGGGCTCCCGGCGGGGCTCGGCGGCTCGCCGGGGGTTCCGGCGGGGATGAACGGCTCGCTGGGGCTCCCGGCGGGGATGAACGGCTCGCTGGGAATGCCGGCAGCGCCGAACGGCTCCTCGGCGGCGGCGGCGGGGCTGCTGGCGGGGGCCGGGGGCGCGGCGCTGGAGCTGGAGCGGGCGCTGCGCTGCTGCACCGCCGCCTCCGTGGTGACCGACGGCAGCGGCGCGGGCGCGGACGAGCGCAGCCTGTACATCATGCGCGTGGTGCAGATCGCCGTCATGTGCGTGCTGGCCCTCACCGTGGTGTTCGGCATCTTCTTCCTCGGCTGCAACCTCCTCATCAAGTCCGAGGGCATGATCAACTTTCTGGTCAAGGAGCGCCGCCCGTCCAAGGAGGTGGAGGCGGTGGTGGTGGGGCCGTACTGACCGCAGCGCTGAGCCCGGGGCCGCCCGCAGCGCTGCCGCGGACACGCGGGGCCGGCTCGGAGCTTTTCCTCCTGAAAAACACCGCGCGAGTGGATGCCGGCATGCCGGAGGTCGGGAGATGTTCAGGGCGGCCGGAGCCGCCCATCCCGGCCCATCCCGGCCCATCCCGGCCCATCCCGGGCCGCTCCCGCCGCCCGCGGCTGCCGAAGTAAAGCGTGCTCTGATGGCAACAGGTCTGGGCTCCTTATTCCGTCCGCCTCCATCCCTTCCCCTTCCCCTTCCCCTTCCACTTCCACTTCCCTCCCGCCCGCGAGTCCCGGGATGCGGCGGAGGGGAGCGGGCAGCGGCCGGGATGAAGCTTTCCCTGTCCCCCCGGCCCGTCCGGGCGGGATTTCCCGTCCAGCCGGGCTAAATCTTCCCTTTCCCAGCGCTTTTCCAGCGCTTTTCCAGCGCTTTTCCGGCCCCCGCGGCTGGCTGAGCGCGGGACCCGCATCCCTGCGCGCCGGGAGATGCGGGAATTGCGTTCCTGCCCCCGGACCGCGGCTGTGGCCAGGGAAAGCACCCAGCCCAGGGATCCCGCTGCCCGGGAATACAGCGGGAATTTTGCCTCTGGGAAAGCATAAAATCCAGGTTTTTTTAGCCCAGCTACAAGCCGGACCAACAGGTGACCTGGCGCGGGCACACTCCAGGGAGGGAGGAGCCGCTGCTCCCACGGGATTTGGATTTCTCCCTCCATTCCCACCGTGGGGATCTTCCCGTGCGAGCTCCCCGAGCTGTTTCTCCCATTCCCGGGGGCTCCGCTGGCTCCTGGATAAATCCGTGCATCCACACCGGCTGCGGGAGGAGCGGGAGCGCCACGGGCGCTTCCCGGGAATCCCGGCAGCGGGATGGGGACAACAACCTGCGGGGGAAAATCGCTCTCCTGACACCCAGATTCCTGCCGGGAAATATTGATTGTCCATGTTTTTAGTGCTGGAAGCTTTTTGGAGCTTCCTGGTTTATCCCCGGGTGGAGATGGCCGAGCTCCCGAAATTTAATGGACACCCCCAGGAGAGGTTGTCAGGAGTTTAAACTGGGGATGGAGAAGGTGAAATCCATTTGCAGCTGGGCTGGAAGGGGTGGAAAAAGCCGGAGCTGCCAGAGGCACTTGTGGGAGAGGCTGAGCCAGAGCAGAGCATCCCCATGGAATCAATTCCCTGAGCCCGGCAGGAATCTCGGCAGCGATCCCTCATTTCCAGCCACATTTAGGGAAGGACAAAGAACAGATCTGCCTGTTCTCCCGGGAACAAACACACCCTGGATCGGGAATCACAGAACAGAAATGTTCCCGAGGCATCCCGGCTGAACCGGCTGGAGAAATGTATCCAAAATTCCTCCTTTTTACCCTTCAGTGCCAGAGGAACGCCAGGAAAAGAGGAATTTTAGGATAAAACAGTAAGAGGGAGAAATAAGAGAGAGGTCTCAGTCTTTCCAAAGCATTTCCAGCTGTTTAACTGGAATACTTTCTGGTGGTGTTGTGGAGAACACGAGCATTCCCAAATCCTGGAATGCTTGGGCACTTTTCAGGAGTTAATTCATCAGGAATCCTTCATTAATTACAGGGAATGCTTAGAGTGGAACACATTTTAATTAAAACTTTAATTCCCAACACTGGAATTCCAACCCAAGGCAAACTCCTGGTTCTGACCTAAAACTGTGGAATTTTCAGCCTCAATCCAAGATCCCTCCTTGCCTGGTGCCCCCACTCTAATCCAGTGTTTGTGGCTCTAATCCCTAAAAATATCCCCCATTTTAGGCAGGGAACTGTTGGGAAAGGGTTTTTTTCCTGCTGGGTGATGTGGAGATGTTGGGACACATCCAGTGCATCCATGGGATTTGGGCCTCTATCCTGTGGGGATTTTGGGGCTGGCATGGAGAACAGATGGGATATTTATACCCTGTGCCTGGGCTGGGAGAGGAGGGGGAGGAAGAACCTCTCAGACCCTGGGATCACCTCAATCCCACATTTCTGGGGTGATGGAGGAGCAGGAACCTCATGGGGAACAGAGATTTCCCAGCTGCTCCCACCATTTTGAGGAAAACACCTGGAAAGCTGCAGGAACAACCTGTGGGATCGACAAGTTTCGGCTTTTTAGGGCTTTTTTTTTTTTGAGGTGAACAACACCCAAAAATTCCCTGCAGCCCCAAGCAGAGCAGGTCCCTGATGGAATACTTGGAATTCTCCTGGAGTGCAGAACTCCAGTGTGACTTTGTTGGCCTCGGGGTTGGGATGTTCTCACCTCAGGCTCCCTGAATTCCTGTTCCACAGTCATGACAGCATTTCTATGGATTAAATCCCAGCGCCAGCAGCTCCAGGGCAGAGCTGGAGGCCACACACCCCTCAGTGCTCAGCTCCCAGCTGGAAAATCCCGGGAAAAACCCTCAGCTGGGAATAAACCCCTCCAAAACCCCCCCGGATCCCAGGGCCACCTGCTGCCCCCGGGAATGCAGGCTGGGCAGAGCAAGGATGGATTTCCCCCTTCCAGCTCCAAAGTGCTGCGGATCCTTCCCGAGACGAGCCCGGAGGCGCCTCGGGTGCTGCCAGAGCCCCTCTGGAGAGGCTGGCTCGGTATTTGAGCCAGGAGAAATTCACTCAAATCACTCCTGGAGCTTCCAGCGCCTCCGGATGACCCCGGCAGCGCTCCGGGGAATGGCTCTGTGCTTTTCCCCGCCCGCTTCCCACCTCTTTTCGGGCATCCTCGCCCAGCCCCGGCTGAGGGAGGAGGGGAAGGAGCACTTTGGCAGCTCAGCCACACCGGGCGTTGAGGGGGTTAATTCCAATTCCATGTTCAGGCCAAATTCCCAACGATTTTTTAAAAGCAGCTCGGCTCCAGTTGAGGAAAATCTGCACCCGAAGTTCATTTGGAGCTAAAAAGTGAAACCTTCGTAGGGACAGAGCAGCTCCAGCTTCCTGGTTTGCCTTAATATTTATTATTCCAGGTGGAATCCATTCCTGGATCCTGCAGCGCTGAGGCTGGCAACTCTTAATGAAAGGATGTTCCCTAAAAATCCCAATATTCAGCTGGGAATCCCTCTAAAAAACCCAATATTCACCACTAAAATATTCACCACTATAGAATTCCTGATATTCAGCTGGCATCCCCCTCTAAAAATCCCAATATTCGGCTGGGAACCCACTTTAAAAATGCCAATATTCACCTGGGAACCCACTTTAAAAATCCCAATATTCGGCTGGGAACCCACTTTAAAAATGCCAATATTCAGCTGGGCCCCCTCATTAGCAGCAGCCCATTAATGATCATTAACGAGTGGCTCATTAGGGGGCTGCTCCTCCTCCCAGGGCTGTTTGTGTCCATGAATGGATCGTGTCCCATTGATCCCAGCGGGAATAATGCCCCGGGAGCCCCAGGGGACAGCGACCCTTCCAGTTCCTCTGGAACAGAGCCCTGCAGTGCCAGCTCCAGAACTGAGGTTTGGAGTTGCTGGCCCAAAACTGGATTTTTGGAGCTGTTGCTGGCACCCAAATTTCTCCAGCCAATTCCCAGCCCCTGAGCCTGGAATTGCAATTCCCAAGCTCTGGAATCAAAGGGTGTTGCAGGAATTATTTTGAAGTGTTCAGGCACCTGCTGGAATTAAGGGTTGGTTTTTCTCCTCCCAAAATTCCCTGAGTCCTCCAAGGTGAAATTCTAACAACAGCATCTTCTCCCTGCACTGAACTGAATTCCAGACCGAGGAATATTGGTGGATATAGAATTTCTTCCCTCTGGAACATGGAGCCAGGCTGGGAGAGCTGGGAATGTTCCCCTGGAGAAGGGAAGGCTCCAGGCAGAGCTCAGAGCAATCCCTGGGAATGTTCCCCTGGAGAAGGGAAGGCTCCAGGCAGAGCTCAGAGCAATCCCTGGGAATGTTCCCCTGGAGAAGGGAAGGCTCCAGGCAGAGCTCAGAGCAATCCCTGGGAATGTTCCCCTGGAGAAGGGAAGGCTCCAGGCAGAGCTCAGAGCCCCTTGCAGGGCCTGAAGGGGCTCCAGGAGAGCTGGAGAGGGACTGGGGACAAGGGATGGAGGGACAGGAGCCAGGGAATGGCTCCCAGTGCCAGAGGGCAGGGATGGCTGGGAGATTGGGAATTGGGAATTCCTGGCTGGGCTGGAATTCCCAGAGCAGCTGGGGCTGCCCCTGGATCCCTGGAGGTGTCCAAGGTCAGGCTGGAGCAGCCTGGGACAGTGGGAGGTGTCCCTGCCATGGCAGGGGGTGGAATGGGAAGGTTTGAAAGTCCCTTCCATCCCAAACCATCCCATAATTCCATGACTTATCCAATGATCACTGATGCATTTATAGGGATCTGTTTTTTTATGGACACCTTTATTATTTTAAGTCCAAAAATCCGATATTTTTTTATCTCTGGGGCCCAGACACTTCCTCTGAAGATGGAAACTGAAGGAAGCTGGAGCTTTCCAGGGCTGAGCAGATCCATCAATTTGGCCACGGGCAGCTTGGGACCTATCCCACAGTTATGGGATGTATTTTTAGCCCGTGGAAAAACAGTGCCAGGAGCACCTGATATGACAAACACACAAAGCAATCCATCACTGTCCCAGCTGTTATTCCATCTCAGCCAGGAGCGTTTCATTTCCCCACTCCTTGTGCTATTTGGGAAGTGTCCCCAGGGAGCCTGGCTGGAGCAACCAGGGAGGGAAATGGAGTGGGGATGGAGGAGATGGAGTGGGGATGGAAGAGATGGAAATAAAGGAAATGGAGCCAGGATGAAGGAGATGGAATCAGGATTAAACAAATGGAGTGGGGATGGAGGAGATGGAGTGGGGATGGAATAGATGGAAATAAAGGAAATGGAGTGGGGATGAAGGAGATGGAATCAGGATTAAACAAATGTAGCCAGAACGAAGGAGATGGAGTGGGGATGGAGTAGATGGGGATGGAGGAGATGGAATGGGGATGGAAGAGATGGAAATAAAAGAAATGGAGTGGGGATGGAGAAGATGGGATCAGGATTAAATAAATGGAGCCAGGATGAAGGAGATGGAGTGGGGATGGAGGAGATGGAAATAAAGGAAATGGAGCCAGGATGAAGGAGATGGAGTGGGGATGGAAGAGATGGGATGGGAATGGAAGAGATGGAAATAAAGGAAATGGAGCCAGGATAAAGGAGATGGAAATAAAGGAAATGGAGCCAGGATGAAGGAGATGGAGTGGGGATGGAGGAGATGGAAATAAAGGAAATGGAGCCAGGATGAAGGAGATGGAATTGGGATTAAACAAATGGAGCCAGGATGAAGGAGATGGAATTGGGATTAAACAAATGGAGCCAGGATGGAGGAGATGGAATCAGGATTAGATAAGTGGAGCCAGGATGAAGGAGATGGAGTGGGGATGGAAGAGATGGAAATAAAGGAAATGGAGCCAGGATGGAGGGGATGGAGTGGGGACTTCTCCCAGTCTCCAGCAACATCCAAGGAGCTGAAGTGAGGGACGTGAGGATTCACCCATGGACATTGGGCCTAAGAGGAATCTAGGGATGATTTCACAGTGGGGAAAATGTAAATGTGGATTAAAACCTGCCACAGGAATTCTCAGGTTTGTTTGGGGCTGTATTTGTGAATGTGCCATGGAATTAGTGATGGATTCATAGTCCTGGATAATGGAAGCTCAAAATCTTGCTGGATTATCACCAATGAACTGGGAAGGGAGAGGGACAGCAACAAAAATCCCCAGGAATCTGGAAAAGTTATGAAGAAATAAATCCATTAAATAAAAACGTGTGGCCTTGGACAGAGAAATGGGAAAGGAGTGTGGAAAGCAGCAAATAATCCCTCATTCCATGAGTGAAACCCCTTTGGAATATCAGCAGAGAGGGAACCATGAATTATCTTAATTCTCTTTGCACATTCCATGCACTTCCCACCCCTTTTTGCTCTTTTCCAATTTTAATTCCCAAGCTCTGGAGTCAAAGGGTGGTTGCAGGAATTATTTTGAAGTGTTCAGGCACCTGTTGGAATTAAGGGTTGGTTTTTCTCATCCCAAAGTTCCCTGAGTCCTCCAAGGTGAAATTCTAACAACAGCATCTTCTCCCAGGCCCATTCCAACACATGAATTACAACTGGGACAAAGCAAATCCACGGGATAGCCTTGAAGTGGGAAATGAATTCCCTTGGGAAAAAAAAAAAAAAAAAAAAAGAGGATGTTATTGGGAAATGGAGGCCAGCAGGAATTAGCTAATGAGCCCTGACATTGGTCATCCTTGGACACAGCAGGAAAATCCAGACAGTAATTAAAGTAAGGGTTTCAGGAAAAATGATGAATTTGGCTAAAAAAAGAGCTCAAAGCTCCCAGGGAGCCCCATCGTGCCATGGAGGAGCTGGGGCAGGAACTGGATTAAAGGCTTGGGGAGACCTGGAACAGCAGCTCTGGGCTGTGGAACAGGGAAAAGGTCTGGGAATTCATGGGAATTCATGGGGGACTTGATACAAAACCATGGAATTGTTTGGGTTGGGAAAGACCTGAACGAGCCACAAACCATCACCCTTAACCCTGTCCCCAAGCGCCACACGCACAGGTTTGGGAACACTCCCAGGGATGGGGATCCCACCTCTGGGTGCCAGGGCTGGAAAACCCTTTCCATGATGCAATTTTCCCAAATATCCAAGCTAAAACCCTCCTGGGCCGGCCTGAGGCCGTTCCCTCTCCTCCTGTCCCTGTTCCCTGGAGCAGAGCCCGACCTCCCCGGCTGTCCCCTCCTGGCAGGGAATTCCAGAGAGGGAAAAGATCCCTCTGCATCCTCCTTTGCTCCAGGCTGAGCCCCTTCCCAGCTCCCTCAGGGATTCCCCAGCCCCTTCCCAGCTCCGTTCCCTTCCCTGGCCCCGCTCCAGCCCCTCAGGTTCTCCCCTGCCATGAGGGGAAAAATCAATAAATGGGAGAAAACATGAGGGAAAAAAAGGTGAGGGGAATCTGAGGAAGGCTCTCCTGCAGAGCTTTTCCCTCCTGGATCCTCCTTTGCTCCAGGCTGAGCCCCTTCCCAGCTCCCTCAGGAACTTCCCAGCTCCGTTCCCTTCCCTGGACCCACTCCAGCCCCTCAGGAATTCTCCCCTGCCATGAGGGGAAAATTAAAAAGTGGGAGAAAACATGAGGGGAAAAAAAAGTGCAGGAAGTTTGGGGAGGGCTCTGCTGCAGAGCTTTTCCCTTCTGGATCCTCCTTTGCTCCAGGCTGAGCCCCTTCCCAGCTCCCTCAGGGATTCTCCAGCCCTTCCCAGCTCCCTCAGGGATTCTCCAGCCCCTTCCCAGCTCCCTCAGGAATTCTCCAGCTCCTTCCCAGCTCCCTCAGGAATTCTCCAGCCCTTCCCAGCTCCCTCAGGAATTCTCCAGCCCCTTCCCAGCTCCCTCAGGAATTCCCCAGCCCCTTCCCAGCTCCCTCAGGAATTCTCCAGCCCCTTCCCAGCTCCCTCAGGAATTCCCCAGCCCCTTCCCAGCTCCCTCAGGAATTCTCCAGCCCCTTCCCAGCTCCCTCAGGAATTCTCCAGCCCCTTCCCAGCTCCCTCAGGAATTCTCCAGCCCCTTCCCAGCTCCGTTCCC
Organism: Vidua macroura; assembly: GCF_024509145.1. Taxonomy (NCBI): domain Eukaryota; kingdom Metazoa; phylum Chordata; class Aves; order Passeriformes; family Viduidae; genus Vidua; species Vidua macroura. The sequence goes on along the minus strand of NC_071577.1, from coordinate 39,783,383 downwards.
TTCCCTGGCCCCGCTCCAGCCCCTCAGGGTCTCTCCTGGTGGATCCTGGAGCTGTCCCCAGCCCTGGAGGTGCCCTGGGCAGGGTCACCCCGAGCTGGCACAGCCCAGGTGCCAGTGGCTCCTTCCCAGCTGGATGCTCAGGGTTTTTTTGGGAGATGGGAATGGCTGCACCTCCTGAGCCAACACCAGCACACTCTGGGATGAATCAGAACCCTGCACTCAGCCCAGGGATTTTCCTGCATCCAGCAAAGGTGGGACGAGGGAGAAAAGCACAATTCCATCATTCCTTCCCAGCCCTCGCTGCTGGTGGGTGTTTCCTGTGCCAGTGGAGCTCATCCATACCCACAGCAGGGCTGAAAAGGGGCTGGAAAATCCCTTTCCATCCCAGACTGCTGCCAAGGATGGACATCCTGTGGCTCTCCAGCTAAATTCCAGGAGCACTCAGAGCCCTGGGCTGGTTTTAATGGCCATTAATGGCCCCGTGCTGCTGCCTCCCCGTTATTCCCGTTATCCCGTGGCTCAGCAGCACATTCCAGGTACCCAGAGCTTCTTCCTTGGCTCCAGCCTTGCTGCCCATGGAGCAAGGAGGGAACGGCTCCTCCTGATTCATTCCCAAATTTCGGAGTCCAGCACATCCCTCTGGCTGCCCTGGCTGGCTCCAGACCCTGGCAGGGGGCTCGGGGACCTTGGCAACAAATCAAAATCTCCTGTGGCTTCCATTTTAGCCTGTGGGAAAAGCTGCCAACTCTGTGTGAGGAATTACAAGCCACAAGGGTTTGAGTGGTGTGGTAGGTGAATTAACACAGGGTGGAAAAGTGGAATTTTGGGGTTTTTAGAATGTAATTCAGGGGTAAAAGATGGAGGGATCTGGGCGTGCCCGAGCCTTTTCTTCCTTCTCCTTGCCCTCCATGTCTCGGTGTGATGGTGACACTTTTCTGTTGGTCTAGGATAGGGACAAAATGTCCAACACAGATTTTAGGTGTTGGTACAGGGACTGTGAACATGGTACAGGTAATTTTGAGTTTATAACGTGGGAGACACCCGGGGCTCGGGGCAGACTGCCATGGCTTCTGTCCTAGCACAGAGAAAATCTTTTAGATAAGAAGAAATAAACAACGTTAAAAACTCAGCTTCACACCTTCCAGACCTCTTCTTTGGCTAGGGAAAAAAGGATTTTCACACTGCCAACCCCACCCCGACACCTAATTGCCCGGGAAAAGCAGATTTAGCCGGGCTGCAGCAGCTCAAAAAGTGCGAGGTGCCCCTGAGCCCACCCAGCGCTGCGAGAGGATGATCATTTGTCCTGCTCCTAAGGCATCCAGCAGGATCCATATCCCGGATTTGGGGCAATCAGCTGGGGCTGGAATTCCCCATATTTTGCCAAACTCCAGCCAGGACCAGGTTCCTCCATTTATTCCAGAAGTTTTCCTGGCAATCCACACGTGCCTGGAACGTGCAGCTCCTGGAAGAGCCCAAGCCTGGCTTTGCTTCCAAGGCAGAGCTCGGAGCATTCCAAGGAGCAGGCGTGGTGGGGTCACGGAATTCCAGGCTGGGTTGGGATGGAAAGGACCTTAAATCCTGCCTCATTCAAAAGAAAAAAAAAAAAAAAAAGAGTTTTTTTCCCCCTCAAGTGTCACGCTCGACCTGCAGAGCTTTTGGGGTTATGGGGACAACGTATGGGAAACTTTGGTTGGAAATGGATCATGGAATTATGGAATTCCAGACTGGTTTGGGTTGGAACAGACTTTAAAGCTTATCCCATAAAATCAGGAGGTTTGCACCTGAAAGTAGAGGGAAATTCAGGGGAACCAGGAGGCTTGCACTGAAAATAAAAGAAAATAAGGGAAATCAAGGAGGTTTGCACTGGAAAATGAAGGGATAAAAGGGAAACAAGGAGGTTTGCACTGGAAAATAAAGGGGGGGAAGGAAAACAAGGAAGCTGGTACTGGAAAATAAAGGGATAAAAGGGAAACAAGGAGGTTTGCACTGGAAAATAAAGGGGGAAAAGGAAAACAAGGAGGTTTGCACTGGAAAATAAAGGGATAAAAGGAAAACAAGGAGATTTGTACCATCAATAGGAAAAGAAAGGGAAAGAAAGGAAAAGAAAGGAAAACTGGGAGGTTTGCACCTGAAATAAATGGGGAAAAGGAAACCAAAGAGGTTTGCCCCTGAAATGGAGGAAAATAAATGGAAATAAAGGCAAAGCAGGAGGTTTGCAGAGCCAGAGGCTTTACCTCCATCTCATTTTAAACTGGAAAATCACCTCCTGTCATCCAGGCTTCAGCAGAGGATTAGGAACTGTCCAGGACATAAAGGGAAAATAAAGGATGGAAGATTTTATGACAGGAGAAAAATGAACCATAGCCAAAATCCATCTGCGAGGGAGGGAAGGGCCAATCCATGCTTTTTGCTGGGTGTAATGTGATTTCTCCAGCACTTTCCAGCCTGATAAGCAGGGATGAAGCGTTTGTGTCGGGAAAAAATTCCGTGTGCTCAGGAAAGGCTCATCTCAAGGGATGGGAAAGGAGGGAGGATGGAGATGAGAGCGTGGCCTCCAGCACTGGAAACTTCCCCGGGATAATTATCCAGAATTATCTCCCACACAAAACCCAGTGCAAGCCCATTCCAGATCCTGGATGCAGAGCTGGTCAGCACACGGACAGAGGCGGGAATGGCAAAGGAATTGTTTGGAGAAGCCTCCAAATCCCAGTTCCTGCTGTCCCTGAGCTCCCCCGGCTCCGGCCCGGCCTCCTCTGGGAAAGGATTGGCTCCCAAAAAACCAGGGCTGCAGCTGCCTCTTGGCTTAGGGCTTCACTTTGGAATCTGGTGGGAAACACCTGAAATTCCCAGGAAGCCTGTCCCAAATGCAGTTTTTTGGGAAGCAGAGGGACACCCGCAGCCAGGGTTAACTCCAAGCTCGGGTTTAACTTTGGGAGCCTCCCCAGGGGTTCTGAATTCCCATCCAAGCTGCAATTCCCTGTTTCTCTTGAAGCCCCCGGCTGGAATTCAACTTCCAGGGATTTCCTGATTCCTTTTCCTAATTCCTTCTTGCCTTCCTGCCCTGCAGCAGGCAGGGAATGCCAAAGGAGAGAATCTCCTCCTGATCCAATCCCGTGGGATTCCCAGGCTGGAGAACCGGGATCTCCACTCCGGGGCAATCCCACCTGTGCAATGTTTGCCAACGGAGCAGGAAAAACATCCCCTGAGGCTCCATCCCCTGGATCCACTGCCCCAGGCCCTCCCATTCCTGGAGGGATTTCAAATCCACCTGGATGTGGCACCTGGGGACACGACTGGGCCTTGGAGGTGCTGGGAATTTTGGGATCCGATGACCTCAGATGGTTTTCCCAGCCCAAACCCTTCCACGATTCTCCAGTTCCACTCCTCATTTCCTGGCTTTCAAAAGTGCTTGGGTCAATATTCCCTCCGTTCTCCCAAGATTTTGGGTCTGAAAGGTTTCCTCAAGAAATACACTCGGGAAAATTAAGGATTGGCACAAATGACAGAGATCCAGTACAAGCCAGGCATCCCAAAGTTTACTGGGACAACTGGAAAGCTGCTGTTTGCAGTTTTGCACCACATTCCAACATTTCCCCTGGCTCAGAAATCCGTTTTTCCACAAAAACCACGTTTTTTTTTTCCATGGATTCCAATTATTTTCCACAATCTGCTTGATTTGGGAAAATCTTTCAAGCTCTGGAAATTCTTTGGGGCGACCAACTTTGAAATAAAGATTCCAAGAGAACATTTAAATAACGGATCCTTTCAGGAAATATCTGAGGCGGTTGGAAAACATTCGGAATATTGAGAATTCCTTAATTCCTGCTTTTCCAATATGTCCATCCACATTTTTTTAATTTGGCTGTGTTTTGAGAGGGGAAAAGCAGCAGCTCCAAGGAGCTCCAGGGGGATGGGAGAAACTCTGGGATAAAGGGATGGGAAATTATGAGGAATTTGAAGCCCAGAGGAGTTTTCCTTCTCTAATCAGTTCTCCAAGAGGCACACAACTGGAAAACTGAAATTCCAGCCCTGGATACCACCAGAGTGGTTTCCTTGGCAATTGTAACCATGGGAAGGACTTGGATTCCCTTCCCTGAGCCTGAGTGAGCTTCTCCTGATTAAACCAAACAAACAAAACCACAGAAAAAAGGAAAAAAAAAAAAAAATCGAAATATTTTTTCCTCTCAGGTGCCATTTTCATATTTGGGATTCAGCTCCTGCTGCATTTTGAACACAATTCTTAATGGCTCTAAACCCAGTGGGAATCAGCAGTTCCCGACCTGGCTGCTGCCCTTATTCCCACTTTTTCTTGAGCTTGAAAACTTGGAAAAGATTTCTGATGTTGTCAAATCCGATCCTTGGTCTGCCAAGGCCACCACTGCCCCATGTCCCCAAGTGCCACATCCACAGGGGTTTAAATCCCTCCAGGAATGGGAACTCCACCTCACAACCTTTTCCATGCAGGGATTTTCCCAATATTTTCCCAAGCTGCCCTCCCCTGGCACAGGCACGGGCGGTGCCCCAGGCTGTGTCACACCAGGGCTGGGACATCCCGGGTCTCCTTGGCCTCTTTCCCACCAAAAAGGCTTTTCCAGGAGCATCCCTGGTATTTGCAGCACAATTCCTGCTTTAAGCCAGCTTTGGAATCCCGAGATCCCTCCTGCTGCAATTCCCAGGTGGCACCAGGAGCTAAAACCATATCCCAGGTCCAAGGTGGTTTGGGATCAACTCTGCAAAGGCTCCTCGTCCCTAAATCCCTCAGACCAGCCCTTCCTTCCCAGGCTCCTCATCCCTAAAACCATTGGACCATCCTTCCCAGGCTCCTCATCCCTAAATCCCTCTGACCAGCCTTTCCAGGCTCCTCATCCCTAAATCCCTTGGACCAACCTTTCCAGGCTCCTCATCCCTAAATCCCTCTGACCAGCCTTTCCAGGCTCCTCATCCCTAAATCCCTCAGACCAGCCCTTCCCAGGCTCCTCATCCCTAAATCCCTCGGACCAGCCTTTCCAGGCTCATCCCTAAATCCCTCAGACCATCCTTCCCAGGCTCCTCACCCCTAAATCCTCAGACCATCCTTCCCAGGCTCATCCCTAAATCCCTTGGACCATCCTTCCCAGGCTCCTCATCCCTAAATCCCTTGGACCAGCCTTTCCAGGCTTCTCATCCCTAAATCCCTCTGACCATTCTTCCCAGGCTCCTCATCCCTAAATCCCTCAGACCAGCCTTTCCAGGCTCCTCATCCCTAAAACCATTGGATCAGCCTTCCCAGGCTCCTCATCCCTAAATCCCTCTGACCAGCCCTTCCCAGGCTCCTCATCCCTAAATCCCTCGGACCAGCCTTTCCCAGGCCCCTGGAGCCGCCTCTGGTGCCAGCCCCTTCCCAGAGCTGCTCCTTCCCCTCCTCGGGAGCTGCTGCCCGGTGGATGCAGGAGGTGAGAGCTGCTCCTCCTCATTCCTCCCGGGAATTTCACCTAATGGAAGTCTGGGATCCGGCCAAGCTCTGCTTTTCCTGCAAAAAGCAGGAATGCCAGGAGAAGGAAGCGGGGCGGCCGCTGATGGAGCAGAGGCTCCCCCCCGCTTCCAACCCAACCTTCCTCCCTCACAGAGAGCATTCCATGAATTCCCCATCCCGACCCTGCTATTCCAATGAAAATGAGCTCCCGAAAATCCCCGTGCTGTGAGCTGGGCCTCTGGACAGAAATCATTCCCAAAAAACCTCCCACAGTGTGGGATAGACCCAGCAATCCCAGCCCTGCTAGTTCTGGGTTTGGTGACATCCAGGGAATCTTGGGCACCAAAAGAAATGGGAGGAAAAGTCCCCAAAGGGAAGGAAAACTCCAAAAGGAGGAGGAAAACTCGGAAAACCTAACACTGGATCAGAAATGTTGGAGTAAAACAAGTTTTTACCCCAAATCTACATCCCACTGAATAGGGATAGGTTGTCTTTAACCACAGAGCTCCTCTTTCCCTAAAAATAAACCAGCAAAAATTCCCTGCAAATTAAACATTCCAAAAGGATGGGTTAGTGAAAAACAAGGATTTCTCTTCAGCTCCAAGATATTTTTCTCCAGCACAAAAATTTCCCTTCCAAACAAAGATTTCTCCTCCCATCTGAGGGAGGCTGGGCTCTGCCAAAAACTCCTGGAAGAAAGCAGGGATTTGGGGAAGCCCTGAATCTGTGGGTGCAGATTCCCAGCTCTACACTCACAAAAATCCCCTTTTTTCCCAAGTGGAATTATTCTGTCAGATGAGGAAGGCTCAGGTAGGAAAGGGATGCTCATTTTGCACGGAGTTGTAAACACGGAGTTGTAAATGCTCCACGGGAACATCCCAGCTACTCTTGGATTTAATGTATGCAGGCAAAGTGGGACAAATTGTCCTTCCAATGCCAAATTTTCCAGCTGGGATCTCATCTGAGAGCTCCAGTGCAGCTTTTTCTTGAGCCATCCCTTTGTATCCTGATGGAAACGAGCGGGAGAGAGGGAAAAATGGTGTTTGAAAGCACTGATCTCCCAGTGCTTCCAGCTGCTCCCTCCCATTTTAGGGAATTCCAGCCCCACTGGGAGCTCAGGGAGTTCATCTCTCCAAACACAGCTCCCCTCAGCAAGGATTTATTGTGGTTTCATGGAGTCGAGGAATGGTTCAGGCTGGAAAATCCTCCGGGATAATGGACAGGACACAGGGAATGGCTTCCCGCTGGGATGGATGGAATACTGGGAATTCCTGGCTGGGAGGGTGGGGAGGGGCTGGGATGGAATTCCCAGAGCAGCTGTGGCTGCCCCTGGATCCCTGGAAGTGTCCCAGGCCAGGCTGGAGCAGCCTGGGATAACGGGAGGTGTCTCCCTGCCCATGGCAGGGAGGGAAATAAATGGGATTTAAGGTCCTTCCCACGCCAAACCATCCCATAATTCCATGGAATCTGAGCCTGTGTTATCCAGCCTGGCGGAGGAAGGTTAAACCCCTGCAGCAGAACAGATCCCGGGATGAAATCCAACTTTTGGGATTACATTCCTCCCCTTGGGACCCTCCATTCAAAACAAACCTGGATGGGCACCCAGCGAAACCTCAGATATTCCAGATTTTGCCCAGATATTTCCCTGATGATTCCCAGGTATTGGCCCAAAGGAGCCAACCCTTTTATTCACTTTTAAGCCATCCAAACATTTCTCTGGGAAGAAACTTCTCAGGAATGAGCTTCTCCTGGAGTGACATCCATGGAAAATATCAAGAGTTACGGAAGGAAGTAACAGATGTCACTCAGGCTCCCCTGCTCCCATCCCTAATTAAGTTTGGAACCAATCAACTCTCATTAACATATGGAGCTTTTCCCAACCATATTTCCTTTGGTTTAAAAATATCCCAATCCTGCCACACAGGGAATAACGGCTCGGGGAATATTTACCTTGCAGCAGCTGATTTGCATATTTAAATTTAATTTTTTTTAATGGATTTTGAACTATTCTGATCCAAAAGGAAAAGGGACCCTCCAAGAACAGGGAGCAGGAAGTGGCTGTGCAGCATTCCCAGGGAAGGCAAATTTCTGGGAGCTGTTCCCAGGGTGGGAAGGGCTTCAATATCCCATTTTTTGGGAAATTTTCCTGCATCCCCTCGGATTAGTCATGACAAAACAGGGGCTCGCCTGGCTTTTGGTATCCGAGGAAAATGGGGGAAATCTCATTTTAATTCATGAGAGCTGTGCTCAGAATTTTGGGAATTATCAAATCTATCCAGGCAGAGCTCAGAGCCCCTTGCAGGGCCTGAAGGGGCTCCAGGAGAGCTGGAGAGGGACTGGGGACAAGGGATGGAGGGACAGGAGCCAGGGAATGGCTCCCAGTGCCAGAGGGCAGGGATGGCTGGGAGATTGGGAACTGGGAATTCCTGGCTGGGCTGGAATTCCCAGAGCAGCTGGGGCTGCCCCTGGATCCCTGGCAGTGCCCAAGGCCAGGCTGGAGCTGCCTGGGACGGTGGGAGGGGTCCCAGGGCTCTGAGCTCTGCCTGGAGCCTTCCCTTCTCCAGGGGAACATTCCCAGGGCTCTGAGCTCTGCCTGGAGCCTTCCCTTCTCCAGGGGAACATTCCCAGGGCTCTGAGCTCTGCCTGGAGCCTTCCCTTCTCCAGGGGAACATTCCCAGGGCTCTGAGCTCTGCCTGGATCCTTCCCTTCTCCAGGGGAACATTCCCAGGGCTCTGAGCTCTGCCTGGAGCCTTCCCTTCTCCAGGGGAACATTCCCAGGGCTCTGAGCTCTGCCTGGAGCCTTCCCTTCTCCAGGGGAACATTCCCAGGGCTCTGAGCTCTGCCTGGAGCCTTCCCTTCTCCAGGGGAACATTCCCAGGGCTCCCAGCCCGGCTGCAGAGCATGACAGAACACTTCCCAACAACATTCCATGCAACGTTTCCCATGTTTCCTTCCCATGAAACATTTTAATTCCTCTTCAAAGCATCCTTCCCTCGGAAAAGCTCAGGGAAAACCTTCCCATCCTTTTGTGCCATGCAGCAGCTGCTCCGGGGGAGCCTCTGCCCATCCCTGGACGCGAGGGGACGGATCCGAGAGGGATGGATCGGATCAGGAGGGGAGGGATGGATCCCAAGGGGGAGGGATCAGGAGGGGAGGGATCCCAGGGGAGGGATCTGAGATGATGGATCAGGATCAGGAGGGGAGGGATGGATCCGAGGGGATGGGTTGGATCGGGAGGGGAGGGATCCCAGGGATGGATCAGGATCAAGAAGGTATGGATCAGGAAGGGATGGGATGGATCCCAAGGGGGATGGATCAGGATCAGGAGGGAGTGATGGATCCCAAGGGGGAGGGATCAGGAGGGGATGGGATGGATCCCAAGGGGGATGGATCAGGATCAGGAGGGGAGGGATGGATCCCAAGGGGAATGGAACAGGAGGGGAGGGATCCCAGAGGAGGGATCAGGAGGGGATGGGATGGATCCCAAGGGGGATAGGATGGATCTGAGGGGATGGTTCTGGATCAGGAGGGGAGGGATCCCAGGGGAGGGATCAGGATCAGGAGGGGATGGATAGGAAGGGGAGGAGATGGATCTGAGGGGATGGATCAGGATCCCAGGGGATGGATCAGGATCAGGAAGGGATGGGATGCATCCCGAGGGGGATAGGATGGATCTGAGGGGATGGATCAGGATCCCAGGGGATGGATCAGGATCAGGAAGGGATGGGATGCATCCCGAGGGGGATAGGATGGATCCCAGGGGATGGATCAGGAGGGGATGGATCAGGATCAGGAAGGGGTGGATCAGGATCGGGAAAGGATGGATCCCGAGGGGGATGGAGCAGGAGGGGTGGATCCCGAAGGGGATAGGATGGATCCCGAGGGGGATGGAGCAGGAGGGGTGGATCCCGAGGGGGATGGATCGCGGAGCTCAGCGAGGCGTGCCCTGATGCCCTGTGACAAAGCGCTGCCCTGTGTCCCCGTGGGACGCCGCTTCCCAGGACAATTGATTTCGGAGCGGGAGAGAGCCCGCGGTTACGTAACTGCAGCACCCAGCGCTGCAGCACACGCGAATATCCCGGGCTTCTCCCGGCTCTCACGTCCCGGTTTTAGCCGGGAAGAAAGGAAAAATGCGCTTTGTGGTGGAATGTTCGACAGAATTCCGCAGAATTCCCGGCAGGTCCCTGCGGGAGCAGCGGGACGCGGCTTTTCCTGCCCCGCTGCCTCGGAGCTCCACACCGAAAATCCATCTGCTCCCAACACCGCCCCAGGGCAGCTCGTTTTTCCAGGCCACTCTCCCGTCACATCCCTGCTTCTCCTGCTCAGTGGCTGATTTTATTAAAAAAAAAAAACCGAATTACCCAACGCTGACCCCCTCACCCACCTCACTTTGCTCCCAAAACCCCACGGACACTGCAGGAAAATTCTGCTCCTGAGCTCCCTCAGGGCTGGGAATGTTGTCCTTTCCTCAGCTGCCTCCAGGATTTGGGTTTGGGAAGGAAATTCCTCGTGGAATTATTGATAATCCCTTACATTTATTTTATTTTCAAGCAGTCAGGGTTACTCTGAAGTGCCTTTATCCTTCTCCTGTGAAGTCTCATCTCACCCAACACCTCCTGTTCCTGCACCACGTTCCCACTCCCATCTCATGCCAGAGATGGAATTAGCGTGAGGAAAACAAAATTCCTCACCTCCGATCCCAAATCCAGCGGGAATTTGGTGGAATCCACCACCACCCTTTCCTCACATCCAGTTCTCCACCTCTCTCCTTCCTTAAGGAAAAATGCTGGAGCTTATTTAGGATTTCAGAGGCACTCCAGCACCCCCACGGGAAAACCCAAAGGTGACCAAATTCCATGGAAATCACCCTGATTTGGGTGGGAATTGCTCCAGCTCTCAGCCATTGTCACCTTCCAGTGGATCTGGGCATTCCTTGGACCCCCCCAGCTGGGAATTTGTGGGAAAACAAAGCATTCCTGGCCTGAAATCCAACCAATGCCAAGGCATCTGAAGGGGCAGAGGGCACCCCTGGCTCTCTTACTCCTGAGTTACTCCTGGAGTAGCATTTGAGATGTGGAGATTGATGAAAAGAGGCCCCAGCCTGGCAGGGAAAAGCAGAACGGACTCATCCACAACCTGGCTTGGGCTTTTTTTCCCACCTTTTCAATCATTCTTCCCTTTTTTTTTTGCCCAGTGGGATTCATCCCTCTGCTGCTCCCAAGCTGCTTTTCCCAGGATGGATTCATGCCGTGACAGGTTTGGGATTTAAAAGTCCAACTCCACAACAAAAATGAAATCAATAACAAGCACGGCTGAGGGGAAAAAAACCACAGAGGATCATTTGAAAAAAGACTCCAAATTCAGGAATTTTCACGTTGCAGGGAAAACCAATCCATTCCCTGGAAAGGTTTTGCTGGCACTGCTGGAGTTTTGTTTTAAAAGGAATAAAAAAAGCCACCAAGGTGGGCCAGGGTCTTTGCTTGCCCCAGATCTGAGGGAAAAATGAGGGGGAAAAACCCCAATTTAATCCCAATGGATGTAAAATCCAAACTTTTCCCATTAAAACTTGGGAATTGCAGCTGCCTGGGCGCCCCTCTGCTCTCGCTGAAATGTCAGGGCCTTGCTCTGCAAAAGCAGCAAAAAGCACCAAGAGGAATCCTGGAATGGCTGAATTCCCTCTGATTTATTTCCACACAAACCCCAGGAGTGCAGCAGGACAAAACCAGCGGCAGAAATCTTGGGGAAAATTGAATTTAAATTGAATTATTGTCACTTCTCCCTCAGAAAAAGCAGGCCAAGGGTTCCAGGCCCGCCCCAGGCAGGTGCTGCACCCTCCCAGGAGCAATTCCTTCCCAAAATTCCAGGAAATCTTCCCCCTTCCAGCTCCTTCCCACCCTCTTTTCGCGACTTTCTGGCCAACTCCAGCACCTTCAGAATAAATTGTATTTTTTCCAATTTGATTTTTTATTTTTACGATTTTTATTTTTCCGATTTTTATTTTTACATTTACAGGGAGCACCGATAAAGCCACTGCTGAAGGAACTCGAGGAACTCCAACATTCCCAAAAATAATCCAGGATTTGCCTTGGCTCCACTTGTTTCCATCTGGAATTTGGGAGAGATTTATCCATGTAAGTTCCCCAGCCACTGGATATGGGGAAAATTCATTATTTGCCCCCTTAATATTCCCACTGTTCACTGTTTTTTTTACTCCCCATCACTCCCCACAAATTCCCCTTTTCCCCCTCAGTATTTTCTCATTTTATTGGAATTTCTCCTCAAGGAAAATTCCTATTTAAAGAACAACACGGTTCCATGAATATTTTTTTAATGGAAATAATTTGGGCCTAAGCAGCAGTTTAGCAGCTGGAGAAAACAAATGGGGTTATTTTAAGCTCAGCTTTTGTGCTGCAGTTCAAGCCTAATTTCGTTTTATAATAAAGCCAAACTCTTATCATACTTGGAGAAATATTTGGATGACTTTCCCAAATTTTAATCTCATTCCTGCCAATTTATTTTGAAGGCTTAATTTCAATTGTCACAACAAGCAGCAATATCCAACCTGGAATTGCACATCCAAACTGTGGGAGGATCCCACACCAAAAACTGCTGGGAACAGCCAGAAATCTCTGATTTTATCTCAGTGCCTCAGTTCCCACTGGTCCAACAGCACAAAAAATAGCAGCAACCACCTCTATAAAACTTAAATAATAACAATAATGAGGTATCAGAGAGATAATTAATATTACAATTAATTAGGAACAAAATCATGCATAGAAGTGCTGGATTTAAATGCAAATTATTCACTCGGTTTAGGAGTGAAAAAAAAAAAAAACCCTGCACAGATGAATTCTGTGATTTGTTTTTTTTTATTTGATCTGGATGCATTTTGTTGGAAAAATAAATGTGGGAGTGCAGACTTAAACTGTTGGGACTCGGTGTCCTCATTAAGCACTAATTGCTCCTCTTTATCTGGCCAACATTTTTTCTGCAGGAGAAGCTTTCCAAAACCCTTCTTTTCTCCTTTGAATCATCCCAGTACTTGTTGGACTAAAAGGAAGGCTTCAATTCTATTTTGGATTCGTTTTGCTTTAACCCCCATGGCTGAACCAAAATCCTCTGGGCAATGGAAGCCAAAATTCCAGGAGGGAATGGGATGTGTTTCTCCAGGGGGAAGTGGATGTTTCCCTAAAAACCAGCCCAGCTGTCAAAGCTCTCCATCAAAGCACCTCACCTGGGACAAAATGGTTTTGGGAAAAGAGGATTCTGCCACAAAGGGTGACCTTCAGATTTTTGTGGGCGCAGCCACCGGTGGGTTTGAACAGGGTAGAGCTCTAAAAACCAGGAAAATGGGATTAAGCTGATTTGGGAATTGCAGCCAGACCTGCATCCATATCCCACCAAAAAATCCCTCACAAGCCTTTAACTCCAAGGGCTGGAGGCAGGCTGGGAGAGCTGGGAATGTTCCCCTGGAGAAGGGAAGGCTCCAGGCAGAGCTCAGAGCCCTGGGAATGTTCCCCTGGAGAAGGGAAGGCTCCAGGCAGAGCTCAGAGCCCTGGGAATGTTCCCCTGGAGAAGGGAAGGCTCCAGGCAGAGCTCAGAGCCCTGGGAATGTTCCCCTGGAGAAGGGAAGGCTCCAGGCAGAGCTCAGAGCCCTGGGAATGTTCCCCTGGAGAAGGGAAGGCTCCAGGCAGAGCTCAGAGCCCCTTGCAGGGCCTGAAGGGGCTCCAGGAGAGCTGGAGAGGGACTGGGGACAAGGGATGGAGGGACAGGAGCCAGGGAATGGCTCCCACTGCCAGAGGGCAGGGATGGCTGGGAGATTGGGAATTGGCAATTCCTGGCTGGGCTGGAATTCCCAGAGCAGCTGTGGCTGCCCCTGGGTCCCTGGCAGTGCCAAGGCCAGGCTGGAGCAGCCTGGGATGGTGGGAGGGGTCCCTGCCATGGCAGGGGGTGGAATGGGAAGGTTTGAAAGTCCCTTCCCACCCAAACCATCCCATAAATCCATGACTTATCCAATGATCACTGATGCATTTATAGGGATCTGTTTTTTTATGGACACCTTTATTTTTTTAAGTCCAAAAATCTGATATTTTTTTATCTCTGGGGCCCAGACACTTCCTCTGAAGATGGAAACTGAAGGAAGCTGGAGCTTTCCAGGGCTGAGCAGATCCATCAATTTGGCCACGGGCACCTTGGGATCCCTGGAAGTGTCCCAGGCCAGTCTGGAGCAGCCTGGGATGGGGAAGGTGTCCCTTTCCATGGAATGGGACAATCCTTAACACTTGCTCCAACCCCAGTATCCTCTCATTCCATGGAGTTCAGACCCACATTTTTCCCTCTCCCTGTGGCCCAGGAAAATCCTGTCCCCAGGCAGGAAGGGTTTCTCTCCACTCCTTGCCCTGGAACACTGCCCACATCCCCAGCTTTCATTTCCTTAGGGGTGGGAAATTTGCCAAATCCCAACATCCCCCTCCACCTGCAGCCCTCAGGCTTTTCTGGGAGGAGCCTTGATTCCTTTTCCATGCTCAGGGCAGAGCTGGAATGGGGCAACAGGACCTAAAAGCCCCAAATTGCACCGAATTTGGAGGGCCTGGAGCTGGGGAGCCCCAAAGGTGTTGGAATGTGATTAAATCCCATATTTCCCCCCATTCCTGCTTCATTGAACCCCAGCTCTGGGGCTTCATATGGAAAAGGGATTCGTGTCCATCTCTTGTCCATGGCTTTATTGGAGTGAGGCTTACACAACTGCACGGCCTCATAAAACACAATCAGCTCTGGAAAATGCTTTTCCTGCCTTCCAGCCCACGGCACAAATCAGATTTCAGGGATAAGATCCAGCCTGGCTTTATGAGGAGAAAGGGCATTAAACCAGGACTAAAATAGGAACCACACCACCCTTAGGTTTATGTGGAGAAAGGATTGGGATGTGCTTTAAAAAACACTTCCAAGATCTTCCCTTCCACTGAAACTCTGCAATCCAGGGAAAATCTGGGATCAGCAGCAGGAGGTCGCCCAAACACACAGACAGGTGAAGCATCTGCCCACAAAAAGCTGCTCAGACCTGGCAGCATTCCCAGAGGTCGGAATAAATCCTTCAAAAATTGTCAGCTGAGGCACAAAGGGCAGACAGAGGAAGGAGAAGGAGATAATAACAAGAAAAATTCGCTTTATTGAAGCTGTCGCTGCTAAGGAGGAGATGACACCTCGAGGGCAGGAGGGCTTTGAAGCACAAGGTTCTCCTTGAACAGACTTTTCCATGTTTTCCAGCCAGAGCAGCAGGAAAAGCCAGACCAAGGGAATTGTTACAGCTTAAACACATTCAGGGAAGGGCTCAAATGTTCTCCCAGAGCAGCCCTGGATCCCTGGAAGTGTCCCAGGCCAGGCTGGAGCAGGCTGGAGCAGTGGGAGGGTGCAATGGGATAATCCTTAACATCTTTCCCAACCCCAGCCATCCCAGCATTCCATGAAACCCAAACCCACATTTTTTTCCTCTCTTCCCGTGGAAAACCCACATTTTTTCTCTCTGCCCAGGAAAATCCAGGCCCCAGGGCAGGAAGAGCTTCTCTCCACTCCTTGCACACAAACACTGCCCACATTCCCAACTTCTCTTTCCTCGGGGCAGGGGTGTCACCAGATGGGATTTAAGCTCCCTGGGATTCTGGGATTTACAAAAGCCCCGTGTCCAGACCAGACCCCACCAGTGTGACCAGTCCAGCTCAGGTCCTGAACTGGCCTTTTACCCAAACCAGCCCAACCCTGAGTGATTTTTGGTGTTGCTCTGAGGGCACAGCTTCCCCATCCCTCTTCCTTCCCCACCTGGGAGTTGAATTTCTGCCCTGAATTCCCACTTCCAGCAAAACCAAACCCACAGTCAAGCCAGGAGTGTTTTCCAAGAGGTCTGCAGAGCACAAAAAGAGATTTATTTTGGATAAACCCCCGTTTCCTCCCCAGCTCTCTAAAACGAGGCTGAGGCAGAGCAAGCAGAGCTTGGATTTGAAATGAATTTTTGTCCACATGCTCTGGAATGGGATCCTGGGAATAAAACCAACAGCAGAACAGGCAGCTCTCACTCCCAGGATTTGATTTATTGTGGAGCTTTAGCACTTCCATTGCTGAGAAAATACAGAAAAAATGTGTAAATACAAGTCAATATTGCACCGAGCAGCAACAACCCCGAGCGTGCTGTGAGAGCTGCAGCTCCTTTGGAATTGCCCTGCTGGGAGAGGCCTGGAGATGGAGATTTATTCCTGTCACTCCAGAATTTCCATCTGGGAGCAGAAAAGGCAGGATTGGAGGTGCTGTGGTAAGCAGCTTTCTGTCCTGACTGCTTTATTGCTTTGGGAGGGAATAAACAGAACCAGGGTTTGCTTTCTGGATTATAATTTGACTTTTTCGTGCTAAAAAAAAAGAAAAAAAAAAAGGATTTATTTCAAATCACTCCACGCACCTTGGAACCTTTCCCTCCCTTAAAAGGGATTTGCCTTTTAATGGCATTCCCACACATTCACCCTGTCTGGTTTAAATGGTGAGGTGATCCTTGAGCTCTTCAAATCCAACAAATCACCACAAAATAGCAGAGCCAGCAGTGAAATGCCACTAAAACTCCTCCTTGGGCTTCTGCTGAACATTCATTTCCCAGCCTGTCACCAATTATGGGCAGCCAAACACATTTAAACCCAAATTCAAGCCTGGTTTAACTCCTCTGACACCTTCCAAGCCAGAAATCTCCATCCCACATCCTCCAGGGAGATTTTTCCTCCCTGTCAGAACTGCCTCATCCCTTCCAAAGCACTCAGCGTTGTCTCAGGGAATATTTCACAATAATTATTTGGCATTTGCAGCTCAGGGAAGTGAGTTTGCCTCGGGGCTGTTCCAGGCAGCCAGGAGGAAGCTGGGCCAGGAGGAGCCTCAACCATGGTGGAGAAAACAGGGAAAAGGGAGAGAAAAACATCCAGGGACAAGGATGGAATTCCATGGTGTGACAGAACCAGGATCAGGAATGGAATTCCATGGTGTGACAAAATGAGGACCAGGAATGGAATTCCACAGCCTGACAGAACCAGGACCAGGAATGGAATTCCATGGTGTGACAGAACCAGGACAAGGATGGAATTCCATGGTGTGACAGAACCAGGACAAGGATGGAATTCCATGGTGTGACAGAACCAGGACAAGAATGGAATTCCATGGTGTGACAGAACCAGGACAAGGATGGAATTCCATGGTGTGACAAAATGAAGACCAGGAATGGAATTCCATGGCCTGACAGAACCAGGACCAGGAATGGAATTCCATGGTGTGACAGAACCAGGACAAGGATGGAATTCCATGGTGTGACAGAACCAGGACCAGGAATGGAATTCCAGGGTGTGACAGAACCAGGACAATGAATGGAATTCCATGGTGTGACAGAATCAGGATCAGGTATGGAATTCTGTGACATTCATGGAATCAAATGTAAAATCATCGAGTCGGGAAAAGCCCCCCCAAGATGGAGCCCAACCATTGCCAGCACTGCCCCATGACCCCCCCAGTGCCACATTCCCACAGCTTGGGAATCCCTCCAGGGAAGGGAATCCCTCCAGGGAAGGAAATCCCTCCAGGGAAGGGAATCCCTCCAGGGAAGGGAATCCCTCCAGGGAAGGGAATCCAGGGCTGGAGAGCCCTTTTGGGAGTGCAGCATTCCCAGCAGGCAGGGAAGGGAGGAGGGAGGGAGGCAGGATCCATGTCCTGCCCTGCAGCCAGAGCCCAGACAGCCCCACAAAAGCCAGGAGGCAGCTTCATTCCAGGAGAACAGCTCCAGCAGGGAGCAGAGCTGCCTTTGGGACACAACTGGAGCTGGAATTGCTGCTGGGAGAGCCCGGCCTGGCAGCTCGGGGCCTGGCAGCCTTCGGCTGTGCCCTGCTCCCCTGGCATTCCCAGGATTTCAAACATTCCCTGGCAGCATTCCCTTCGTCCCTCACCTTTGGGAAGTCCCTGGGGTTCCTGGCACAGCTGCTGCCAGCTCTGAGCACGCAGGGAAAGGCAGGAATGCTTTTCCCTGATCCCAAATCCCCCTGCGCACCCAGCGCCGGGGACCCAGCACTCCCTGCCCATTCCAAACCCAAATATTCCATTTTTCCCAGGGGTTTCAGAGGGATCCCAGCCAGCAGGATCTCCAGGGGAGGAAGAGGCTGACTTTGGTCAGGATAAACAGCCCCAGAGCTCCCATCCCTGCCTTCATGTCCTCAGACACCTGGGAATAAAAACCTGGGATGAGGGCCAGCAAAATGATGCTGATCATTAATTCCCCCCCCTTCCATTATCCCAGTGCTCCAGCCTGGCCTTGGACACTTCCAGGGATCCACAGCTCCTCTGGGAATCTGTGCCTGGGCCTCGCCTCCCTCAGTGGAAAAAACTCTCCTTACACTTAAATTTTCCTATCTCTGAAAAGATTCCACTCCAGAATATTAATTGGATTAACGACAGTTATCTCAGCCCGACAGACATTTAATTACAGAATTAAAGAGCCATAGGCCCACCAGCATTCCCAGTGTTTTATTTAGCATTCCTTTGAATTAGAGAGAGGGATGGGGGAGTTATTGATCATGGAATGGTTGGGAAATTAAAGCTCAAAATTCCAGCCCTGCCAGGGGACACCTTCCACTATCCCAGGCTGCTCCAGCCTGGCCTTGGCACAACAACCTGGATTGGAAGGTGGAATCCTGGGGCTCATCCCCACATTTGTGATAAGCCAGAACAGCTCCTGCAGGATCCCAGCAGCAATCCCTGGGAATGGGGAATGCTCCAGCCCTCCCAAGCCCACACTGAGCTGCCCCAGGTGCCAGGGGATTATCCAGAACCTTCCCCTGCTCTCCCCCTCCCAGTGAAAAATCCATGGCTTATTGCTGGCGTTTGTTTTTCATCTCCTGTTTTGTCATAAAATAAATTCCACCTCGGATTCATTTCAAAGCTTTGCATCTTCAGGGCAACAGGGGGAGATCAATTTGCCTTTTTTTTCTTTTTTTTTTTTTTTTTTTTTTTTTTTTTTTTTTTTTTTTTTTTTTCCTGGGAAAAAAAATACCCAAAAGGCTGCTGAAGAATCCAATTAACTCGGGAAACTTCCTGTCACGGGAGATGATGGAAGTGAAAAATGGGAATAAATGCAGCTGGAGTGGCAAAGGCTTCTATCCATCACCTTGTTCCTGGAATTTTCCAGAGTGCTTTCTCTGCTCCGTGCACCCCCAATCCCCCAAAATGCTCCCTGGCCAGACCCACATCCAGGTGGGAATTCCCAGCAGGGAATTCCCAGCAGGGACATTCCTGCCTCATGATTTTATATCAACTAGAAATCCCAATAAAACCCCCTCCCAGCCAGAATTCCTACTGCAGCCCTGCTCCTGTCCCTGTTTATTGCTCCAGGATTCAAATCCTGGTTTGTTGCTCCCAAAAAGTGCCAGAAGGATTCCTGGGAAGCTGCAGGAGCAGGCAGAGGGAAGTGCAGAATTCCCATTCCCTCCAGGCTTTTTGCACTTAGGAAACCTGGGAACAATCCTTTGTTTCTGTGGTCTGTTTATCCCTGGGAATTTCCAGGTGAAAAAGTTCCAGCAGACACAAGGATGGTTTCCTTAAGACAAATCATTCCCCATTTCTGTCAGGATCCAGGTTTTGTGCAATACCAGGAGGGTAAAAGCAACAATTTCTCACCTGTAACAAGTCCCTCACAGACTTGAATTCCAGGATTCCAGAGGGAATCCTAAAGAAATCATCCCAAACTACCCACATTTTACAACCCTGGCATATCCTGAGCTGGAAGGATCCCACGGGATCATTTCCCAGCTGCTGGCCCTGCACAGGACATCCCAACAATCCCATCCTGGGCCTGGCAGCATTGTCCAAACATTCCTGGAACTCCAGCAGGAAAAATCCAGCAGGATTCTGTCGGCCCACAGAATTCAGCCTCAAATCCAAAGCACACCAGGCAGAGCCTGAATTTTGGGATTCATTCCTGCAGGGATCAACTCAGCTCCCAAGATTTTCACTCCATCCTGGCAGTTTCTGCTGGGAGAGGAGGAATCTCATTTCCTCAATTTCCTCACCTGCTTCCAGGGGTCACTGGGTGCTTCCCAGGGCTCCTCGAGGAGAGGGGAAAACAAATCCCAGCAGGAAAATTGGGAAAAGGACGCTGACCACTAAAACTTCCAAGGTGGATTTAATTATCAATATCCAACAGCTCCTACTGCTTCTCTGCCACCCCATTCCCAAATTCTGAGCAGGAATTCCCTGAGCAGACACCTCCACACAGATTATTCCAGCTTCTGAGCAGGGTTTAGAGGGAAAATCTTCTGGGAATATCCTGATTCCAGCTCGTCTGGGCTGACTTCCATGTGCTCATTAAAATAAAAAATCTCAGAGTGAGAGCTGCTGGCTCCCCACTGAGGGGGTGGATTCAGAGCCACATCCCTCCAGCCCTGGAAAATTGACACCACCGAGGCTCCAAGCATCCATCCCAAATTACCTCGTGAATCATTTTCCCCTTCTGGGAAAGAAAAAGAAGGAGAATAAAAAAAAAAATAAAAAAAAAAAAGAAAACAAGCAGCAGCTCCGTGGTTGTTTTGTGTTTTGTCTCATTTCACCGTTGCCACCTGCTGAGGGAAATTTTATGCTCCACTTCTTCCACTCTGTTTCCAGGTGGGAATAAAATGTCATTTCTTTTCTTCAGGAGTGGGAGGGCTTTGTGCTGGGTGAGGGACACCCATGGAATGGGAAGAATGGGAGCAGGAGTGAGGCCCAAGGAGCTGGAAAATCCTTCCTTCATGTCACCCCAAACCAGGGATCGGCTGCTCCAGCATTTCAGAAAACAGCGTGGGAAAACAACGGGATTTGTTGGAATGGGACATCCCAAAGAGGGATTTTAAAGGATGCTCCCAGCCCAGGATCCCCCTGCAGCCCTGGATTAATTCCCCCTTTTTGTGGGAGCGAGGATTTCTCCTGCTATTCCACAGAACACAGCTCTGAGCTGCGCTGCCTCCCCTTCATTCCCAGTGATGGATTTGATGCCTGAAGCCCAATTTTCTCCCTTTTTTTTTTGGCCTCCTCCCAAGCCAAACCCCAGCCCTGCTGTCACTTCCCTCATCACCTCGCAGGAATTATTGCAGCGGCTGCAAATATCCCAGGATGCAGCCACAGCTCCCTAAATCCTCCCATCCATCTCTCCAAAGGAAACCTGCTGGCTTTTCCACCCCCTCCAGCCAATCCTGCCTCCAATATTCCGGAGCATCTTTTATTTAACAGCAGCAACCACGATGCCCCTGCTGAGAACAGAGGCTGGGGGGGATCTGTGGGATAACAAAACCATTCCTGCTCTTCCCATTAAAGCTGTTCCCCCCTCCCAGGATATCCCAGAGCACAGGGAAGGAGGCTCGGGATGTTTTGGCAGAGCAGAGGAGCTGGCACTGCTTGGCCACTCGACCAAATCCCAAATTAATCTAACCCCAGCCAGGAGAGCTTTGTCTCTGCCCATTCCTGGTGCTGCAAACATTCAGAGGGACAAAGCTGGAGGAAGAAAAGACAATTCTCCTGCCTAAATTCCTCCAGTTTTCCCAGCTCCTGGCATTCCAGCAGGATGCAGCAGAGGAGGTGAAAAAGACAAATCCTTTTAACTGACCTGAAGCTCAAAGTAGTCAAATCCTTCTGCCTGCACCTGGATCTTGGAATATTCTGGCTATTCCTGCCTAAATTACCCCGTTGCCAGCAGGCAGGGTTAAGGACTTGGCTGAGTTTTTCTGGGATAACCCCAGAGCCTCACTTTCCCTCTCTGGGCTCCTGGAATTGCAGTTTTCCTGGCCAAAGAGAAGGGAAAGTGTCCACCCCAACTCTGGCACTCCAGACAGAGCCTGCTGTCAAAAAGGAATCCCAAAATCCTTCATTTTCATGGGGTCAAAGTTGGAGAAGAGCCCCAGGGTCCCCAAACCAAACCCCTCCTCTGAAGGGAACCATTCAGGCTCAGAATCAGCACAGGAAAAGGCTCTGGACCCTGCAAACTCAGAGCAATTTTAATTGGGAGCTAATTAAGGGTGTGAGTGACAGCACAGATGGGAGTCAGCAGAGCTGAACCTTTGGAATTTAAACCTCCCGACAATTCAGCTCTCAGCTGGGGGGAGATAAGGCTGGAAGTCAGAGCAGGTGAAGGCAGAGACACCAGAGAGAGAAATGACAACTTGGGACAGCTCCAGGAGCCTGGAATTCGTGGGGATTTTACACAGCCAGGTATTAAGGAGAAGGACTCACCCTCAGGAATTGGTATGTTTTAACTCTCTTGGATTTTGCACAAATCCATCTTTTTTTTTTGCCATGATTTGTGACTAAATGAAACCTCCTACACCTCCCTCCTGCTCCCCTTGGGACTGCCACAGACTCCTGGAGAGGGGATTTGGGAATAACCCATTCCCAGCTCTCCTCCCCTGGCCCTGGCCTGGCATTCCCTCTCCTGCACTACTGAGGCAATGCCTGTGTTCAAATCCAGGGATTTTTGGCACTCGGGGAGCAGCTTTGGGAAGGTCCAAATGTCCATTTTACTGAGCCAGCAGCAAATCATCCTGAATTTTATCATCTCAATCCATTTTCATTCCCACGCAGAAAAAAAGATATGATTTTAAATCCAGGAAGCCCCTGAAATCTCCTCGCTGACCTTCAGCCAAATCCATATTTCACCTTTCCCCGTGGGCACAAACCACCCACAGATCCTTTCCCACCCCTCCTGCTCCCATTCCCTCCCTGGCTTTTGAAGTGGGGTTGCTTTGTGCTCCAGCAGAGGAGGGATAAATGTCAGTGATCCATTGTTATGGGAGATAATGGGAAAAAATAACAGCCAGGAAGCAGGCTGGGATGTTTTCAGGAATGCAAGGAAACATTTAGGGAAGGCTCCAGGCAGAGCTCAGAGCCCTGGGAATGTTCCCCTGGAGAAGGGAAGGCTCCAGGCAGAGCTCAGAGCCCTGGGAATGTTCCCCTGGAGAAGGGAAGGCTCCAGGCAGAGCTCAGAGCCCTGGGAATGTTCCCCTGGAGAAGGGAAGGCTCCAGGCAGAGCTCAGAGCCCCTTGCAGGGCCTGAAGGGGCTCCAGGAGAGCTGGAGAGGGACTGGGGACAAGGGATGGAGGGACAGGAGCCAGGGAATGGCTCCCAGTGCCAGAGGGCAGGGATGGCTGGGAGATTGGGAATTCCTGGGAATTCCTGGCTGGGCTGGAATTCCCAGAGCAGCTGGGGCTGCCCTGGATCCCTGGCAGTGCCCAAGGCCAGGCTGGCACCCTGGGATAGGGAAGGTGTCCCTGGGGATGGAATGGGATGGGATTTAAGATCCCTTCCCACCCAAACCAGTCTGGAATTCCACCAAATGCTGGACTGATCCAACAGAGTAAATCCATGGAACCAGGATTAATTCAATTAGAACCCAGCAAACCTGGAAAATCCCAGTGATTTGGCTGTGCTGTTATTTAAACAACATTCCTGTGCCTCGGCAGCACGCTCAGATATAAATTCCTGATTTCCCACAACAACTTTATGATTTTCCCAGGAACAATTTCACAGTTCCCAGTGAACTCTTCCATAAGGACCCCCCCAGTCTGGAGCAGTGTGGAATTGATCCCAGTTTTATCTTTTGGAACATCAAACCTTGTTTTCCACCTCTGCAAGGGTACAGTTTGTGAGGGAAGACAAAAAAAAAAAGGGAATTTCATTGTGTGATAACAGCAAAAGCTCTGCATGGAGAGATCCATCCCTAATGGGTTTCATCTGCATTCCCAATTAATCTTGCCTCGTTATCTGCTCGTTAATTACCAGGCATCAATCTTTAAAGTAGTGCAGGGAGTGGGAAAGAACCCTCCATGGAAACTACAGAGCACCTCAGAAATGCCATGGGTGGGTTGGATCCAAACCAGCTAAAGCCCCATGGGAGACCTCTGGAAACAGCCCAACCCACAGGCTCAGAATTCCCGGGAGCAGCGTGGAGTAACCTGACATATCCCAAAGATCTGGGGGCTACCACACAATTATCTCACAAAAACCCCAAAATCCAAACCCCTCTGGGTGGCTCCTGCTTTCCTCACACCTCACTCCCAATCCAGTGCGTGCCCCAAACTGATAATTTTCTAAATATCCAATAAATATCAATGAACATCTCTAAATATCCAACAAATTCCATCACTTCTGGGCCCCCCAAAGGCAGAACAAGTCACCAAATTCTGACTGAATTGATAAAAAGGGCAAGAACTGCCTCAAATTATAATTCCCACCCTCAGCAGGGAACTTGAAACTGCTCCCAGAGCTTGGTGGGCAGAGTTAAATTCAGGAACACAAAAAAAAAGGGAGACCCAGGATAGAGTTACTTGGGAAAAGAGGGGCTAACCTGGGCATATCCCAAAGATTTGGGGGCTACCACACATTTATCTCACAAAAACCCCAAAATCCAAACCCCTCTGGGTGGCTCCTGCTTTCCTCACACCTCACTCCCAACCCAGTGCGTGCCCCAAACTGATAATTTTCCGAATTATGTTCAAGTGTCCACAAATATCCAATAAATATCAGTGAACACCCCTAAATATCCAACAAATGCCATCACTTCTGGGCCCCCCAAAGGCAGAACAAGTCATCAAATTCTGAATGAATTGACAAGCATTATAAGTACTTATAATTATACATTATAATTGATAAGTATTGCATGCTCCAAGCTGATCATTTTCCAGTTAAGGCCCATAAATATCCAAAAAGCAACAATTAACACCCAAGAAACATCCAGAAGCAGAAGCAAAGCTTTGCCTTTGCTGCTCTTGAAGGCCAAATTCCAGAGGAGCCTCCCAGCTCCTCCTTCCCACACCCCGCAGGGCCACGATTCCCCATCCAACCTCTCTGACATCCCGGGATTTACTACCACGTGTAGCTGCTCATCCCCCCAAGCTTCCCCCTCAGTTCTGGGAGGGGGATTTTGGGAAGGAATTCCCAGCATGAGGATGGGCTGGAATTCCCAGAGCAGCTGCTCCAGATCCCTGGGGGTGTCCAAGGCCAGGCCGGAGCAGCCCGGGACAGTGGGAGGTGTCCCTGTGGAATGGGATGGGACATTGTTGGTAATTAAGTGTATTAATGTGAATAGTCAAGGGTCAATATTATTACCAATAATATTATATATTATTGGTAATAATTAATATATTAATCATATAATTAATATATTAATTATTATATTAATATTAATATTCTTAATGAATCATATTAAAGGGCTATTTAACACTGAAGGGTTAATAGTGACCCTTGATTATTCATATTAAGTATATTAATATTAAGTACAATATATTAAGTATTCATATGAAGTATAAATATTATAAGTATTCATATTCCAGCCCAGACAGGAATTCCCAATTCCCAATCTCCCAGCCATCCCTGCCCTCTGGCAGTGGGAGCCATTCCCTGGCTCCTGTCCCTCCATCCCTTGTCCCCAGTCCCTCTCCAGCTCTCCTGGAGCCCCTTCAGGCCCTGCAAGGGGCTCTGAGCTCTGCCTGGAGCCTTCCCTTCTCCAGGGGAACATTCCCAGGGCTCTGAGCTCTGCCTGGAGCCTTCCCTTCTCCAGGGGAACATTCCCAGGGCTCTGAGCTCTGCCTGGAGCCTTCCCTTCTCCAGGGGAACATTCCCAGCTCTCCCAGGCTGGCTCCAGAGGGGCTCCAGCCCTGGAGCAGCTCCGGGGCCTTCTCCAGACTCATTCCAGCCCTTGAAGGCCCTGGAGCTGATTTTGGGAAGTTTTGCCTTAAATTCTCGGAGTCTCCAAATGACACGGAGCATTCCCAAGGCCCCAGGAATTCATTAAGAGCTGCTCTGGACTTTGACCAAGGCCAGCAATTCCTGTTGGGTGGCCCAAAGCCCACGGGGACATTCCTGATGGATCACAGGCGGGAGCAGCTCCGCGGAGGTGGCAGATCCCGAGGTTCTGACGGGGAATTGAAGCCAGCAGCTCTCTGTGCCGCTCCCAGGACATTCCCAGCTCTCTGGAGTGCCCTGGGAGGAGGTGGAATGAAGGCCAGCCCTAACAGCTCGTTAAGCCCAGCAGTGAAAAAGGCCACAGATGGAAAATAAGTCGTCCTAAGCTGATCCGAGCGCAAAGATGCTTTCTGGGATCAAGGATATCCTTACGTAATTCCACGGAGTTCGGGAAATCCTTCCCTGGCTGGGTTTGCACGAGCTGCTGAGAGCAAAGCAAACATTCCCTTCCCACAGGGGGAATGTCCATCCCCACATCCCATGGGGATGATCCCACTCTGTGGGGAATGATCCCACCCCACAGGGAATGATCCCACTCTGTAGGGAATGATCCCACCCCACAGGGAATGATCCCACTCTGTGGGGAATGATCCCACCCCATAGGGAATGATCACAGCCATGGGGGATGATCCCACCCCATAGGGAATGATCCCACTCTGTAGGGAATGATCCCACCCCACAGGGAATGATCCCACCCCATAGGGAATGATCCCATCCATGGGGGATGATCCCATCCCATAGGGAATGATCCCAGCCATAGGGGATGACCCCTTCCATGGGGGATGATCCAATCCCATAAGAAATTACCCCACCCCACCCCACAGGGAATGATCCCACCCCATAAGGAATGATCCCATCCCATAGGGAATGATCCCACCCATAAGGAATGATCCCATCCCATAGAGAATGATCCCACCCATGGGGGATGATCCCATCCATGGGGGATGATCCCATCCCATAGGGAATGATCCCATCCATGGGGGATGATCCCAGCCATGGGGAATGATCCCACCCCATAGGGAATGATCCCACCCCATAAGGAATGATCCCATCCATGGGGGATGATCCCACCCCATAGGGAATGATCCCATCCATGGGGGATGATCCCACCCCATAGGGAATGATCCCACCCCATAAGGAATGATCCCATCCCATAGGGAATGATCCCACCCCATAGGGAATGATCCCAGCCATGAGGGATGATCCCACTCTGTGGGGGATGATCCCACCCCACAGGGAACGATCCCATCCATAGGGAATGATCCCACCCCACAGGGAATGATCCCATCCATGGGGAATGATCCCATCCCATAGGGAATGATCCCATCCATGGGGGATGACCCCACCCCGTGGCCCCATCACAGATCCAGGCACGGATTCCCAGTTTGGGATTTGGCTACTGGCAACTGGGACAAACCCCTGGATCAGCAGCTGTGCCAGGCTGGCTCCTGGCTGGCAATTGTGGGGTGGATTTCCCACCAGCTCTGCTTCCCGTGGTGTTTTCCAAAGGTCATCCTGGAGCTCTTTTCCAACCCTAACAATCCTGTGATTCCCAGGGATTCCGAGAGCAGGGAGCCAGGTTTGGCAGGCTCTTACTGGACATCCACTGATTGCAAAGACATTTAAAATTCCTTATTTAACAGGGGAACTTAACCCAAAATGTCACATTAAATACAGAATAAATTCCAAAATATCCTATTTATACAGATATATGCAATTCCAAAATATCCTGTTAAAACCAATATATGAAATTCCAAAATATCCTTTTAATGCAGATCTATGAAATTCCAAAATATCCTATTTATGCAGATACATTAAATTCCAAATTTTCATATCAATGCACTTATATGTCAAATTTATATTTACATATACTGTGCATCTATGAGATTCCCATTTAAATGTATATTCATGGAATTAAATCATTCATCCCAGAGATTTAAAATTCCAAACATGTGCCCAAAATCCATGGAAGCGTTTGTTTCCCCCGCTGGCAAGATCCAGGCTGGATAAAGCCCCACGGGAGCTCATTAATCCCACAAATAATAAACATAAGGATGATTGGGAATGGCTGGGAAAGCAGGGCAGGCACTGGGGGAATTCCATGCCGGGCACACAGCCCGCACAGCAGGAGGATTTCTCAGCAAAATGTGGGATTTTCGGGAGCTTGGAGCAGGACAGGGATCCTCCCAGGGGTGGGACGTGATCTGAGAAGGGACCCACATTCCTGCCCCATCCCTGGAGGTGTCCAAGCAGGATTTGGAGCAGTCTGGGACAGTGGAAGGTGTCCCTGCCCACGAACCAGGCTCCGACCCATCCCAGAATTCTGGGATTCCATGAATTATTAATTCACTGGACCACCCAACAGAGAGCGGCCCCAAATGTTTGTTTGATTTGTGGGTATTTAAAATTCCGAGTTTGACCCGGGTCTCCAAACCCAAACCCCACACTGAGCAGGATCCTGCACGCTGCAGGCCCTGGGAATTGCCTGGAGGAGCCTCTTCCCAAGGGAATGTTCCTCCCGTGCCTGGAGTCAGTTTTCCCCCCAGGAGAGCAGTAATCCATGATTTTCTCCCTCGGCGTTGCTGTGTCGCTGCCGTGTCCCTCTGCTGCCGCTCCGCACGTACAGGAAGCGTTCCCTGGGCTGAGGGATGGAATTGCGGGAAGGAAATTCCCAGCGTCGCCATCCCGGCCCCCTTTCCTGCAATTCCCATTAGCTGAGATCCCATTCCCTGCTCCCAGATAAATCCCACCGCCTCCCTCCCCTGTCCAGGGAGGTCTTCCCTGCCCTTCGAGGCTCGGCGATTTCGGTGGATGGCGTTCCTGTACCCGTAGCATCTTTAGCCGTGCGCTCACTGGAATTCGGGAAGAGGGGAGAATTTGGGAAAAGCAGAGGCAGAATCTCTGGGCAAACAGCTTCTCAGCTCTGCCTGCAGTCAGTCCCACGTGGATCCCTGCATGGGCTCCGGGGATGTGGTGGCTGCTCCGAGGAGCGGGAGCTGCCGGAGCCCATCCATCCCTTCCCGATCCCTGATCCCTCCTCCTCCCTCGGCGCCAACCTGCTCATTAACAGCCCGGCGCTAATTGCGTTAGCTAATTGTGTTAGGTGTTTGTCCTGCTCCAAAGCCGGGATGCAGAGAGCCCCAGGCCCCCTTTCCTGCCGGGAGCAGCTCCCTGCCCTTGATCCTGGGCTCATCCCAGGGGAGGGAGCTGCTCTGGGATGTGCGGCAACATCTGGCAGGAGGCGCAGCCTCGGCGCTGCACATCTGGGCGCGGTTTGCACGTGGGAAGCACCACGGGACCGGCGGGAGAGGGATGAGGATGGA
Organism: Vidua macroura; assembly: GCF_024509145.1. NCBI lineage: Eukaryota > Metazoa > Chordata > Aves > Passeriformes > Viduidae > Vidua > Vidua macroura. Next base: position 39,754,832 of record NC_071577.1, on the reverse strand, counting down.
GGATACACAGCGGGAACAGCGGGACCTTGGTTTGGGACACAGCTCCTGGGCGCTGGCACGGGGCACGGCGGGAATTCCAGGGAATTCTCTGGCAGGACAGGCTGGGAAGGGGAACGGGAGCACAGCCTGCTCCGTGGCTCTGCTGGATTTGATCTTTCCTGAGGGAACTGCGGAGCTTATCCTAGAAAAAAAAAGGGGGATCAGGAGGGAGCCTCTCATTCCATAATTCCCTGCCAGGAGGGAGCAGCTGGAGGGGTCGGGCTCTGCTCCCAGGGAACAGGGACAGGAGGAGAGGGAACGGCCTCAGGCTGTGCGAGGTTTAGTTGGATATTGGGACTATTCCCTCATGGAAAGGGTTTTCCAGCTCTGGCACAGCTGCCCAGGGCAGTGGTGGATTCCCCATCCCTGGAATTGTTCAAAACCTGCGGATGTGGCACTCGGGGACAAGTGACCATGGTGGTGCTGGGTTGGACTCAGTGATCCCAAAGGTCTTTTCCAACCCAAACAATTCCATGGCTCCGTGGTCTCCTCAGCAGTGATGGACAAACAGCCATTCCCACCACCATGGCTGGAAGCAAAATTCCATCCCAGAATGATCAACTCCCACCTTGGTACCCAGCCCTGGGTAAACCATCAGTTTTCCCAGCATCCATCTGGGAATATTTGAGCCTACAACCTCAGACTGGGCTGGGATTGTCCAACGGGAGAACCTGGAAGTGCCCACAAGCATTCCTCAAAAACTTCCTTAGGGCATCCACACCCCAAAATCCTTGGAGTTCAGCCATGTGACCTCCAGCCAGATTGCACTTTGTGGATATAATTCCAAGAATTTCCCATCAGAGAAGGGCTCAGACCCTGTGGAAGTGACAGAGGTCACTTCCCTGCTGGGTTTGTCCTTCCTTGCCACTGGAATCAAAAGCAGCATTGAATCCACAAATCCAATATTTTAGATTCCTTTAAAACTCCCTGGGGACAGAGGAGATGGAGGAGAGCAGCTGTGGGCTCATCCCTACCAACCCCAGGTTCCACAGAGGAATGTGGAGATCCCAGGGGTGTGGAGAGCTCAGGGTCTGTTCTCCCACCTTCATCTCCAACAGATGCACAAATCCAAATTCAGTTGGCACCTGCCAGGACTTTTGTTAATTCCCTGCTCCTGAAGTTGAGGAAAACTTGGAGGATGGCTCCAAATGTTCCTTTGTGCCAGGCTGAGGGTGACAAGTGGAGCTGAAGGAGCAGCCAGGGACAGAGGCAGCCACAGTTGTTCCGCTGCTGGAGCTGCTGCGTGGGAAAAGGTGCCAGGAAACCCATCCCAAATGCTACCAGTGTCCTTGAAGCTGGCTGGAATTGCTGTTCCTGGCTGAAATCAGGGATTTCTTTGGGGCATCCCAAAGAAACAATGGAGGAAGGGGTGCTCCAGTCCCAGCCCCGCTCTCCGGGCGACTCCGCTGCTCCAGACGTGAACTGTTAACCACAGGCCAGGGAGAATCCGTTTGATTCTTTGGATAATCTTCCAATAAAGCCCAGATTTGGCTGGGAGTGCTCTCACTTGGTAGCAGAGGCTCCTAATTTGTGGCTAAACCACTTTGGGAGGGATATTCATGGATATTCATCAGCGCCGGGATTATCCTGCATTTGTCCCTGCTCCATTGGCAGCTCCGCCTGAATCCCCAGCAGGTTTGAGAGCAGTGTGAGCACAGAGCCCCCAGCCCATTCCTTGGAATGCTGAGGATGGGATGCTCCCCACCCACCTTTTCCACACTCAGAGTCTTCCTGAGAGCTTGGCAGAAGATGGGAAATGTGTGTGAGGGAAGAGGGGATGAAATCTCCCCAGGAAAAGCAAGGATGAGTTCTGCCAGGAGCATCCCAATCCTTTCCCACCGGCGTCCTTTGAGCTGCTCCAAGGATGGCAAATCCAGGGAAGCACGGAGCTGGATCCCTGCTGGGATGTCCAAGCCCCCATTTATGCTCCAGAGAATCCCACAATTCTGCAGGGATGCCAACGGAGCCGTTTTCCAAGTGCCCTGAACATCAGGATGTGGAGGGACCTGGGAAGTTTCTCCAAGCCCCTTCTCCCACTGTGGCTGCAGTCCACAGAAATGAATATTCCCTGGAGACTGAATCCCAGTGCTGTCCAAGGGGCAAATTCCTCTTTCCCAATGAAATCAGACACAACAATCCCAACGAAAAAAAAAATATTCCCTGGAGACTGAATCCCAGTGCTCTCCAAGGGGCAGATTCCTCTTTCCCAATGAAATCAGACACAACAATCCCAACAAAAAAAAATATTCCCTGGAGACTGAATCCCAGTGCTGTCCAAGGGGCAGATTCCTCTTTCCCAATGAAACCAGACACAACAATCCCAACGAAACACACACTCCACCCCAATTTCTCCGGGATGTGTGAGTTCCTCCGTTCCCATCTACCACAAATCCAGATTTGGGAATCTCCCCTCTGGTGCTCCCAGCTCTGGCCATGATGGGTCTCCCCATGCCCTGCTCCAGTGGGTGGAGATTCCCGGAATTCCAAATTCCCCTTCCAGCTCCAGAGCCCTGCAGCCACAGCCCTCAAGGACCCGGAGCCTGGGAGGCAGCAGAGAGATCCCAGGAAGTCTGGGAATTCCTGGATGTGGCACTGGGCTGGCTGGGATCAGTCACAGGTTGGACTCGGTGACCTTGGAGGGCTTTTCCAACCTCAACATTTCCACCATTTTATGATTTTATGGGATGTAATCACCTTTATGCCTTATTAGCTGCAGCAGCTCACACTGGATTTGTCGGAAAACAAATCCATGAGGAACTTTACAATCCATTCCCACATCAAAGTGATTCGTTCCCATGAGGAAATCCATATAAAAGTTGATTTCTGGGAGTGCTGGATCCCAGCAGGCGACTGTCCCTGAGCCAGCAGGTGTGAAAAGAGCACCAGCAGCATCTGCTCCAGAAAATTCCCAGCTTTTCCTACAAAAAGCCTGGTCAGGATGCTCGGGGCCACTTCCTCCCACCTTCATCAGTGTTTAAGAATCGTTTTAATACGGATTCATTTTAATTTTAATTTCAATTTTAGTTTTAATTTTAATCTCATCCCAGCAATTGGGCAGCATGGAATGGACAGGAGATTCCCACAGGGATGGGAGAACCCTGGAAGGAACTCACTGGGATTATTAAAGGGGTTTGGAGCTGCATTAAAATAGAAAATCCAGCAATAATTAGGTAAAATCCGAGTTCTAATTAGGTAAAATCACAGCTCTAATTAGTCACTCCTTTTAATGAAGCTGCACTTTAGGTGGGCAGCATGTGAAACTTCCAGGAGAATTCAATTTTAGGACTTTTTTTCCTGGAATTTCCGACTGGTTTGGGTTGGAAGGGACCTTCAAATCCATCCCATTCCAACCAAGGGAGACCTTCCACTATCCCAGGTTGCTCCAAGCCCTGTCCAACAAATTTTCATTTTCATTTTCATTTTCATTTTCATTTTCATTCTCATTCTCATTCTCATTCTCATTCTCATTCTCATTCTCATTTTTGTTTGAATTTTAATGTTAATTTTAATTTTAATTTTGATTTTAATTTTAATTTTGACTTTAATTTTAATTTTAATTTTAATTTTAATTTTGACTTTCATTTTAATTTTAGCCTTAATTTTGACTTTAATTTTAATTTTAATTTTAATTTTGACTTTCATTTTAATTTTAGCCTTAATTTTGACTTTCACTTTAATTTTAATTTTCTCTCATTTAGAACTGAGAGAAATACAATTAAAACCCAGATCCAGCTTGCTTTTTCCAAGAGCTGTAGCCAAGCCTGATCCTGGAGTTGCTCCACAATAAATCTTCACGGATTCCTCCTGGAATTTACAGCAGCAAGGAATAAGTGGGGAAATCTGTTCTTGTGTTATGGTCTGGGTGAAGCCAAGGAAAAGCCAGGTTTTGATGGAATCTCTCCTGTCAGGAGTTTTTCCCTGGAATTAGTGACCCGGCCAGCTCCAGCCATTCCAGAGAATTACAGAGCATTAAAATGTGCATCATCCCCTGTAAAATGAGATTTATTGGGGGCCTCTGTGTTCTCCACAGCCCCAGCCGTGCTGTCCGTGGGAAATAAATCCCGGGGATGTTCGGGGACATTTCTGGGGGCTGACTCAAAATGCAGCAGCAGCCAAGAAATTCAAATTTAGCCCAGGGTTGGGCTGGGAAGGTGTGGGGTGGGGTTAAAGAGATTGGGGGGTTCTGGCAGGGAATATCCTCATTTATTTAGGTAAAAAAAAGTGAAGTTCTCAGAGTTTTCAACTCCTGTAAAGATTTTTTTTCCCCATTTCCGGTAATTGTTTAATATGGCGATGTTATGGACAGATTAAATACAAAATAAATGTAAATGTAAAGGTAAATGTAAACGTAAATGTAAATGTAAATAAAAATGTAAATGTAAATGTAATTATAGCTATAACTAAAAAATAAATATAATTATAAGTACAATCATAAACATGCAGTTGATATATAAATATAAATATAAATATAAATATAAATATAAAGTATTTGTAAATATAATTATAACGATATAAATATATATATATAAATATAACCATACATATAAGTATAAAATATAAATACAAATATATAAATAAATAGATACATAATTCTACCTATAAATATAATGTACGTATACATATACATATACATATACATATGAATATACATATGAATATATAAATATACATATATACAAATATATAAATAAAATATAGATATACACACATATAAATATACATATAAATAAACTATATAAAATTATGAATAGAAATACTATAAACATAAATATAAATATAAATATAAATATAAATATAAATATAAATATAAATATAAATATAAATATAAATGTAAATGTAAATGTAAATATAAATATAAATATAGATGATCTCCACTGGGTTGGGCTGCAGCTGCCCTCAGTGAAGCTGTGGGGCACCAGGAGAGACCAATCCTACGCACGCTGATGATTCTGGGATATTGCTGAATTCCTGGATCAGCCTGAGCCATCCCAGGTAGCTGTTCCCATTTCCTCATTAACGCCCCTCATTAACGCCCCTCATTAAGGGGCTGATGAAGCCCGGCTCCGTGCCCAGCTGGCACTGCCAGCCCCAAGTGCCATTCCCAGCACGTTCCACGTGCTGATGTCTCGGGGTTCAGGAGGTCGAGGTGACCCCGAGATCGTCTTTGCTTCCCAGCCCAGCGCTGCCAAAGGAGCCTGGAATGCTTCGGATCCCATTCTCAAGGGTGTTTATTTATTATTTATTTATCTAGAACATTCTCTCTCTGCCCTGCTGAGCTCTGTCCAGCAGCTCGGCCATGGCATTCTGTCTGCCCTCAGGGCAGTGTTCACATTTCATACCAAAAACTCCGTGTGCTGTGGTTACAATAACGTGCCAATGTCTGTCATTGATGTTGGACAGTGTGTCTGTGCCTTAAACCAACAGAAAAGTGTCACCAGCACAGCAAGACATGGAGGGCAAGGAGAAGGAGAAGAAGGTCAGGACACGCCCAAATCCCTCCAGCTTGTCCCCCTGTGAACCCCATTCTAAAAACCCCCAAATTCTACTTTTCCACCCTGTGTTAGTTCAACTACCACACTACTCAAACCCTTGTGGCTTGTAATTCCTCATACAAAGTTGGCAATTTTTTCCACGGGCTAAAATGGAAGAAGGTCAGGACACGCCCAAATCCCAACATCTTGTAGCCCCTTGAACCCCATTCTAAGAACCCCAAAATTCTACTTTTTCACCCTGTGTTAATTCAACTATCACACTACTCAAACCCTTGTGGCTTGTAATTCCTCATACAAAGTTGGCAATTTTTTCCACAGGCTAAAATGGAAGAAGGTCAGGACACGCCCAAATCCCTCCATCTTGTAGCCCCTTGAACCCCATTCTAAAAACCCCCAAATTCTACTTTTTCACCCTGTGTTAGTTCAACTACCACACCACTCAAACCCTTGTGGTTTGTAATTCCTCATACAAAGTTGGCAATTTTTTCCACGGGCTAAAATGGAAGCCACAGGTGGTTTTGACTTTGTGCCAAGGTCTGTGAGCCCCCTGCCAGGGTCTGGAGGCAGCCAGGGCAGCCAGAGGGATGTGCTGGACCCCGACACCCTGCACAGAGCCCAGAGCCCCCGCTGGCAGCGGATCCCAGCCCTGATGCCATGGAGCAGGCAGGGAGAACGGGATGCGGGCAGTGCGAGGGTGGCACCGCCACGTCCTTGGCAGCTCCCTGCCCTCCCCAGGCTGCTCCGGCTCTTTCTGCTCCTGAGCTCGTCCCTTGTCCTTGGCGGCGCCGCGGGATCCTCGTGGAATCTTTTCCCCGGCCTGGCTGAGCTCCAGCCGTGCCCGCTCGGTGTCCGGCAGGGCCATCTGTGCCAGCTGCGGGCACGGCGCGGGGAGAACTCGGGATCTGGCAGCGCCACTCCGCGCCCTTGGAACCAGAGAATCCGAGTGCCACGATGGTTTGGGTGGGAAGGACGGGAAAGGTCACCCGGCGCCACCCCTGCCGTGCCAGGGACACCTTTGAAGCGGAATAAATGAACAGCCCCCACACCCTGGGGGAGTTATGCAGTGGCTCTGTACGCCAGCACCCAACACAGGTGAGATCGCTCTCCAAAACTCCAAAATGCCCCGAGCCTCGGTCTGACCCACCCCTTTATTCCCAAAGCTGTTCCATGTGGAACACATTGCACAACTTTGCCGTGCATATCCAACCCCTGGCCCCGCCTGTCCTCGCCCCTCACGCTAAATGAGCCCACGCCCTTCTGGGCACGCCTGCTTTGCTGTGGGGGTCGCACGGGGGTCTTTGGTGGTCTCTTGAGGCTGAAGATTTTGGTCTTCCTCATGGCTGAACTTCTGAACTTTTCCTCTCTGCGCGTGCGCTGTCGGTCCTTTGGTGTTATCTGAGCCCGTCTGTCAGTCCTGATGGGCTTGGAGACAGAGGAGCTTCTTTATTCTTTGCCTCTTCTGCTATTGTTCTTTTTGCAAGAAGCTTCAGAAATTTGCATTTTCCTATGCCCTTTGTACCAGGCAGAGGTTTCTTAAGTAAAAGGTTAAAATTCAATACATAACTCTACAAGCTAAATTATAAATGCTTAATTCATTTTGGTAACTTAACTCCAAAAATCTCTGTTTCACCTTCCCCATCCCAGGCTGCTCCAGCCTGGCCTTGGACACCTCCAGGGATCCAGGGGCAGCCCCAGCTGCTCTGGGAATTCCAGCCCAGCCAGGAATTCCCAATTCCCAATCTCCCAGCCATCCCTGCCCTCTGGCAGTGGGAGCCATTCCCTGGCTCCTGTCCCTCTGTCCCTTGTCCCAAAGCCTCTCCGTCTTTCCTGCAGGCTCCCCCAGGTCCTGGAAGGTCACAATTCCATCCCCCTGAATTTTCTCTTCTCCAAGCTGCCAACCCCGAGATCCCATTTCCATGCAATCCCATGAAGACAGCTCCTGCAGGAGGGCTGGGATATTTGCCTGGCATGTTTCTCAGGAGCAGTTTGGGAGGGATAACTCTCCCCACGCTCCCTGCAGGCCGTGCAGCCTCGGTAAAGGCTGGCATTCATCACGGTGATGGAAGGGGATCCTCAGGGCTGCTCCTTCCTGCAGAGAACAATCAGGCCCTGGAATTATGATCCCTCAATTAGCTGCAGGGATAATTCCTGGCGGAAATGAGGCATCCAGAGAGCCTCAAACTGCGCTTGACGAGCCTTTCCCTGATGAATCTCCCGAGGTTTTGGGCACCAGCAGAGCTGGGGCTGTGCTGAGCTGCAGGGTGCAAAGTGTGAGCTGGGCTTTGCAAATCCGAGCTCAGAGGAGCTGGGCTTTGCTTATGTTGTAAAGGAGGGTTAGGTGGGATATTGGGATGGAATTCCTGGCTGGGATGAAATTCCCAGAGCAGCTGTGGCTGCCCCTGGACCCCTGGGAGTGTCCAAAGCCAGGCTGGACAGGGCTTGGAGCAGCCTGGGATGGTGGGAGGTGTCCCTGCCGTGGCAGGGGGGGGGATTAGGAAATCTCCAAGGTCCCTTCCCACCCAAACCATTCCATGATTTTATGATTTTGTGCTTCGATGATCTTTGGGAAGCTCAAGGTGCTGCAAAATGGGGAAATATTTAAGGATTCGTGATCCCTATGTGCTGTATGGTGCTCTGGGAGCCGAGGATCCGTGGATTGTCCTGCCCCATCCCCACCTAATTTGGGAATCAGCCTCTGGGAGCCCCTGCTGAGGCTCTTTCTGCAGCCCTGCCTGCATTCCAGGGCAGCCCAAGGGCAGGAAGCTCTCCGGGCTGGAAAAAGGCACAATCCTGAACCTATGGATGCCCCTGGCAAAGAAAGGGATTTTTGTGGGGCACCTGTGAGGACCAAAGAGAAACAAACCCGAACATTTCCCTTTGTTACTTCCCAAGAAAAGCTGGAGACACCATCCCTTGATATTTTTTCTCTCCCACCCAGGCTTTTCCAAACCCAGCAGACCCCCAGGGGCAGCAGCTCCTGTTGTGCCCATAAATCCCACCTCGTTCCCAGGGAGATATTCCGATGTGAAGAGCAGCTCCCAGGGCATCCTTTATTCCCTACACATAATTCCAGCACAAAGCAACGTCGGTGTAAAACATCAGGACTCCAATTTATGAAATGCCTGTGGCCCAGATGAATCACCTTGCACATTAATTATGGTAATTTATGCAGATGAGAGGCCAGAACAAGAGAAGTTTCTATTTATTTAGACCAAAAGCACAAAAGACTCGGCAAATTGCGTTTTAACTGGGGAGGAAAAAGGGTTTTCAGTCATTGCAGCCTCACAATGGAACTCAGGCTGAGCTGGCGTTAAAGAGATAAGCAAGAAGGATTTTAAAGGGGTTTTTAGCTGCTTTTTGCCATTAGTTCCTTGAATCATCCCAGAATCCTGGATTTTTTGGTAGGAAGGGACCTTAAAGCTCATCCACGTCTGCCCCCAACACCTCCCACTGCCCCAGGCTGCTCCAGGGGCAGCCCCAGCTGCTCTGGGAATTCCAGCCCAGCCAGGAATTCCCAATTCCCAATCTCCCAGCCATCCCTGCCCTCTGGCAGTGGGAGCCATTCCCTGGCTCCTGTCCCTCCATCCCTTGTCCCCAGTCCCTCTCCAGCTCTCCTGGAGCCCCTTCAGGCCCTGCAAGGGGCTCTGAGCTCTGCCTGGAGCCTTCCCTTCTCCAGGGGAACATTCCCAGGGCTCTGAGCTCTGCCTGGAGCCTTCCCTTCTCCAGGGGAACATTCCCAGGGATTGCTCTGAGCTCTGCCTGGAGCCTTCCCTTCTCCAGGGGAACATTCCCAGGGATTGCTCTGAGCTCTGCCTGGAGCCTTCCCTTCTCCAGGGGAACATTCCCAGGGCTCTGAGCTCTGCCTGGAGCCTTCCCTTCTCCAGGGGAACATTCCCAGCTCTCCCAGGCTGGCTCCAGCCCCTGGATCATTGCACCAACAACATCAGTTCCATTTATTTTCTCCCAAAAGCCAAAGGTTTTCCTGCTGCTGGGCACCTGTATCCACCTGTTGGGAGCAGGGTAAGATTTCCATCTATCCCCCAGCACTGCCTTTCCCAATTTTCTCCTTTTATTCAGGATTTTGCACTGGAATCGCCTGGCATTTCCTTTATTGCCTAAAAAATAACTCTGTGCCTCTAAATAAACCTCCACCAGATTTCAGGGCTGAAAATGGGAACAGGGGCCACCCCTTGGAAAAGCTGAAGGAACACGGAATTCTGAGCTCGTTTGCAGAGTCGTGTTGATGAATAAATTAACTAAAATAGAGTTTGCTTAAACTGCAGCTTTCCAGGACAATTTGTTTGTTCTCAGAAATTAACCCCAAAAAAAGGAATTAAACCAGGCCAGAGGTCCTGTATCCAAGAGGGAAAAAAAAAAAAAAACAAACTCGAGGTGAGTTTTAGGAATCCTGCAAAACCTAAAGGAATTGTACATTACAGATAACTGTGAAAGAGGAATATTCTCGTGGAAAATCCTTTGTTTTGCTCCCACACCTGGTTCTTTCCACAGGGTCCATCCGTGACTGACAACGAGGTGTCAAGTTTGATCTCAGTCCATGCATTTATGGCAGCAGATTTTATGGAATTTAGTTTTTATGATTTATGGAAACCTCCACTTGTCAATGCAGTGCTGCTGTTTTCCCTTTCCCCATTGTTCTTTTATTCCTTTCCAAAATCCCTTTTTTCTGAGATCCAATATAATCCAAGGAGTGAGCAGGAACTCTGTGTGCAGCAACCGAGCTGGGAAGGGGCTGGAGAATTCCTGAGGGAGCTGGGAAAGGGCTGGAGAATTCCTGAGGGAGCTGGGAAGGGGCTCAGCCTGGAGCAAAGGAGGATCCAGGAGGGAAAAGCTCTGCAGCAGAGCCCTCCCCAAACTTCCTGCACTTTTTTTCCCCTCACGTTTTCTCCCACTTTTTAATTTTCCCCTCATGGCAGGGGAGATCCTGAGGGGCTGGAGCAGGGCCAGGGAAGGGAATGGAGCTGGGAAGGGGCTGGGGAATTGCTGAGGGAGCTGGGAAGGGGCTGGAGAATTCCTGAGGGAGCTGGGAAGGGGCTGGAGAATTCCTGAGGGAGCTGGGAAGGGGCTCAGCCTGGAGCAAAGGAGGATGCAGAGGGATCTTTTCCCTCTCTGGAATTCCCTGCCAGGAGGGGACAGCCGGGGGGGTCGGGCTCTGCTGCCAGGGAACAGGGACAGGAGGAGAGGGAACGGCCTCAGGCTGGGCCAGGGGAGCTCAGGGTGGGTTTTGGGGAAATTCCATCAGGAAAAGGTGCTCAGGTGGAGCCCCCATCCCTGCAGGGATTTCCCAGCCCTGTGGATGTGGCACTGGGGACATGGCAGTGCTGGGAACAGTGGGATTCAAAGATCTCAGAGGATGTTGCCAACTGAACCACTCCACGTTTGATCCTTGAGCATCATTCCTTAAATCACCTTTACACCTCTCTCTCCCTCCTCCTCCTCCTCCTCCTCTTCCTCTTCCATGGTCTCACCCCAAAGGCAGCTGAGGCCAAGTGCCAGAAGGGGAGGAAGGACGGGATCAAAGGCTCAGGGTGGATTTCCAGAGCCTCTCCTGGATCTCCAGGGTGTGAGAGCAGCTGAATAATTCATCCTTGGGATATCATCACCCGCCTTTTGTAGGTCACCGGTGGCAGTGACAGACGCTGAGCACAAACCAACGGCCCGGAATTGCTCCACGGAGGGAAATTTAATCCAAATCTGGGAATTATTTGGGAAAGCTAAAAATAAACTTTCAAAAAAAATTAAAAAAAAAATCAAATCCCCTGGGGATGCTGGGTGTGCTCTGGGACTCACAGACTGGAATAAAGAAATTGTGAATCAGCTCCTCAGGGTGAAGGTTTTCCGGAGCCATCCAGGGGGATGAAGCTGCAGGGAATGACGAGGGCTGGAGGGTCAGATTTCAATCCACACAGGAGGAAAAAAAGAAGGAGAAGGGATGAGGCCACCCGAGCACAACTGTGGCAACTCTCAACACTCCCTCAGTGACACGGAATTGGATCTCAGACACTGCCCTTGCCCTGTGCTTCCAGCCAGGAGTGCTGAGAGAAATCGGAAAGCTCTCGGGAAAACCTGATCCTGCTGCTGGGAAAGGGGCAAGTCTGGGTCAGGGAGGGGTTGGTCCATCAGGAACAGGCCAGGATCTGGCTCTTGGGAGCCTCCGCCAGGGCTGAGGCCAGTTCTGGGACCCTCAGGACAAGAGGGACCCTCAGGGGCTGGAGCGTGTCCAGGGAAGGGAACGGAGCTGGGAAGGGGCTGGAGAATTCCTGAGGGAGCTGGGAAGGGACTGGAGAATTCCTGAGGGAGCTGGGAAGGGGCTGCAGAATTCCTGAGGGAGCTGGGAAGGGGCTCAGCCTGGAGCAAAGGAGGATCCTGGAGGGAAAAGCTCTGCAGCAGAGCCCTCCACAAACTTCCCGAACTTTTTTTTCCCCTCACGTTTTCTCCACTTTTTGATTTTCCCCTCATGGCAGGGGAGACCCTGAGGGGCTGGAGCTGGGCCAGGGAAGGGAACGGAGCTGGGAAGGGGCTGCAGAATTCCTGAGGGAGCTGGGAAGGGGCTGGAGAATTCCTGAGGGAGCTGGGAAGGGGCTCAGCCTGGAGCAAAGGAGGATGCAGAGGGATCTTTTCCCTCTCTGGAATTCCCTGCCAGGAGGGGACAGCTGGGGAGGATTTGGGATCATCCCAGGGAACAGGGACAGGAGGAGAGGGAACGGCCTCAGGCTGGGCCAGGGCAGGCTCAGGGTGGGCAGCAGCAGGAATTTCCCCATGGAAAGGGGGCTCAGGGATTGGAAGTGCCCAGGGAGGTTTGGAGTGCCCATCCCTGGAGGTGTCCCAGGAATTCTGGAGGTGGCACTCAGGGCTCTGGGTGGGCACAGGGTGGGCACTGGGCACAGCTGATGGGACTCCATGACCTTGGAGGGCTTTTCCAGCCTCAGGGATCCTGGGATTCTGTGTTGGGAAGCTCCAGCTTTGCACTTGCAGACGTGCAGATGGAAAGATGCCGTGCAGAGCTGGAATTCCCCTCCCATCCCTGGCACAGGGGGAAATTCCAGCTCCATCCCAGGTGGAGAAATTCCAGCTCCATCCTCACTCCACCTGAGCTCTGCCCTGCTGGGTGGCAACAGCTGAGCTGCAAAACCATTTTATTGAATTATTTCAACAACCAAACCAGGCTCTGCGGGCTCACTTTGACTTTTAAATGCATTTATTTGAAATTCCTCAAATCCTGCTGGTGAAGAGACTTGAAAGGAGAGCAGGAATTTGTTTTCCTGGTGTTTTGACACCAACAGCTGGAGGAGGAAGGGGACAGGCCTGGTTTGAGTGCCACGAGCACAGAACCTGCTGAGCTCTCCCACAGACAGCACCAGCTTGGATAAAACACATTCTGAGGCCAATGAAAATGTATTTTGATACATTTTTAATAGGGGCTGTCAGTCACACAAACACCTGCTGCCACTGCAGCTGTGGTTTCTAAGAGAATGGCTCATTCTCAGGCATCCCTGGCTACATAACTCCTTAAAACTCTGCATTTCTTACAGGGAATGTTCCTCCACAATTTAATCCTGACACACAACCGGTTCACATTTCTCAGAGCCACATTTTTTCCCCTCATGATTGATATGAAGGAAATTAAGTGAGACAAATGAAATTCCACACACGACTAGAGACTTAATTTTCCTAGGAAGAATATTGCAGGAAAAGTGGGGTTGTATCATTTGTAAGGACAAAACCTCTCCTAATGATTCCTTCTGCAAATATTTAGTCTTTAAATCTGCAACTAAATTCTAAACAATGCTAAAATAAATAAAATTTAAATGTACAACAACACAGCAGCAATTTTAGCCTTTGTCTGTTTGTCCAAACCCTTTTGTATCCTTGGTGCAATTAATTTTGGAATTTACTCCTGGCTGTAAATGTCTGGCATGGAATTATAACTGCAGGATTTATAAAAACCATAGGGAAGAGAAACTCCTAAAATCAGATAGAAAAGCAATCCTGTTTTCACTGAATCCAATAAAAATTCTTAAATAACTCAGTACCTGCGGGGTTAGAAAATAAAACAGTGCTGTACAAATATCACCGAGCCCAAGGGCTCGAATGTAGGAACCCAAAATTGCTGATTTGTATCAGGTGGAAGTTAAACAGAAGGAGAAGTGAGGAAAAATTACTGTATTTCATCACATTTTAATTGTAAATTGGTTTTGTCTGCTTTTCCCTGCATCTCCAAACCAGCATGAAAATAATATCAAAGAAAACCAGAAAATATCCCAGAGGTTTGGAATGATGGAAGATAAATATTCCAGTTTTGTGTTTGGACACTTCCACTGTCCCAGGCTGCTCCAGCCTGGCCTTGGGCACCTCCAGGGATCCAGGGGCAGCCCCAGCTGCTCTGGGAATTCCAGCCCAGCCAGGAATTCCCAATTCCCAATCTCCCAGCCATCCCTGCCCTCTGGCAGTGGGAGCCATTCCCTGGCTCCTGTCCCTCCAGCCCTTTCCAAAGTCAGCTCACGGGCACAGGCACTGCCAGGATGGAAACACAACGTGCTGTAATTGCATTTTGCATCCAAATTAAAAAATCCAATTATATCCAATGCCTTTAAACACGGTTAATGAATTGAAAACTTCCTCAGGAACTCGGCCTGGAGGAGAGGAGCCTGGAGGTGACCGAAATGTGACCTTGCAGGGCCTGAAGGGGCTCCAGGAGAGCTGGAGAGGGACTGGGGACAAGGGATGGAGGGACAGGAGCCAGGGAATGGCTCCCAGTGCCAGAGGGCAGGGATGGCTGGGAGATTGGGAATTGGGAATTCCTGGCTGGGCTGGAATTCCCAGAGCAGCTGGGGCTGCCCTGGATCCCTGGCAGTGCCCAGGTCAGGCTGGAGCAGCCTGGGATGGTGGGAGGGGTCCCTGCCATCTTCCACCCATGGCATGGTGCAATGGGATGGGATTTAAGGTTTTATCCCAAACCAGTCCTGGATTCTATGGAATGTACTCCAGAAGTGGAATAAGGTTAGTAAAAGAAGAAGTAGAAGGGAAAAAAAAAAAGAAGAAATAAGGAAGGGAAAGCATTCCAGAGCATTATTCACTAAGAATTTGCCTTCCTGAGGGAGCAGCCACACCTGGATGTGGAGCTGATATCCACAGCTATTCCCAAAAATCCTCCCTCAGGCTGTTTATTCTGACTCTTTGATCCCACTTGATATTCCCTGGGAAAGGCACCTTTGTTTCCCCTCCTAATGGGGAAGATCCCGTGCCCAGGAGCAGGGAATGGCCGTTATCCCACTGCTCTGGAGTACTCCTCCTCCTACTCCTCTCCTTTTTCCATTCCCTGGAAAAGCTGCCTTTGTTTCCCCTCCTAATGGGGAAGATCCCATTCCCAGGAGCAGGGAATGGCTGTTATCCCACTCCTCTTCCCAAGGCTTGGGAATTAACTGCGCCTCAGTTTCCCTTAAGCTTTATCCCCACACTTTTCTCATGAGGCTCCTTAGGGTACATCCCAGACAGCTCCAAACTGGGAAAACAACAATTCCAGCTCACCCAGAGCTGTTTTATTGGGATTTCTCCACACGCTGCTCCCCCACCTTTGCCCACTTTTATTTCCTGTATCCAAAGGCTCCCAAGTGCTGCTGGAGAGCAGCTGGATTCTGGGAAGCAGCTGTCACCACTCTCCTGGCTTTTGAACATTTCTCTGGAGAGATTTTTTTTATCTTTCCAATTTTAATCCTCTCTTAGGACTCCGGGATTTGTTTTTCCACCAATGGTCCAGAGCCCGTTTTTATTTCTAGCACTTGCTGGTAATGAAATCGGGATTATTTGCCCTAAATCCATGAATTCATCAGCTACGCAGCAGCGGGATCAAGGCAGAAATATTACTGATCTCTGCTCCAGGGCGTGATTTTTATGGAAAACAACAAGCAGATGGAAACAATAAGGTGGGAGCCACAATTCTTTAGGATCAAATCCCTTGTTAACCACCGAAATCTGGGATTAGGCACGTGAGGTGCAGCAGGGTTTAACTGGGATTCTCCTGGAGGGCAAATCAGGTGGGGAAAGTCTGACATTTATTATAAAAGTCCAAATGATCCCTCAATTCCTGTAAGCCAGGAGGTATCCAAGGGGAATGTCAATTTATTTTTGGAATTCCCACATCTTTTCCTTTGCATTTTGCCCTGGCTTTGCTCCACCTGCCTCCCTTCCTTCCTCTGGCGCTGGATTTGGGATGTGCTGCTCCTCATGGAGCCCATCCCTCAAATTCTCACCTTCCTGAGCTGTTAAAAAGAGGAATTCCCCAGATCCTGAGTTTTCCAGGCTCCCAAATTCCCTCAGATAGATCTCCTGAATGGACACCTCCATGCTCGAGCTGCTCCAGGGACATTCCAGAGAGGTGACACCTCATTTCCAGAGGAATTCCCACTGTTCCCATCACATGAAACATTCCCTAGGAATTATTACTCCTCAGATTCAGACTTTCTTTCCAGGAAAAGAAGTTGGATTTAGTCTTTTTACTTTTTCCTGCACTGGGCTGGTGACAATCCAGCTGTGGCCTGATGTTTTCTGGGATGAAAAGTGGGTGCAGAACACGCCTGGGGTAACACATTCCCACTGGGAATACAGCAGCACCCAGAAAACCCAATCCCACAGGAAATTTATAAGGAAAATTCTGATTGATAAGGAGAATTCACTGCTGGGAAATTTGATTTTCATGGGCTAGAGAATGAAAAACAAGTTTATCAGAGGAAGAAATAGCGGCAAAAAATACTTGAGGGATACGGGGAAAAGCTCCCTGCAGCTGCTTTCCAAAGGGGGATGTGCTGAATCCATGGATTCAGACATCCTGGCACTCCTTGGAATATGGGAAAAGCTCCCTGCAGCTGCTTTCCAGAGGGTGATGTGCTGAATCCATGGATTCAGAAATCCTGGCACTCCTTGGAATATGGGAAAAGCTCCCTGCAGCTGCTTTCCAGAGGGTGATGTGCTGAATCCATGGATTCAGACATGCTGGCACTCCTTGGAATATGGGAAAAGCTCCCTGCAGCTGCTTTCCAGAGGGTGATGTGCTGAATCCATGGATTCAGACATGCTGGCACTCCTTGGAATATGGGAAAAGCTCCCTGCAGCTGCTTTCCAGAGGGTGATGTGCTGAATCCATGGATTCAGAAATCCTGACATGCCTTGGAATATGGGAAAAGCTCCCTGCAGCTGCTTTCCAGAGGGTGATGTGCTGAATCCATGGATTCAGACATCCTGACATGCCTTGGAATATGGGAAAAGCTCCCTGCAGCTGCTGTCCAGAGGGTGATGTGCTGAATCCATGGATTCAGACATCCTGGCACTCCTTGGAATATGGGAAAAGCTCCCTGCAGCTGCTTTCCAGAGGGTGATGTGCTGAATCCATGGATTCAGACATCCTGACATGCCTTGGAATATGGGAAAAGCTCCCTGCAGCTGCTTTCCAGAGGGTGATGTGCTGAATCCATGGATTCAGAAATCCTGGCACACCTTGGAATATGGGAAAAGCTCCCTGCAGCTGCTTTCCAGAGGGGGATGTGCTGAATCCATGGATTCAGACATCCTGGCACGCCTTGGAGGGAAAAGAGAGCCCCGCCCTCCCCACAGAACCACTTTAAAACCCCAAATCACTGCAAAGCTTAAATAAATTATGAGCTCTAATGGAAAAAAAAAAAAACAAAACCCAACAAAACCACAATGAGAAAGCAGCCAGCTAAATCTGCTGGAGGCGGAGCTGCCGGGAAATCCAGCCAAGAGGGAAGGCAGCTGCAGCTTCCCGCTGGATCCCGCTGGATCTAATCCTGCTGGATCCCCTTGAATGGAATCCCGCTGGATCCCACTGGATGGATCCCGCTGGGTTCCGTTGGATGGGATACCTCTGGATCCCATTGGATCAAATCCCACTGGATGGAATCCTGCTGGATCACACTGGATGGAATCTCACTGGATCCCATTGGATCAAATCCCACTGGATCCCACGGGATGGAATCTCACTGGATCCCATTAGAGGGACTCTCAATGGATCCCACTGGATCGATTCCCACTGGATCCCACTGGATGAAATCTTGCTGGATCCCACTGGATCAAATCCTGCTGGATGCCATTGCATTGAATCCTGCTGGATCCCACTGGATGGATCCCGCTGGGTTCCGTTGGATGGGATCCCTCTGGATCGCATTGGATCAAATCCCACTGGATCCCATTGGATGGAATCCTACTGGATCACACTGGATGGAATCTCACTGGATCACATTGGATCAAATACCACTGGATCTCACTGGATCCCATTAGAGGGACTCTCACTGGATCCCACTGGATCGATTCCCACTGGATCCCACTGGATCAAATCCTGCTGAATGCCATTGCATTGAATCCTGCTGGATCCCACAGGATCGAATCTCACTAGATCCCACCGGATGGATCCTTCTGGGATCAAATCCCAGTGGATTCCATTGCATTGAATCCCGCTGGGTCCCACGGGATGGATCCCGCTGGATCCCTTTGGATCAGATCCTGCTGTATCCCACGGGGTGGATCCCACTGGATGGATTCTGCTGGGTCCCACAGGATGGATCCCACTGGATCCCACAGGATGGATCCCGCTGGGTCCCACAGGATGGATCCCACAGGATCCCACAGGATGGATCCCACTGGAACCCACAGGATGGATCCCGCTGGGTCCCACAGGATCAAATCCCATGGATCCCATGGGATGGATCCTGCTGCCTCCCATGGGATGGATCCCACTGGATCCCGTTGGATCAAATCCTGCTGGATCCCACAGGATGGATCCCACCCGATGAAATCCTGCTGGATCCCACCCAATGAAATCCTGCTGGATCCAACGGGATGGATCCTGCTGGATCTCATTGGATCAAATCACACTGGATCCCACGGGATGGATCCCGCCGGGTCCCACGGGATGGATCCCACAGGATGAAATCCCCCTGGATCCCACGGGATGGGTCCTGCTGGATCACACTGGATGGATCCCACTGGATCTCACTGGATGGATCCCACGGGGTGGACCCCACGGATCCCACGGGATGGATTCCACTGGGTCTCACAGGATGGATCCCACTGGATCTCACTGGGCGGATCCCACTGGGTCCCACTGGACCAAATCCCACTGGATCCCACAGGGTGGATCCCGCCAGGTCCCACTGGATCAAATGCCACTGGATCCCACGGGGTGGATCCCACGGGATGGATCCCACGGGATGGATCCCGCTGGGTCCCACGGGATGGATCCCACTGGATCTCACTGGGCGGATCCCGCTGGGTCCCACTGGATCAAATCCAATTGGATCCCACAGGGTGGATCCCGCCAGGTCCCACTGGATCAAATGCCACTGGATCCCACGGGGTGGATCCCACGGGATGGATCCCACGGGATGGATCCCACGGGATGGATCCCACTGGATCTCACTGGGCGGATCCCGCTGGGTCCCACTGGATCAAATCCAATTGGATCCCACGGGGTGGATCCCGCCGGATCCCACTGGATCAAATGCCACTGGATCCCACGGGGTGGATCCCACGGGGTGGATCCCGCTGGGTCCCACGGGATGGATCCCACTGGATCTCACTGGGCGGATCCCGCTGGGTCCCACTGGATCAAATCCAATTGGATCCCACGGGGTGGGTCCCGCCGGATCCCACTGGATCAAATCCCACTGGATCCCACGGGGTGGATCCCACGGGGTGGATCCCACGGGGTGGATCCCGGCTTTGGGAATGCCCAGAGCGAGCTCTCCCTGCCGGGGCTGGGCCAGCAGCTCCGTTCTCCCGGAGCGAGCCGCGGCTCCACGGCTGGAGGAGCCAAACCGCGCTTTCCCGGGAATCCCAGAACTCCAAACGGCCCCGCGGTGGAAAATCCCAGCTCCGATTTGTCCCTGCCCAGCTGCTCTCGACTCAGGGCGCCGGGAGAAGCCGCGAGAGATTCCCTGTGCGAGCCCTCTCCCTGCTGGCCGCTCCAGGAATTCGCCTGGAATTCCCTGGCTTTCCACAAGAAATCCTGGCAAGCACCTGCGAGCGAATTTATATTGAGGTTACAGGAAATAAAAGAGATTTTTCTACAAGAAAAAAAAAGATCACTGGTTAAATATATTCCAGCTAACAGGTAAAATTCCATGGAAAGGGAATTCCAGAGCTCATTATCCCAAATATTCCAGAATTCCGTATTTCAGAATCTGCGTTGCAGAATTTAAATTTCAGAGGTTTTATTTTCAAAAATTGCATTCCTCCATTTTTATTTCAGAGTTTTTACTTCAGTTTTTATTTCAGAGTTTTTATTCCTGGATTTGTATTTCAGAATTTGTGCCTCGGGGTTTTTATTTCAGAGTTTGCATTGTCAAATTTATATTTCAAAGTTCTCTATTTTGGAATTTTCAGCTCAGATTTTTTTATTTCAGAATTTTTGTTTCAGAATTTCTATTTCAGAATGTGCAAATCAGAATTTTTATTTCAGAATTTCTATTTCAGAATGTGCAATTCAGAATTTTTATTTCAGAATTCCTATTTCAGAATGTGCAATTCAGAATTTCTATTTCAGAATGTGCAATTCAGAATTTGTATTTCAGAATTTCTATTTCAGAATGTGCAATTCAGAATCTGTATTTCAGAACTTTTATTTCAAAATTCTCTATTTCAGAATTTGTATTGCATTTTTTTTTAATTTTGGAGTTCTGTATTTCCTACAAATCCTGTCTGAAAGTCCAGGTTAAAAACCAGGAGTTTCCTCCAGGATCAGGAAGAAGAGTGAAGGATTGGATGCTCTGTCAGAATTTCTGTAAAACCACAAAAACAGTTTAAAAAATCAGAAAAATTTAAATAAATTCACTTGATTTGCACTGACTTTAGGCAGCTGTGCTTAAAAACAAAGAAATAAAAATACTCCAAGTACTAAAGTTACACCTCAGGCTGACAAAAGCAGCTGTGCCCCGCTGGAGCTCTGCTCACTGCACACCAGGGGAGACTGAAATGAGATTTCAAGATTTAATTAAAAAACAATTTAAATTTTAATTTCGCTGCTTGATGGTGGCCGAAAAATGGGATTAATCAAGGCCTTTTTGGGTGGATTTAGAGAATTCTTTGGGCTCAGGGGGGTGAGGGTTGGTGTTTATTCCAAGAGTCCAAGGCCAGGTGGGAAGAACCTGGGACAGGGAGAGGAGTCCCTGCCCATGGAAGGGTGAGATTTGAGGAATTTTTGTCTTTTTTTATCCCAGCCACTCCATATTTCCATGTGAGCCGAGCCAAACCTGCCCCTGCCTCGCTGCAGCCAGGGGATTGATTAAATATCTGCACCCCAAAGTGCAAAATGAGGTGTTTGATACCCGTGCAGGTGTGTGGAAATCCAGAAATATCATGGGAAAATAAATCCACGTCGCTGCCGATCCCTCCGCTCCAGGACAACGACGAGACACGGGCCATGCAATGCTGGGGACAGGAAAACATTCCAAGTTGTGCAAGTCCAGGAAGAGAAACACGGATAAATAAACATGCCAAGGGGGCAGAGATCATTCCCTGGATCTCCCGAGTCGTGCTCCCTTTGGAGTCCCTGCTTAAATTCATTTATCCTGGAGAATTCCCAGCCCTCTCCCACTCTGTGGGATGGACTCCAACCAGCAAACCTTGGTGTGAAATTACAAAACCAGATTAGGAATTATTGGGAATTTCCCCCCAACTTTCCCAGCCCTTCTCCCACTTTTTTTTTTTTTTTTTTTTTTTTTTGGTGTGGATTTTGGATATTAAACCAAGACTCTCAAATCTATCAAACGCATCTTTTAGATCCTACATAATTTCACCTGGATTTAATCAATTAACTCCTTCCTCCACACCAAAACCCTCAGCAGGAGGGTTTCGTGCAAGGAAAACACCAGGATTTTAACCTTTCCTGAAAACCAGAGTTAGATTTTAGACATTCCAGCTGAAGTCACACTGAGCTTCAGCACTGTTTGTTTTCAGTTCTCCTTTTCTGACGCTGCTGAGCCAGGGACGGGCGAAATGACTTCTGTGATTTTAGAAGGTGAACTGAGTGTTTATTCAAAAGCACTTTTCTCTTTTATAGAGAACATCGTGGACATTCATTCCATTGGTCTCACAGTAAAACCATTTCACCTGATTGGCACACTGGACTCGGGTCAGCGTGGCAGAACAGATCTATAAACAATATGAACGGAAAGCAAGAAAAGAGATTGTTTACATTCCTCTTGGACTTTTTCCCAGGCTTAGCCTGGCAGGAATCTTTCTCTTTTTATGACTGAACGGAGAATATCCACACGTTTCTGGATGGAATCCAGAAATATCCACACTTTCCTGGCCTTTTTTTTTCCGAGGCCCTGGAGGGACAGGAGCCAGGGAATGGCTCCCACTGCCAGAGGGCAGGGCTGGATGGGAGATAACTGGGAATTCCTAGCTGGGAGGGTGGGAAGGGACTGAGCTGGAACTCCCAGAGCAGCTGAGGCTGCCCCTGCCTCCCTGGCAGCGCCACGGCCTCACGGCTGCCGGAGCTCCCGCAGCGCTTGGAAAGGACCGGCAGGCACAGCGGGGGCCTGTGGGGCTGTGCAGGTGCAGGAGGGGGACGGGCTGATGCCTGTGGACGCCTTTCCAGGGGATAAATCCCCGTTCCCAGCGGGACAAATCCCCGTTCCCAGCGGGCGCCATGGCGGCCGCTCCCCTCAGCGGCGCCAACCACACCGCGCGGGGCGGGGGGAGCCGCGCTCGGCCCGTACCACCCGCACCGGGGGGGTTACGAACGCGGCGCGTACCACCCGCAGCACGACTGAGGGGAGATCTACCGCCACCTCCCGATCGGTTTGAACGCCGAGCTGGACTAGCGGAGCGGGAAGCCACCCCCTCCTTCCGGCGCTGTTGGTACCGCCCGGCTCATCGCGCACCTCCCCCGGCCCCACGTGAGCGGTTTCCCGGCGTGCCCCGCGCTCGGCCGCCGCAGCCGCCGCTTCGCTCCGCGCCCCGCGCTCCCGGCAGCCGCCCCCCGAGCCAGCCCCGCGCCGCGGGGCCGGGCCGCCCGCCGCCATGTCCGGCGGGGACTCCACGGCCGCGGCCGCCGCCGCCTCCCCGCAGCCGCTGCCGTTCTCGCTGCCGAAGCCGCCGCCCCTCATGCAGCTGACGCCGGGCGACGCCGTGCGGCCGGTGGGCTCGGGCGCCGACCAATCGCCGAAGAGCGCGCGGCTGGCGGCGCGCCCCGATTGGCCGGCGGGGAAGCCCGTCAGCCTCCTGGCGCCGCTGCTCCCGCCCCGCGGGGACCCCGAGCCGCTGCTGCCCTTCGGGCCCGCGGCCCCGCGGCCGCCGCTGCGCGGGCGCCTCCTGGGCCGCTGCGGGGGCTCCCTGCTCAGCCCCGCCATGCGGCCCGGCGGCGTCGACCGCGGGTCTCTCATGGTGAGTGCGGGGGACGGGGGACGGCACGGAGTGGCGGCGTGCGGAAGCCGGTCCCGCCTCCGTGCTGCGGGGTCGTCGCAGGGTTGGGTGGGACGGGCGTCGCACTCGGCTCGGGGCTGTGTGCGGGCCGCTCTGGGTGTCGCCGCTGAGGGACGCGCCGAGCCCTCTCTGGGCACCTGTCAGCAGCGCAAGGAGGAAGTTCTTGCTCGTGGACAGGTGGAACTTCCTGGGCATCAGTCCCTGCTCGTTGCTCGTGTACAGGTGGAACTTCTTGGGCATCAATCCCTGTTCGTTGTTCGTGTACAGGTGGAACTTCCTGGGCATCAGTCCCTGCTCGTTGCTCGTGTACAGGTGGAATTTCCTGGGCATTAGTCCCTGTTCATTGCTCGTGTACAGGTGGAACTTCCTGGGCATCAGTCCCTGCTCGTTGTTCGTGTACAGGTGGAACTTCCTGGGCATCAGTCCCTGCTCGTTGCTCGTGTACAGGTGGAATTTCCTGGGTATCAATCCCTGTTCGTTGTTCGTGTACAGGTGGAATTTCCTGGGCATCAGTCCCTGCTCGTTGCTCGTGTACAGGTGGAATTTCCTGGGCATCAATCCCTGCTCGTTCCTCTGGCGCCGTCGCTGGGCCCTGCTTGGAGCTTTCCCTGCACCCAGGGGACAGCCAGGGCTGAGGCCCCTCTCGCTGGGGCTCCTCTCCAGGCTGAGCAGCCCCAGCTCCCTCAGCCTCTCCTGGGCACCGAGCTGCTCCAGGCCCTTGCTCAGCTCCAGGAGCTCCTGTCCCTGCTGTGCTGAGGAGCCAGGGCTGGACACAGCACCCAGAGGGGCAGGATCACCCCAGAGGTGCCTCCCAGCAGTGGGCAGAGGGGCAGGATCCTGTCTGTCCTGCTGGGAATGCCCTTCCAGATGCCCCCCAGGGCACAGTGGATCACAGACCTGGCTGTATCCAGAGCTGGGAAGAGATCTGGAGCCCCAGGGGCAGCTGAGGGAGCTGGGAAAGGGGCTCAGCCTGGAGAGAAGCAGGCCTGGGAGGACCTTCTCAGCACCAGGGTGGTAGGACCCTCTGAAAGTAAATCAGAACTGCAGAAAGGGTCAGAGGAGACTTTTAGAAAACACTGTTCCACCTGGAATTACCTGGGATTGGGAAACAGGAGCTGTCACTGCGTGTGCTGTCAGAGGAGGTGACTGGGGAAAGTCGAGTGTTCTGTCCAGGAGATTGAAACCTTTTTAGTTGCTCGTGGTTCCTTTGTGTGACTCCCAGCCCCAGGGAGACTTCTGGGGTGAGAAAAAAAATCATTGGCAAACTGCTCTTGGACTGAAAGGTGATAGAGTTAGGGGAAATCAGGGGAGAATTCCTTCCCTGTGAGGGTGGGGGTTCCTGGGATGGAATTCCAGCTGCCTCATCCCTGGAAGTGTCCAAGGCCAGGTTGGAGCACCTGGGGCAGTGGAAGGTGTCCCAGAGGGTGGAACTGGAAGAACTTTGGTCCCTCCTACCCAAACCATTCTGGCATTCTGTGACCAATGATTATTTTTTTTTATCCCTCCTCCTAAATATATTTTCCAAAGGGAAATTCCACCCAGGCTTTATCTTAAGGTACTCTCAGAGCTGTTGCATCGTGTGCGTGGAACAGAAAGCTCTTCAAGTGTTGGAATAATTAAAAAATCCAGGGGAGGGATCCGTATTCCCCGTGGTGAGCGGGTTTGGGGTGGGTGCTGATTTTCCCTGCCTGTTGGTGTTTTGCAGATGGGCCACCCGGGAATGCCCCACTACCCCCCCATGGGGATGCACCCCATGGGCCAGAGACCTCCCAACATGCCCCCAGTCCCCCACGGGATGATGCCTCAGATGATGCCCCCCATGGGAGGACCCCCGATGGGGCAGGTAAGGCAATTCCAGCGGGGTTTTATTCCTGGGGACCCCTGAGGTGGGAAAAGGAGAGGAGAGAACTCGGGATTTCATCCTGGCCAGGGTAAAACTCTTCTCATGGGGAGCAGGGAATTGATGCACCTTTGTGACTTCAGTTAGAAATTGGTATGATAACAGGTAATTAATGCACCTCTAACTTTAATTATCAATCCAGAATTTGGGATTGATTCAGGAATGAGAACAGGTAATTAATGCACCTCTAACTTTAATTATCAATCCAGAATTTGGGATTGATTCAGGAATGATAACAGATAATTAATGCACCTCTAACTTTAATTATCAATCCAGAATTTGGGATTGATTCAGGAATGATAACAGGTAATTAATGCACCTCTAACTTTAATTATCAATCCAGAATTTGGGATTGATTCAGGAATGATAACAGGTAATTAATGCACCTCTAACTTTAAATTATCAATCCAGAATTTGGGATTGATTCAGGAATGATAACAGGTAATTAATGCACCTCTAACTTTAATTATCGATCCAGAATTTGGGATTGATTCAGGAATGAGAACAGGTAATTAATGCACCTCTAACTTTAAATTATCAATCCAGAATTTGGGATTGATTCAGGTTTTTTTGGAATGAGAACAGATAATTAATGCACCTCTGACTTTAAATTATCAATCCAGAATTTGGGATTCATTCAGGAATGAGAACAGGTAATTAATGCACCTCTAACTTTAATTATCAATCCAGAATTTGGGATTGATTCAGGTTTTTTTGGAATGTGAACAGATAATTAATGCACCTCTGACTTTAAATTATCAATCCAGAATTTGGGATTGATTCAGGAATGAGAACAGATAATTAATGCACCTCTAACTTTAATTATCAATCCAGAATTTGGGATTGATTCAGGAATGATAACAGGTAATTAATGCACCTCTAACTTTAATTATCAATCCAGAATTTGGGATTGATTCAGGTTTTTTTGGAATGAGAACAGATAATTAATGCACCTCTGACTTTAAATTATCAATCCAGAATTTGGGATTGATTCAGGAATGAGAACAGATAATTAATGCACCTCAAATTTTCAATCCATAATTTGGGATCTATTCAAGTTTTTTTGAATGAAAACGGGTAATTAATGCACCTCTAACTTTAAATTATCAATCCAGAATTCGGGATTTATTCAGGTTTTTTTGGAATGAGAACAGATAATTAATGCACCTCTAATTATTAATCCATAGTTTGGGGTTTATTCAAGTTTTTTTTTTTTTTTTTTTTTTTAATTAGAACAGATAATTAATGCACCTCTAATTTTCCATCCATAGTTTGGGATTTATTCAAGTTTTTTTTGGAGTGAGAACAGATAATTAATACACCTCTAATTTTCAATCCATAATTTGGGTTTTGTTCAAGTTTTTTGGAACGAGAATGGGTAATTAATGTACCTCTAACTTTAATTATCAATCCGTAATTTGGGATTGATTCAAGTTTTTGGGAGGTTTCCTGTAGATTTTGAAGGAATAAGTTCCTGTTGGGACTCCACGTTTCTTTAATTCTTGGCCAATTCCTACATCCACAGACGTGAACGTTACAGCAGGAGAAGAAACAAAGAAATAGAGATTTTTTGCAGAATTCCTGTTGGAATCCCAGGGGTTGGTTTGTAATCCCTGTGTCCCGTTGCTGCTGATGCCATGGCAGGTGACACCACCACGAGCATGGCCCTGCTTTTGGCAGCTTTTCTTCACAATTACCACATTTCCTGTGTGGTTTGTGATGAAATCCTCAACTCTTAAAAGAAATCATTCTCCTTGTGGGTGTAATAAATATCCCAGGAATGCTGAATGTCCTCGGGGTGCTCCTTGTGATGGTGGATTATGGAAGAGAGGCAGGGATGGCAGGGGAGGATTAAACCTTTGGGAGCAGCCCCTGGTGACAATTCCTCTTCCTTTGCAATTCCTTGGACACAGCATCCGTATTTTCCTTAAACTGGTGTGGAAAGGCTTGGTAGGGATTTTTTTCAGCAGGGCTTTGCAGCTTCTGGGGTTAAAATAAAACAATTTTTAAAAAATGAGGAGGGTTTGACTCATTAGCACTGTGCGTGTTCATTAGGAAGTGAAGTAGAAATTCTGGTTTATTTCTCTGCTTTTTTGTACCTCCTTTTCCACAATCCCCACTCTTAGCCAGGGACTATTTCAATATTTCATATTTTAGGGAGCCACTCAGGACTTTTTGGTAGATGGAGAGCAAAAAGCTGAAGGTAAATCTCACACCTGGGAGTTCACCTTTCCTTTGTTCCTGTATTCCCTGTGGCCTTGGAGGTCTGCAGGAATCACTCCCAACCTTTGCCTTTCCTGCTTTCCCTCAGGATTTCAGTCATGGAATCACATCCCACATCATTTGCTATTGTTCCTTTGGAGTTTAAATGGCTTTTGTAGTTGTTTCCTATCCAGCTTTGGAATCTGGACATGCCATTCCTAATGGGAATATCCCAATTTAGTGGGAATGTGATGAAGGGAATCACAATCCCACAAATGTCTTTTATTTTTCCTTGCCTAAGAGAGATGTTTGGGTTGTTTTGTTTTGTTTTGCTTTTAATTAAAAAGAAGTATCAGATAATGGCTTTCAAATAGAAATACTATATTTTTGTGTTGAGAGGATGATAAAATAGATGGGAAATGCTCTTGAATTCCAGATGCCTGGAATGATGCAGTCAGTGATGCCTGGAATGATGATGTCCCACATGTCCCAGGCTGCCATGCAGCCCACGGTTCCTGTGAGTTTCATTTCTTTTTTTTTTTTTTAAAGCTCTTTTTAGAAATTGCTGTTGATCACTCTTTGCTTTCTTTAATTAGAAAATAAGAATTCAAGTTTTAAGTGTCTTTTTCATTACAATAGAGTTTTTATGTGGCTCTTGAATGATTGTAAAATAAGATTTTTGTGATTTTCATTAGTCTTTAAACTCCTTTTATTTTTCCTTTCATTCCTTATCCTTCACTTCCTGGAGTTTGGCAGGAATCACTGTGACCTTGGATTGTTAAATTGTCTGACCAAGAGATTATTTTCTCTTAAATTGTAATTTTTTAAGAGTTTTAATTCAATATTAAAGAGGTTTGAATCCATTAGAAAGCGATTTTTTTTTATTAAAAGTTCCTGAAAATCAGTTGAGTATGAAAATTGCTGGAATGGCTCAAGGAATGAGGAATTCTTTGGGTGGAAATGGAGAGGGAAAAGTTAAAATACAGGTGAAGTCTCTGAGGGGAAAAAATTTAAATTAAATCCTGTTCTTAAGAAATAAATGTAGTCCAAGCCTAAGAGATTCACTTAACACCAGTTCCAGCCATTTCAATTTAGAAATAAATTATTTTTATGTTTTCTTTTCCCATGCAGATTTAAATCCCTAAATTCCTATGGAACTTCCTGTAGTGCTGAGCACAAACCTTTGCTGTGCTGATTAGAAGCAGTGAAATTCCTAAAAATCAGTGTTTTGGTCAGATAAATGCTCTTAAAATACATTTAAAAATCTTAGAAATTACTATTTTGGTCAAATTAATGCTCTTAAAATACACAACAAATTCCTGGGAATTTCCTGGTTTATTCCTGTTGGATAATATCAAATCAAATGTGATTTATTTTCACTTTTTAACCAAGTTTTCTGTTTTCCTGAGGAGTATTTGATGTTTGTAGCTGAGAACTGAAAATAAGCCTTAAGCAAAGCTAAATCCACAAGGAATAAATGGGAAAACTTGGAATTTTGTCGATTTTTTTTTTCCTTAATTGGAAGGAATTTCAGGAAGAAAGAGCTCCAGGAATGCAACTTTAATACACCCAAAGCCTTGTGCCCCATAATTATCCCACTTAATGTTGTTCCTAATTGCTTATTTAAGGAGCAGGAATAATGAAGAGGGAAGCAGGAATCCTTATTTAAGGAATTAGCCTTTTGTGGCAGGAGGGCCTTGTTTGGATAATGAATAATGGATTTTTTTTAGGATTTAATTGCTCAGGAATTAATTATTTAAATTCAATTGTTTAAATGTTTAATTGTTTTGATTTAATTATTTTTACAGCCAGGAGTGAACAGCATGGATGCACAAGTAGGTAAGTAAACAACTTGATATATTTTCAAAATATTTAACCAAAATCAGCTGAAACATTAAAAATTTCCACTTTTCCCTAAAATGGAATGGAGCATTTCAGTCCTGGAATCTCCATTGGTGCCCAGGACATTTTTTTCCTTGCACACATGGTGGAATTTTTAGAAAAATGAAGCAACCAAACCTTTAATTAATTTTTAATTATTTATTTTTCAGGTGTGACCCCTCCTGGGACTCAGGTATGTGGAAAGCACAATTCCAGAAGGTTGGAATTCCAGTGTGGTGTGGGGCAAACTTGGTTTTAGGGATTTAAAGGAAAACCTTCATTCAAGTTTTTCCTCCCCTCCTTTTTCCCCTCTCCCCTCTTTTCCCCTGCTTTTTCCAAGTTTTTGGTTGTTCCTTGAAATCTGTGGGCCTTTTCCCAACTTAATTATTAAATATAGATGCTATCCACATTATTTCCATGAGATTTCCATCCTGCCCATTGGCCTGTCAGGAAATCCAGTTTTCCTTGGCCATATCCAATCCCTGATCCACAGTACCTGGATGCAGTCCAGATTCCAGGGAATTCCTGGGAAAAGTGGCCTTGGAAAGCAGCAGGAAGCGTGGTGTGAGTGAGCTCAGGGAGAAGCCCAGAACCTTCCTGAAGGAAATTTTCCTTGAGATTTGGGGAACAGGGAGTGCTGCTGGAATTGTGGCTGGGGGTTGTTGTAGTCTGACCCCTTCACTTGCACTTCCTGGTGGGACTCAGCCCCTTGGGAATGTGCAATTGAGCAGCTCCGCTCCCAAAAAAAGGAGGTTTTTGGGAAAAAATACCGACTTAAGGTGCAAATTTGACTCCCTGCCTTTCCTGTGCTGCTGAACCACTTGGAAAATCCAGGATATTTGGGTGAAACCCACCATTAAAGAGGGTTTCCCAAGCCCTTTTTTTGTCTCCTCCTCAGACAACGCATCCCGTGGTCTCCACGGTCCAGCAGAGCTCCAGCAGCAGCAGCTCTGCCAGCGAGGAGCACTCCAAGCAGGTTTGTATCCCACTGGCTTTGTGCACTTGGATCCCAGTTCTTACATCAGCATTAATTTGGCTTGGAATGTTCCCAGAAATCCACGTGGACGGAGCACAAATCGCCGGATGGAAGAACTTATTACTACAACACCGAGACCAAGCAGTCCACGTGGGAGAAGCCAGATGACCTCAAAACCCCTGCTGAGGTAACCAAATCCCAAATTAATTCTGGGATATTGTGGGAACACGAGGATATCCAAGGCTGACACCTGCAGCAGGGAGAATTCTGCTGGAAGCAATGGGAGCAAACTCCTCCAATGAGAAATGTTCCTAAAATATTTGGATTTTTCTCCTTATGCTGGGAGAACCTGAGGGTGCAAAGTGGCCAAAATTCCTCATTTTCCTCGTTTTTAGGTAGGTTTTTTTATTAAAAATGTCTTGTTTATTATGAGGAGAAGTGATAGAGAAATAATTTAGAGAAGAAAAAACGCCTAAAAATTGCTATTTTGGTCAAATTAATGCTCTTAAAATACACAACAAATTCCTGAGAATTCCTCTGGTTTATTCCTGTTGGATAATATCAAATCAAATTGACCCAGTGTGATTTATTTGCACTTTTTTAGCCAATTTTTCTCTTTTCTTGAGGAATATTTGAAGTTTGTACCTGAGAACTGAAAATAAACCTTCAGCAAAGCTAAATCCACAAGGAAAAAAATAATTTTGTTGATTTTTTTTTCTTTAACTGGAAGGAGTTTTAGGAAGAAAGAGGTCCATAAAAGCAACTTTAATACACCCAAAGCCTTGTGCCCCATAATTATCCCACCTAATGTTGTTCCTAATTGCTTATTTAAGGAGCAGGAATCCTTATTTAAGGAATCACTAAAGGAGATTTTCCTTGGAAAATCTTTGTTTTTCTTTCCATCAGCAATTGTTATCCAAGTGTCCCTGGAAGGAGTATAAATCAGATTCTGGGAAGCCTTATTATTACAATTCCCAAACAAAGGAATCCCGCTGGGCAAAACCCAAAGAGCTGGAGGATCTTGAAGGTAAAAGGCTGCTGGACTTGTGTTTTTATAAATATATATATTAATTAACTGTATTGTTGATGTAAATAGCAACTAAATCAGCTGGGGGAAAAGAATAATTGTGGAAAAAAAAGAATAGGCAGCAGTAGTTTAAATACTTCCTTTCTTAAAACTCTATTTAATAATCCTGACTTCCTTTCTGGTCTTTGAACTACCTTTTTACGAATTAAAATAATTATTTTAAACCAAAAAGTCATTTTTATATTCCCCAATCTTCCTGTAATGGCATTTCTAAACTTCATTTTAATCTCGATCGATTTCAGTCTTTGAAGGGCACAAACATTAAAATTTTTAATAGTAACAAAAACATTTAAAACTTTGCTTTTATTAAATCAAGAATTACCAGAACTCCCTGTGTATATGAACTATTTTAAAGCTATATTTTAATTGTCTTTCTCCTTTTTTCCTCTAGCAATGATTAAAGCTGAAGAAAACAGGTACATTTTTAATATTATGCTAATCTTTTTCTGAGGGCCTTCAAGCCTTTACTGGGGTTCTTCAAACCTTTCCTGAGGAAGTTTAAACCTTTTTCCTGAGGGTCTTCAAGCCCTTCTTAGGATCCTTCAAGCCCTTTTTTTCCTGAGGCTCTTCAACCTTTTTTTTCCTGGGAGCCTTCAGATCCTTTTTTTCCTGAGGGTCTTCAACCCATTTTTTCTTGGGGGCCTTCAGATCCTTTTTTTCCTGAGGCTCTTCAAGCCCTTTTTTTTCCTGAGGGCCTTCAGATCCCTTTTTTTCCTGAGGGCCTTCAAGCCCTTTTTTTCCTGAGGCTCTTCAACCCCTTTTTCCTGATGGCCTTTGAACCTTTCCTAGGATCCTTCAAACCCTTTTTCCTGAAGCTCTTCAAACCATCTTTCTTAAGGGTCTTCAACCCTTTTTTTCCTGGGGGCCTTCAGATCCCTTTTTTCCTGAGGACCTTCAGATCCCTGTGAGCCTTCAGATCTTTTTTTCCTGTGAGCCTTCAGATCCTTTTTTTCCTGTGAGTCTTCAGATCCTTTTTTTCCTGTGAGCCTTCAGATCCCTTTTTCTCTGAGGGTCTTCTTCACCCTTTTTCCCTCAGGGTCTTCTTCACCCTTTTTCCCTGAGGGTCTTTCACCCTTTTTCCCCAAGGGTCTTTTTCACCCTTTTTCCTGAGGGCCTATAAACCCTTTTCCCTGAGGGTCTTTCACTCTTTTCCCTGAGGGCCTATAAACCTTTTTCCTGGGAGTCTTTCACCCTTTTTTCCCTGAGGGTCTTTTTCACCCTTTTTTCCCTGAGGGTCTTTTTCACCCTTTTTTCCCTGAGGGTCTTTTTCACCCTTTTTTCCCTGAGGGTCTTTTTCACCCTTTTTTCCCTGAGGGTCTTTTTCACCCTTTTTTCCCTGAGGGTCTTTTTCACCCTTTTTTCCCTGAGGGTCTTTTTCACCCTTTTTCCCTGAGGGTCTTTTTCACCCTTTTCCCTCAGGGTCTTTTTCACCCTTTTTCCCTCAGGGTCTTTTACCCTTTTCCCTGAGGGCCCATAAACCCTGAGGGTCTTTCACCCTTTTCCCTGAGGGTCTTTCACCCTTTTCCCTGAGGGTCTTTTTCACTCTTTTCCCTGAGGGTCTATAAACCCTGAGGGCCTATAAACCATTTTCCCTGAGGGTCTTTTTTACCCTTTTTCCCTGAGGGCCCATAAACCCTGAGGGCCTATAAACCCTGAGGGTCTTTTTCACCCTTTTCCCTGAGGATCTTTTTCACCCTTTTTGCCTCAGGGTATTTTTCACCCTTTTCCCTGAGGGTCTTTCACCCTTTTCCAAGTCCTTAACTCTCCCTAAACCCCTCCTTCCCCACCTCCACCACATCCCTAAGCCGCACCTTTGCCCTAAATCTCCAAGAGATTGCCTGCAGGTGATTGCTGTTGTTTTTATCCCCAGCACGAAGCCCGAGGACGCGGCTGCCGCCGCCTCGGCTCCGGCCGCGGCCGGGGACGCTCCGAGCGGGGCCAGCGCGGCCGCGGCCACCGAGAGCGCCGCGGCCACGGCCGCTCCCTCAGGAGCCGCTCCCAAGGGGGAAGCTGCGCCGGCCGCCGCCACGGGGGACACGGATGGCACCGGCACGGCCGCAGCCGAGGAGCAAGGCCAGGGCGGCGCCGCCCCCGGCGCGCAGGACGGGAGCGCGGACGCCGCCGCCGCCGCCACGGATGAGGCGGCCAAGCAGGAGGCCTCGGGAGAGTGAGTGCCAGGGGGTGGATGGCGGCTCCAGGAAAGGGGGTTTGGGTGGGATATCAGGGGATCGTTCCCTGTGAGGCCATGGGATGATGCCGAGCCGTGGGGGCTTTTAGCCACTCGGCACAAAGCTCGGATAGCTGGTACATCTGAGGGTCCACCAGAAGAACGGGAGGGACACTCGGGCTGCTGAAATCCTGCTCGTTGATTGAAGGGTCACAGAAGGGGCAAACAGGGAGACAACGAAGCAGAAGGGAGGCAGATTCCGAGAGCCCCGAAGGGCGGGGTGAGGATTCTTTTACTGCGTAGGGGTAGGAGGGTTTAGCATTCGAGGGTACAATCGGGAGAAGGCTAAAGGGAGGGGAAATATAACATTAACCAGTGGGGAAAAGGGAAAGGAGTGTTCTTGGTGGAAGAACCAAAGGGAAAACGTGGAACAGAGAAGATTCTAGGCTAAGGGGCAGACTTGAACAATAACTGACAGGACAGGGGGAGGGTACAATTCTCTTCCAAAAGGGGGTGGAGAACTCATACAACTGCTGTTTCCCATGGCAACCCTAGACTGACTTCCCCAACCCCTCCTCCTACAGGATGACATTTCCAAAGAAGCTGTGGCTGCCTCTGGATCCCTGGAAGTGTCCCACACTGGGACACTGGCGGCAGCCTGGGATAGTGGGAGGTGTCCCTGCCATGGCAGGGATGGAATGGGATGATCCTTAATGTCCCTTCCCACCCAGCCCATGCCGTGATTCCCATCCCAAACACCAAGATCTTCCCACAAACCCACTTAAAGCAAGTTCTTCAAGGGAATGAATAATTTAGCACAGGACAAGAGGGGCTGGCTTTGAGATGACAGAAGGCAGGCTTAGAGAGGGATTGGGAAGAAATCATTTAGTGGGAAGGTGATGAGGCACAGGGTGCCCAGAGAGGCTGTGGCTGCCCCTGGATCCCTGGCAGTGTCCCAGGCCAGGTTGGACAGGGCTTGGAGCATTCTGGAATGGGGTCCCTGCCCATGGAACTGGGTGGGCTTTACTGTCCCTTCCCATCCAACCCATTCCATGATAATTTATGGAGCCTCAAGACTTTGCTGCAGTTTTTCATTTCTCAGCAGCATCAGCGACAGGAAAATTCCATGGATTTTCCAGTAGCTGTAGGAATTTCCCAGCGTGCCATTAAGGCACCTATTTATGCTCCTTTTCCATGGATCTGTGCCATTGGTTATCACTGGAAGAAAATAAAATACTAGAGGAATTTTTATCTGTTCCAGCCAGGATTCCTTTTTTTTTTTTAAATAATGAAAAATCGATTATGTGGAAAATTATAACTTAGGATTTTTATCATTCAAAAAAAAAAAAAGAGAAATACTGTGGGGGATTTTAGGCAGCAGGATGTAATTAAGGAGAAAAGGCTCATTTTTATGCACTTCTATATATTTTTATATAAAATACTAATATTCCTGCTGAACTTCAACATTATATTTTTAGGAATAATTTCTAGATATAACCTTAGCAGGCATCCAATTGCAGGAGGGAAATATTTTGCCTCAATTACTCACTTTTTAAAATTTCTTTATCATCAACTTTTCATCAGTTGTGCCTGTAAGGAAAAGCCTTGTATGAATCATTAGAATTATTTTTTTTCTTGGAGTTGCTATTTAAAACTCATTTTGTGGTAGTTTTGGACGCTTCAGTGCCTCTAACTTAGCAAAAAATGTTGAAACAATAAAACTCTTTTGTTTTAGTGCTGCTGCAAAGAAAGAGGATGAGGATGCCCAACCAGTTAAAAAAACCTACACGTGGAACACAAAGGAAGAGGCCAAACAAGCATTTAAAGAACTGTTAAAAGAAAAGGTATTTGGGCCAATTATTAATGTTTTATTGAACTACAAAACCTGGGTTTATTTCTATTTTATTTGCCAGCTTCTACTTGATTTTCTTGGGGAAGAATTCCTCACTCTTGAGGAAATGAAGGAAAATAACATAGCTTAAAAATAAAATGTTCTTTTTTCTTTTCCCCATGGCTGATTTTAAGGAATTGTTCCATGTTGGATGTTAATTCCAGGTCTGATTCATCCATAATTTCCTGTTTTCACAGCGAGTTCCATCCAATGCTTCCTGGGAGCAGGCCATGAAAATGATCATTAATGACCCCAGATACAGGTACCCAGTCCTTCTTTAATTCCACACAAACCTTTTTTTAGGGAATTTGCTTCCAAAAAATCCAAAGTTCTGTCAGCAACAGATACTCCTGCACTTGTGCCATTGGCAGGGAATTGCCTTCCTTTCCTCCATAAGGAAATGCTTCCAACAGCTTCATTTTTATTGGGAAAGAGTTGTGGAAGTTGGTATTTTATCTTGATTTGGGCATTAAAATGTTCAGATCAACTTTATCTCAAACCTGAATTATTCAAACATGTTGCCTTTTGCTTTTTGGTTTTGATTTTCTTATTTTTCTTATTTTCTTTTTCTACTTTTTCTGATTGCTCTTTCTTTTTTTTTTCTTTTTCCTGGTTTTCTTTTTTTTTTCCCTGTTTTTTTTTTCCTGGTTTTCTGATTTTCTTTCTTTTTGTGTTCTGATTTTCTTTCTTTTTGTGTTCTGATTTTCTTTCTTTTTGTGTTCTGATTTTCTTTCCTTTTATGTTCTGATTTTCCTTTTACTTTTTCAGATTTTCATTTTTTTTTCCTGATTTTCCTTTTCTGATTTTTCTGATTTTCTTTGTCTTCTCTTCCTGATTTTTTTTTTATTTATAAATAACTTTGCTCTTTCCATTTCTTTCCTGGGAAGTGCTTTGGCAAAACTGAGTGAAAAGAAGCAGGCCTTTAATGCCTACAAAGTTCAGACAGAGAAGGAGGAGAAGGAAGAAGCCAGATCCAAGTACAAGGAAGCCAAGGAATCCTTCCAGCGCTTCCTGGAAAACCATGAGAAGATGACATCCACCACCAGATACAAGTAAGAGACTTGGGATAAAAATCCTGTTGGGATGCACTGCTTGGAGTGGCTTCAACTTCCATTTTTAGATTTTTCCTTCCTTTATAAAAATTCAAAAGATATCACAAAAAAAAAAAAAAAGAGGGAAAATCAAGAATTCCTATAAAAGTGTTCCTGCTTGCAGCAGAGCTCTCCCTGATGTCCTGGAGAATTGATGGGTCATTGAGTCACCAATAAATAAATTAATTGTGTGGTTTTTTGTTTGTTTTGCCCAGAAAAGCTGAGCAGATGTTTGGGGAGATGGAGGTGTGGAATGCCATATCCGAGCGGGACCGGCTGGAGATTTATGAGGATGTTTTGTTCTTCCTGTCCAAGAAGGAGAAGGTAAATCCCCTTCAAATCCATCCAGCATCTCCTCACTTGTTCCCAAATCCCTTTAAACCTGTGCTTGAGGCTTTATGGCAGATAAACAGCAGCTTTCAGGGAAGGTTTTGGGGTTTATTGGGATTTATTCTTGCTGATTTTACCGTGTGTTGTATTTTGGGGGGATTTTATTCAATCGCATGATGGATTTTATTCTGAATCAGTCAAATAATAATAATAAGATGGAAAAATTGTGTTGTTTTGTGTCCAAGGATGAGGCTTGGAGCGACCTGGTCCCTGTCCCGGGCAGGAGGTTGGAATGGGATGAGCTTAAAGGACCCTTCCAACCCAAACCACTCTAGAATTCCATGATTTTATATCAATTAAAGATTAATTGCATATTTTCTTGGAGAACACACTAGATATCTTACATTTCTATCCAAACCACCTCCAATTGAGCCCAAAAAATAAACTGTTCCCCTCAGGAACAAGCCAAGCAGCTGCGGAAGAGGAACTGGGAAGCTCTGAAGAACATCTTGGATAACATGGCCAACGTCACCTACTGCACCACCTGGTCAGAGGCCCAGCAGTACCTCATGGACAACCCCACCTTTGCTGAGGATGAGGAGCTCCAGAGTATGGCCATGGGCTCTGGAATTCTTTGGGGAGGAGGATTCTTCCTGTCTTGGAAGGAATAACCTGATTTTTTTTCCCCCCCCTTCTCCCTGTGTTCCTGCTAGACATGGATAAGGAGGATGCCCTGATCTGTTTTGAGGAGCACATCAGGGCCTTGGAAAAAGAGGAGGAGGAAGAAAAGCAGAAGAGTTTGCTGAGGGAAAGGAGGAGGCAGCGTAAAAACAGGGAGTCTTTCCAGGTTGGTGGAATTTGGGGTTCTGTCCTAAAAATCTCATGGGATATTCCAGTAATATCATGGGATATTCCATGTGGGTTTTTTTTTATTTCTGAGGGTTGATTCCAGGGGGTGTTTAAAACCTCAGGTGTGGGGTTGTGGCATTTTCTCTGCTGTGTTACACCCCGGGAGAGCTGGAAAAGTAGGGAGAAATCAGAGGGAATAGGCCTGGATGGGAAGGAGATGCAGCTGGGACGTTGTGGAGAAAAGCAGGAAGAAGAACAGAAAAAGGGATTTTTCAGTGCTATTGGAACAAGAATGGAATTCCAGTTACCAAGCCAATCCATCCCAGCTGGTACAAGGAGCAGCTTGAGGAATAATGGCTCTGAATTCCCATTTCCCTTGCTGTCTGCAGCTGTTTCTGGATGAGCTGCACGAGCACGGGCAGTTGCACTCCATGTCCTCCTGGATGGAACTGTACCCAGCCATCAGCTCCGACATCAGATTCACCAGCATGCTCGGCCAGCCTGGTAAGGAGGGGAAATCCCAGGATTTGGGGCAGGCCAGAGCAGTTATTCCTGTTCTTTAACACCTAAAAATGCTGCTCTCGGGTTAAACCTGACCTGTGGCTTAACTAAACCCTCCCTCAGGATCAACTGCACTCGACCTGTTCAAGTTTTATGTGGAGGATTTAAAAGCTCGTTACCACGATGAGAAGAAGATAATTAAAGACATCTTAAAGGTGAGCATTACCTGGCTCCTCCTTTCCCATCCAAGGGAGCTGGGATTTCCTTGGAATTGAAGGAATTCCCAATGTCCCTCACACCAAAGGAGCTGTTTTTTCCAGGATAAAGGATTTGTGGTGGAAGTGAACACCTCCTTTGAGGATTTTGTCACTGTCATCAGCTCCACTAAAAGAGCCACCACGTTGGATGCAGGGAATATCAAGCTGGCTTTCAACAGTGTAAGTGTTAATTAATACATTAATTAATTAATGATTGCATTAATTTATTGGGATATCTGGGTAATGAGGCTGGGAAATCCCTTCTCCAAACACAAATTAGAGTTTATTTTCTAACTAATTCCATCATATTTGAGGAATATTCTGTTACTTGGGGTTACCTCAGTGATTTCAGTTGCCAAAATAAAAATAAACCTTAATCCAAGCAATCAGCATTCCTAAACTTGAGGGACTGTGGGATAGGAATTCAGTGATGCTTTCCTGTCTGTACATAAAAATTTCTCCAGATTTATGCAGTTCTGTAATTTTCCATCATTGGATTTTCATCAACAGCAATTCCATGCTTGGAAAACAAATAATTGATTAATTTTGATAAAGTAATTTAATATTATAGTTTTGATTAATTGCGTACAGGAAAAGCAATTAATTTCCTTGTCACTTCTGAGTGACTCAGACACAACTGTGAGGGTGACCTGTGCAGAAATCCCAAGAAATGGAATTCCTTTTCCTTCCACTTCCCAACCCCTCGTGCCTTTCATTCCCGCAGCTGCTGGAGAAGGCGGAAGCGCGGGAACGGGAGCGGGAGAAGGAGGAGGCACGGAAGATGAAGAGGAAGGAATCAGCCTTCAAGAGCATGTTGAAACAAGCCACCCCCCCCATCGAGCTGGATGCTGTCTGGGAGGATGTAAGGATGAGAATTCCTTGGGAAAAACATTCCCAAAATGCCCCAACAGGTCCCTGCTAATCCCTAAAAAAACCCCGCGTTCGCCAGCCTCTCCCTGCTTCTGCTGGTGGGACTTCCCATAAAACACCCGTGGTTCCTTCAGGGAAATTTGGTAGGAAAAATTTCATCCTTTTGAAACAAAAACATCCTGAAAGAACTGTAAAAAAAACAACCCCCCCCCAAAAAAAAAAATCCCACAGCTGCCCCAAAGTTAATTGAAATTATGTAAAGTATAAACTTTGTCCTGGGTAAAATACCCTGGAAAATCGTTCCTTTCCAAGGATAATTTATAGAAATATTTGAGGGGTTTTTAAAGCTTAAATGGAATGTGCAGGGGAAACAGTGGGATTCTCCATGTTTCCATGAGTTAGAGCTTCCCTGAACACTGGAAATTTGGGATTTGCTTGGAAATGTGGGATTAAAAGTTTAGCCTTGTAGCAGTTCAGGGGCTTTTCAACTGGTGAAAATAATTTTAAAAATTATTACTATTTTTAAAAATTATTATCTTTATTTTTTCACTTTTATTTTCCTTATTTTTCTTATATTTTTTTATTTGTTTTTATTTTTATTGGTATTATTTCTTCATATTTCTATTATTGTTTTTATTTTTCCTGATTTTTATTTCTTCAGGGTTTTAGTTTTCTTATTTTTATTTATTTCTTATTTTTCTTATTACTCTTATTATGCCTTATTTTTATTATTCCTTTTTATCTTCATTTGTTGTTATTTATATAATTTTTATTATTATTCCTTACTGATTTTTTATTTCTTATTGCCATTATCATTGCTACAATGTATTTTATTATTTTCTTCTAATATTTTAATAAATTTACAATTTAATCTCTTTGAATATCATTAATAGAATTAATTTTCCTGACAGATCAGAGACAGATTTGTGAAGGAACCAGCATTTGAAGACATCACTCTGGAATCTGAAAGGAAAAGGATATTTAAGGATTTCCTTCATGTACTTGAGGTAATTATTCCTTTATTTTGGAAATCATGGGACAACAGACAAGAAAAATTACATCTACATTGAGTGGGAAGGGGAAGGATTTAATGGAATTTTTCCCATAAAGTGATACCAGGAGATTAATTTGATTTTTCAGCTCTCACACTTGGGGGTTTTGTTCCATTTCTTGCAGTTTGGAAGAATTTGAACTGAAATTTTGCCTTTTAATTCTATCATTTCCAATTAGGCAGAGCAAGGGGTGGGTTTAGGCCAGGCTTAGCTTGGATCCAGGGAGCAGATCCATGGGAACCCAGGTGGTTTTCCTTGCTCCTGGCTGCCTTTACTGCAGCTCCAACATGGCAGCAGTGCCCATTTGTAGGTATTTTGACATGAAATGCTGATTTTACAGAATTTTTAACCTTTCCCAGCTTTTGTGGATGAGGAGAAACCTCCCATCAGTTCTTTGGGATGTCCTGTAATGGTTCTCCCATTAAATGTTGATTTTACAGAATTTTTAACCTTTCCCAGCTTTTGTGGATGAGGAGAAACCTCCCATCAGTTCTTTGGGATGTCCTGTAATGGTTCTCCCATTAAATGTTGATTTTACAGAATTTTTAACCTTTCCCAGCTTTTGTGCATGAGGAGAAAGATCCCATCAGTTCTTTGAGATGTCCTGTAGGAAATGATGAGGTGGTTCTCCCATTAAATGCTGATTTTATGGAATTTTTAAACTTAGCCAGTTTTGTGGAGGAGGAGAAAGATCCCATCAGTTCTTTGGGATGTCCTGTAGGAAATGATGAGGTGGTTCTCCCATTAAATGCTGATTTTATGGGATTTTTAAACTTAGCCAGTTTTGTGGAGGAGGAGAAAGATCCCATCAGTTCTTTGGGATGTCCTGTAATGGTTCTCCCATTAAATGCTGATTTTACAGAATTTTTAACCTTTCCCAGCTTTTGTGGATGAGGAGAAACCTCCCATCAGTTCTTTGGGATGTCCTGTAGGAAATGATGAGATGGTTCTCCCATTAAATGTTGATTTTACAGATTTTTTAACCTTTCCCAGCTTTTGTGGATGAGGAGAAACCTCCCATCAGTTCTTTGGGATGTCCTATAATGGTTCTCCCATTAAATGCTGATTTTACAGATTTTTTAACCTTTCCCAGCTTTTGTGGAGGAGGAGAAACATCCCATCAGTTCTTTGGGATGTCCTGTAGGAAATGATGAAATGGTTCTCCCATTAAATGCTGATTTTATGGGATTTTTAAACTTAGCCAGTTTTGTGGAGGAGGAGAAAGATCCCATCAGTTCTTTGGGATGTCCTGTAATGGTTCTCCCATTAAATGCTGATTTTACAGAATTTTTAACATTTCCCAGCTTTTGTGGATGAGGAGAAACCTCCCATCAGTTCTTTGGGATGTCCTGTAGGAAATGATGAAATGGTTCTCCCATTAAATGCTGATTTTATGGAATTTTTAAACTTAGCCAGTTTTGTGCATGAGGAGAAAGATCCCATCAGATTTTTGGGATGTCCTGTAGGAAATGATGAAATGGTTCTCCCATTAAATGCTGATTTTATGGAATTTTTAAACTTAGCCAGTTTTGTGGAGGAGGAGAAAGATCCCATCAGATTTTTGGGATGTTCCATAGGACCTGATGAGGTGGTTCTGCCGTGAAATGCTGATTATGGAGTTCTTAACCTTTCCCAACGTTCTTGGATGAGGGAAAACATCCCATCAGTTTTTTGGGATGCCCTGTAGGAGCTGATGAGGTTTTACTGCCCCATCCCTGGAACTGTCCGAGGCCAGGTTGGAGCACCCTGCTCTGGGGAAGTTCTCCTTACCCACGGTGGGACAAGGTGGGATTTTAGGGCCTTTCCAAGGCCAATCCCTGCTGGAATTCCGAGCTCTCCCCTCCTTGCCTTGCCCACAGCACGAGTGTCAACACCACCACTCCAAGACCAAGAAACATTCGAAGAAATCCAAAAAACACCACCGGAAGCGCTCCCGTTCCCGCTCCGTGAGTATGCCTGGAAACCCTCCCTCTGCCATTCCCCGCTGCTCTGCTGGCTGCTGGAATTCCCATTATTGATTGGAATTCTCCCCTGGGCTGTGTGTGAAGGGCTCAGAGTCTGAGGACGACGACAGCCACTCCAAGAAGAAGCGGCAGCGCTCGGAATCGCGGTCGGTGTCGGAGCGTTCTTCCAGCGCCGAATCCGGTACGGGATGGGATGGGATTGGCTTTGAACCAGCTGTGCTGTTCTCCTTTGGGATTTATCCATTGATTCCTGGGGGTTTTGTTTCTCCCTGTGCCTGCAGAGAGGAGTTACAAGAAGTCCAAAAAACACAAGAAGAAGAGCAAGAAGAGGAGGCACAAGTCTGTAAGTGGAGCCCGGTTTTCAGTTTGGGTTGTGGACAGCCTGGCACCTGCTGTCAGTCACCCCAGCTGGGTGATCCTAGGGAAAAACTGGGATCAAGCTGGAGGGGGGTATTGCCAGAGTAACAACTCTGTTACATATCCCTAATATTAAACCACTTCAAACTGCTGAATTTGGAGGGTTTAACTCCAGGTGAGGGACTCCTGAGTAGCCTGGGATTTGCTGTTTATCCTGGCAAATCCAGGTGTTCTCCTTCGGGAAGGATCCCGGCCATTCCTTGTGCCTGCCTGAGCCATCAGGGTTGTGTTGGAAGCTCTGGGCTGTACCAGAGCAGCAAAAGGATCCAAAATGCAGATTTTCACTTCTTCCTGGGAGGGTGGGGAGGCCCTGGCACAGGATGCCCAGAGCAGCTGTGGCTGCTCCATCCCTGGAAGTGTCCCAGGCCAGGGTGGACAGCCTGGAGCAACCTGGGATGGGGGAAGGTGTCCCTGCCCGTGGCAGGGGTGGGATGGGATGAGACTTAAAAGTCCCTTCCAACTTAAATCATTCCATGATTCTACAGTTCTTTAAATGGAAGTTGGACTTAAAAATATTCAACATTAATATTCACTATTCCCATTTTTTTTTTCCCACAGGATTCACCAGAATCTGATGCGGAACGAGAGAAGGACAAGAAAGAAAGAGAGAGGGACAGCGAGAAGGAAAGAGCCAGACAGAGATCTGAGTCCAAGCATAAATCTCCCACTAAAAAACGGCCTGGAAAAGATTCTGTAAGCCCTGCTTCCTGTTTTTCCTGATGCTGTGGGCTCTGCTGCATGCAGCTCCATAGGT
The DNA here is from genome assembly GCF_024509145.1 of Vidua macroura. Classification (NCBI taxonomy): domain Eukaryota; kingdom Metazoa; phylum Chordata; class Aves; order Passeriformes; family Viduidae; genus Vidua; species Vidua macroura. Next base: position 39,711,655 of record NC_071577.1, on the reverse strand, counting down.
TTGCTCTGGGAAGGGTCAGAGGTTGCATTTGAGGATCCTGGAGGTCTTTGCCATGCCCCAGTTTGGATTTTGGGGTTTCTGAGTGACACAGAGCAGCCAGCTCTGGCTGTGTGTCCCTGCTGAGGCTGCCAGTGTGGAACCTCCCTGGACAATCCCATCCTGACCGCTGTCCCATCTCTCCACAGGGAAACTGGGATACCTCTGGCAGCGAGCTCAGCGAGGGGGAGCTGGAAAAACAGAGGAGGACTCTTTTGGAACAGCTGGATGAAGATCAATGAGAAGATCCTTGATACCAAAAATGTTTACAGGTGGCAAAATAAAACCAAGCCTTGTGTGGGCAAGGCCCTGGGGCCGGTGGCCGGTGGCCCATGGCCACAACAACGGTGGCTTTTAGTTTTTTACCACTTCAATCCAGTCAAAAGTAGAAAAACCCATGGAATTCTGAGGGCAAAGCTGTGCCTGGCCTGGAGCTGCGGGGCGGGATGGGGGCTGGGATCCCCTGGAGGGGACACAGAGGTGGCAGCAGTGTCCCCAAGCACTTTCCCAGTGTCCTTCCCAAGGCAGGGAACAACCCTGGGCTGCCTGGGCAGAGCCCAGTTCAGCTTTGGGAAAAAAAACTCCTAATTTAATTCCTTGTGCTTTCGTTCTTTGATGGATTTGGTTGGGTGGGATTTTTTTTTTTTTGGGAAGGCAGCAGAAGTAAGGAATCCACGTGCTGATGTGTTCTGCAATCCCCCTGGATTTTGGGCTTATTTGGCACTGGGGCTTTTGTCCAAGACTGATCCATGTCCAAGTCCCGACTCCATCAATCCCAAATCCCGGGGAATGCTGTGGATGGGAATTCTGCTGCTGTGCCAGCAGAGGGAGCGTTTGGGACACAAGCACCTCAGCATTCCCAAAATCCCAGCCCGGCCCAGCCCTGGCTGTTACTCCAGCGTTTCTCTCCACCTTTTCTCTCCCCCTTCCGAAAACTTAGGAATAAAAATCCGATGTTAAACGCAATTCCATGTGTTGCCTTAAGAACCTGCTGCAGAATGTACCTGCACAGCCCAGAGGAGGGAGGAGGAAGCAGCTCCAGCCCTGTTTTCCAGCCCCTGCACGTTCAGGAAGGCGCCCCCAGCCCTGCTCGGTGAGAAAATTGGGAAGCCGCTGTCCTTGGAATATTTTTGTACATTTTTATCAATGATTAAACCTTGTCTTTTAGCATGTACTGGTATTTATTTCTCCTTAAATACTCTGTACAGCCCTGAGCCACAGACTCATAAAACCCGCTTGAAGACTTTTTAGATTCCTTCTCAGGAGTTTTTTCCTGAATTTTGACCACTTTTACCAGTGCATAAACACATAAGGATGAATTTATCCAGGGAATTTTCTGGTTAGGATGGTTACAAGGCTCAGAATCCTTAAGAACACCCTGAGATTGAAATGAGTTAATTTGAAATATAAAAGGCAGGAGGTTGTAACCATTTTTTCCTGGGATGCTTTGGGATTTTCTGGAATGGTTTGGGATGGGAAAGCACACCCAATCCTGCTGTTTCCCCCTGAAGGGTTGTTGCTCATCACCCATTGCCTGGGGGAAAAACACCTGGATTTGGTCAAACAGGGCTTGGGGGGGGGTGTTTGGTGTGGAAATCCAGGTTGGAATATTCCAGGTTTTTCCCTGCAGGCTCTCCCAGGAAGGATGGGATAATTCCAGGACTGAACAATCAGCCAGGTTTGCTTTGCTCACCTGCCACCCACTTCCCTGGATTTATATCCCAAAATGGGAATGCTCCAAGTGGGAGCCACTGGAAAACAGGAGGGCAGCAGCTCCTGGAATGTGGCATGGAGTTGGGATTTAAGAGTCTGACAGGTCCCAAGGGTTTGTAAGCAGGGAGCAACTTCTTCCAGTGCTCTTCTTCCCTTGCATCCACACAAATTCAAGGAAAAAGATGTTCCTAAGGGAATATCACTTTTCAAAGGTTTGCCCTGATTTTTCCATTAAAAATAAAAAACTGGGAATGTCAGTCCAGTGGTGGGGTTTTCTTAACATCTTAATTCAATTTGCTGGAAGAAACTCAGCTTAAGCTGAGCCTGCTTTTAAACCAAGCAAGGCAGGATTGAGTTCCAGAGAATTGACTTCAGGCTTATTTTTCCAGCTTTTTTTTTTTGGTGTTTTCCTATTTCCCAGCCCCATCTTTTCCTGTGGCAGCCCCAGGCACAGCCAACATCTGCATTCTCTCCTGGAAACTGGAAGGAATTTTAGCCAAATTGATTCTTTTTGATCAATTATTAGATTATTTTGGATGATTTTTAACCGTGTCCATCAATGTTGAAACCTTGGCTGTGCTGGTTAATACTGCCCCCCCCCCCCCCCCCAAATAATTTTATTAAACCCTTTTAAATTTTGATATTAAAATTCAAATTGTTTAGGCCTTAAATATTTGAATTGTTTTGAGTGCATTTCTGGCAAATATAAATCCCCATTTTTTGCTCTCCTGGAGCTGATCCAGGTGTCTCCCAGGAACATCCACACCCCAAATTTCTTTCCTCAGCCTCTTTGAGATTAACAAATAATAAATTGATTTTTCAAAATTCTTTCAGTCTTCATCCACACAAGCTCCAGGTGTTCACCTAGCAAATACCAGCATTTTTTTGGGGGAAAAAAAAAAACAAACCCACAACAACAGGTAAAAGTGACCCAAAAAACCCCTCTGGATTTCAGTGTAGTAGTGTAAATAGTTTATTTGATTTTATGGCAGGAACAGACCAGGAAAGGAACGTGAACTGCTTTAGAAACACTTCTAATCTTGCTAAGAAGCTGATCTATGACTAGAAAAATATTAAAGAGAACATGCCAGCTTGGCTTTCATTCTGGGCTTTTATTATAAAAATACCTTTGAGCTGAAGAAAATGAGATTTAGTGCTTATACCCCAGCAAGTGCTGAAATTTGAAATTCAAATTATCCAATTTTCTTTGATCCAAACACTCATTCCAACAGTGGCATGTTCTCTTTAGCAGGTCAAGTACACAGTGCTGTAAATGCAAAACTTGGCAGTTTTTCAAGGAAAAATTCCTGGAAATTGGTCAATGTGGTAACTCTGAGTCCAAAACTGTCCTTTTAGTTAAATATAAAAACAAAAACTATAAGTTAAAATAACATTCAGATTGTATAGCACAGGCTTGATGCATTTATTTCCTTTTAAACAATATTTACAATATTACCCAGAGGCTAAAGTTGGGGGGGGGAAGTGTAAAAACCATAAAAAACTGCACCAATTTTGTAGCAAAATATCTGTACATTTAAAAACAGATTATCATATAACTACACATTATCCAAGGGAAAAAAAAAAAACAAAAAAACAGGGACCTTCACCAGTGGTTCACAGGAGCACAATGGAAAAGGGCAAAGAAATTCAGTGGTTAAATACTATACAAGAAATTTTACAATTAACAGATGGATGAGCCCAGGCAGGGAAGCTGGAAGCAAAATGGGATTTGGGAAGGACAAATTTCTCCTCAGCCCAGCTCTTCCCAACTCCTGGGTGCTGCTGGCAGGGAGTGGGATCCATCCTGCTGCTCCGGGGCACGGGGAGAGGCACCGTGGTCCTAAATCGGCCTCCTGACCCTTTTTAGGCTTGGAAAACGCCACGGAGAACCTAAACCCTACTGGGAGTTTTAGGCTGGGCTTCCCTTCCAGAGGAGCCTCCGCAGGGATCTGAGCGGGGATGTCTCAGAGCAGGGTTGGAATCCCCCTGCCAGGAACTGGACTGCGCTGGTCCTCAGAGCCTAATACTGATTACTGGGTGTTAATTGCTTAGTGCTAATTAATAAATACGCTGTTAGCCCAACGCTGCCAGCCAAAGCCCTGGAACGTGCCAAACCCCCGCGCTGGGCTGGGGGAACCTCCTGTTCCCTTCCTAGCCCTGGGACTGTGGGCCCACATTCCATTTGGAGGCTGCGTGGGCTGGGAAAAGGGCTGGGTTCTTCCTTGGGATTATTTTAATTCCAGGTACGGAAAGCCCTCAAATGTCTTTGTTTGTAGATTTAATTTTAAAAGAGCCGTTAAGTGCAGCTGAAGGCCGAGCCTGCCCCTCGGCCCAGCATTAAAAGCCAAGCACATCCCAGTATTCCCAGTTTCCAACCAGTCAGGCCCACGGGAGCCCTCGCTCTCACCAACCCAACCCCCCCCCTCCCAAACCAACCCTTATTTTACATTTTGGTTACAAACCCTGCAGAGCCTCGGCGTCCAGAGAAACCCAACCAACCCCAACCCTATTGCTTGGATCCAGCAGGAGCTTCCATTTCAGGCACTTGGCGTGGAGAGCCCGGCCAGCCCTCCGCGGGTCCGTCGTCCCTGGGGAAGGAGGCGGGATGCGCGCGGAGCCCATCCCGCTCCCCCGGCGGGCTCACATGGCCAGCTCGGCGCCGTTGGAGCGCAGCCCGTGCTCGTCGAAGCGGCGGCGCACGCTCCTCCTCAGCGCGTCGGCCCGGCGGTACGGCTGGTTCCGGAGATCTGCGGGGAGCCGGCAGTCAGCAGCGCCCGCGCGGACACGCGGCACGGCAGCGCGCGCGGGGGGGAAGGCCCGCTGGAAGCCAGTCAAAGCAGCTTGTGGAAGGACGGGAGCAGGGATGAGCCCCGGCGCAGCGCAGGGAAGGACGGACGTGCCCGAGCTACGCGCCCCGCCGGCCGGTTAATACTGGTGGGATCGGGATGCTGGTGGGAGTGGTGCTGTGGGAACGGCACCGAGGCCGCATCGACCCCAGCCAGGTGCTCTGAGGTGGTCCCTGCGTGTTCCCACACGCCAGAGCTGGTGGGTGTTCCTCACGGCAGGTGCGTGTGACCCTGCCGGGATGGATTTAGGATCCCTACATCCCATCGAGCGTGGAATCGTTCAGGTTGGCAAGGACCTCCAAGATGTAAAAGAGGTGCCCTGGGAAAAGCAGCTGGCACTGGGTTGGGATTCTCCAGCTGCTTTCCATGGCTGGAGCGATGCTTCATCAGCCAAAGGAGGGGAGAGCTCGGGAGGGAACACTGAGCATGGGATGGATGGATGGATGGATGGATGGATGGATGGATGGATGGATGGATGGATGGATGGATGGATGGATGGATGGATGGATGGAAGAGGGAGAAAGCTGATGCATGGGATGGTGGAAGCCCATTACAGGTGTCACATGTGCTGTCACCTGTGCAACTACAAGAGAACAAGCAGCGAAGACAATTCCAGCTCAAATATTGGTCTCCTGGCCAACAAATTTGTGTTGGACTGGGCAAATCCCTCAGACTTCCTGGGTAACTTGTGTTGGGGGTCACAGAGGACTCCCAAACTTCTCAGCTCTCCCCTCTCTACACCTGGAGTTGGAGATTGTCCTCCTCATGCAGAACCCAACTGTGGGGCTGCAACACCTGGGGACAAAAATATTTTGGGCTGGACTTGAAGAGAAATGGCCAAACCAGAGTGTGATGGTGGTCACCAACCAACAGCACCTGGGGACAAGATTATTTTGGGCTCAACTTGAATTAAAATGGCCAAAATGGAGTGTGAAGATGGTCACCAACCAACAAAGACTGTTTTGGGCTCAACTTGAGGAGAAGTGGCCAAAACAGTGTGATGATGGTCACCAGCCAACATCCAGTGGATCCCTGCACCTCCAGAGGTGAAAATCAAGGATCTGGGTCTCAACTGGCCTGGAGGGTCTCACCAGTATTAGCTCAGCCACATCTACCACCAGCTGCCTGGCACAGAGAAAGAGGAGGAAGCCAAGTAAAAAGAGATGCTTGCCAGCTCTGGGAATCCTCCACCACGGCTGTGCTAGAAGAAATCCTTACCCTCGAGTGAACATTGGGAAATTTAGTGATATTATTCTTCTTTAGGGCTAAACAGAAAACAAAAACAAAAAAACAACAAACAAAACAGAACACAAAAAAAAATGATGGTTAAGTAAAAAAATGGGATGGAGAATGAAGAGCAAGTCAAGTCAGTGTTCAAACCTCCCGGGCAGAAACCACAGAGCAAGAGGGATTAGACAGGGCAGGAGGGACAGGAGGTGCTCCCTACCCCAATTCCAAGCTGCTTTGAAGGTTGGCTCCAGGAAGAGGACACAGAGAGAACCCGGAAGAGCAAAGAACCATGGAGTGGGTTAGTTTGTGGATTTATTGGCAGCACTGATGGGTTTCACAGGGAACGGTGGAAGGAACACTGCTGGCTTCTTAAGCTGAGTCCTTAATGAGGACAACAGTGTCCAGGGCCATGCTGGGTGAGGGACACCCGTGGGACAACGGACACCACGACGGGAATCGCTCAGTTCCATGTCAGGTTTGGCACCATTCCGGTGGTTTTGCCCTGTATTCCCAACTCCCAGCCCCACTCCCCACTCCCCTGCTCCATGCACTGAGCCCGGCCTCGGCACCAGCTCCAGGCTCAGAGAGAATTCCTGATTCCATGGAATAAAGCTGGCATGGAACTGGCATGGAGTAAAAGAGTTAAATATGGACATGACCGAACAAGGAGAGATTCCACCCCGCTGTTCCACCCCATGCAGCTGAACATGCAGGAGCTCGCTAGGAATCCTGAACCACCCCATGGGGGTTATTCCCAAGTCAGAAGCCACCCCCAAGGCCATTCCCAAGGTCCATGCAGGCCGGAATTCCACTCGGAGGTGCCACATGCACGGCACCCCGAGGCGACACAAGCCAAGTGAGCTGTCACTGCTTGGGCTCCTCAGCCCTTGCACTGCAGGAGACTCATCCCAGTGACTCCCAGCTTGTTCTACGGGACACAGGGACAGCCAGATGGGATGGAAACAGGGATGGGATGAAGAGGACATGCAACAGAGGGGACTCCACTACAATGTCAGGAGGACGCTGGACACCACTACACACTCAACAGTCACAGACTCCTGGCTGAGATCCGCACAAACAAAGTGGCAAAAAGTCTACAGCGACCTTCCTGGTTTCTAAGAGCGTCAGGTGTGAAAGAGGGAGAGTTTAGTAATGGAATTCCTCAGGGACAACAGGGTCGCAGAAGAACCGAGAGCCGCGCTTGGCGCTTCGGGCGGTGAACGGCACCGTCTTCAGCACTGCATGGGAACAACAACAGCCACACACAAACCAAGGTCAGCGCTGCTCCAGGCCAGGGGACAGCTCAGTGCTCCCACAAGGGACACGGGGACACGCTCCAGCCTGCTCCTCACTGGCCTTGGCACAAGGTGGTTGTGAGGCTTCAGGAGGTATTTCATCCACTGGTGGAATCCCAGCCTGGTTTGGGTTGGGAGGGACCTTAAACTCATCTCATCCCACCTCTGCCATGGCAGGGACACCTTCCACTGTCCCAGGCTGCTCCAAGCCCTGTCCAGCCTGGCCTGGGACACTGCCAGGGATCCAGGAGCAGCCACAGCTCACCTGGGCATGTTGTGCCAGGGCCTGCCCACCCTCCTAGCCAGGAATTCCTTCCCAATCCCTGACCTTTCCTTCATCTTAAAGCCATTCCCCCTCTAATAAAGTAATTCCCTTGAAGAACTTGAAGGTTTGTGGGAAAACCTTGGTGTTTGGGATGATTTGGGTTGGAAGGGACCTTAAATCCCATCCAGTGTCACCCCAGCCAGGGGCAGGGACAGCTTCCACTATCCCAGAGTGCTCCAAGCCCTGTCCAACCTGGCCTGGAGCACTCCCAGAGATGGGGAGGTGCAGGATTTACTGGGAGATCTCCAGGGATGGGGAGGTGACCTTGGTCCTACCTGACCTTCCATGCCTGACCTTTCCTCCTCCGTGGCTTGAGGCCCCAAAATGGGCAAATCCAGGCACAAGAGTGCAGGAAATGTTTAATTAGAGCCTGGCAGCCTCTCCCCTGGATGGTTTTTTCCATAGGGATGGGCGTCTGCCACACAATCTGTTCCTTCCACAGAGCAGGAAAACCATTTTTCCAATTAATCAAAGTCCCAGGAGTCCGGAGGAGTTGTGGAAGCAATGCCAGGTTGGATATTATTGCCACCCTGCCCTTTAAATGAGGAATGTTATCTCAGGGCCATTAATCAAGGTTAAAAGGAGTTGGGCAAGCTTCACACACTTCATCCAGTTGGGCAAAAATTCCCTGGCTTCCTTAGTGAGGGATCAAACAGCTCTCCTGCCCTTCTGCAGGAAAAAACTCCTGTGGAAAACTTCCAGGAGCAGCTGGCAAAGACCCTTTATTTTTGGGTTCTGCACAAGGAAACTGAGTTTGTGAAGCTCCTGAGGTGTTTAAGTCATTTTCCTTCCACACCACAGGTGAAAAACGTGTGGGAAACTCCCAGTTCTGCAATCCCTGAAACTGGAAGTGTAAAAAAGGATTTAATTCCTGGGAAAGATGCAGTTCAGGTGGCTCTTTCAATCAGCAAATATTGGCAGCCAAGTCCTGACAGTGCTTGGCCGCAGCAGGGGCTGTGTCCCTTCCCTCTGGGATCTGCAGGAAAACCTGGAGCAGTTTGGGGTCGCTGGGGGCTGACTGAAGGATTTCTGGGATCAATCTTAATGAAAACAGAGGCTCTTCATCCTCACCCTGATCCCATTTGTGGGGAGAAAAAAGGGATCTGGGACAGATCCACAAGGCACAGCTGGAGCAGCTGCTGGGATCGAGCACTCCCTGCCTGCTCTAAAACCCTGGCAGTGTCCCCACAAGCTGGAAGAAAAGGAGCAGAACCTTCACACCGAAGCAGGAGGGGAACAAAGGAGGGCACAGAGGCGTGGAGCAGGCACTGGGCAGATCCCCGCCGGGCATTCCCGAGGCCGGGATCCCAGCCGGCGGGCAGGGGGCAGCAGGGTACCTGTGATGATGTCCTCGATGGCGCCGTCCTTGCCCTCGTACACGTGCCGGTTGTCCTTGACCTGCCGGCGCCGCAGCTCGGCGATCAGCTCCTGCTGCTGCCGCTTGCTCTTGTGCGACGGGGACTGGGAACACGCGCGGGCACGGTCAGCGTGGAGCTCCCCCATCCTCCCCCCGGCTCCTTCCTGAGCCTCACACGCCCCTGAACCCCAGCAATTCCCACGGGAACTGCCATTTCCACCCCATTCCCAAGGCTGGGAACAGCCTCGTCCTCCTCCTCCTCCTCTTCTCTTTCTCCTCATCCTCTTTGCCCTTCCCCTACTTCTTATCCTCCTGTCTCTCTTCCTTCTTTTCTTTTCCTCCTTCTCTTTTTCATCTTCCTCCTCCTCCTCTTCTCTTTCTCCTCATCCTCTTTGCTCTTCCCCTACTTCTCCTCCTCTCTCTCCTCCTTCTTTTCTTTTACTCCTTCTCTTTTTCATCTTCCTCCTCCTTCTCTTCTCTTTCTCCTCATCCTCTTTGCCCTTCCCCTACTTCTCCTCCTCCTTTCTCTCCTTCTTCTTTTCTTTTACTCCTTCTCTTTTTCATCTTCCTCCTCCTTCTCTTCTCTTTCTCCTCATCCTCTTTGCCTTCCTCCCACTCCTTCTCCTCCTCCTCCTCTCCTCCTTCTTTTCTTTTCCTCCTCCTCTTTTTCATCCTTGTCCTTCTTTTCCTCCTTCTCCTCCTTTCTTGCTCCCGCTCCATGGAGAAATCAGGGCAGGATAAAAGCTCGTGGAAATACGGACAAGACAACTTTCCACCTATTTAGTTTTCCTTAATTCTGCCGACTTCCAAAGCAGCAGAACCCACATTGGAACTTTTCCAGCCTATCCCAGTTCCCTCCATAAAAACTTCCAGACTCTTTGTAGGCAACTACAAAGTTCCTCACTCAGAGCTGAGGTTTCTGAAAATCAGGAACCCAATCCCACCTGGAAGCTGTTTATCTGTGCCATACCTTTTGGTCCTGTTGCTCCATCAATGCTTCTTGCTCCATGAGTTTTTCCATTAAGGCCTGTTCCTGCTTTTTCCTCAGCTCGTTTTCTTCCTCTGCTTGCTGTTTGTGAGAAAATCCACAGGTTAGAGATCCCAGGGGAGCCAGGGAGCAATGGGATCCGTGCCACCACGGCGCTTTCTGGGGAAGGGAGAGGGGGAGGAGAAAGAAGAAGAAAGGCAGAAAGGAGAAGGATGAGAAGGAGGAAAAGAAGACAAGGAGGAGGAGGAAAAAGAGGAAAAGAAGAGAAGGAGGAGGAGGAAAAAGAGGAGAAGGAGGAGAAGGAAAAGAAAAGGAGGAGAAAGGAGAAGAAGGAGGAGAAGAGTATAGGAAGAGAAGAAGTTGGGGGAGGACAAAAAGGATGAGGAGGAGGAGAAAGAAAGAGAAAGGGAACAGAAAGAGAAAGGGAAAGAGAAAAGGAAAGAAAAAGAGAAAGGGAAAGAGGAGGAGGAAGAAGAGAAGGAAGAGGAGGAGGAGGACAAGGACAAGGACAAGGACAAGGAAGCTCTGGTTTACCTTGTAGGCCTTCACAAAGCGGACAAACACCGGGAAGAACACCGAGGGTGGGGTTGTCTTGGGATTCTCCCCGAAATACTTCACAGCATCATCAAAGGCATCCTGCAACAGGCACAGCTTCAGTGCCCTGCACCCCCATCCCCAGCATTCCATGGAAATACAGCCCACCCCCGGGTGTCACCCCCTCAGGGCAGATCCCGGGAACACAGAGGTACCTGGGCTATTTTGGCATCGTCCTGGAGCTTCTTGAGCTTGCCCTCGTTGCTCTGGATGAAGTCCTTGAGCATGGTGTTGTGGTCGTGCATGGTGTACTCGCGCTTGGTCAGCTCCAGGCCCCGCTGCAGCTCCTTCACGTCCAGCAGGACGTTCTCCAGGGACACTGGGAAGCGGCACAGGGACGCTGAGCGTGCCAGCCGTGCCAGGAGCTGGGCCCAGCCTGGCAGGGCAGAGGAGGGGGCCGTACCTGCTGCTGCCTTCTCCACGTAGTGCAGCTCGTTGTAGAACAGGGCCACGTGCTGGTACTTCTCCTTCACCACGTTGGAGATGTAGTGCAGCAGCGTCTGCTTCCGGTCCGTCGACTTGGTCTCCAGGAGCTGGGGGGAGCAGGAGCTCGGCTGTGGGGAGCTGTGGGGAGCTGGGACAGGCTCCGAGCTCAGGGACTCACTGGGGCTGCTCCAGAGTCTTCTCTGTGCTGGGAACCACCAGCAGAGCCCCCCAGCAGGCACCTGGACCCCCTGAAGGGCCACAGGGGTGGGATAGAGAGGCTGGAAAACTGGGAAAGCATCTGGGGGTGATGAACGTGAGCCCAGCTGGGCAGGAGGCCAATGGCCCCTGGGCTGTGCCAGCCCCGGTGTGACACAGCCCGGGGCACTGCCCGTCCCTGTGCTGGCACTGCTGGGGCCACCTCCAGGGCTGGGGACAGCTCTGGGACAAGAGGGACCCTGAGGGGCTGGAGCGGGGCCAGGGAAGGGAACGGAGCTGGGAAGGGGCTGGGGAATTCCTGAGGGAGCTGGGAAGGGGCTGGAGAATCCCTGAGGGAGCTGGGAAGGGACTGGAGAATTCCTGAGGGAGCTGGGAAGGGGCTGTAGTTCCTGAGGGAGCTGGGAAGGGGCTGGAGAATTCCTGAGGGAGCTGGGAAGGGGCTGGGGAATTCCTGAGGGAGCTGGGAAGGGCTGGAGAATTCCTGAGGGAGCTGGGAAGGGGCTCAGCCTGGAGCAAAGGAGGATCCAGGAGGGAAAAGCTCTGCAGCAGAGCCCTCCCCAAACTTCCCACACTTTTTTTTCCCCTCACGTTTTCTCCCACTTTTTAATTTTCCCCTCATGGCAAGGGAGACCCTGAGGGGCTGGAGCAGGGCCAGGGAAGGGAACGGAGCTGGGAAGGGGCTGGGGAATTCCTGAGGGAGCTGGGAAGGGGCTGGAGAATTCCTGAGGGAGCTGGGAAGGGGCTGGAGAATTCCTGAGGGACCTGGGAAGGGGCTGGGGAATTCCTGAGGGAGCTGGGAAGGGGCTGGAGAATTCCTGAGGGAGCTGGGAAGGGGCTGGAGAATTCCTGAGGGAGCTGGGAAGGGGCTGGAGAATTCCTGAGGGAGCTGGGAAGGGGCTCAGCCTGGAGCAAAGGAGGATGCAGAGGGATCTTTTCCCTCTCTGGAATTCCCTGCCAGGAGGGGACAGCCAGGGAGATTTGGGATCATCCCAGGGAACAGGGACAGGAGGAGAGGGAACGGCCTCAGGCTGGCCCAGGGGAGCTCAGGGTGGGTTTTGGGGAAATTCCTTCAGGAAAAGGTGCTCAGGTGGAGCCCCCATCCCTGCAGGGATTCAAAGCCCTGTGGATGTGGCACTGGGCACATGGCAGTGGTGGCCTTGGCAGTGCTGGGGGTGGTTGGACTCCATGATCTTGGAAGGTTTTTCCAGCTTCAAGAACTCCACAGCTCTAATTCCCAGCTGGTGCCCACAGCACATCCCTGCTTTTCTTACCAGGTCTAAACTCTGCAGCTTAAATCCATACACAGCCCCTCGTTTGCTGCTGTTCATGTAATTCCCAAGAGCCAGGATGATCTGCCAGGATGAAACAGAGCAGAGCAGGAATTCTCAGGACAAATTCCTGGAGGTTTAGACACCGCTGGAAGGGGAGCTGAGACCAGACCTACCTCCAGGATTTTCTTCAGTTTTTGGGATGACTTTATGGAGACAGAGGCAGCGATTATGGCGTGGAGTTGCTGCAGGGAAACACAGGGAGAGCTTTGGTTAATGCACACCCAGCCAGGGGGAAAATGGACACCAAAACACCACATCCTGGGAAAAAACCTTCCTGGTTTTTATCCACACCATGGGACAGAGCACTGATGTCCCTCTGCCATGGAGCCAGCCTGGGAGAGCTGGGAATGTTCCCCTGGAGAAGGGAAGGCTCCAGGCAGAGCTCAGAGCCCTGGGAATGTTCCCCTGGAGAAGGGAAGGCTCCAGGCAGAGCTCAGAGCCCTGGGAATGTTCCCCTGGAGAAGGGAAGGCTCCAGGCAGAGCTCAGAGCCCTGGGAATGTTCCCCTGGAGAAGGGAAGGCTCCAGGCAGAGCTCAGAGCCCTGGGAATGTTCCCCTGGAGAAGGGAAGGCTCCAGGCAGAGCTCAGAGCCCCTTGCAGGGCCTGAAGGGGCTCCAGGAGAGCTGGAGAGGGACTGGGGACAAGGGATGGAGGGACAGGAGCCAGGGAATGGCTCCCACTGCCAGAGGGCAGGGATGGCTGGGAGATTGGGAATTGGGAATTCCTGGCTGGGCTGGAATTCCCAGAGCAGCTGGGGCTGCCCTGGATCCCTGGCAGTGCCCAAGGCCAGGCTGGAGCAGCCTGGGACAGTGGGAGGTGTCCCTGCCCATGGCGGGGTTGGAATGAGATATTCCTTATTTTCTCTTCCCCCCCAACCCTGTGTGGGATTTCCCCTGCCCTGATTTGGACTCCAGGATTCCAAACCCAGATTCACCCCCCCCTCAGATGTAAATGAGGATTCACGTTCCAGCCCCTACAACTCTCCCAGGGATTCAGGCTGGGTGGAAAACAATTCCAAGGGCCCACGGACCAGCACCAAGAATAACTTTTCCCAACAATATTCCTTCGAGGCTGCCCAGGCTCCCCAGGGAATGGGCACATTCCCAAGGCTGCCAGAGCGTTCAGACAGCGCTGCCAGGGATGCCCAGGCCGGGGTTTTGGGGTGTCTGTGCAGGGCTGGGGTTGGATCCACGGCCCCAAGGTCCCTTCCAGCTGTGTCTATTCCAGCTGTGTCTATTCCAGCTGTGTCTATTCCAGCTGTGTCTATTCCAGCTGTGTCTATTCCCTGCTCCCACTCACCGGGGTGAGCATCTGGATGCTCTCGGCGAAGTTGCCGATGAAGGCCATGATGGTCATTTTCTGCATCAGCCTCTCGATCTTGCTGAACTGCATCATGAACCTGTCCTCATCTGACAGGTTCTCCAGGGGCTTCCTCTCCCTCTCGTAGAGCCTCAGCACCTTCACCTCGTTCTCCGTGGGCAGGAACCGCATCAGGCACTCCACGAAATCCACCGGCAGCGTCTTCAGGTCAAACCTGCGGGAAAATCCCGGGAAAAGGGCGTGGGGACAGAGCTCACAGGGAAGTGGCCAGGCCATGGATGTCCCTCTGCTCTGGGGCCAGCCTGGGAGAGCTGGGAATGTTCCCCTGGAGAAGGGAAGGCTCCAGGCAGAGCTCAGAGCAATCCCTGGGAATGTTCCCCTGGAGAAGGGAAGGCTCCAGGCAGAGCTCAGAGCCCTGGGAATGTTCCCCTGGAGAAGGGAAGGCTCCAGGCAGAGCTCAGAGCCCTGGGAATGTTCCCCTGGAGAAGGGAAGGCTCCAGGCAGAGCTCAGAGCCCTGGGAATGTTCTCCTGGGGAAGGGAAGGCTCCAGGCAGAGCTCAGAGCCCTGGGAATGTTCCCCTGGAGAAGGGAAGGCTCCAGGCAGAGCTCAGAGCAATCCCTGGGAATGTTCCCCTGGAGAAGGGAAGGCTCCAGGCAGAGCTCAGAGCCCCTTGCAGGGCCTGAAGGGGCTCCAGGAGAGCTGGAGAGGGACTGGGGACAAGGGATGGAGGGACAGGAGCCAGGGAATGGCTCCCACTGCCAGAGGGCAGGGATGGCTGGGAGATTGGGAATTGGGAATTCCTGGCTGGGCTGGAATTCCCAGAGCAGCTGGGGCTGCCCTGGATCCCTGGCAATGCCCAAGGCCAGGCTGGACAGGGCTTGGAGCAGCCTGGGACAGAGGGAGGGGTCCCTGGACGAAGTTGGATGAGCTTTAAGGTCCCTCCCAACCCAGAGCAGTCTGGGATTCAGCTCCACATGAAGAAAAGCAAAGAAGCAGCTGTGAAGCTCCTCCTGCCCTGCCCATGCAGATGGGAACAGATCCAGGGATAATGGGAATGATGCTGCTTCCATTTCCAAACATGTGGCCATTCCCCCACCCCTCCAGGCTCCCTTTTCCAGGGAAAAGAGGTGGTGAGGAGCAAATATTTGTGTTTAAATGGCTCAGAGCCCCCTAAAGCCCAACTGCTGAACCTGCCAGGACCAGGGGCAGGTTTGGGTCACACTCAGCTAAAGGCAAACTTGTGCATCCACATTTTGGAGATATTCCTTAAGGGAGGAGTGGGAGATGTTTGCCATGGCCACGATGAGTCTGGATGGATTTGGGATCAGCCCCAAGGAGCAGCTGCACCTGTCCCTGGAGCAGGGAAGGATCCCTGTCAGTTCCTGAGGCCACTCCACAAACCTAATTCCGAGCACAATCTGCTCCAGCACCTGGACTAAACTCATCCTTCATGGAGCAAACCAGAAGAGCTGCCTCGTCCTGGCTTCCCTCTGGATTTTGCTCACTGGGACAGGAAATGCCGTGGATCTGCCAGGGCAAACTGGATAGGCTGGAACGAGCTGCTTTAATGAGGGAAGTGCTAATTTGTCCAACCTCAGCAGTGACTCAGCAACACCAACCAATTCTGGGAATTCACCAGCATTCCGTCCTTCCCCTGGAATTTTTTCCACCAGCTGCCAACTCCAAAGCACCTCCCAGTGAGCCTGGGGCAGGCCTCCTTTGCTGCACTCACACGTGGATGGCTTTGCAGATCTCGTCCGCCGTCTTCCCGGCTTTCCGCAGGGTGATGGCCAAGTTCTTGGCTCTGTTGGCATCCAGCAGCGTGACCTTGCTGGATCCTTTCTGAGGGATCTTCTGCTTGCTGGAGCTCAGATCCATGGCTGGGCCCTGGGCTTTCGTTTTGAAGATCTCCTCAAATTCATCCACGTTTAGATCCTGGAAAGGAAAGGGAAGGATTTATCCCGCAGGGAACACTAAATCCCAATCCAGAACTGTGGTGGCTGAGACAGGGTCATGGAATCATGGAATGGTTTGGGTTGGGATCTTAAAGCTCATCCCAGTTCCAGCCCCTGCCATGGGGCAGGGACACCTTCCACCAGCCCAGGCTTTTCCAACCCTTTTCCAACCTGGCTTTGGAACCCAGAGAGCTCTGTCAGAGGCTGAGGGATGGAAGGAACACACTCCTGATCCAGGATGAGGAAATCTGGCCAGATCCCAGAAATCCAGCCCCAAACAGCTCTGCACACGTCCAGAAATGCAGGAAAACATTGGTGAGCACTGGTGCTTTATCCAGCCATGGCTAAAGCATCCATGGGAGCATCCAGGACCTGGAATGAGCCCTGTCCCAAGGTCACTGCTGTGCCCTATCCCTGTGGAGATCTTCCCACTGCCCACAAGTCCCTGACAGGAGGGGGCAGCCAGCTCTGCTCCCAGGAGGAGAGGAAATGGAATCAGGCTGCTCCAGCAGAGGTTTAGCTGGATATTAGGGAATACTGGATATTTCCTTCCTGGCAAGCGTGGTCAGGCACTGGAGGTGCCATTCCTGGAGGGATTTAACCCCGTGTGGATGTGGCACCTGGGGACACGGGGCACTGCTGGCCTGAGGGCTGGGCTGGGCAGTCTGAGAGGCTTTTCCAAGCCCAGCATTCCATGGTTCCATGTTTTGCTGGGCAGCAGGGGAGGGAGCAGGGGCACCTCGAGGATGCGCTCGTCGTCGATCTCGTTGAAGACGGTGCCGTTGATCTGGTTGGGCTTCAGGGCCACCCAGTTGAACACGGGCATGCGGAACTTGGTCTTGATGGGCTTCTTGATCTTCACAGCTGGGGACAGCACAGGGGGAACTCCTGGGAAACCGCCTGGGAACGGCCCAGAGCAGCTCCCCAGGTGGGGTTCAGCACTGGGGAAGAGCTGGGCAGAGCTGATTATCCCACTGGGATCCTGGAAAGGTGCCGGAGTCCCAGCCCCCAGCAGGACAGCAGCAGCCCCCAGGGCTCTGCAAACCTCCCAAAGGGAAACCTGGGATCCCTGCATCCCCCACGAGCTGCCTGGATTGATTTGAACTCCCAGGCTCTGTCCAAATTCCATGGAAAAGGGGGAGAGCGGGTGAATCCAGCCCTGTCCTGCTGCTGGCAGAGCCCGCTCTGAGCTGTGTCACAGAAAGGTGACAGGAAGGGAAAAATGCCCCGTTCCCAAGGCTTTGGGAAATGGGATCTGGGGAAACTGCAGTGGGGCACCTTCTCAGCAGGTCTGACTTTCAAGGCCAAAGGGGCTGAGCTGCAGCAAAGCTGGGCTTTAACAGGGGTTTAAAACCAGGTTTTAATTCCTGTGCTGTGCAAATCCAGCAAATCCAGGTCATTTGGGAACTTTGGAGTAATTTAGGAATTTAAACAGAGGCACTGTGAAAATGAAACCTGGAAATGAGGCCTGACTGAGCAAGGGAACAACCCTATTTCTATTCCTATTTCTATTCCTACTCCTATTTCTATTCCTATTTCTATTCCTACTCCTATTTCTACTCCTACTCCTATTTCTACTCCTATTTCTATTCCCATTCCCATCCTATTCCTATTCCTATCCCTATTCCATTCAATCTGGAAGCCACATGTGTAATTTCCATGATCCAGTTCCCATTTCCTTTTCCTTGCATGAGAACACAAATTTGTTCATGCTACAAAATCAATTAATTAAAGTCCATCAATCAACTTTTTGCTCCTGAATTACTTCCCAAAAAATCTGGCAAACATGGAACAGAAACCCCGGTCCTGCAGTGCTGGACACCAAGTGGGTAACAGGGAATACACAGAATATTCCAGTGGGTATTTTGGGCATTGTATTTATCCAATTTCTGCTCATCTGCACTAAACAGGATTTTCCTCTCTGCTTAATTGATGGGGTTACTTAAAATAAGTCCTAAAAGAAAAGAATGAATTACTTTGAACACACATGGAGAAAGGAATTTTCTACTTGTGCACACATTGGAATGGATAATTAGCTGCTCCCAGGTTATTCCAGGACAGGGAAGGCAGGAATGCCTCATGGGAAAGATAACAGAGCTCAGAACCCCTTCAGATTCCCCTTCCTCCTCCTCCTCCTCCTCCCTTCCTGAGCTCTGGGCGCCCAAATCCCGAGGGTTGGCTCCGACCTCCCCCTGCCCATCCCCTGGATCCCCCCCAGGACACAGGGAATGCCAGGATAAGGAATACTTAGCAGGAAGGAACCTACAGAAGAGCTTGATGGGCCCATCTTAGCAGGAAGCAGAAGGAACAGAGAAACAAGTGTTAGGAGAGGTCAGAAAAGCAGCATTTGTTATTTCCCAACTCCCCTCGGCCCCACAGCGTTCCTGCCCTGGGGATGCTCCTTCCTGCAGAGCCCCTGGCATCCAGAAAAGCCACTTCCAGTCCCATTCCCTCGGAATTCCCACTGAAAAATGGGATCTGCAGCCCAGCAGCCCCCAGGCACCTCCACGGCCACATCCCGAGGGATCAGCCTCTCTCTGGGGCTGGATTTTCCTACAAAACACCCTGGGACCCTTCAGATCCAGGATGCTTTTTGTCTTCCAAGGAACCTTTAAAGGCTGGAATATTTAAGTAGATTTTTTTTGTCTTTAACGAAGCCCTTAATGAGAGTCTCTTGCTTTGGACTCGTAACGAGCTCTGGAGATTTCTGGGGACACCAGAGAGCCCTCACTCACTCCCTGAGACACCTGGCAGGAGGCAGTGACTAAAACATGGGTAAGGATGGGCAGCAGGTTGTTCTTCCTTCCAAAAAATTCCCAAATTTTGCCTTTTCTTCCCAAATTCCCACAAAAATTTCACAAATTTTGCACAGATACTACTTCTCAGAAGAAATCAAACCCATATTCTGTCGAAGTCAGAAACCACCCCGTTTATAAAATACTTTTGGTGAGAGTTTTGTTCCACTGGAGCATCCAGCTCTTCCAGACCAAACCCAAACCGTTGGGTTGATAAATCCCAGGATCTCACACTGGTTTGGGCTGGGAGGGACATCGAGGATTACCCAGCTCCCCCATCCCAGGCTGCTCCAAGCTGGACACTTCCAGGGATGCACGGGGCAACCTCAGAGACCCCGGAACGCTCCTTCCTCCCGGGAACTCCTCATCCCAAGCCCGGTGAGGAACAATGGGGTTTGTTTAGGGCCAGCAGCGGGGTGCCCTGCCCTGAGGGAGCTTTACCTGCCAGGCCAGAGTTGAAGACCACGGTGGGCGAGGCCGTGCCGGGCAGGGGGGGAGCCGAGGGCGGCAGCGGAGGGGGCAGTGGAGCCGGAGCCGCGTCCGGGAGAGGAGGAGGAGGAGGAGGAGGAGGAGGAGGAGGAGGAGGTGGTGGTGGAGGTGGCACAGGCACTGCCACGGGGCCGTTGGGCACTGTGGGATGGAGGGAAAACGGAGTTACCGTGGAGGGAAGGGGCACAAAGAAGGAGCCACAGCATTCCCGCCACGTCCCCTCCCCACCCGGAGCCACCAAAGGCCTTCAGCGCCTGGAAGTGCCCTCAGGAAAGAAAGGACCAATTTTTCCATCCATGGAAAAGCAGATGGAGGGGGCAGCCAAGTGGGGGGGATCACACTCTGCTCCCAGGGAACAGGGACAGGAGGAGAGGGAACGGCCTCAGGAGGAGTTTCCCCACGGGAAGGGAGGTCAGGAACTGCCCAGGGAGGTTTGGTGCCCGCAGCTGGGATCTCCCTCCTTCCTCACCTGCCTCAGGTGAGCCTGGCAGGGCAGGCAGGGGGGGTGGAGGTGGGGGCAGTGGCACCGAGGAGGCAGCTCCAGGTGTGGCACAGGTCCCTGGCACCGCCTCTGCTCCTGCTGGCACCATCCCGGAGGCCAGGGCCACGGGCAGGATGGAGATGTCCCCATCCCCTTTCTTCTGGATCTTGATGGTTCCCTGCTTCTCCAGCTCGTGGATCTTCTTCTCCAGCGTGGATTGGCGCTGGATGGCTTCCTCCTTCTCCTTCACCATCTTCCTCAGGGTGTGAACCTGGCTGTTGGCATCCTTGTAGATCTCCTGGAATGACACAGGAGCAGGGAAGATGCACTCAGAATTCCAAGGGCAGGATCAGAACAGCCTGATCCAGTGAGGGGATTGCGCTGCACGTGCCCACAGAGAAGTTCTGGGTTCTCCCACCCTCTGGCACCTCCACAGGTCCAAAACTCCCACCTGGAATGCTCCAGACATGGGGAATGAGATGCGTCCACCTCACTCAGTGACTCCTGGCACATCCAAAGGGATTTCTGTCCATCCCTTGAGTGCACCCAGGGCTCAATATTGGGAAGCCAAGAGAATTCCCCTGCCCCAGGTCCGTGATCTCCACTCCCTGCATCCTGAATCCACCCAGGGCTTCCCCGTCCCTCTCACCCTGATCACGTCCAGTTCTTTGTTCCTTTGCATCAGTTGCTTTTCCAGTTCCACAATCTTGGCCATGGCTTCGTTCTCCGTATCCTGCAGTTTTTCAGATAACTATCCAGCAAAACAGAAATGGATTAAAGAACTGGAAACCTGGGGGTTTATCCATCAAAATAAGAGGTAAGAGGTAGCCATCTTGGATAAATTGATAAATTATTGATATTGCAGGAAGCCCTGAAGCCTTTCCTCAGAAAAAGAACAGATTCCTGCCTGAGATGGGAGACATCAAGTTGGAAGGGTTTGGAGCAACCTGGGATAGTGGAAGCTGTCCCTGCCCGTGGCAGGGGTTGAACTGGATGGGTTTTAATGTCCCTGCCAACCCAAACCATTCCCTGGCTCCTAAAACACCTCAGAGGGGCAAACACTGCACCGTGAGTTAAGAACATTATTTATGCCAAGTGATGGGAATACAGGGATGCTGAGAGAAGGAAAAGCCTTTTCTCAGTTTTAAAGTATGGAAAAACCCCTTTTTTAAGAAATTATTTTCCAAAAGCCAGGCCATGTCTTCCAGCCTAAAGGGACTGACACCAAGTTTTGGGGCAGCAAACCCTGAGGTACACAGGAGGATTTTCCAGCCCCTTCCCACCTGAGCCCCTGTTTAAAGCACAGCCAGGATGTTTTTCCCCCCTACTTTGGGCCTGCTCTGCTGAGGAGCTGGAGTTTTCCATGGACATCAGCTCTCCCAGCTCCCACACCTGTGCAGAGGCTCCCTGTGCCAGGTGAATCCCCCTTGGAAGCACCACCAGTGTCTGGTTCTTTCCCAGTTCAGAGGCCCAGCGATCTTGAGGCTTTTTCCCAGCCAGCCTCTCCCCAAACTGGGCCGGGCCAACGCGGAACGCAGGTGGCACCGTGGGCACTCACGTGGGAAAGGTTTTCTTCCAGTTCTTCCACCCTTTCCAGGGCTGCGTTCTTGGTCTCGGCGTCCTCCAGCAGAGCCCCCACGTCGAACACGTTGTCCAGGTAGGCCTGGATCTGCACCTGCAGCTTGTCACTCTCCGTGTGCTTCAGCTTCTGCAGGGCCCAGGGGACACAGGGGACACAGGGGACACCGGTGACACCGGGCCCTGGGACAGGGCTGGGGGACAGGGGGAGCTCAGGGCACCTCCACCACCCAGGGAAACCCTTTGGACCCCAAACACCCCCAGTCCAGTTAGGCAGGGTCTTACCCTCCGTCCCTCCAGGGGACATTACAGCTTCCCTGCCCACGGAATGGGAGCTTTAGGGTCCCTCCCAGCCCAAACCATTCCATGAGTTCCTCTGTGTTTGCTGGGAAAGGCTCTGCCTGGTCCCCACAGACTCCCCAGAGCCACCCCCGGACCCCAAACGCACCCACGGCCAGTGCAGCCATGTCCAGACAAACCCCAGAGACCCCAAATCCCACTCCAGGTGGACACTGAGCAGGAATCTGCAGGGACAGGTCAACAGCAGCAGGGTTTCCATGGATGTGCTCCCAAGGACAGGGAGAAAAATGCTCCCTGGAGAGGTTGTGGCTGCCCCAGTCCCTGGCAGTGCCCAAGGCCAGGCTGGAGGGGCTTGCAGCAGCCTGGGACAGTGGAAGGGTCCCTGCCCGTGGCATTGAGAAACTCTTTAGGGTCCCTTCCAACCCAAAGGATTCTGGGATCCCATGGAAAACGGAGAAGGGGAAACAAAGAAGGAGCTGACAGACAGACACCAGAGGACTCGTGGCTGTCAGAGAATCCCAGAGGAGACTCCTCCAGCCTGGGGAAGGAGGGAGCCCCGTGCCTGGAGCTGGGGGACGTGGCAGGGCGAGGATGGCTGTGGTTCATCCTCCCTTTGTTATCAGGCTCCAGATTTAGCTGCAGGCTGTAATTCCAGCTGGCTGCAGCCTGGCCACGGCCCCTCCAGCTGTGGGACAGCCCAGAAGCTGTGGGGTGAGGGGGAGGAACTGGGAATGGGAGCAGCTCCAGACTCACATCCAGGTACTCGTCCAGGCCCAGCTTGGTGAACTCGTACTGGAGGTGCACGCGGAAGTTCATGTCCTCCACGGAGTGCACCACGATGTTGATGAACTGCATGCAGGCCACCTGCAAGGACAGCCCAGGTGAGCCCAGGGCTTGGGGCTCGAGACGTGGGCAATTCTCAGAACCTTGGCCTTGTAAAGCCAAAATCCAGAACGAAATACATAAAGGATTTTATCCGAGAAATAAACACAGGATTTGACCTTTGAAAAAGGTTTCTAAACTTAAGCGATAGAAGTGAGAACACAGATTTAAAGTGGAGACACATTAAGTTAAGAAGAAGAAAGTTTAGAGTTTTAAAGATACAGAAAAAATAAAAGCAGTTACAAAGGTAAATAAGAAGTTTAGAATATAGCACTGTATGTTATAATATGATCAAGAAAGTTTACACTATAACATGAGTTCATAAGATGAAATATTTAAAGATTAAGTCAAAAATATAAATATCTTTGTTAGCGATGTTTTATTGGTTAATAAATCTTTAGAAGTTCCTATAATTAGAGGTTTTGTGACCTTCTGAGCCGTGTGGTGAAGATGTGAACCGACCATTCTTACTTTTGCAGAGGATAAGAAAAACAAATTGCATCATCTAAAGCAACCCAGAAATCACATCTGTAACTTATTCAAAATTCCTCCACAAATCCCCACCCCCAGGTATCCCCGGGAACAGCTGGAATGGGATCTGTGGGACCAGCACTGGGGCAGGATCCCCAGGCTTTCCAGGGATTTCCCCCAGGAAATTCCAGGCTTTCCCCCAGGATTTCCAAAGGAAAGCCATCAGCTGCTGTCCTCAACTGCTCCATTCCCAGGCCAGGCTGGGCTCAGGGAATTTTGGTCTGCTGGGATGAAGGGGAATGAGCATTCCAGGAATTAAGTCATGTCTGCAGAGTCACCTCCCCAGAGCAGGGATGCTGCCCGGGCCAGGGCAGGCACCAGGCTCTGAAAAAACAGTCCTGGGTTTAAACAGCCTGGAAAAGGCAGATTCACCTGGGCCTGGGTTTAAACAGCCTGGAAAGGGGAGATTAATCTGAGCCTGGGTTTAAACAGCCTGGAAAAGGCAGATTCACCTGGGCCTGGTTCTAAACAGCCTGGAAAATGGAGATTCATCTGGGCCTGGGTTTAAACAGCCTGGAAAAGGGAGATTCACCTGGGCCTGGTTTAAAACAGCCTGGAAAAGGCAGATTCATCTGGGCTTGGGTTTAAACAGCCAGGAAAAGAAAGATTCATTTGGGCCTGGTTTTAAACAGCCTGGAAAAGGGAGATTCACCTGGGCCTGGCTTTAAACAGCCTGGAAAAGGGAGATTCATTTGGGCCTGTAAAAGTGAGATTATTCTGGGCCTGTAAAAGTGAGATTATTCTGGGCCTGTAAAAGTGAGATTAATCTGGGCCTATAAAAGTGAGATTAATCTGGGCCTGGAAGCCCCAGTTTAGGAAAGGGAACTTGCACAAAAAGACCTTTGCTGGCTGCCCAAAGCACATTTCCCAAGCTGAACAAGGAGCAGATCCCAGGGATTGGCATCCACACACATCCCAAGCCAGAGTATGGGATGTGGGGAAATCTCCTCTGGAGTGCCAGGAATTGGGGTAGAAATCCCAAAAATTCTCCTTCCCTTGCCACACCCTGCTGTGCCCAGGTACCCCCAGGCCTCTCAGGATCCCGTCTGCCACCCCTGGGAGCTGCTCCAGGAAGGAATTTCCCTCATCCTTGCTGGGTTTTTCATGGATAAAACCCCATCCTGCAGCAGCAGCAGCTTCCCAACATCCACCAGGATCCTTCCCAGATTTCTAGGAGGAGCCTGAGGGTTGGAGCAATCTGATTTTCCTGCAGGAAGAGCCTCCAGGGGACTCCACAACTCCGGATCATTTGGTGGGAAGAAGGAACTGAAGGCACCCCCTGGATCACCAGTTTGACACTGGAATTTGGCCACTTCCCTGGGATCTATTCCAGGGCCCAGAAGAAAAAATGGATGGGATAAATCTGAAATTCCAGGCTGGGTGCCTTGAGGGAAAATGCAAGGATCGTGTAATTTCCTCCTTTTCTTTTTAAATCCAAGGAATTTGCCAGCCTGCCTCCCTCACATCACCTCATTTTTTTTAACCTGCTGGCCCTCAGGGCTGTGATCCTGTCCTGGAAACATTCCTGGAGCGTTCAAAGCCCGCAGGAATCACCTCGCTGCTGCTCTAACACCTGATTTTTGGCAGAAAAAGGTCTTTTACACAAAGCTCAGCACTAAATTGATACAAAGTGCAACAGAGGCCTCAGAATTCCAGTGCTGGGGTGGGAAATCCTGCTCAGAACGGACCCACATGGGATCCAAGCAGGAATTCAAGGGAGATTTTTCCTGATTAAATTAGGATTTGTTTCTCACACTCCAGCAAAGACCTTAAACCCTCAGATTTGGGAGATTTTTTGCCATTAGCCCTGGAACCAACACCCTCCCTGCTGCTACAGCTCTGCCTGAGACAGCAGGGGCAGGCCCGGGGAAGGAAAATGATGGAAAACCCAGGAGTTTCTGGAGAATTCCACTCACCATGAAGTCAATGTTGTTGTCCTCGTTCCGGAAATGCTCCATGAGCTTCTCGAAGCGCTGCTTCTCCCCACACACCTGAAAACCAGCACCACACCTGGGGTCAGCCCCGAAAATCATTTCAAACGCGCTTTATCTGCCTGTTCAGAGCCTCTCCAGCCAGGTTTCCTCTCGTTAAAATATCATAAATAATTCCATGTGGGCACCTGAAGTGTGAGGCTGAGGAGCCAGGCACAATTCCTGTGCGTTTGTAATTACAAAAGAACTCTTTTTATCTCTTTTTCTCCTTAAAAGTTGGATTTTATCCAAGAGTGGAAGGAGCAGAGTTGCACCAGGCTGTGCCACAGCTCAGAGCTGGCTTTTCTCTGTAATTAGGGAGAAACCCAAATGACAGGGAGGGGAAAAAGAGAAAATTATCCCTGGCTGAAGGAGGAGTGAAAATAAATCCGTGCAACAATAAGCTGGTCAGAATTCCAGAGTGACCTTCCAAAAGCTGTCTGGATGAGCTGAATCCCAATTTATTTTCTTGGCATTTCTTCTTGCCTTGGAGCAAAACACATTGGATTCTTCAAAGTCATGGACCACCTTCAGAAAAGCTCCTCAGTTCTGTTTTTTTTTTTTTTTTTTCCAAAGCACCTGAATCCTGGGTTTATTTGCAAATTCCAGATGGATTTCCCACCCAGAGATGCCACCAGCACACCTCCCCTCCCATATCCAATCCTTCTGGAATATTTTTGTATGAAAACAACCCGGCAGCTCTTCTGGGGGAGAGCCAATTCCCTGCACAGGGAACAATCCTGCCTCTCTGTCCCACTCAGTTTGGATCCCACGGAGCCCTCCGAGATTCTGGATTTCACTGGAGCTCCCAAAGCTGTCCCACAGCTCCCTCTGCTCTCCTGGAATTCTGCTCCTCCCGCAATGCCACCCTCAGGCAACGCGGATAAAACCACGGAGCTGCTTCTCCCAAATCCATGGAGAGCAGGACAAAGGGCTGGGAATGCTGCTGGGGGAGCTCGGCTGGGATATCCCCTTCCAGCAGCATTTGAATTAAATTATTATTTCCAGTTCTTTGGAAATTTTCCAGCTCGGCTGGGATATCCCACTCCAGCAGTTTGCCCTGGCAGGTGCTGGAATTGTTGGAATTACAACTCTTTTGCATAAATATGGAAAAGATTGATAACATAATTCCAGTAATTTGAATTATTATTATTTCCGGCCGTTGAATTATTATTAATATTTGTATTTTTATATGATGGTTTTACTTGTTGGGAAACACCTTTTATGGTAAAAGGCTTTTATTTATTTTGTATTTGGAATAGTACTGATTTGTATAGTGGTTTTTTTTTGTATTTTGGGTTAATGATTTGGTGTTTGTGTATTTTTTGTAGATTTTGGGTAATATTTTGTTACCTGTTTAAATTTTTTATACTTGAAATATGGATTTTTGATGAGTTTTGTTGTTATTATTTTTGTGGAATTATTTGTTGAGGGCTTACATGGAGAGCTGTGAGGGTTTTTTTGAGTTTTTGATTTGTTGTTTTCAGAACTTTTTGAAATTGTTTTTTTCAGATGTTTGTCTGGATTGTTCTGTATTGAGGAGCGTTTATTTTGTTGTAGGTTTTTATTATTTGAGATAAGGCTGAGATAAGCTGGGATATCCCACTCCAGCAGTTTGCCTGCCCTGGCAGGTGCTGGAATTGTTGGAATTACAACTCTTTTGCATAAATATGGAAAAGATTGATAACATTATTCCAGTAATTTGAATTATTATTATTTCCGGCCGTTGAATTATTATTAATATTTGTATTTTTATATGATGGTTTTACTTGTTGGGAAACACCTTTTATGGTAAAAGGCTTTTATTTATATTTGGAATAGTACTGATTTGTATAGTGGTTTTTTTTTGCATTTTGGGTTAATGATTTGGTGTTTGTGTATTTTTTGTAGATTTTGGGTAATATTTTGTTACCTGTTTAAATTTTTTATACTTGAAATATGGATTTTTGATGAGTTTTGTTGTTATTATTTTTGTGGAATTCTTTTGTTGAGGGCTTACATGGAGAGCCGCGAGGGTTTTTTTGAGTTTTTGATTTGTTGTTTTCAGAACTTTTTGAAATTGTTTTTTTAAGATGTTTGTCTGGATTGTTCTGTATTGAGGAGCGTTTATTTTGTTGTAGGTTTTTATTATTTGAGATAAGGCTGAGATAAGCTGGGATATCCCACTCCAGCAGTTTGCCTGCCCTGGCAGGTGCTGGAATTGTTGGAATTACAACTCTTTTGCATAAATATGCAAACGATGGATAACATTATTCCTGTAATTTGAATTATTATTATTTCCGGCAGTTGAATTATTATTAATATTTGTATTTTATATGTTGCAAAGCACCTTTTATGATAAAAAGCTTTCATTTATATTTGGAATAGTACTGATTTGTATAGTGGGGTTTTTTTTTGTATTTTGGGTTAATGATTTGGTGTTTGTGTATTTTTTGTAGATTTTGGGTAATATTTTGTTACCTCTTTAAATTTTTTATGCTTGAAATATGTTTTTTTGGCTTTGTTGTTATTATATTTGTGGAATTCTTTTGTTGAGGGGTTACACGTGAGAGCTGTGAGGGGTTTTTTGAGTTTTTGATTTGTTGTTTTCAGAACTTTTTTCAATTGTTTTTTTAAGAAGTTTGTCTGGATTGTTCTGTATTGAGGAGCGTTTATTTTGTTGCAGGTTTTTATTATTTGAGATAAGGCTGAGATAAGCTGGGATATCCCACTCCAGCAGTTTGCCTGCCCTGGCAGGTGCTGGAATTGTTGGAATTACAACTCTTTTGCATAAATATGCAAACGATGGATAACATTATTCCAGTAATTTGAATTATTATTATTTCCAGCAGTTGAATTATTATTAATATTTGTATTTTATATGTTGCAAAGCACCTTTTATGATAAAAGGCTTTTATTTATATTTGGAATAGTACTGATTTGTATACTGGTTTTTTTTTTGTATTTTGGGTTAATGATTTAGTGTTTGTGTATTTTTTGTAGATTTTGGGTAATATTTTGTTACCTGTTTAAATTTTTTATGCTTGAAATATGTTTTTTTGGCTTTGTTGTTATTATATTTGTGGAATTCTTTTGTTGAGGGGTTACACGTGAGAGCTGTGAGGGTTTTTTTGAGTTTTTGATTTGTTGTTTTCAGAACTTTTTGAAATTGTTTTTTTAAGATGTTTGTCTGGATTGTTCTGTATTGAGGAGCGTTTATTTTGTTGCAGGTTTTTATTATTTGAGATAAGGCTGAGATAAGCTGGGATATCCCACTCCAGCAGTTTGCCTGCCCTGGCAGGTGCTGGAATTGTTGGAATTACAACTCTTTTGCATAAATATGCAAACAATGGATAACATTATTCCAGTAATTTGAATTATTATTATTTCCAGCAGTTGAATTATTATTAATATTTGTATTTTATATGTTGCAAAGCACCTTTTATGATAAAAAGCTTTCATTTATATTTGGAATAGTACTGATTTGTATAGTGGGTTTTTTTTTGTATTTTGGGTTAATGATTTGGTGTTTGTGTATTTTTTGTAGATTTTGGGTAATATTTTGTTACCTCTTTAAATTTTTTATGCTTGAAATATGTTTTTTTGGCTTTGTTGTTATTATTTTTGTGGAATTCTTTTGTTGAGGGGTTACACGTGAGAGCTGTGAGGGTTTTTTTGAGTTTTTGATTTGTTGTTTTCAGAACTTTTTTCAATTGTTTTTTTAAGATGTTTGTTTGGATGGTTCTGTGTTGAGGAGCATTTATTTTGCTGCTGGTTTTTATGGGATATCCCATTCCAGCAATGGGATACCCCCATTGTCCTGGGCGGTGCTGGGAATAAAAGCTGCTGGAACTGTTGGAATTCCAGCTCTTCTGCATAAACATGGAGACCATGGAATGGACACCAGGGTGCTCCAGGGGAGAAACAAAACCCTTCCTGCAGGGAATTCAGGATGAGCAGCCTCCAATCAATCCTAAGAGAAGTGGGGGGACAGCCAAATTTGCTGAAGCAGCTCCACGAACCTCCTTGAAGTTATCAAACGCGGACAAAATGATCTCGTGGCCCCCTCGGACCAGGCAAACTGCTGCCAGGAGTTCCAGGACCAGGGCCTTTGTCCTGTGGAGAGAGCAAAAGGGACACCCTCAGGGACAGCACCTGGCCCATCTCCTCCCTTCTACAGGCCCGGATTAATCTCACTTTTCCCAGCTGTTTAAACCCAAGCCCAGGTGAATCTGCTCCCTGCTAGAGGGACAAGGTGGGAGCTGCAGCCTCAGCCCGTGGGTGTTTATCAGTGGGAATTTTGCCTCTCCTGGGATCATGCAGCTTCCCCCCACCACTTCCCCCACTAAGTTTTTAAAGCTTCTCAAACCATGCAGGGATTGAAATCCCCAGTGGGGAACTCAAAACGAAAAGGCACCGGAGGAGCTCTGGCAAAGGCAAGGCTGCTCCCAGGGAATTCCCTGCACACACCCAAAGGAGCAACCCCAGCCACCTTCCCTGGAGGCCAGGTTTTAATGGAAGAGCTTAACATTCCAATCTGCAGTTTCCCTGACACAAATCTGAATTATTCTCTGTGATAATTTGTATTTATAGCCCGCCCCACACACACACACACACAATTCACTGCAGGAACACAGGCTGTTGGAGCACATCCCTTTCCTTAAAAATCAGGAATTTGAGCTGATTTTCAGCAGTGAAGCAGAGAGAAAACGAGATCACTGAGGGAAAAACATGCAGCAAACTCGGTGTAACCCTCATGGAAATAATCCACAGTATTTCCTTCCAGGATTCCTGGAAAACAAAAGACTTTCTGGGGCAGCTGAGCTCTGAGCAGAGGCAAACCATGCACACACAGAAAAAAATTAGTCCCATGCTCAAGCAGCGACTCAAAGCAGATGTTACAGAACAAGAAATACCTTGTGGGCTCTCAAAGGGTCAAGGTTATCTTTGGAAACCAGAAAAAATGGTCACTTCCCTAGGAAATTTTAAATGGAATGTTCAATTCTGCCTCCCCAAGGGTTCGTTTTTTTGTTTTTTTTTTTTTTCTTTTTCCTCCTGGCACAAGAAGAACTTGCAGGGTTTTTCAGGATCAAGGAGCTGTGGTGGGGATTTGCTGGAATATTCCCTCTGAGGGGAGGGGATGGAGATCTCTGGGATTGGAGTCTCCAGTGCTGCCCACGCCTCTGGGGCGAGCAGAATTCCCTGGAGCTGCTGCTTCCCACCCTGGGCTCCCAAACCTCAGGGCTCTCCAACAGCTCCCACGGGGCTAAAACAAACACAGTTTGGGTTCTGAGCAGGGGTTAGTCCCCAGATTATTCCAGTCACATTTCAAAGTAGGTTTTTTATCCACCAAAATAGAAATAACCCACTTCTTCCAAAAGTGAAAACTTGGGTTGTCCCCTGATTTACAGGCACTGGGAAATGATAAAAATGATGATAAAAAAATGATGATTAAAAAAGAAAGATGATAAAAAAATTATTTTAAAAATTATAAAACCAATAAACTTCCCATTTATTCTTGGCTTGCTGACTTGGGGCTGAATAAAAGAAAGCAGGAAGAAGCTGCTTCCCTCAGGACAAGATTCCTGCTCCTGCTCCCAGCCTCAGTCCGGGCTGGGAATCCACATCCAGTGAGGTTATCAGCTCATCCCCCTTCCCTTGGGAACATCTCCGTGTCACTGCCAGGTTTGACCTGCCAAGGTTCAGAACTCCAGGATCTGCTGGAGGAGGGATCACAGGGATGTGTGGGACAGGAGGGGCATGGAATCACCAGCAGCTCCACTGAGGAATTGCAGCATCCTGGCTGTGGCTGCAACCTGACCCAGAACAGAAGTGAAAGCCTCTCCCAGAGGAATTCCAAGCTAAGGATCTTGGATAAAGAAGATTCTCCCTCTCTTCAGGAAAATCCCACGTGAAGCTGCTCATTGCCATTGGGGTTTCCCTGCACTGCAACAGAGCAGAAGGGCTCCAGCAGCCAAATTTCAGCTGAATCCCAAAATTCCAGAATGGTTTTGGTGGGAAGGAGCTTAAAGATGATCCAGTGCCACCACCTGCCACGGGCAGGGACACTTTCTGCTATTCCAGGCTGGCCTTGGACACTTCCAGGGATCCAGGGCCAGCCACAGCTTCTCTGGGAATTCCATCCCAGCCAGGAATTCCTTCCCAATGTCCCACCTAAGCCCCCCTCCTTCAGCCTGAAGCCATAGCTAGAGCTGGAGAACCAGCAGCTTCTGAAACCAGACAGGCGCTGCTCGTTTATCTGCACCATTCCAGATTCCATCTGATCCAGAGCAAAGCCTGGTTTCTCCTCCACATCCCCCTCTGGAAGCTCCTTCCAAGCCCTCTTTACTCACCTGCTTGCTCACCCCTAGGAGCAAGAGGAGCCTACCTGGGGTTCTTGTTGTTCAGACTCAGGGCGATCTCGTTAACGGCGTGAGGGTGGGACATGACCATGTTGAATCCGTACTGGAAAGAGGAGGGACAATCCTGCCTCAGTCTGACCCCAAAATCCCACCGATCCCACCTCCCTGACAGCTCCTCCCCGTGCTTCCAGCCAAACAGAACCTCGTGGAATTTAAAAGCGGAGTATTTCACCCTCCCACCGTCCATCACAGCTTCCAGCTCCGGGTATTCCACGGTTTTACAATTCCCTGCCATCAGCAGCGTTTGGAAGTGCTGCCTTTGGCCACTTCAGCAACAAAAAAAGGGTCCAAGAGCTGCCCCTACACCACCCCCAACCCTTCTGCTCGTTCCCTCTCCTCCAGTCCCTGTTTGACTGTGCTCATTTATTGTCCCAGCTGGAATTTGCAGTCCCTGCAGGAGCACAGCTGGCTCTGCTCTCCCAAGCCCAGAGAGAATTCCTCTGGAATTCCCACTGCATGATTGTTCCCGCATGGCCCCGGGAGCAGAGCAGCCACAAATCCCTGCCAGCTGCTCAGCAAGGTGTCCAGCAGGGCTTTTCCTGGCTTTAGCAGAAAATCCCAAATTCCTGAGGCTCCCAGCATCCCACGGGAGAACAGGATGAGCTTGGGAGGGAGTCAGTGCCAGCGACCCCAAGGGCTCTGCATGGGCACACACAAGGGGAACTGGGATTTTCCATCTTCTCCAGAAATCCCTATTTACCACTCAACTCCAGACTAAAAACGAAATGTAACAGAACTAAATCCCTTTAGAATAATATTTTATAACTTATAATTCATTCTGTAGTTATTATGTAAGTAATTAGTATTAAAGAGTAAATATTTGTTATTTAATGTATTTGTATTATTTAATATACTTATTATGCATTTCATATAGTAGTCAATATATTACTTAATATATTCATAATTATTATTTAAAAATTAAATATAATCTTTAATATTATTTAATAATTATCATATAACTTTATAGTTTATTATCTTTATCTATTTTATGGATATTAACAGTCTATTATTACATATTTATAGAAATATATTGATATAAATATATTATTTATATTTATATAAATAGATATTATACTATAAAAATATAATAACTATATTATTTTATAATAATTATATATTAATATATTAATATATTATAAGAATTATATAATGATTATATATTGTATTATATATTATTAAATATATAATTATATACTAATATAATTATAATAAAGAATATAATTACATATATATTATTTATAGAAATATAAATATTAAAATTATATAAATTTTGTATTTATGTAAAATTATATTATATATTAAATATACATAGAATCGATTGTTATATATTATATTATATTATATTATATTATATTATATTATATTATATTATATTATATTATATTATATTATATTATACATACTTCAATTATTTACAATATTATATTCTATTTATATAAAATAATATAAAATTATATATTTTATATAAATTATATATATATATTTATATATATAAATTATATAAAATAATAACAACTTATAATAATAACTTATAATAACACAAGTAAACACCAGACTAATTAGAACCTAATTAGCTGCACACCTAATGAACAGGAGCTCTTACTGCCCTTTCCCTAAACCCGCATTATGTAAAATTATATTATATATTAAATATACTTAGAACCGATTGTTATATATTATATTATATTATATTATATTATATTATATTATATTATATTATATTATATTATATTATATTATATTTACTTCTATTATTTACAATATTATATTCTATTTATATAAAATAATAACAACATATTATTTCCTTTACAACTTACAATAACACAAGTAAAATCCAGACTAATTCAAACCTAATTAGCTGCACACCTAATGAACAGGAGCTGGCCCGACACGTCCAGGCTCTTACTGCCCTTTCCCTAAACCCACATTATGTAAAATTATATTATATATTAAATATACTTAGAACCGATTGTTATATGTTATATTATATTATATTATATTATATTATATTATATTATATTATATTATATTATATTATATTATATTACATTATATTATATTATATTATATTACATTACATTACATTATATTATATTATATTATATTATATTATATTATATTATATTATATTATATTATATTACATTATATTATTATTATATCATATTATATTATATTATATTATATTATATTATATCATATTATAGTATATCATATCATATCATATTATATCATATCACATTATATCACATTATATCATATCACATTACATTACATTACATTATATTATATTATATTATATTATATTATATTATATTATATTATATTATATTATATTATATTATATTATATTATATTAT
This sequence comes from Vidua macroura, assembly GCF_024509145.1. Lineage (NCBI taxonomy): Eukaryota > Metazoa > Chordata > Aves > Passeriformes > Viduidae > Vidua > Vidua macroura. The sequence continues at coordinate 39,678,237 of NC_071577.1, read as the reverse complement.
ATTACATTATATTATATATATAAAATATATATCTATCATGTATTTTATTATATATATTATATTATATTATAAGTAAACTCCAGACTAATTCAAACCTAATTAGCTGCACACCTAATGAACAGGAGCTGGCCCAACACGTCCAGGCTCTTACTGCCCTTTCCCTAAACCCACATTATGTAAAATTATATTATATATTAAATATACATAGAACCGATTGTTATATATTATATTATATTATATTATATTATATTATATTATATTATATTATATTATATTATATTATATTATATTATTATATTATATTATATTATATCACATTATATCACATTATATCACATTATATTATATCACATTATATTATATTATATTACATTATATTACATTATATTACATTACATTATATTACATTACATTACATTACATTACATTACATTATATTATATTATATTATATTATATTATATTATATTATATTATATTACATTACATTACATTATATTATATTATATTACATTACATTACATTATATTATATATATAAAATATATATCTATCATATTTTATTATATATATTATATTATATGTAAACTCCAGACTAATTCAAACCTAATTAGCTGCACACCTAATGAACAGGAGCTGGCCCGACACGTCCAGGCTCTTACTGCCCTTTCCCTAAACCTGCGTTGTGTCTCCCTCATCGCCGTGTTATGAGAATTCCAATATTTGCACCCATTTTCCCAGCAATCCCCCCCGGCCCCTTCGCTCCCCCCTTCCCCCGAGGCAGAAGATTGCAGGCAGTGACCTGGTAGTTCATGATGGCCCGCAGGCACATGATGCACACGTGCACATCGTCCTTCTTGCTCACCAGGCGCGAGTTCTTCAGCGTTCTCCGGCTCGGCAGCGTGTTGTACCTGCAGGGAAAAAACCACAAACCCCATTTCTCACCGCTCACAGCGCAGCTCAGGGCAGTGACACAAGGAGGGACAATGGCCCTCCGCTGGCTGACACGAGGAGTTCTCCAGAGCTGCCACACGGAACCACTCCCAGGAGCAGGCTGGATGGCAAAGGAAAGAAAAAGAACCTAAAAAGGGCAGCTTTGTTTTCTGACTCCACTGTATATACAATAATAATATTTATTATTATTTATTTTTTTTTTTATTATTATTATTATTATTATTATTATTATTATCATCATCATCATATTATTATATTATTATATTATTATATTATTAATCCTTCTATTATTTACAATATTATATTCCATTTATATAAAATAATAATAATATACACTATAAATTGTATATTGTATACAATATATAATATTGTGTATTGTACACAATATTATATAATACATATAATAATACATTTATATATTATTATATTATTTAATAATACTATTATTACTATTATTTATATACTATTATTTAATAATATTAATAATACATATTATATAATACATATAATAATATTGTATACAATATAATATTGTATACAATATATAATATTGTATAATGTATGCAATATATAAATTGTATATTGTATACAATATATAATATTGTGTACAATATATAATATTGTATCGATAATATATATAATATAATATAATATAATATATATAATATATAATATAATATAATATATATAATATAATATAATATAATATAATATAATATAATATAATATAATATAATATAATTAATATAATTAATATAATAATAATAACAACAATAATAAATATAATAATAATAAATATAATAAATATAATAATAATAATAATAATAATAATAATAATAATAATAATAATAATAATAAAAATGGCAGTGGATTGGAGGGTGAAAGTGCCACCTCTCCACACTGCCCATCAGTTCTCTCCTCCCACAAGAAGAATTGCAAACCAATCATTATTTACGTGAACATGAGTGAGAAAACTCAGCTGAGGTAGGTAAATGTCAGAAGGCACAGGGACTTTTGGAAGAACTTTAGAACTCTCAAAAGAACAGGGGGACATAAAGGACAAGCAGGAAACACTGGGTGGAAATGAAGGAGGAGAAGGTCCTGGCAAGGATAAAAATCCCCACGAGCTGCACCTCAGCCCTTCCTGCCAGCACAGGTGACAGGGAATATTCCCAGTAAAACTGGGACAGGGAGTAGCACACTGGTTTGTTGTGAATTCCCGGCTCATCCCTGAAAATTCCCTGGTAAAATCCACAAAAAAGCAGGAACAGGGAATATCACACTGGTTTATTGTGATTTCCCAGCTCATCCCTGAAAATTCCCTGTTTAAATCCACAATAAAAGCAAGAACAGGGAATACCACACTGGTTTACTGTGATTTCCTGGATCATCCCTGAAAATTCACAGTTAAAATCCACAAAAAAACCAGGAACAGGGAGTAGCACACTGGTTTATGGTGATTTCCCAACTCATCCCTGAAAATTCCCTGTTAAAATCCACAAAAAACCAGGAACGGGGAATACCACACTGGTTTATTGTGATTTCCCAGCTCATCCCTGAAAATTCCTGGTTTAAATCCACAAAAAAGCAGGAACGGGGAATACCACACTGGTTTACTGTGATTTCCTGGATCATCCCTGAAAATTCACAGTTAAAATCCACAATAAAAGCAGGAACAAGGAATAGCACACCAGTTTTTTATACTTCTTGGCTCATCCCTGAAAATTCCCTGTTAAAATCCACAAAAAAACCAGGAACAGGGAGTAGCACACTGGTTTATTGTGATTTCCCAGCTCATCCCTGAAAATTCCCAGTTTAAATCCACAAAAAAGCAGGAACAGGGAATACCACACTGGTTTATTGTGAATTCCTGGATCATCCCTGAAAATTCCTGGTTTAAATCCACAATAAAAGCAGGAACAGGGAGTAGCACAGCAGTTTATTGTGATTTCCCAGCTCATCCCTGAAAATTCCCTGTTAAAATCCACGATAAAAGCAGGAACAGGGAATACCACACTGGTTTATTGTGATTTCCCAGCTCATCCCTGAAAATTCCCAGTTTAAATCCACAAAAAAGCAGGAACAGGGAATACCACACTGGTTTATTGTGACTCCCTGGATCATCCCTGAAAATTCCCTGTTAAAATCCACAAAAAAGCAGGAACAGGGAATACCACACTGGTTTATTGTGCTTTCCCAGCTCATCCCTGAAAATTCCCAGTTTAAATCCACAAAAAAACCAGGAACAGGGAATACCACACCGGTTTATTGTGATTTCCCAGCTCATCCCTGAAAATTCCCAGTTTAAATCCACAATAAAAGCAGGAACAAGGAATAGCACACCAGTTTTTTATACTTCTTGGCTCATCCCTGAAAATTCCCTGTTAAAATCCACAAAAAAACCAGGAACAGGGAATACCACACCGGTTTATTGTGATTTCCCAGCTCATCCCTGAAAATTCCCAGTTTAAATCCACAATAAAGCAGGAACAGGGAGTAGCACACAAGTTTTTCATACTTCTTGGCTCATCCCTACAAATTCCCTGTTTAAATCCACAAAAAAGGTAAGGACACAGAATACCAAACCAGTTTTTGTGACTCCCTGGCTCATCCCTGAAAATTCCCTGGTAAAATCCACAAAAAAGCAGGAACAGGGAATACCACACTGGTTTATTGTGAATTCCTGGCTCATCCCTGAAAATTCCCAGTTTAAATCCATGATAAAAGCAGGAACAGGGAATACCACACTGGTTTATTGTGATTTCCCAGCTCATCCCTGAAAATTCCCTGTTAAAATCCACAAAAAAGCAGGAACAGGGAATACCACACCGGTTTATTGTGTTTTCCCAGCTCATCCCTGAAAATTCCCTGTTAAAATCCACAAAAAAACCAGGAACAGGGAATACCACACCAGTTTATTGCGATTTCCCAGCTCATCCCTGAAAATTCCCAGTTTAAATCCACAAAAAAGCAGGAACAGGGAATACCACACCGGTTTATTGTGATTTCCCAGCTCATCCCTGAAAATTCCCAGTTTAAATCCACAAAAAAGCAGGAACAGGGAATACCACACTGGTTTATTGTGACTCCCTGGATCATCCCTGAAAATTCCCTGTTAAAATCCACAAAAAAGCAGGAACAGGGAATACCACACTGGTTTATTGTGTTTTCCCAGCTCATCCCTGAAAATTCCCAGTTTAAATCCACAAAAAAACCAGGAACAGGGAATACCACACCGGTTTATTGTGATTTCCCAGCTCATCCCTGCAAAGTCCCTGTTAAAATCCACAAAAAAGCAAGAACAGGGAATACCACACTGGTTTATTGTGATTTCCCAGCTCATCCCTGAAAATTCCCTGGTAAAATCCACAAAAAAGCAGGAACAGGGAATACCACACCGGTTTATTGTGATTTCCCAGCTCATCCCTGAAAATTCCCTGTTAAAATCCACAAAAAAGCAGGAACAGGGAATACCACACCGGTTTATTGTGATTTCCCAGCTCATCCCTGAAATTTCCCAGTTTAAATCCACGATAAAAGCAAGAACAGGGAATACCACACTGGTTTATTGTGACTCCCTGGATCATCCCTGAAAATTCCCTGTTAAAATCCACAAAAAAGCAGGAACAGGGAATACCACACTGGTTTATTGTGATTTCCCAGCTCATCCCTGAAAATTCCCTGTTAAAATCCACGATAAAAGCAGGAACAGGGAGTAGCACACCAGTTTTTCATACCTCTTGGCTCATCCCTACAAATTCCCTGTTTAAATCCACAAAAAAGGTAAGGACACAGAATACCACACCCGTTTTTGTGAATCCCTGAAAATTCCCAGTTTAAATCCCCAAAACCAGGGACTAGCACACCAGTTTATTGTGACTTCCCAGCTCATCCCTGAAAATTCCTGGTTTAAATCCACAAAAAAGCAGGAACAGGGAGTAGCACACCAGTTTATTGTGACTTCCCAGCTCATCCCTGAAAATTCCTGGTTAAATCCACAAAAAAGCAGGAACAGGGAGTAGCACACCAGTTTATTGTGACTTCCCAGCTCATCCCTGAAAATTCCTCCTTTTTAAATGCACAGACCAAGAGGAACAAGGTCCCACACCAGGGCTGGGTGCACCCTGCCCACAATTCCCAGCTTTCCACAATCCCTCCCCTGGGCTTTTCCTTCCCAGCCGAGATGAAAGGAAGCAGGATTTTATCAAAGGAGGTTTTTTTTTTTCCTTTTTTTTTTTTTTTTTTTTCCCATCCATAAATATGAATGAATCCATCAGCTCAGGGCACTGCAGGATTTTGGGAAATGTGACCCAGTTTGGGATCAGCACTCCATATTAACTAATGTATAAAGTGTATGTAATAAATAGATTAAATAATGTAAATAGATTAAATGATAAACATGTACTACTAAATATTAATTAAAATAATTATAAAATAAATGTAAAGTTACAAAGTAATGTATTATAAGGGAGTTTAGTTGTATTATATTTAGCTGTTAGTCTGGAGGGGTTGGAGCACTGGAGCTCAATTTTGGGAGCAGCACAGGAGGAGGCTGCCAGCCCCAAGCTCTGCACCTGCACCTGGATATTTGGGATGCTCCTGGTGGGAATGGGGCTGTCCCACATCCCCTTGGATCCCACATTCCCCTCCTGTCCCATTCCCCAGTCACAACAGGAGCTGAGTGACCCCAAACTGGGAATCTGAACTGGGAAGTGTGGGAGCACCTCCAGTGCTGCCTGCACCACCCCAGACCTGCCAATCCCACACATTCATCCCACCAAATGTGAAAAAAAAAAAAAAAATAAAGTATTTTTAGGCCCACAGAGATGGTTCCTACACTGGTTTATCTCGGATATAAATTATGAAGGGCTGCAGAATTATTTTCCATACATTTTAAATCAAATTAATGAGATTTTTATCATGCCATCATTGGAAGAAAAATAATTTCCTCGGTGCCTGGTGAATCCCTAACTTTCAGAATTGAAGCATCCACCAGTTCTGTTGGCTCTAAGAAATGGGAGGAATAAACAATAAAAATGACCATAAATCCAGATTTTGGTATTTCCAGGGGCTTGGAAAAACACAATTGGGAAGCACTGGGACTGATCTGCTGGAATTTCAGCCTGGGTCCAACCACTTGGATGGAACCTTCCCAAGCTGAGATGTCCCTCCTAAACCTCTCCACACCTTTCCAGGCCAAACTGGGAGAGCTGGGAATGCTCCCCTGGAGAAGGGAAGGCTCCAGGCAGAGCTCAGAGCCCTGGGAATGTTCCCCTGGAGAAGGGAAGGCTCCAGGCAGAGCTCAGAGCCCTGGGAATGTTCCCCTGGAGAAGGGAAGGCTCCAGGCAGAGCTCAGAGCCCTGGGAATGTTCCCCTGGAGAAGGGAAGGCTCCAGGCAGAGCTCAGAGCCCCTTGCAGGGCCTGAAGGGGCTCCAGGAGAGCTGGAGAGGGACTGGGGACAAGGGATGGAGGGACAGGAGCCAGGGAATGGCTCCCACTGCCAGAGGGCAGGGATGGCTGGGAGATTGGGAATTCCTGGCTGGGCTGGAATTCCCAGAGCAGCTGGGGCTGCCCTGGATCCCTGGCAGTGTCCCAGGCCAGGCTGGAGCACTGGGATGGTGGGAGGTGTCCCTGCCATGGCAGGGTGGGATGGGATGTGCTCATTCCAGATGATTCTGGAATATCCCCAGGGAGGAGTCTCCACTCAGGGCTTGGGCAGTGCCCAGGGAAGTTCTGCTCCTGTCCAGGTGGAATTTCCTGGGCTCAGTTCCTGCCCCTTGTCCCAGTGCCTGGCATCACCCAGCCCCCTGCTCTGGGCACAGCCCAGGTGAGACCTGGCCTTGGAGCATCCCTGGAGAGCTCCTGTGCCCAGCCAGCCCCTCAGGACAGAGGGAATTCTGCCCTGGCCTCCCAGCCCGTCCCCTCAGCAGATGTGACTCCTTCACAGAGCCACCAGAACCAAGCATTAAGGAGGATTTTTGGTACAGGAACTGCAGAACGTGGCCCAGCCCCAGGAATTCAGGCTGGGGGTGCTTTTCCCTGTGTCTGCAGCCACCCCAAGGCTCCCTGATGGTTTTGTTTGCTCCCCAAGGCGGGGCAGGCTGGTGGCAGCCCCGACACCTCCCCTTGTGCTCCACCAGCCAGGGAAGGGGTGGCTGAGCTTCTCCTGCTTTTCCTTCACTCCTGGCTCCCCGAGGCCTGGCCCAGCAGCTGGAGGACTCGTTGGGTTTGATTTCCTGTCTGCTGCAGGTCCCAGATGATGTCACCCCCAGGATATTTATCCTGCTAATTAAAGTCAGATGGTTCCTCTTTCATTTCCACGGCCCCTCCTTGCAGGGGGAACGACAAAACCTTTCCCCTGCAGAGGAGCAGGAGCTGAAAAGCTGAGCCTGTGGAAGCTCCTGCAGAGGGGAAGGGTCTGCAAGGGGGTGGCACAAGTGGGGAGGGAGCTGATCCAGAGATTTGGGGTGAGGAGGATGAGGAAGAGAGTGGGATTTCAACAGCATCATGGGAAAACCAACAACCAGCAAAGCCAAGGCTGATCCTGGGCTGGAACACAGAGTCTGAGGTTCTTTTTCTCACCCAGATCAGATCTGATGGAGAAACGTTTCTGTTAAAGAAGAATTCCATCACTTATTTTTATATTTTAGGGCCATGGAGCTGCTCCCAGGGCTGGAGCCCCTCTGGAGCCAGGCTGGGAGAGCTGGGAATGTTCCCCTGGAGAAGGGAAGGCTCCAGGCAGAGCTCAGAGCCCTGGGAATGTTCCCCTGGAGAAGGGAAGGCTCCAGGCAGAGCTCAGAGCCCTGGGAATGTTCCCCTGGAGAAGGGAAGGCTCCAGGCAGAGCTCAGAGCCCTGGGAATGTTCCCCTGGAGAAGGGAAGGCTCCAGGCAGAGCTCAGAGCCCTGGGAATGTTCCCCTGGAGAAGGGAAGGCTCCAGGCAGAGCTCAGAGCCCTGGGAATGTTCCCCTGGAGAAGGGAAGGCTCCAGGCAGAGCTCAGAGCCCTGGGAATGTTCCCCTGGAGAAGGGAAGGCTCCAGGCAGAGCTCAGAGCCCCTTGCAGGGCCTGAAGGGGCTCCAGGAGAGCTGGAGAGGGACTGGGGACAAGGGATGGAGGGACAGGAGCCAGGGAATGGCTCCCACTGCCAGAGGGCAGGGATGGCTGGGAGATTGGGAATTGGGAATTCCTGGCTGGGCTGGAATTCCCAGAGCAGCTGGGGCTGCCCTGGATCCCTGGAGGTGTCCAAGGCCAGGCTGGACAGGGCTTGGAGCAGCCTGGGATAGTGGGAGGAAGGTTGGAATTAGATTCCAAACTCTCCTGGAATTCCAGGACGTGCCACTGGTGCAGACTTTGAATGCCCTGATTTAATACAAATCACATCTGCTTTCTCCCATCATTTTCACCTTTTAGCTGCTAAAAAATATCCTCTGTTCTCCCCTGGCTCCCAGGAGAGCAGCCCAGGGTGGGTCTCACAGAGATGAGAAGCTGAAGCTCATCAGGGCTGGGTGGGTTTTGGGTTCCATCCCTGCGATTTTGCTGGTGGTGGGTTGGAAACTGTGGGGTTTGTATCAGCTGACAGCAAAAAATTTCCTTCAGAAAGGAAGGTTTTGGCTCATCCCAGCAGTTTGGGGTTTCTGTCATCTCCTGGAGCAGCTCACAAAGATGTTCTGGTAAATTAGGAAGTATCTGACCAAAGGACGACTCCCCCAGGCCCCTGAGTGTCACTGGCAAAGCCCAAAGTCAGTGACTGCAGCTCCCAAAACCATGTCAAATTTAAGCCCAATTATCAAAGCCCATTTCTGGCTTTGCCTGGATCATTCTCTCCTCACAGACTCGACACTGAAGTTCCTCAGTTCAAGCCACATGAAAACTCCAGTATTTTGCTCAGAAGAAAGGGAATTTCTAATGGGCTGGGACACTGCAAACCCTGCATTAATATTTATCCGACAGCAGAGCCTGGCTCCCAGTAAAGCTCCTTCTCCCAAAAAAGCAGCAACGAAATCCCCAAAGGCTCTTCCCCCCTTTTTCATCCTCCTGCCCTCATTTTGGTGTCGGTTTCCCAAATCCCTGTGCCTCGTCTTTAGGAAAAAAAAAAAAAAAAACCAACCCTCTCAGTTGCCAGGGAAACAGGGAGCAGGGAATTGGCAGCTTAGCACTGCTGAGAGGAGCAGGGGCTGGAATGAGGGAGGGAAGGTCCTGGAGCATGGACAGAGCTCTGCCCACCCAGGCCAGCTCCCGAATTTTGCATTATCCTGGCGAGATCTTCTCAGCCTTCTCCTTTCTCCTCCAAAGCTTTCAGCCCAGCTGGGATGGGGGAGTGGGAGGTGTCGCTGCCCATGGAATGGGATGAGTTCAAACCCTTCCAACCCAAGCCAGGCTGGGATTCTGGGGTTCCTTCCTCCCACCACATGGTTTCCACCATTCCAGGAATTTCCACACAGCCTGGGTGTCCACACATCCCAAAAAAAAAATCTCATTTATCACCCGGAGATGAGGCAGAACCTCCTGGTTTTGCCCAAAAAAAACCACCCTGTACCCCCTCCTCAGCTGAGCACCTGCCTTGTTCTGAGGAAAGGTTTCTCCTTCAGTTCACCAGTATTTACTAATCACAAAAATTACAATTCAAATATTATAAAAAACCTCTCCCTTCTTAAAAATCTCTCACATACCTTTAGCTTTCAGGTTTTTTTGAACACACATAATCCCCAGCTACTGAAAAAAAATGCTTTTAAAAAGAGCCCTTTAAAAAAAACACATATTTTTTTAAAATACACTGTTTTTAAAAATACCCATTTAAAAGAATATTAAAAATACGGATTTTAAAACACGGATTTAAGAAAAAAAAAACCCTCCAAAACCCAATCCAAAAACGCTGTCCCAGTACTAAGATGGCTCTGCGGGCAGGAGGAAAATTTTGGCTGGAAAACTCTGTCAGGTCCCGTTTCCGCGGCTGTTTCGCCCGTGAGCAAAGCCTCTATTTATAACAAAAAGGGGAAATAAGAGAGACAAGGGCTAAAAGCTCTAAGCTGAGGTATCAAACACGACTATTTGCACCACGATAAGGAGAACTCCGCTCTCGCTTCCGTGCCAGCTGTTCCCCTCTCTCCGCCAAAATCCCGCAATGACAACGTGCCAGCCCCACGTGCTGCAGCCCGGCTCCCTTCTCCTGGGTGTCCCTTCTCCCAGTCCGTGTGGCCACCACGTTATCCACGGCAGGGCAGCAGCGCTGGCCCCGGGGGCTCCGTGCCCCGAGGGGACACCTTCCAGTGGCACTTACGGGGTTTTGCGGGCGGCAGCGCCGTCGGCGGGGCGCAAAGGGAAGCTGCTCCAGAGGCAGGCGGCTGCCAAGCAGCTGTGGCAGCGTTTGAGCTCAAGGTGGTCGGGCAGAGAAACCAGTCTGATGGCGTGGGAGAGGGGGGTGAGAGCGCGGGGAAGGAGGGGAGAGGTGGCAAGGGTGGGAGGACGGGGGAAGAGCGTTCGAGCGGGGAAAGGGGAACGGAGGAGACGTTGAAACGGAGATTCAGGCAGGTGAGGAACACAGGGAGATGTGAGAAAGGGGAAAGGGTGGAAGGAAATGAAGAGAAACAATGTGAGAGACATGTAAGGTATTCCTGAGTTAGGCATTCCTAATCCCAAGCACTCCTCCCGAGGACACAGCACCTCCTGCCAGCTCGGGCTCCGCCACTTCTGGCGGAGCAATTCAGGAGCAAAGAACACCAAAACCACTAAAAAAACCCTAAATTAACTGGCCAGGTGATCCTGCCGCACTCCACAGCTGGATTTCTTCCCCAGAGCTCTCCTCCTCTGCACTGCCTGAGGGCTGGGAATTAAATTTTCCAGGTACCCCAGGGCCAAGGTCACTGCCTGGCACACCAAAACCTCCCCTGCTGGAAGGGAAAGGCTGGAAGTGACTCCAATTTTGGACTCTGCTATGCCCACAGGATTATGGAGCAAAACTCCATAAAAGCCAAAAAAAAAAAAAAAAAAAATCCCGAAGATCCAGCACTCTGAGCTGCATCCTGAGTGACAGTGGTGGGAGCTGAGGGCGGTGGCTGGAGTGGGACATCCAAGGAATGGAAGGGAGGTGACTGTCAACCAGTTCTGGAAAGTGATCCTGCCTTTTCCATAAACCAAACTAAAAAAGGAATGTTGGGAAGGAGAGACTTGGTAGTCAAGCGTGGAGTGGTGAGAGGGTGACAGCAGGTTTGGGGGAGGGAAGTGGCCTCTCCAAAGAATCCAATATCCCAAAGAATCTGATATCCCAAAGAATCTGATATCCCAAAGAATCCAATATTTCAAAGAATCCAATATCCTAAAAAATCCAATATCCCAAAGAATCCAATATCCTAAAGAATCCAATATCCTAAAGAATCCAATATCCCAAAGAATCCGATATCCTAAAGAATCCAGTATCCCAAAAAATCCAATATCCCAAAGAATCCGATATCCCAAAGAATCCAATATCCTAAAAAATCCGATATCCCAAAGAATCCAATATCCCAAAGAACCCCATATTCCAAAGAATCCAATATCCCAAAGAATACAATATCCCAAAGAATCCAATATCCTAAAAAATCCAATATCCCAAAGAATCCAATATCCCAAAGAATCTGATATCCCAAAGAACCCCATATCCCAAGAATCCAATATCCCAAAGAATCCCATATCCCGCTCATGGCAGCACAGAAGGAACGTGCTGCTGGAAGAGAGAGGGCACGGGATGGGAGCCCCAGCTTCCATGGATCCATGGGAATGTTGAGCGACACTTTGGAGAGGAGGAATGGCTTCCTCTGCACGAGGAAACGTCCTCAGCTCATCCCGCCCTTGGAAGTGATTCCTGCCCCGAGAGGTTCCTTCCACCTCAAACCACCAATTCCTTCACGTGCCACACCGGGATCAGAGGGCAGATGAGGGAGATCCTCGTGGGAAAAGCTGTCCCACCGTGCCAACCCCCAGGATTCCGTACCGGAGCGTGGAGTGCCTGCCGGAGCGGGAGATGCTGTTCCCAACGGGAGAGGGCAGATTGCTGCCCCTGTGCAGGTCCTCAATGGAGCGGCTCCAGGGCTTGGACTTGTCCATGGAGCTCTCCACGCTGTTCTCCAGGCTTTCAAAGTCAAACCTGCAAGGAAACGGGAATTCCGAGGCCGGGTTAGGCGGGAGAGACGCGCGCGCGGAGTTTTCCTTCCCGCTGCAGGTTTTGGTGGAATCACAGCATCATGGACAAAGCCAAATGGGACAAAAGCAAAGGAAAAGCCTCTCCAAAACCATCAAATCCAACTGATCCCCCAGCACTGGGAAGGTCCCTTCCCACCCTAACCATTCCAGGGCTCTGTGATCCCAGCAGGTGGAATAATGATGGAAAAGGAGAGTTGCGGTGCTGGAGGGACACGGAAAAGTCCAGGGAAACAGGATGAGCTCCACACGGGGAAGGAAATTCCCCAGCAGGTTCATTCAGGTTGGGAAAGCCCTCCAACACCATGGAATTCAACCATTCCCAGCCTTGCCAAGGCCACCAGTGGCTCTTGTCCCCAAGTGCCACATGCACAGGGCTTTGAATCCCTCAGGGACACATCCAAACAGGATCCAACAGCTTCTTCAACATAAAATAAATCCAACACTGGCCGCTTGCTGGGGAATATCCCTGCCTGGAAGGAAAAGCTGGGAATCCTGGGAGCTCTCGCCAGTGGATCTCCATAAATCAGCTGTGCAAGTACCACTTTGGTTTCCTCCATCCCAGCTCGGCCCCACAAACCTCCCAGCACACTGAAATACCACCACAATCCCCCCAGATTCCCTGATTTCTGACTCTTTGCCCGTTTATCATGCTATTCCAAGCAGGAATTGCTTGTTCCCCTTCCAGCTCCTGAGGTTGTTACTCATGTTCCCCGTGCGAGAGGGGAAAAACCCAGCGAGCTCCTTGCGTACATTTGTACAAATTTAGGAAGAAAGACTTTGTACAAACATTTCTTTTTGCTGTGCACGGTTTTTTCCAGTGGCTAACATTTGAAACCATAGGATTTTCCCTCATAAATTTTCCTGCAACCCCACCACAAATCTCTTTTCTGGGCAGTGACGGACGTAAATCTGATGGCAGCCCTGCTAAAAATAAATTATCGGCTCTCCCCAGCTTGAGTTTCTGTTCCAAAATTATCTTTAACCTAAGGCTTCTCTTTCATTTTTATAGGAAAAAAAATCTGCTACGATATCCTGAATGAATGTGGATTAATTCCCCATGCCTGGAATTATCCACAGCCAGCTTGGATGGGGTTTGGAGCACCCTGGGGTAGTGCAAGGCTCCCTGGCCACGGCAGGGATGGGCTTTAAGGTCCCTCCCAACCCAAACCAGTCTGGGCTGATTCCATGATCATAAAACGAGGTCTCAGCTAAAGATCCCCACTGAAAGCTGATTTTCCCCACTGGTTTTTCAGAGCCCATCTCAGGATTTATGACCCAAACAACTCAATCTGATCCCAGCGTCCCAGATGTCAGAAAAAAAACCCCTCTTGTTTCCAGTCTTCCCAACTCCCAGAACGCCCCTGGAATTGCTCCTGAGCTGTGCTGCAGCACATCTGCTGCCCAGCACCCCAGCCCTGGCTGCCAGGAGCCTCGGGAGCAGTGCCTGGGGGTGGGAATCCCTTTGAACACTGCAGGAATACAAAGCCCTGGGCTGGGACACCAACTGCAAACTTATTTTCAAGGAACCCTGCGTCTTTCCACACATTGTGGGATGGGTTTTCCACCCCTAAGATGCTCAGTGACCAAAGATAAAATATATGAATAATCTCAAGGTTTAAATTCAGGGGGTTTTTGGTTTGTTTTTTTTTTTTTTGTCTGCTGTGATGAAATAATTCCAGACTCACATCAAGATTTCCTCTGCTCTCAGGCCCACAGAATCATGGAATTATTGAGGCTGGAAAAGACCAGAACCACTGAACACTTCTATGCCCTCCAAACCACTTTTTGAACAATTCCAGGGATTGGGACCCCACCACTGCCCTGGGCAGCCTGCTCAATGCTCCACCCCTTTGGAATGTAGGAATATTCCCTAATATCCATGAATTTCCTGGCAGGAAATCCCAGGAATGTCTCACTTACGTGACTGCATACTGGGCAAAGGACAGGTATTCCACCAGGACATCCAGGCCTTTGTTCTCTTCATTCAGGAACTCCCTGACCCATCTGTGAGAGAAACACCAGACATTAGAGCCGTGCTGGGGCTTTGGGATTCCCTGGAATTCTCAGAAAAACTGGAGACAGAGCCACTGCAGCACTCTGGGTCTCATTCAGGAAGAAAAGGGTTTTCAAAATGATTTAGAGGACTTTAAAGAGTCCTTTAGATGCCTTTCCAAATGAACTGAAATGAGGGGTTTTGTTTTTGCAGCACTGTGAAGGTCAACTCCTAACACAGGGACTTGGCTCAGTTTCTATCTCATCCTCATTTCCAGCAGGCTGTAAAAGCAGGAAAAGAATCTCTGATGGATACCCTGGGTGTACATTTAACAGCAATTCTGCCTCTTTTTTTTTAAAGGTGTTCACCTGTCACAATGAATTCTGGCCCCTGGGTTTTGCAAAATAATTCAGGAAGGCCTGTTATGTTCCAGAGCTTTGAAAAGGCCAAGAAAAAATTTGAAAATCCATCAATTTAGGGGCAAAGCCAGAGGGGAAAGGAACCTCAGCACAGCCCCAGCTCTTCTCTGAACCCCAACTGGGGCAGCAAATCCCCTGGGAGTGGCTGGGTGCCACTGGAATGAGGGAATCCAGGGAGGGAGTGGGAATTCATCACCTCTGACTTATTCTGATCTTCAGGAGGGCCATTCTTTATCATTTCCCCACAAAAATAACCAGCCTGGTGTTTTGGAAAATGTGTTTTGGAAAGAATCCCTCAGCCAGGGGCCCCAGAGAAATGATCACTGGTGCTGTCCCCTCTTTTATTGCCCTGGGGCAGCACCCAGGTTCCTCTTGCTCATCCCAAATCCAGGAGCATCTGGTGGGGAATCCCTCGTGTTGGGAAAGGAGGGAACACCTGGCAGGGCTGTGGGAGGAGTTTTTGGGATGGTTCCCATCCCCACACTGGGACTGCAATTCCTCCCACAGCTTAGAACACCCCCATTCCCCCCAAAATCACAGCAGAATCCCAAAAAAAACCGATGGAATGGAGCTGGAGAAAACCTGGAAAAGCTCCCTGGTGGGTGCCCCAGGGCTGCACCAGCCTCTGGCCCCACAGGAAGGTGAAACTGGTGGGAAGGAGGATGGGAAAGGGATGTCTGATAAAAAAACTGAACTGTGATAAAAACAAAACCTCTGGCAATTCTACTGCAGCAATTTGGGATTTGCTGCTCTGTGGATAAATCCTGGTGCTGTTGTTCCCAGCCAGGCTCCATGTTAAAGCTGTAAGACAGCAGTGGGGGTGATACATAAATTGATAGTTAAATTTAAAATTTAAAAATTTAATAAATTAATATAAAATTTCCAGAAGCTATTATTTATTAAAAATAATTTATTTAAATTTTAAATTTATACTTTATGAATTTATTAAATATATATACGAATTTATGTATATTTATTCTGGACACAACTTCACTCCCTGTGCTCTGATTGAGCAGGAGCTGACTCCAACCTTTCCTTAGCCCTCAGGAAAATGTGGATGAATCCATCAGGAAAGGATTAAAGCTGAATTATTCTCCTGAGATGCCCAGCTCCCCTTAACTAAGCCCATCAGGCTTTAATTAGCAATCAAGTGGCATCACTTATTGACATGCAAAGGGGTGTATTCTCAAAGACAGACACCTTTAGAATTTAAAAATAAATTACTAAATAATAAAAAATAAATTAATAAATAAATTCAATTTAAAACTAAAATGAATAAAAATAAAGTTAATAAAAATCATAAATAATAATTTAAAATTACAAATTGAACCAGAGGCATTAAAAATTCTCACCCAATGTGGTTTGTCCTCAAGGAAATTTCCAGTTCTCGGAGCACCTGAGTCGACTCCTGGACTCGTCTCCTGAATTTCTGCAATGGAATGAGCAGCAAAAATAACAATTAGGCTCTATTAAAAAATATACAACATCTCACCCAGCACAGAGGGAATGAAGAAAACATGGGGGAAACTGAGAACTCCTCTAAATCCCCAGGAATGCAGCAACAACAGCCCAGCAGTCAACAGGAACACGTGTGGAGAAACCCCTTCTGTTCCCAGGAACGGGAGCTTCCAGGATTAAGGAAATTAAAAGCCTGGAGATAAATGAACATTTCTTTCCAAGCCAAGCTTTGGTTTAACATCCAGCTTTCTCTGGAAGGTTGCAGAGCCCCTGTGCTTTAGAAAACGAGGTGGCAGAGAGCCAGTGGGGGCACCTCCATCCCATCTGGGTTGGAGGATCCTCTTCTCCCTGCCCATGGGAAGGTGCTGAAACACCTGGAGAAATCCCAGTGGAGCAGCTGCTTTGGCACATTCTCACCCCTGAGCAAGGCCAGAGGGATAAGGGCAGGCTCAGGTGGGATACTGGGAAGGAATTCCTGCGTGTGAGAGTGGCACAGGCTGGAGGCCAGGCTGCAAAACCAGTGCCACCACCTCAATGGCAGCAGGAATCCCAGTGGGATGAGCCCTCCCATCCCTGTGGAAACCTTCCCGCGTCAGCCGGGGCTGAGGAAAGGCTGCGGGGGATCCGGAACGAGCCAACAACAGACAGGAACTCAGGGCAGCTGTTTTTAGGCCCTTTGGGTTTGTCATTTGTCACGGCAGCCCCGCATAAGAAAGGCTCCAATGTGAGCCCACGGAGCGGAGCCAAACTCGGAACAACCTCCAAAACCCTGAGGAGGAAAAACACAAAGACCCCGTTCACCGGGCTGGGAAACCTCAGGGGCTCCTAGGAAATGCCTCCCTACTCCTGGCTGGAGGCTCCCACAAAAGCAGAGCTGTCCCAAGGCCTCTCTGCCCAAGGACACGGGCTGGGAGCACGGGGAGCACGGGGCAGGGTCCGTGTTCTCCACAGGGAACGACCCCGGAGCACTGCGGGGCAGCACGGAGCGGGGATTGCTGGGCATGAGGCACAGCCAGCCCAGGGCAGGAGCTGCTGGGCTCTGCTGTGCTTCTGGGTGGGCTTCAGAGGCTCTTGTGGTTGTCACCATGGATGGGAGGTGACCCGTATGGATAGCCATGGATGGAGCTGTCAGCACGGATAGAGGTGATCCCCATGGATAGAGCTGATCCCTGTGGATAGAGCTGATCCCTGTGGCTGGGAGGTGATCACCATGGATGGGAATTGTCACCATGGATGGAGCTGTCAGCACGGATAGAGGTGATCCCCATGGATGGAGCTGTCACCATGGATAGAGCTGATCCCCATGGATAGAGCTGATCCCTGTGGCTGGGAGGTGATCACCATGGATGGGAATTGTCACCATGGATGGAGCTGTCAGCACGGATAGAGGTGATCCCCATGGATGGAGCTGTCACCATGGATAGAGCTGATCCCCATGGATAGAGCTGATCCCTGTGGATAGAGCTGATCCCTGTGGCTGGGAGGTGATCACCATGGATGGGAATTGCCACCATGGATGGAGCTGATCACCATGGATGGAACTGATCTCCATGGAAGGAGCTGATCTCCATGGATGGAGCTGATCCCCATGGATGGAGCTGATCCCCATGGATAGAGCTGATCCCTGTGGTTGGGAGGTGATCACCATGGATGGGAATTGCCACCATGGATGGAGCTGTCACCATGGATGGAGCTGATCACTATGGATGGGGGTGATCACCATGGATGGGAATTGTCACCATGGATGGAGCTGATCTCCATGGATGGGAATTGTCACCATGGATGGAACTGATCTCCATGGATGGGAATTGTCACCATGGATGGAACTAATCTCCATGGATGGAGCTGATCCCCATGGATGGGAATTGTCAGCATTGATGGAGTTGATCCCCATGGATGGAATTGTCACCATGGATGGAACTGATCTCCATGGATGGGAATTGTCACCATGGATGGAGCTGATCTCCATGGATGGGAATTGTCACCATGGATGGAACTGATCTCCATGGATGGAGCTGATCCCCATGGATGGAGCTGACCACCGTGGATGGAGCTGATCCCCATGGATGGGAATTGTCACCATGGATGGAACTGATCTCCATGGATGGAGCTGATCCCCATGGATGGAGCTGATCCCCATGGATGAAGCTGACCACCATGGATGGAGCTGACCACCATGGATGGAGCTGACCACCATGAATGGGAATTGTCACCATGGGTGGAGCTGAATCACCATGGGTGGAGCTGAATCACCATGCTGACCACCATGAACAGTGCACTCAGCTGCTCTGAGCCTGTGCCAGGCAAATTCCCAGAGAAAAGGACTCAAAACTTGGACACCCCTTCTCAGGGGTGAGCAAAGGGCCATCAGACAGGGGTCTGGCCAAAGCCAGGCCTAGAGCCCAGCTCAGAGACAATCTGTCACATTATTTACTGAAGCCAACGTTATTAAAACAAGCTGTGCTCCCTGTCAGATGGTCCTTGGCTTCCCAACATCTGCTCTCCTTCCCCAGCTGGAAAACTGCAGCAAATTCCCAATTTCTCTCTGCTTCTCCCTGGAACTTTCCAGGGCATTTGCACAAAGGCAGGAAGGAACCTGGACCCCAGGACCATCCTGGCTGAGGGACGAGGGACAGGCAGGAGGAAACAGGATGCTCCTCACCTTCCTGGTCACTGCTGGGTCCAGATATCCCTTCAGCTTCTGGATGTAAGTGTGTGGAGGATTCTTCACTTGGAATCTTTCCTGGAAAAGAGGCAGGAATAAACATCAGCCACTTTTCTGTGTTTACCCAGAAAACACATGCACTGCACACATATTAATCAATAGAGATTCAGAATACATTCTACTCCTAAGTGGATCATCTATGCACGCAATTAAAATAGATTTAAATGGATCTTGATATTTATATCAACTGATATTTTATATCAGTATAAAAAGACGCCTTAAACATTCAGTGGGAAGTCTGAATTTTAGTTGCACATCCATCTGAAGTTCCAGGGTTTCTGCTCAGCAGGAGCATGGAGAGGAAGGAGAAGGGTCAGGAGAGCAGCTGCATGCACCAACGCCAAATCCTTTTTAAGCACTTGGAGAAAACCTTCCCCTATCCCAGGCTGCTCCAATCCCTGTCCAGCCAGGCCTTGGGCACTGCTAGGGATCCAGGGGCAGCCCCAGCTGCTCTGGGAATTCCAGCCCAGCCAGGAATTCCCAATTCCCAGTCTCCCATCCACCCCTGCCCTCTGGCAGTGGGAAGCCAGTCCTCAAGGTCCCAACACCTCGTGCAGGGATCACTCGATCTCCAATCAATCCCCCCTCAGCCCCAAGATGACAGATTTTGGTGACCAACACCAGCTCTGTCTGCTGAGAGCTCCCTGATTTTTCCCTGCTTTCCCAGTGTCCAGCTGGAAGTTTATCCCACCAAAGCAGCTGTGAAACACGAGCTGTTCCATGAGCACTGTGCTGTGTCCAAACCTCCTCGCAGCATTCCCAAAGATTCTGATCCTACTTGTATCTTGGAAGAACTTCAAGCTATTCTGCCACTTTCCCTGGAGGAAAGATCTCATCCCAATCTCCTGAAATTTCCTCTTTTATCTGAAACCTCCCTTTTTTAGGTCAGGATGCAATTCTGACTGCATTATCCCGAGGTTATTCCAGAATGAACAGGACACTGCTGCCCAGTTACCAGAACTGTCTGAACACCACAAGTTCTTCCTGTTATTATCTTGCTGCATGCTGGAAAAGAAGTAATCCATCATGGCCAGCGGGAAAAAAATGAAGGAAAAACTCCTCCCTGAGTTCCACCAGCCCTGGTGGGAGCTCTGGAAGTCACAGAGCACTCATGGCTTTCCTCTTTTACAACTGGATTCTTTTTCCACGCACCTCCACACAGCTCTGGAATTGGCATTTCCTATTTTATCTGAAAAACAGCTCAGAAAATGCAAACCTCTTCACTGAGGGCTCTTCTCTGGACAAAGTGACACCAGCAGGGCCTCTCCTGCTCCAGCACCATGCCCACCATCGTGGATTCTTGCTGGCTCTCTCTCAGGGATTCCTGGGGCCAGGCTCACCTCAGCGGCTCCCATGGGGCAGACAGAGAATTCCTGGAACCCCAGAGTGGTTTGGGTTGGAAAAGCCCTTAAGGATCCTCCAATTCCAGCCCCTGCCACGTCCTCCTGGCAGCAGTGTCCCATCCCAGCAATGCTCCTCGTTCCCTCTCCCATTTATTCCCCCCTTTCTGGGGGCTCTCTGCTGCTGACAGAGCTGTGTTCAGTCCAATCCCCCAGAGAGGCTCTTTTGCTCTTATGGATTAATTCCTCTTCCCACGTAATCCACCCTTGTCTGCTGAAGGAGCTTTTCCCAACCACCACCTTTAACTGCCTGGAATCCTCGAAAGGAAACGCTTCAAGAGACTCAAGGAGCACATTTAACAGTCTGGGATGCAGCTACTGGATGTGTTTGTTTGTTTTCTTCAAACCTGGCTGCAATTATGTATTTATGTAATAATCTCTGCTGCAGCAGCTTCGTTTAAAAAGGCGATGCTCATTCCTGTGGAGTGGAATTATTTGGGTTAAAGGACTTTCCAGATGTTATCCATGAACAGCAAACACCAGCAATGCTCCTACCTGAGGAGTGACCAAAAATTACTTGTGGTAAACATCTCCTAGGCCTGGAAACATTTTTACAGCCCCCTCAAGTGTTTCTTTTTTGCTGGTTTGGAAAGCTATGAGGGATTAGCCTTTAAAATTGCCCTTTCCTGGCTATGATTCCTGTCTGGGTTTATCCAGCTCGGAGTGTTTTATATTAGGGGCTGATTAATAAGCTGCAAGGGCCAGGCTGTGCAGTGAGGCCTCCAAGTCACCCTGGATGTCTGGTCACAGCCACCCTCTTCCCAAAAATCTGACTGGGAGCTGCCAGGGGTTGGGAATGGAGCTGGCTGCAGGCTGATCTTCCTGGAATCCACCGGGATGCTCTCACGATCCTCCTTGGGAGCACCCCAACACCCACACCTCCCAAGGCACTGCTGCGCCTTAGAAACCATAATTGAAGAGTTAAAAATCCCTGCTTTTATTTCCTGTCAGCTCCTCCCCTCCACTTCTGGCAATTCCCACCCACTCCTTGGCCAGCTCTGCTCCCAAGCCCAGGATTTAGCACCATCTGAATGACGAGGTCGTTGGGCATTTTTACCACACGCACACCAAAAGCCTAAAATCCAAACTTTGCTCAGCAAATGCTGTGGGGTGACATCACGACTGGGACACGGTGGCTTCCCTGGATGGAGCCATTCAGACACAACAAAGTTCCTAAATCCTGGTGAAGCCCTTTTTATCTCCACTGCGCGACTGCTGTGAGCTGCAGCATTATCTGCAGGCTGAAAGGACACGGGCACGGAGCAGCAGTGGCTGCACGCTGCCTTTGTCAGCCACCTACAAAGCAAACGAGCTTAATTCCCAAGGATAAAGGTCCTTTCTGACTTGGAAAATCCCTGAGGAGGGGTGCTGTAAGCCAGGAGGGAGCAGCACAGGGAATGGAGGGACAGCAGCACAGGAGAGCAATGAGATGAGCTGGGCCCAGCACCTTCCTTCGGGGGAATAAATGGGGACAATTCTCTGGGATTCAATTCTGAGAGGGATCTGGGACAAGGGATGGAGGGACAGGAGCCAGGGAATGGCTCCCACTGCCAGAGGGCAGGGATGGGTGCAAGATTGGGAACTGGGAATTCCTGGCTGGGCTGGAATTCCCAGAGCAGCTGGGGCTGCCCTGGATCCCTGGCAGTGCCCAAGGCCAGGCTGGAATAACCTGGGATAGTGGAAGGTGTGCCACCATGGCAGGGGTGGGACTGAACGGCCCTGAAGTCCTTTTTCAAGCCAGCCCCATTCCATGATTCCATAATTCAGGGAAAAGCAGGAGCACAACACCTCTCCTGTGCCTCTTTCACCCAGAATTAGCACTTTCTTTTCCGACAGATGCAGGAAAAAAAGGGGGGGGGGGGGGGCTGGGGGGGGCTTTGCTTCAGCAGCCAAGAGGAACTGCTGGACTTCTGCACTTCCTCTTCCTCGTGGTCCTACAAAGAACCTGACATCTCCTGATCAGCCAGCTCTGGAAAAGATATCCATTCCGGAACCAGGAAATTGTGCCTTTTCCAGCAATCCTTGGCTCCCAAAGCCATTCAGGGCATTTTTCTGCATTGGCCCATATGTTATTCCCATTATTATCATGATCCTCCCTGAGCTGTTCCATTCTTGGGATTCCCAGATGCCGGGGAAGTGCCCAACTCGGGATGAGGATCCCACAGGCTGTGCTGGGAGTGCATAAACCCACGGGAGGTGTGGGGATAAGGGACGAAGAGATCCACGGGAGAACTGTGAGGTTTGCACCCCAAATCCCCTCCTGAGGTCTTTGTGGAGCTCTTCCTTTCCTGAAGAAGTCTGTGGAGCCCCACGGACTGGGATCAGTGGGGAAGGAGACGGACAAGGAGATGGGGAGCAGTGTCATGAGCACGGCGCAGGATTCCCCATCTCCCACAGATCCGGAGGGTGGCTCGGTCCCACCCCAGCCATTCCCACCAGCAGGACAACGTGTCACCGTGGAAGTGTCCTCGTGGAATGAGGGGACAGCAGCTGCTCATCCCTGAGCTAACGAGGAGGCAGCATGATCCATTCCCCCAGGATCACCACCAGCTCCGTGCTGGACCCAGCTGCTGCTCCCTCCGACCCCAGGGGTTCCCGGCCCTTCCCAATCCCAAATCGCTGAGCCTCATGCCTTTATCTCCAACCTCTCCATCCCTCCTTGCCTGAATCTTCCCAGAGCCTCCTCTCCCAGGGTGACCCAGAGGAAAGAAGCCACGAGCGTGCCAAAGTCCAGCTTCTCCTGAATTCAGTAAATCACGGGATTTTCCGCCCCATGTTTACCCCAACAGGGCAGATTCCCTGGAATACACCAGGGTTTTTAAGCAAAGGCTCTCAAACCAGAGCTGTCTCTGCAATGCATGCAAAGTGATGGAAAATCCTTGGTGGATTGGCAGGAACCCCTGGATCTCCTTTGTGAAAGGGTCAGAGGCACCGTCAGGGCTCCCGGTCCCCTCAGCACATCCCTGACGAGAAACCCAGGCTGCACTGAGGAATTTGGGACAAAAAAATGGCACAGCACACCCCGCTCCTCGCTCAGGCCCTTCTCCATCAGCCATCCCTGGATCCTGTGGGCAGGGACCCCCTCGGAAGCAAAGCAGCACCCCACTCACCAAGGCCACCCCAAGAGCTCCACGCTGGCCACCAGCCTCCGAAACACCAGCACCTGCCTTCTCCTGGAGCTTCTTCAGGAAAGGAAGAGCTCCACAAGCACCTCAGGAGGAGGTTCTGGGTGCAAACCCCCCAGCTTTCCTGCGGATCTCTTCATGCCTTGCTCCCACACCTCCCGTGTGTCCCAAATCCCTCTCAGAATTGAATCCCGGTGAATTCTCCCCATTTATTCCCCCGAAGGAAGGTGCTGGTCCCAGCTCATCTCATTGCTCTCCTGTTGGAACCCCAGGTGTCCCTCAGACACTCTCGGATGTTCCAGGCCCAGGGCAGAAGCCTCTGAGACCCTGGCAGGCAGCCAGAAACCCCTGTGGTTTTGAATCTGACCCATGGAACAATTTACCAACCTTGCAGGGAGAACAAGAAATCACAAAAGTTTAGATGTTATAATAGAAGTAGTCACAAAGTGAAAGGAAGGATTTTTGAGTGCTGTACAGGGGGGTTTTAGGCCTTGTACAGAGGGGTCTGAGTTTTGCACATGGGGGTCAGAGGTTCTAAGATGGAGGGATTTGGGCGTGCCCTGTCCTCCTTCTTTCTCCTTCCTATCCTCCTGTTCTTGGTGATGTTGGCACTCCCAGATTGGTTTGGAGTAGAAAGTCACTGTTCAATATAGGTGATAGGCATTGGGGAAAAACTATAAACATTTAATAGGTGATGTGTGATATAAAAGATGGCACCAGCCCTTGGGCCAGACACAGAGGGAGAAGGAGTCAGGGAGAATGCCAGGGAGTCTGTGTGCCTTGGGATAACGTGCAAGGAACTGCCTTGAGACCGGATGACTGAAGACTGCTGAGTCTTTCTTTGAGGGCACGGGCTGGAGGAGAGACTTGAGCACCACCCGGGGTCACCCCAATCCGGGGGAGATTCCGCCACTCTCCTGTGCTGCTGTCCCTCCATTCCCTGGCTTACAGCACCCCTCTCCTCAGGGATTTTCCAAGCCCTGCCACCACGTGCCATTAGAGGGCAATGAAGAATTTCGTGGGATGTCCCCAAGCCCTTCCGGCACCTCCTGGCACTCAGCTGGGACAGAGGCCTCCAGGACACCAAAAACATGCTCTGAGGATCCCATTTCCTGGATTTCCATGCCAGGAAACAGCATCCCTGTGCCTGCCTGGGTCATTCCCAACCCAACCCCTCTGATGGCCACCTTGAGCCTTTCCAGAGTGGACAACAGATTTCCTGGCTTTCCTCTTTTCCTCCTCCTTGTACCTTATCCAGAGAGGTCAGAGCAAGCTGAGGACGACGATTTGGAAGGTTTATAAACAAAGGAAGAGAAAATTCCACGTGGGATGAGTCCTCCACAACCAGCCCAGCAGCCCTTACAATGACTCAAACGATGCAAATAATCCTATTCACGGCAGATTATAATTAATTATTATTATTGGTTTTATAATTATTGTCATCATCATCATCATGAAAATTATTCCCCGCTTTTGTTAATCTCATTTTTTTTCAAAAGTGAGAGTTCCTTTTTGGGGATTAACTCCTAATGTTCTCCAATTAACTCCAAATATTCAGGATCTGCTGCACAGATTGTTTAGAAAAATACAATTTCTGGACACCTTTTTCATTCAGATCTAAGTTGAAAACCAGCACATTTCCTCACTGATTTACAGGAAAAAGCAGGCAAAAATGGCATAGTGGGTGAAACCAAGGGAAAACAGGAGTCAAAAACTGCATTTAGAATAAAAAGTCCTCCACAACCCCTATTCTTGGAAGTGCCCTCATCCCCATTATTCCAGGGCACTATTTATATATTGTGAATATAGAATGTATTTTTATATATTACATATAATATTTATATTATTGTATATATATATAAATATTTATATATTCCAGGGTAATATTTATATATTGTGAATACATACTATATTTTATGTTATATATTATATTATATTATATTATATTATATTATATTATATTATATTATATTATATTATATTATATTATATTATATTATATTATATTATATATTACATTATATTATATTATTAGATATATTATTATATTATATATTTTAATATATTATATAATATATATATTACTATATATAATATTTATGTACTCCAGGGCAATATTTATATATATTGTGAATATATACTATATTTTATATATTACACATAATATTAATATATATAATATATAATAGACAATATATTATATATAATATATGATATATTGTATGTAATATATAATATAAAATATAAAATATAAAATATATAATATATAATATATAATATATAATATATAATATATAATATATAATATATAATATATAATATATAATATATAATATGTGTTTAACATATATCATATACCATATACCATATACCATATATTATATATTATATATTATATATTATATATTATATATTATATATTATATATTATATATTATATATCATATATTATATATTATATATTATATATCATATATCATATATTATATATTATATATGTTAGTATTAATATTAATATTAGATGCAATATTAATATATCCCAGAGCAATATTTCTATATGATGCCTATATAAAATTTCACCCCCCATATGCTGCGCTTTGGTGCCTTTAGTGCCACCTGCTCACTGTGCTGTGATTGAGGGGTGGCACCAGGGAGCTGGGACAGACCCCGGCCTGTCCTCCCTGCCCGGTGTGTCCCTTGGCATGGCTGGACAGGGGAGAGGTGGCAGTGGCTCACCTCGTGCTCCTGGCACTGCTGGCATCAGCCCTGCCTTTCCAAGGGCTGGGAAGGGACTCATCCCAGGGAAGGGATTCATCCCAGGGAAGGGACTCATCCCAGGAAACGGATTCATCCCAGGGAACAGACTCATCCCAGGGAAGGGATTCATCCCAGGGAACGGACTCATCCCAGGGAAGGGATTCATCCCAGGAAAGGGATTCATCCCAGGAAAGGGATTCATCCCAGGGAAGGGACTCATCCCAGGGAAGGGACTCATCCCAGGGAAGGGATTCATCCCAGGGAAGGGACTCATCCCAGCCCGGGGGTGGACTCGCAGTTGTGCAAGGAGATTACTCCAGATTGCAAATTTCCTCCCCATCTGCTCCCGCCTGCTATCTCAGCCCGGAGCTCGGCGGTGAATCAGCAGCAGCTGCAAAGGGTGGATCGGCTCCCAGGTGGGAATTTGCACATCCCAGGCTGGGATCAAACGGGCTCCTGCCTGCGCTGCTGCCAGCAGGAACTCGGCTCGGAGCTCACACCTCTGCAGGGAGCTCTGGGAACACCCTGACACCAACCTGGGGATCACAGGCTGCACTGGGATGGGAGGGACCCTAAAGCCCATCCATCCCAGCCCTGGCATGGCAGGGACACCTCCCACTGTCCCAGGCTGCTCCAAGCCCTGTCCAGCCTGGCCTGGGACACTTCCAAAGATCCAGGGCAATCTGCAACCACTCGCAGCAGCTCCTGCAATTTTTCAATGTCTCAGTAAACTGAATCTTTAAATAGCCCAAGCTTTACATTCTCTGCACAGGAAACTCATGGGGAAAAAAAACAATTCTTCAATAAGCTGTGCAATGAATTTAAACTGCCAGAGGGCAGGGTTAGATGGGATATTGGGAAAAAAAAAATCCTTCCCTGTGGGGGTGGGCAGGCCCTGGTACAGGTGCCCAGGGAAGCTGTGGCTGCCCTCGAATCCCTGGAAGTGCCCTAGGCCAGGTTGGATGGGGTTTGGAGCAATCTGGGATGGTGGAAGGTGTCCCTTGGGTTGGAACTGGATGGGCTTTAAGGTCCCTCCCAGCCCAAAGCAGTCTGGAATTCCACGATTGTATCAGGCACCCCAGCACTGTAACAGCTGAATAGGAAATGTCCCACAAACATCTTTATCCCAGTGTCCCTGACCTCCTGCCCAACTCACCCTGGTTCTGCTGAGTTTACATCCCAAGGGAACATCCCACTTCCCCAGAGCTGGATCCGTGATTTTCATTAGCCATTACTGCTGAACTTCATGGCATTTTCCTGCTGGCTCCCAAATTCAAATCCCACTTGGTCACATTTTGTTTTCCCCTCCAGAATGCCATTCCTGTTTCTCCATCACGTCCTGCTAACTGCTGCACGCCCTGCACAGCTCAGGAGGAGATGCCTCAGCATGTGGCACTGCCTCATCCGAGGTTGTTCCCAGCCTCTGGAGGTGACCAGGGGCTCAGCCTCCTGTCCTGGAGGTGACAGCTCCAGCCATCACCACCACGGCGTGGGACGTGGGCAGCCAAACACTGCCCGGACTGAGATCATCTGTTCATTTGATCATTTGATCATTTGTTCATTTGATCATTTGTTCATTTGATCATTTGGTCATTTATTTGATCATTTATTTGCTCATTTGATCATTTGATCATTTGCTCATTTGTTCATTTGATCATTCATTTGATCATTTGATCATTTGTTTATTTGATAATTTGTTCATTTGTTCATTTGAACACTTGATCATTTGATCATTTGCTCACTTGATCATTTGTTTATTTGATCATTTATTTGATCATTTATTTGATCATTTGATCATTTGCTCATTTGATCATTCATTTGATCATTTGTTCATTTGATCATTTGTTCATTTGATCATTTGTTCATTTGATCATTCATTTGATCATTTGATTGATCATTTATTTGCTCATTTGATCATTTGCTCATTTGATCATTTGCTCATTTGATCATTTGCTCATTTGTTTGCAAGACTCTGAGGTCAGGCTGAGCCTGTGCAAGGCAAACCAGCAGCGCTCAGCAGCCAGAGGGAATCCAGGATGGAACATCAGAGGGGAAAGGGCTATATCCCTCTGTGAGCTGGGAACTGGCACCTCAGGCTGGGATCAAACAGCTTCTGCCTGAGCTGCTGCCAGCACAGACTCCAGCCCAGAGCTCTGGGACACGGAGAAA